>NW_028146745.1:0-600000 GCF_055883805.1 Amblyomma maculatum
GCTTCATTGCTTTCTTCGCAAGCATCCCAGAAGAGATGCAAATTTTGATTAGCAATACAATACAGAGTGCCATAAATAGAGAGCGTAAGGGTTGTTATTATATTGATTATATTAAGTGCTTTAACATAACGCAGCTCTTTCAGACATCAATGTATTGGATGTTTATGGTTCGTGTCTCGGAATTGCATTTCAAGTTGTAGTTATTATTTCTATAAGTTTCTGTCCCCCCCCCCCCCCCCCCATATTGTAGCTATGCCGCGTCTTGCTACATTACTTTTGGACTAAGCCTTGTCCACCACTTTATTTCTGCCATGATCCTAGCAAACGCAAATTAACGGCTACCTCAGCGGATCATATCTTTTGCTTACTCCATCGGGCCGACGCGAATGGGGCTGGGTATACAAGGAAGGAATATCAGCTGAAACTCTGAAGAATATTTCCTATGTATCCGCACCCACTCGACTACGTGATTTAGAAAACAAATGAGTAACGAAAGGCATTGTGATACGCGTAGAAAAACAGTGTCAATGCGAATCAAAGCTTGTGCATCGTAAGGCCTCCTTAGGAACACTTATTTTTTATGAACCTTATTTACGAACACCTGCTTACATTTTGCAGCTTGCGCTTATATATACATAACAACGTTTATCTTAAATCGTCAGTAATCTGTAATATATCCCTTTAAAGGGTGTTCTTTATGTGCCCGCTTATATAAATTACAAATACAGTGTGCGAGCAAAACACATTTATTCACTACCGCACTAATTTAAAGCACTGTGGTATTTACCGGCAAAAAAAATAAACAAGGTATACGCGACTCAAGCATTTATTCTTTGTTCGTAATTAACATATACGCATATCACGGAAATTTGTTTGCGTGCCACTAACCAAAGGGTGAACCAGCTGTTTAGATGAAAAAAAAAGTTAAATACAGCTACGGCATTACTTCAAATAAAATGTCAAAAATTAAACCTGTCACATACGTAATACGTTCATAGAGGGCACTTGAGTGCGGACGCTTTACTGCCATCAAATGGTACAGAGCAAACAAACAAAAATAAAAGCACTGATAATTGCGCGTCGAATTGGCAGGTATGATGCAGTTCTTAGCGCGCATCGAGAGAAAGCGGAAAAATGCGAAAGAGATGACGAACACCTAATACGCAAGCAATTAAAATAATGCCGAAATCAAATGCGGACATAATACGTGTTTATTCTTTGAGTGTGTGGTATGAAATATGAGTAATCGAATGGATATACTTGCAACTACTGCTTACCGGACTATATATAATTGGGCTACTTGCCGCGGGTGCTCTTTGCAGTGCTAACCAGACTATAATTGTTAACAAGGTTGATATTACACGTTAAATACTTCCAAGGGAATTTAATTATTTTCCCTTTGGGAACTCTTGTCGTGATTCGCTTACTTCGCAAAGAGCGAAGCCGCAAAAACACTAAATTTCATTGCTTCAAATGGGAGCTTTTCTGGTGCTCCAAGTAGGTCAACTTTCTGAACCTTCACATTTTACAGGAATTTTGCAAAATCTGAAGTGCAAAGCAGTCGAAAAGGACCGTGCATCGAGCCAAATTCTTGAGTAAATTGCGACCTATCTTCGAACCTATAGCGCTATTTTTGTTCGTGGTGAGAAACCGTGCCGGCCTCACAATCTCTCTTTCGCAGAAGGTTGATCTAGCGGAAGCGAATAAGCGTATACCAGTATAGCCTCTGCGTCCTCTATTTCCCGTCGTTATTTCTTTTTCAAAGCTATTGCTTTTTTTAATTTTGTATGTACATAAAACAGGACTAGAGCGATCTTCTGGAGGCCTTGACTTGCATATTACCAGTGGCTTGCATACCCTAGAATGGAAACATTTTCTTGAACAATTAGACAATCTCTACCTCCATGCGGGGTAGTCCACATTTAATTGATTCCAACTGACTGCCGACTTCTTTTGTGGCTTCAGTGACGTAATGTAGTCGGCATTGTTGGCGTGGGAAACAACGTAATATACCATTTTGGACTGTTTTGATAATGTGGTTACTGTGACCAGTTTCAGTCAGCGCTCGAACGCACGTGTTGTATGTTTCACTTCTTCATACATCCTGCCTCCAAACTGCACTCTTTTCAAAACGACTCCATTTCTGGACGTGAATTAGGTGCTTTAGGAATGCTAAAGCAAGCTGTACGGCGAGTGAAGCGTGCTGTGCGAGTCGTACGCAGGCCCTCTCCAAGCTGTTTTCTTCGGAGCCAACTCCTGTCATGTTACTTCCCCGAGGTGTTGCCGACGGCCAAAATGGAAAATAAATTAGGTTGATTGCTAACAGTACTGAGCACCGTTAACCGGCATATTTGTAAAATCTTGTCGCCAACAGCTCGAGACGACGCACAAGCGAACGAGAACGTACAGTCCGCGCGGTATCCGCCCCGCCGCACAGCGCGCATACGCGGGCGCTCGGACGGCTGACACACCAGTTGCTGGTGGCGCCCTCTGCGCTGTGGCGCCTCCGTCATCGCAAAACCGGCCCCTCGCCCCCATGCATTTCGCGGCGCGGTCGACACACTGCCCAATCTTCTAGAGCACTATCACCGGGGGCCTCTTATCGTCTGCTTCATCGTCATCGCCCTTCGGCAAGAACTCGCAAGTTTTGTTGCCACGCTATACATCCCTGGCGTTGACCTCACCTTCGATTTTGTGTTACGTCGTGTGCGCGACGGGTGCAGAACAGTTCTGGGCTAGACTGGTCACTCTCTTGAGTTCGCGAAGGCAGTTATCGAAGCTCTGAATTGTTGTTGTTGACGGGACATGAGCGGGAGCTTGTTACAGTGTGCAGTCCCTGGCTACAAAGGTATTGCTAGTGACGGCAGGAAAAACATTCTGCATCAAGTGCTTCAAAACGCCAACCTCCGGAAACAGTGGCTACAGATTATCGGATAGCCAGCATCGGTGAAGACAGCGTTTATCTACGTTTGCTTTACCCGGATGTGTGGTTCGCAATTTGGGGATTCCAACAAGACTGAGTCTGCGTGAAGGAGCGGTACTAACGCTGTTTCTTCCAACCCTGCCGGTAAGTGTAAAATGAAAAGATTTTGATAATATTAGCTTTAGACGCGTTATCACAGTACAGAGTGGATTGTTTTTTTCTTTTAACTCAGGCGATCTTGCTCGGCGTTGTGGCATGCATATAGCAAGATTTTTCATGATCACTGTGCACTACACTGCTCAAAATAAACCAGTGGCGAGCTTACGATGGGATTTTATTATTTTTTTAATGTTATGCTAGTCGACCCCAAGCACCAATGCGCCCATATGAGCCGTATACTATCATCGTCGGGGTTTAGCAGCGGATTCTTCAATGGCGTGTACTTGTGGGGGTCGAGTCCTATCTCGGTACTCATTCGCTGAAGTCGCTTTTCAAGCTCGGGGTCCATAATATCCGTACCGCAGCAAGGGCATGAGATGTTAGCGAAAGACTAGAAATTCAGAATCGAGATCGCAGAGAGCGGTCTTCCGGGCGTTGCGGAGGGAAACTCTCTCGTGCACCTTGCCCGAACCTTCAAACTTCCGTGTTTAGGTTCCTCTTGCTTTTTACTATATGATGCCCCTTCGTGAAAGATAACGATCGATTGTAAAGAAAAAAATATTACCGACGATTACGTTACTTCCTAATGCGAAATTTGAGGCAGCAAATAAGCTGTTTCACCTTTTCGATAGATTGAGGCAAAGAAATCGAGCAACACATGTATGCGCTATCACAGAATGTTTTTTTTTTTATTTTTCACATGTATTCCTTTAACAAAGACTCCTCTAACAGTTCTTGACAGTCATGAAGGAAGCTTTGTGGTCGGAGAAATAGACTGATATATGTTCTACTTGGTCCCTCTGCTCTGGCAGCTCGTTTAGCAGCAGCAGCAGCAGCAGCAGCAGCAGCAGCAGCAGCAGCAGCAGCAGCAGCAGCAGCAGCAGCAGCAGCAGCAGCAGCAGCAGCAGCAGCAGCAGCAGCAGCAGCAGCAGCAGCAGCAGCAGCAGCAGCAGCAGCAGCAGCAGCAGCAGCAGCAGCAGCAGCAGCAGCAGCAGCAGCAGCAGCAGCAGCAGCAGCAGCAGCAGCAGCAGCAGCAGCAGCAGCAGCAGCAGCAGCAGCAGCAGCAGCAGCAGCAGCAGCAGCAGCAGCAGCAGCAGCAGCAGCAGCAGCAGCAGCAGCAGCAGCAGCAGCAGCAGCAGCAGCAGCAGCAGCAGCAGCAGCAGCAGCAGCAGCAGCAGCAGCAGCAGCAGCAGCAGCAGCAGCAGCAGCAGCAGCAGCAGCAGCAGCAGCAGCAGCAGCAGCAGCAGCAGCAGCAGCAGCAGCAGCAGCAGCAGCAGCAGCAGCAGCAGCAGCAGCAGCAGCAGCAGCAGCAGCAGCAGCAGCAGCAGCAGCAGCAGCAGCAGCAGCAGCAGCAGCAGCAGCAGCAGCAGCAGCAGCAGCAGCAGCAGCAGCAGCAGCAGCAGCAGCAGCAGCAGCAGCAGCAGCAGCAGCAGCAGCAGCAGCAGCAGCAGCAGCAGCAGCAGCAGCAGCAGCAGCAGCAGCAGCAGCAGCAGCAGCAGCAGCAGCAGCAGCAGCAGCAGCAGCAGCAGCAGCAGCAGCAGCAGCAGCAGCAGCAGCAGCAGCAGCAGCAGCAGCAGCAGCAGCAGCAGCAGCAGCAGCAGCAGCAGCAGCAGCAGCAGCAGCAGCAGCAGCAGCAGCAGCAGCAGCAGCAGCAGCAGCAGCAGCAGCAGCAGCAGCAGCAGCAGCAGCAGCAGCAGCAGCAGCAGCAGCAGCAGCAGCAGCAGCAGCAGCAGCAGCAGCAGCAGCAGCAGCAGCAGCAGCAGCAGCAGCAGCAGCAGCAGCAGCAGCAGCAGCAGCAGCAGCAGCAGCAGCAGCAGCAGCAGCAGCAGCAGCAGCAGCAGCAGCAGCAGCAGCAGCAGCAGCAGCAGCAGCAGCAGCAGCAGCAGCAGCAGCAGCAGCAGCAGCAGCAGCAGCAGCAGCAGCAGCAGCAGCAGCAGCAGCAGCAGCAGCAGCAGCAGCACATATACAGATCCGCCGCCACCGATCTGGCTCTCTGATTGCCCCAGCACAGGGGTTTCATTGGAGGAGGAGCGAAGAAAGGAATTAAGTTCGAGCCGGCGCTTTGACAACCGGAGACTCGCAGGAAGAGGGGTGGGGGGCGGCGTGTACACCCAGCGGCAAACGATGGGGGCAGAAGCGCGCGCAGCAAGCGGACAACGCGATAAAGGGAGGAGGGAAGAGATAGCAGCGACTGACTGATGCTGCTGACGCCGATAGTGAGTCAACCCCAGCTGCGGAGTTGGTTTCAGAGACAACGCCGCCGATGCCGACGCAAACAATATGATACCCTCGCTTCCGCAGCGCCAAGAACCAGGTCTAGCCGTGGGAAGGTGGTCACGTATTCGTCGACGTGCCGGGGCCTACGTGAAATAACCGGCGCGTCGGCAACTGAAGAGCACCCTATCCGCCACACAGGAAACAAGGGGGCGACCCTCGCCTCCTCTTTCTGCATGGCGGCGACGGTGTTCTATGCAGTCACGTTATCTTGACTCTCTAGCGGCGTCAGCGGCATCCAGCGGTATCAGTCGGTCGCTGCTAGCGCTGGGGGGATGAAAGGGGGGCGGATCTGGTTACGAGGCCGACGACGACGCCGACGCCGACGCGAAACCCAGGAACGGACGCCAAAGAGCTGCGCTCTAAAAAAGGAAGGGGATGAGAAGAAGGGGACTGCGTAGTTGTGCGCTGTGGTGTAGTTTGTCAGAAGAAAGTCAGGAATGAAGAGATGGAAACAGAAAAAAAAAAGTGCCAAGAGGCTTTACCCTTCTGCAGGAGGGGGGGGGGGGGGGGGGTCGCGAATGAAACGTTATCACTCGCGTGAACTGGATTAGTCGCTCAAAGTTGTGCCTCTTTATCCCTAAGCGATCAGCTGCCGATCGTAAGTGTAAGAGTTGGTTTTGACAGGAGCATATACAGGAGTTATACACAACTAGATTTTCCTGCGGAAATGGGAGGGGGGGCGGAATTAACCGCAACAAGGGAAGAGGACTTCTTCAAATCGCTCACCGACAGCAATAAGAGCAAGAACCTTCTCCGGTTCCTAACGGAAAATAATTTGCACGGGTTCTTATAATATGCCTTATGGCAAGCTTGCGTAATAAAAAAAAGAAACAGCGCGCGCATGCAGTAGTGCAACGATCGAGTGACACAGTTCGGCACAGTGTTACAAGTGGCTCACAAATGCACATTTATTTTTGTCCCAGCTTTTCCAGGAACAGCGGGTGTAATAATCAGCCAGCTGGATGGAATGGAAGTGGACCTCGCAGGAGATGGGCGTTGCGACTCCCCGGGCTACAGCGCCAAGTACTGCACGTAAAATGTTATTATCATTCAGACTGACTATATTCTACAATGGAAAAGGTAAGAATAGGAGAGGTAAGGCAATGCTGTGATATGAAAATTGGCTAGCTGCAATTCATATTAACTGTGTGAAGTAAGCTGCAGTGTAGCATGTTTTCTCGACAACATCTCTTAGATTTCTTTTCACCGTAATATAGTAGTACAAGACCTGGGGTGTTTTCAAGAATATGATGCTAAAAGTGTTTTCAGCTGCAATGCAGCAGCTGTGAGCAGATTCAGCATCTACGATTGACTAGAACACACACCAACACTGCAACTCATCTGCGAAATATTTATATATATTTTTATGTATATATTTTTAACAGATTCATGTGCTTTTAAGAAGCTGAACTCCATTCTGAAGAACTCCCAGTTTTTGATTGACACTCGATAACTGTCTCCCAAAGCCCAAACATCTTCCCTTGAATCTCTTCACAACCTTGTCATCAAGTTTGCTCCCAAATCAACTGCATGCTCGGATGGTGGGATGCAAGTAAGGTTTGTTGAATGAAAGAGAATACTAAGACATTATTTTTCACTCCAGTGTGACTAAGTAGTCCAACTTTTCTGCATGGCATGTGCAAACAATAAGTCCTTGCATGAAGCTTTTAATGTATGTACATAATATTGTCATTATAAAAGGAACAGAGACCATAGGAAATAGAACGCAGTGCGAAAAAGAAAACCAGAAGTTAATATCATTTGCTCCATTTCCTTTTGCTCCTTTTGATTCTTCAACTTGCTAAGCAGCCCATTGGAACTTGCAACTAAGCAGTTTGCTTTTAGTTCGTGCTATGGAATAGCCCTGGAGAGCTGAAAAATTGCTTTGTGACCAATTTCAAGCACCTCAAAACAGTCATTCTCATGGTCTAGTGCTGAAGTTTAGAGAAAAAAAGTTCAAAGGTTTTTTTTTTTTAATGTGAGGAGGGGGAAGCTGCTGTGCTACTGTACGCATTTGGCGCCTTCTTTTTATGGAAGTTGGGCTTGACTTCAGTCTCCTTAGTGCAGTGCTTGATCTGGAGGTCTCATATTATCAGGCCAGGTAAAATGAGACCCTACAGTTGCGATTCACAGGAGTCAACTCTGACATCTGCCAAAAAAGTGCCCTCCACGTAACTCAATCCCAAATTCTGCATAAAGTATACACTCAATGCACCTTATGAGCCAGCTGCCACAATCCTTCCATCCTGATAGTAAATATACTGCTGTAAAATTAGCTAAACTTATCTTGTGTCTTTCTTTTCGAAACTTGGAACACTTCCATGTCAAAGTTAGTTATCATACATTTGGAGGAGACTGCAGTGCACACTTCTGACATTCAAGGATGTTTCATATAATATGGTAAAAACATATTTGGTAGGATGGTAGCACTAGCCGTTCTGTAATCCCCTTCCGTGGAAAAAGTGAGACAAGAGGCTATAGACGCACTGCACAGGCCACCAATGGTCCTCATTGAAAGTCATTGCTGTTATATTAAAATAGGCAGATGGGATGAGATAAAGAACAGTGCGCCAGGAATACATACAGACAGAAATGACATGAGCTGAGACACTGCAATGACACAAAGTTGAGGTCGAGCATGGAGGGCTGGCTGGAAGAACACCTTGTCTCTCTTTTGTGCTCCTCATCTTAGTGCAGTCCCAAGCCAAAGATAGTTTTTAAAGAACTGGAAGTTATCAGTGCAAGTTTCCGACCCCTCTAGAACCATCTCGAATGTCCCGAAGCTAATGTATTGAAGCTGAAACAATGCTCAAGGTTCACTTGATCACTTGGACTAATGATGATCGCTAGAATACCACAGCAGGGAGAACACGGGTGATCCACGATATGAAGTTGTATAGCCCATGTCATACATTCATTTTGCTGCTTGAAGATCATTGCATCACATTTTTAATTTGATATAAAGGCGCTGGATATAGAGGCTAAAACAGAAGCAATCTCTGCTGCAGTGATGTGAATATAATGCATAATGGTTTCTTATAGTAGCCTCTACTTGGTATAATTTTGCTAGTAGGCAACAAGAAGCACATTTTTTTCCAAAATATGAGAAATTCATTCATATTTACCTTCTTTTTAGGTCACATCTGGCTGTTATTCACTTCAATGAAAATTCTTCTAAGCTCTAGGCACAGAAAAAGAAAGGAGAGGACAGCTGGAAAGTGAAAATGGCAAAATCAAGAAAAGGACATTTCAGTGCCGCTTCAGTGAAAATGGAGCACACTTTTTGTAAGTTAAAACTTCGTTTTACTTATATTATTACACAAAAAAACTAAGTGAACTGTTGTAATCACGATGGCTATTTCGCGCAGCGTACGTCCAGAGGATCCTCCTGGATGCGGAGAAACGGTCTCAGGGCTCTTCACACAGAGACACAGCTGCAAGCATAGCTTCAGAGCGCCACTTTATGACTGATGCCTATGAAAGACCGTCAAAAGAAGTAATTGCTGCACACAGGCACAGATTTGTGCTTCATCATGACTATTCAATTGCACAGCACAACTGTCAGTATACATAACCCAAATGCTCAACAGACTGGCATCAGCGAGGCACAGCATTGGCCGCTGGAGACAAAACAATTGTTTCAATATGTTTGCTGCGACTAACAATATTTGGAGCGCAGTTTCATATGACATTTTTTTTGTCGTAGTGAGTGCAGTCTTGTACCCATGTCTGTGTGTTTCGCTTGTGGTTGCGGCCAAGCAAACGTGCACAGAAAGCATGTTGCTGTTTGCTTATCGCGGCAACTCCACATGGTGTGCGACCGCTCGCAGGCCCTGCAAGTATTGCATCAAAGCTGCCACTTGAAACAAAAAGTAGAAAAAACAGAGCAACTGTGGGTTCAAGGTGTGTGTAAAGCTAGATAGCGAATAATTATTCTGATCAGAGTTGTTCAGCTTCTTGGGGTCAAGCTGGAAGTAAATGGAAGTAATTAAAGTGAGCCGACTACACAAGTGACCATGTCTCATCTCTCTTTTCACAGGCTCACTGTTCCGAATCCGTTACGGTCCACAGTTTACAAGACAACAGTGTAATTGCGCTTATTATTATTATGTGGGCGATATAATACTGTGTTCTTAACGATAATTTATACTGCTGAGCGACTAAGAAAGCACAACGCTTCGCTGCGGAGAGAGGTTTTTTTTTTTAATAACGTCAATTGTTTACCCTCAGGACATAATGGAATATGCTCTAGGACTTATCTAGAGAAATTCTGTAGGCCTTCTCTTGAAATAAAGTTGTTTTCGGTGCCTCCTCATCACCGCACGTCATGTGAAACCTTGCAAGGGGCAGATACAGCATTTGAATGCTAATACGTGTTTACCGAGGCGTCTTGTATCTCACCGGCCTAACCGCTCAGTAGTTTGTGGTGAAACTGCACACGGAGCTTTGATATTGCGGTAACTTTTATTTGCTCGCAGTAAATTAGGTAAGGGTGCTTAATTCGCTGCTGCTGCGTACAATGCGAACCCGCAATCTGCGCCAGTATCGGGGGCCGAAAGCTGCCAACGCCGGCACATGATACCACGGGTTCGCGCATCGCGCACTGCCAAGCCAGGTAAGTACAGTTTTCTTAGCTAATTTACTATAAGGCAAAAGTTTATAACCTTCAAACTTACTACGAGACAAAATGCAACCTCCGTGATTAGTTTCACGCAATCAAGCCAACGGTTAAGACGGTAGGATTTTAATAGCCGCCACAGTAATGATGCATCACAACAATGACTAACTCATTGCACCTGTGAAACCGTCGCTTATCTGTGCGCTATGTTCAAGCTAGTAAACACATTACTTACCAGCGTATGTTGTCGCCTTGACTTGATCCGAGGTGCGTATTTTGGTTTGGTGGACACAGGAACGGAGCAGCGGTTGCCTCCGAAATTTTGCTGCACTACGTAAGGCGCAGTGGATTGGGGCCCGAGATTTAAAGCACCGACTTAATGTTGTAAACCTGTAAGCCGACCTCGAAGTTCATTTCGCATGGGCGACACAAGAAACGAGAACATTCACAGGCGGAAAGTGCCCCGCAAGTACACTGCAAGGAACTGAAACGAGATCGCCGCTCGCGACCGCTCCGCGATTGCCGTGGTTGGCTCTGCGGCTGTGCCACTGCACACGTCGCTAACACGCTTACGTTCGCAATGCAGGCTCTCGTCCGAATCTTCACCTGTGCTCTCTTGCCGACCTCCATGGTTGGCACGCCGGTCATCACACTTGCTGCCATGTCATCACGTCAAAAGGGCGACATGGCTTCCTGTCCCCTGCACCCCGACATCTGGCTGCACCTCGAAAGGCCCCCTGTCGACAACCGGACCGTCGGATCAACATCAGCAACCCAATCGTCACCGACAACGTGGAAATAATCGCCTATAAAACAGCGACATCCACAACCCGCGCACTGTGGGCTCTGCGGCTTAGCGGGTTAGCGACGTGTGCCACAGCACACGTCGCTAACACGCTTACCTTCGCAATGCAGGTTCTCGTCCGAATCTTCACCTGTGCTCTCTTGCCGACCTTCATGGTTGGCACGCAAGTCATCACACTTGCTGCCATGTCATCACGTCAAAATGTCGACATGGCTTCCTGTCCCCTGCTCCCCGACACCTGGCTGCACCTCGAAAGGCCCCCTGTCGACAACCGGACCGTCGGATCAACATCAGCAACCCAATCGTCACCGACAACGTGGAAATAATCGCCTATAAAACAGCGACATCCACACCCCGCGCACTGTGGGCTCTGCGGCTTAGCGGGTTAGCGACGTGTGCCACAGCACACGTCGCTAACACGCTTGCCTTCGCAATGCAGGCTCTCGTCCGAATCTTCACCTGTGCTCTCTTGCCGACCTTCATGGTTGGCACGCAAGTCATCACACTTGCTGCCATGTCATCACGTCAAAATGTCGACATGGCTTCCTGTCCCCTGCTCCCCGACATCTGGCTGCACCTCGAAACACCCCCTGTCGACAACCGGACCGTCGGATCAACATCAGCAACCCAATCGTCACCGACAACGTGGAAATCATCGCCTATAAAACAGCGACATCCACCCCCCGCGCACTGTGGGCTCTGCGGCTGTGCCACTGCACACGTCGCTAACACGCTTACCTTCGCAATGCAGGTTAGTAACAAGTATGCCCTTTTCTCTAGAAAAACGAGCAATATTTGCCTGGTGCAGCTGCCGAGCCCGCAGTGTTGCTTTTGTCTTGCTATTGAATGTGCAAATGTCATTCGCGCATTATTATTAATCTCTGGCGACGTGGAAATGAACCCGGGACCATCAGATACAGACAATATCTTGGCTGAACTGCAGAAGTTAACCGCTTGTCAATCGCAGCTCATCATTGAAGTACAGGGTCTCAAAAACCAACTAGCATCAACTGATAAAACGTTATCAACCTTAAGGGACCGCATTGCAGACTTAGAAATCAAATGTCAATCCTTCGGCAACATACAAACAGAACTTGAAAACCTTCAGGTCAACACTACAGAGACCAGCCGCCAGCTTTCCGTGCTCGACTCCCGCCTTGATGACTTCGAGAGCCAGTCGAGAAGGAATAACCTGATATTTTATGGCCTCCCCGATCCAAATAGATCAGAAACATACGAACAATCAGAAAATATTATCATAGATCACTGCCTTCAAAATCTAAGCTTGGAATTAGAGCCTAAAGACAGTGAGCGCGCTCATCGCCTTGGCCGAAATAGCTCAGACCGTCAAAGGCCAGTAATAGTGACGCTCTCTTCTTTCAAAACCAAGGGAATAATTCTATCAAAAGGCCCAATGCTCAAAAACACCGATTTTAGCATAGGCGCAGACTTCTCTCGCCCTGTCCGAAATGCACGGAAGCAACTTATTGCATTCGCGAAAAACAAAACCGGACCTTTTTCCTTACGATATAAAACTTTACACATGGGACCAAAGCGCTGTTTTTGATGAACAATCTCAAACCGTGAAAGAAGTCCTGTAGGAATCATTTCGCCGTCCGAAAACGCGCAATCAGCCAGGAACAAACACTCGAAACAACCTCTCATTTTCGATAATCTATGCAAATGCTCGCAGCTTTCTTCCTAAGCGCGAAGTACTGTCAAGTATTATATCCTCCTCTGGCAACAACATACTAGTCGTAACTGAAACGTGGCTCACACATGACGTTGCAGATGGTGAAGATTTAGACGACATGCCGGACTTTTACTTATATCGAAACGATAGCAAAGGTGCACGAGGAGGAGGCGTTTTTACCTGCATTAACAAACAAATAAAATATCATGTTCAACTGTAGCAATAAATTCTAACCTGGAACTAGTATGGCTCAAGTGCAGCGCTCCAAACGAAACCGTCCTTCTTGCCGTCTGCTATAGGGCCCCAAGCAGTAAACCGGGGTTCGCCGAAAAACTAAACGACGCGCTTGTACAAGTTACTACCAAGCATCCTAACGCGAAAATTCTCCTTTTTTGTGACTAACTTTCCGAGCATCGACTGGCAAAATTTAGGGCCACTGACGGCTGGAAACTCAGAAGCAAGAAACTTTGTTGAAGTATGACTCATTTTTAATCTCAGTCAAATGGTCTTTGAACCAACTCGTGTTACTGAAGGGACATCTAACATCCTAGACCTAATCCTAACAAACCACCCTGAGAATCTAACATCACTTACCTACCTGCGCGAAATTAGTGATCATAGAGTTATTCATGCCACTTTAAACTTCTCCCCTACACCCCGCCAAACCTTCAGCAAAACTATTCGTGTTTATGATAAAGGAAACTATGATGCTTTTAATAATGAATTACATGATTTCCTGCCGTCTTTCCAATCTACTTTTCATAGCCGATCTATTGAAGACAACTGGTTAACCTTCAAAAATAAGATAAACGAACTAACTTGCAAGTTCATTCCTTCTACCAGTTTTCGGGCCAATCGCCAAAAACCCTGGTTTACTAAAACTCTCAAAAAATTGGAAAGAAAGAAAAAGCGTCTTTATAGGTCAGCAAAAATGCAGTCTAATACAGAAGCATGGCAGCGATATCATGCAGCCGAGAACACGTACTACACAGCACTCCGTAGCGCCAAAGAAACTTTTTTCGAAACTGACTTAGCAAAAATCCTGGTCAACAACCCTAGAAAGTTTTGGGAAATACTAAACCCACAAGCGACATGTACCATTACCCTTACTAACCCAGCAGATGAAGAGATTAGTGACGCCGACTGTGCCGACGAGTTCAATTGCTCTTTCGCTGCTGTTTTCACGACAGAAACTGACTCATCAATGCCCAGCCTACTTCCATCAGTGCTTCCAGCAATGTCACCTGTTACCATCAGTGCGCATGGCATCTCAATCATCGTTAACAAAATTAAGCTCTCATCATCTGCTGGCATTGATGATATCAATTCCAAAGTTTTAAAAAATACTAAAGACATATCTTCCGTATATCTGTCTCTTTTATTCTCACAGTCTCTTTCAACAGGAACGCTACCGAACGACTGGAAGATGGGGAAGGTCATCCCGGTCCACAAATCAGGTACAAGAGAATCTCCATTAAACTGCCGTCCCATCTCTCTAACTAGCGTGCTATGCAAACTCATGGAACATGTCATCTACTCCCATATCATCAATTTTCTAGATTCACACAACTTCTTTAATCCTGCGCAACATGGTTTCCGAAAGGGTTTCTCGTGCGAAACACAACTAGCAATCTTTACTTTCGATCTGCACACTAACCTTGATCGTAACCACCAAACTGATTCAATTTTCTTAGACTTTGCAAAGGCCTTTGATAAGGTGCCTCACAAACGCTTACTAATGAAACTCTCCGCTCTAAATTTGCATCCCAACATTCTAAATTGGATTAAAGAGTTTCTTGCTAACCGCTGACAGTTCGTCTATGTTAATAACAAAAGCTCGAACACAATCCCCCTAACATCTGGCGTCCCACAGGGATCTGTACTCGCCCCTCTCCTGTTTCTTATATAAATGACCTACCTCTTCATGTACACTGTCAGATAAGAATCTTCGCCGACGACTGCGTAATCTATCGGAAAATTACTAACGTATCTAATGAAGTAGCACTACAGCATGACCTAACCCAAGTGCAAGAATGGTGCAACCGCTGGTTAATGACTTTAAACGCCAAGAAGTGCAAACTCATCTCTTTTACTCGTCAGCATAACCCCCTTATTTTTTCATATGAAGTTGCTAACTCTTCCATAGAACGCGTGGAATCATATAAGTACCTTGGAATCACACTTTGCAGCGACCTTTCTTGGTGTACACACATAACTAACATCATATCATCTGCAAACAGATCTTTAGGCTTCATAAAACGTCACCTACGTCATGCGCCCCACAAGTAAAATTTTTGGCATATAAAACACTGATCAGATCAAAGCTTGAGTACGCCAGTCCAATATGGAACCCATCTCAGATATGCTTAACAAATGCGCTGGAATCAGTTCAAAACCGCGCCATCCGTTTTGTGCATCACGCATACTCGTATTCCATCAGCGTTTCATCTCTAAAGGAAAATTCCAGTCTTGATAACCTTTTACTCCGTCGCCGCATTGCCAGTCTTTGTTTCCTGCACAAAATTCTAAACAGTTCATTAAATCAGGCACCTTACATTGTGCATCGCACCCACATACCTCATCGCGCTTCGCATCCATTTCAGATAACTCGGCTTGTTGCTCGCACCAAAACTTTTTCAGGATCTTTTTTTCCCCGAGCAATTGTGGACTGGAATCCCCTTCCCCACGAAGTCGCCGCCCTCTCAAGCCAATCTTCATTTATTGATGCCTTAAAAATTTATTTTCAAACACAATGACCTGTGCTTGTATTTTCTCATGCTTTTATACCCACCCCTTATATAATGCCTCCAAGAGAGGCCTTTAAGGAAATAAAGTGAAGTGAAGTGAAGTGGTGCCTGCGCGAAGGGCAAAGATGCGCGCGTGCGCGCGAGACCGGAAGTGCAGGAAAAAAAGCTTTGAAAAAATGTTTCTGTCTACAAAACATCCTAATTTTCTTTCCTGATAAATAAAAGTTAAGCGTATTTCCATTTTTCTGGCATAAGCGATAGTTTAATGGCTGTGTGACGTCGCAAAGAAGCAGACCAATAGCCATTCGAAACCGTATGCACGTAGCAGCGTTGCACAGAGGAGAAGGAGGACTCGCAAAAGTCGAAGGAAAGAACGCGCCAACTTTCGAATGGAATTGTGGGACCTGCACTGCACATAGACGTGTACTATTGCGTTCAAATGTGTATCGCAGAATAATCTAGCGACTGAGATAGTTTGTGAGGAGTGCTCGGGAGGTGTTTGTGGAGGGTAGTGCATGGTGGCCTCTTCAAAAGCAACCATACGGTATCTCGCCATCTGCAATACGATTGCCGCTGCAGCGCGGTCCGCGAATCCTCGGGCATGATTATCTAGCGCCTTCTTTGTTGGATGGCGAAACTACGCTTCAAAAAAGGTCAATTTTTTGTGTTGCTTTTTCAGACCGTTATGAATTTCAGCACCAGCTAGAAGCCGCTAACCAAGATATCTGCTACTGCCGCAAATGCTTTAGTAGAATTCATTCTTTCTTTTACTTTTCTCTTCTAATAAACTCTGCTAATATTAATATATTTTAATATATTTTGATACAATATTGCTTCAGGCGACTTTATTTGCTAGGTTGATGCACTTTTGTAACAATATGAATGTACGGAACTTAAAGACAGTTTTCGTTAAGGGTCACAGGCGCCACCCCGTCCGTAAGCGCACGAAAGCGCCACCCCATAAGCACACGAAGCTTGTAAAAAAAAACACCGTTTTTTATATATCCGGTGCACGGGAATTTTAACTACTAATAGTATTGAAGAGCTCTGTTTAAATATAAGTACTCATAGAGCCACCACGTGCATATTCGCCGTGACGCCATTAGTGTTTCATTAATTAGTTACAAGAGTGCTTTTTCGCAATCTTTCTTGGAACCTAGCTGAAATTCTAGAAACGCATACCGTGAGCGTAGCTAAGAAATCTAAGGTTCATAATTCAAAAATAGCAAACCAGACACCCTAAGAGGCAAGCTTGACGTAGACACGACTCCTGATCTCTGCATGTGGAATGTGTATACCGCAAGTTAAGTACCGAGAGCTGGTAAATGCTTTCACGGTTCCTTGTGATTGCTGTGCGACCGTCAGAGCGGTTTCGTTCTAACGCCATTATTTTGAAAAAAAGCTACTTACATAAAGTAGAGGTCTCATGCAATTGAAATGCGGTATTTTATGTATCTGTTTCGTGCGCGTTGATGTAGGCGCGTGCATGAGGTAAATCGTCTTCCTGTGCGGCGCGATATTGTGATTTTGGATCTTTTATGCACTTGGAAAGTTAGTATTCTTACAAATATGCTAAACACATATGATAACGCCACACGTACGAAATATCACATCTATATTAGGCTATAAAAATTGACAACACAGCTCAGCACGTATTGAGCACGGGCCCCACGTCACGTACGGCAACCTTATTTCGAGGAAATGTTTAGATAGAGGATTCGTGTTCGCCTAGAATATTGTTACGGGGATGTACTCACAGACAACACCATTTGTACACTCACTCCTGGCCCACA
Source organism: Amblyomma maculatum (assembly GCF_055883805.1). Classification (NCBI taxonomy): domain Eukaryota; kingdom Metazoa; phylum Arthropoda; class Arachnida; order Ixodida; family Ixodidae; genus Amblyomma; species Amblyomma maculatum. The sequence goes on from NW_028146745.1 coordinate 17,016, forward strand.
TTCAAGCGTCCTTCCAACACCCGTACTCCCCACCACAATTACCGACCCTATTTCCGCAATGATTGCCTCTGACCTCAGCCCCGAACACGCTCAGGACCTGCACAACCTTTTGTTATCCTTCTCCGACATTTTTGACTTTGCTGCCGGTTCTCTGGGCCAAACATCAGTAGTGACTCACCGCACTGACACCGGCGGTACAAAACCTGTACATCGGAGGCCTTATCGTGTGTCCCTTTCTGAGCGCCAAGTCATCCAGCAGGAGGTCGACAAGATGTTGGGCAACGATATCATCGAACCTTCGAACAGCCCCTGGGCATCGCCTGTCGTGCTCATTAGAAAGAAAGACAACAGTTATCGCTTTTGCTTCGGCTATCGACATCTGAACAAGAGAACAAGAAAAAATGTTTACCCGTTGCTGCGAATAGACGATGTCTTGGACTGTTTACATGGAGCCCGCTACTTTTCCTCCATCGACCTTCGTAGTGGCTACTGGCAGAAGTCTGTCGACGAACAAGACCGCGAGAAGACAGCTTTTGCACACCCGACGGACTTTACCCATTTAAGGTTATGCCTTTTGGACTTTGCAACGCCCCTGCTACTTTTGAACGAATGATGGACTCCTTACTCCGCGGCTTCAAATGGACGACTTGTCTATGTTACTTGGATGACGTGATTGTCATCTCGCCCTCGTTTGAAAGTCATCTTCGTCGCCTTTCTTCCATCTTAGCACTTTACGCCGTGCCGGACTTCAGCTGAACTCAAAGAAGTGCAGTTTTGGTCGCCGCGACCTTAAAGTGCTTGGCCATTTGGTGAATGCCACCGGCATGCAACCCGATGCCGACAAAGTTCGCGCTGTCAGTGCTTTTTCATCTCCCCGTTCACCCCGTGATGTCCGCATCTTAATAGGACTCTGCTCTTATTTTCGCCGGTCCGTCCCAAACTTTGCCGCTGTTGCTCGTCCTCTCACCAATTTGCTGAAGAAAGGCGTTCCTTTCTCGTGGGCACCATAGCAGGCTAACGCATTCTCCACCCTCATCGCTGTTCTCACCAATCCTCCTATGTTGGCCCATTTCAACCCGTCTGCCTCGACGGAACTTCGCACCAACGCCAGTGGCCACGGGATTGGTGCTATTCTTCTTGCACAGCGACAACGCGGCCAACACTGTGTGATTGCCTACGCCAGTCGTCTCCTGTCATCAGCGGAACAGAACTATTCTATTACGGAACGGGAGTGCCTGGCTCTCGTTTAGGCCGTTGGAAAATTCAGACCCTACTTTTTTCGCCCACCCTTGACTGTAATTACCGCTTACCAAGCACCATGCCTTATGTTGGCTCTCTTCCCTCAAGGATCCTGCTGGCTGCCTCGGCCGCTGGGCACTGCACTTGCAGGAGTATACCTTTTCCGTTGTATACAAATCCGGTCGGCTCCACCAGGATGCGGACTCTCTGTCCCGTTATCCCGTCGATCCCCCTTCTTCTACTGACCATGAGTCGGACCCCTGTGTCTTCTCTATATCGGACTTTTCCCACATAGCCGACGAACAGCGCTTGGACCACACCCTCAGTTCTCTTATCGACCACCTCCGCACACTCAGACGTGACTCTTCCCTCGCCCTGTTCTTCCTTCATGAGAATACGCTATACTGCCGCAACATGCGACCTGATGGCGCTGAGCGCTTGCTGGTCGTTCCCCAACACTTATGGTGTGCCGCTCTCGTACAAATGCACGACGCCCCCATAACTGGTCATCTTGGCCTCTCACGCACATACAACCGCATGCGCCGGCGTTTCTTCTGGCCTGGACTTTACCGCTTTGTCCAACGTTATGTAGCCGCTTGCGGCCTCTGTCAATGCCGGAAGAAACCCCCTGTGCTACCACCTGGACACCTGCAGCCGTGTTGGCCTTGACCTCCTAGGGGCCTTCCCCGAGTCCTTGTCAGGAAACAAATTGATCGCTGTGGCCACCGATTATGCCACGCGGTACGTGATCACTAGCGCCATTCCAACCAGCTGCGCCACAGACGTTGCTGACTTCCTTTTGCACGACGTCATACTTCACCATGGTGCTCCCCGTCAACTATTTACCAACCGTAGCCTCTGTTTCCTTTCCCGAGTTGTTCAGGAAATACTTCGTTCTTGCTCCGTTCGGCACAAGTTCACCGCTGCTTATCACCCTCAGACGAACGGCCTTACGGAGCATTAACCGCACACTCACCGACATGCTCGCAATGTACGTATCCGGCAGTCATCTCGACTGGGATATTAGTCTGCCATTTGTCACCTTTGCATATAACTCTTCGCGTCATGACACTGTTGGGTACTCTCCATTCTATCTTCTCTTTGGAAGAGACCCCTTACTGCCCTTCGACACTGCTTCCCGCCGCTGGCCCCGTCACAACCTATGCCCGTGATACGATCGCCCGAGCCGACGCTGCTCGCCAGATTGCTCGTCACAATCTCACCATCTCTCAAGAAGCTCAAAAACGCCGCTACGACGCTCACCACCGCGATGTGCACTATCCTCCCGGATCTCTGGTGTTGCTCTGGCTTCCGTGCCGTCGTGTGGGGTTGTGTCAAAAACTTCTGACCCACTACACAGGTCCTACCGTGTACTACGCCCAGTGACCGACGTGACCTATGAAATTGCACCGCTCCCCCAAAGTCACCGATTGCTACACCCACTTCCGAAATCGTACAAGTCGCCCGCCTCAAGCCATACTACTCCCCCTCCACACCGCACGCCTAATACGCACCGGGACGTTGCCTTTTGCCGAGGGGGGTAGTATTACCTTGAAACGCGGGACCAAAGTGATGTGCTCTTCGCGTCAAGACACTGTTGGGTACTCTCTATTCTACCTTCTCTTTGGAAGAGACCCCTTACTGCCCTTCGACACTGCTTCCCGCCGCTGGCCCCGTTACAACCTATGCCGGTGATACCATCGCCCGAGCCGACCGAGGAACGCGGGCACGACGAAGCGTTGAGAAGGAGCACGACGCTGACAGAGCGAATACTGCATGGCTACTGTAGTCTTAGCGTCGAGTTCAGCCCATCGCAGTGCCGTCACATTAAGTACATCCCCGTAACAATATTCATGATTTTCGCGCAAGAACTACAGCCTGCAAGCGACATGTCCAGAGAGAATGACATACCTTGTTTCCTAGGTAATTCACCAGCCTAAAAGTAATAATGGCCACTTATTTCAATCCCAAACGCCGCCTGCAATGTACCTAGTGCGTTACAAATGAGCACGCTATAGCCGAAGCCCAGTGCGTCATTCGATGAGTAATGCTCTTCCAGTAGTGAAGTAATTCTGCTTTTTAATGGCATGCGCTGAGTGTCAAAAATTTTCATGTTGGCTTGGAGATCCTTTGTCGTTCCTGTGTACACCTCATGAAACCCAACACCGCGCCCAAGGCTCCAAGATCCCGATGTCGTCGCTGGAGATGAGCTGATACTTATAAGCGCTGTAGCAATGAGTTCTCTAGTCCGTCCGCGACAGCGCTCCTTACCTCTGCGTATTTTATGGCGCAGAGACGGGCCCAATTTTCACTGCAGTCGTATGCAGCAAGGAGAGACACTGGGGTTCGATACAGCAAAGACAACCTGTCTTTCTGTCGCAGACTGAAGCGGTTGCGACTCACAAGACCGCCGAAACACGAACGAACACTGATGATGGCGGTGTTGGCAGCGGCAATGGTACGTACATACGGCGCGTGATTGGCCAGGGTCCATTGCAGCTGAGACATAACAGGCGCCTACTTGAACTGCTTTACTCCAAACAGGAAGTAAGGATTGCAAAACCTAAAATAATTCGCGCAGAGACGCAAGAACACAGATACCGAATTTAAATAAGCACAAAGATGAACAACGATAACCAAAGACAAACACGGGAAACAAGACGTGGAGTGCAATGACGTGTCCCAAACGCCTACAGAAAAGCTCTGAGTCCACAACTTCGCGTTCTCACCCGAGATACGCAGTCTTCAAAAAATCATGTTTCTGTGACACCACAACCGATGAACGACTTATGCATGAGTCAGCAATTATGGTCTTTTAAACTAAGAAACAATACCAACTTTTCCTAATTTCCGTGATTCTACTTTGCCGCATTTACAACCGCTATGGTTCCTGTCGGATTCCAGTAGCCAGCCGCATTTTTCGGCCTGCGGAATATCGTCTGTGAGTAAATGGAGAGCTTCATTCGAAACGCGGTACGAAAAAGATGTAATTGTATTCCTCTTTCATGGGTTACTCGATTTCGAAGGGGAATTGAACTTTCTTATCTGTACCGCAGCCAGCCGCCTTTCCGTTCAAAAGAGTCGCTGTAGTCAGGAAAAAAAAATCATTCTCCTTGTTTAGTTCATCTCTTTCTGGGTCCCTCTAAGGTGCACAACTATGAGCAAGAAAATGGGCCGTGCCTCAACTAGTCCTCTGTTGGTCCTTCTGTGAACGATGACAACTGTGCGGAGGCCGCCGTAGCGCAGGTAGAAACTCCAGTCTCTGACATCTTTTCTTTCAATAATGACTTTCTCTCTCTCTATAAAGACGAAAAAAAGAACATAGTCGAAGCATATGCACCTGTTTTTCTGCCGTGTTTTGTTTCCTTTTCTACCCCGACTCCTTTCTAGTTTTTCTAGCTATCTTAGGTTTTCATATATTTTTTTGTGGGCGCTTTAGAAGTTTCTTGGGCCAGCTTCACCCAAGCGACCACTGAGGATAGGCTCTGTAAAAGCACTCATGCTGTAATCGAAGTAACATAGTGTCCTCCTCGTACTAATAAAAAAAAGATATTTCCGCGTCTCAAGGGGAATTTCAAAAAAGATATATTTCTAATGGGTAATAAAAACGATTACAATAATAAGTTAAATATTCAAAATTCTCTTTGTGATTAGCTTTTAGGTTAAAACGGCCGCTCTCTTCCTAAACACAAAATGGCATTTTATATTGCCCTTTGCTTACAATGTAACAAGGTGCAAAAACAATTGCATACCCTTTATTCCGTTGTAAGATGCTACAACATTCGCATACAATTTTTTTAAATATTTCTCCTTGAAGTAGGCATAACTAAATACTGTTTAGCAATTTCCCAGATCCGCCCTCTATTATATTCACATAAAGTATAGTTCAAAAGAACTCACGGACAAAGTAGCCGCTCTCCAACGTTGGGCCAAAGGTTACTCTTTCTACAAACAGGCCCATATGTGCCAGTAAAAATCATTCAAAACGTATTAGAGAACTAAAGCTTACAACTGAAATTTTTGAACTCTGATGGCTTTAACCGTTTACGGCTAGAACGAATTGATAAAAGTTGTTGAACTGTTCTCATGTGCATGCTTTTGAAAATGCACTGTTCAAATCAGTCGAAATTAAGATTTATGCATGTACTTGCAATTATTAATTCTCTTTGTAGGTTGTTGACAGCCATGTTCAATATAATATTTTGTTTTATTATAATATCCCGGGCAAGCTTTCGGAATTTCCTGCGCAAAGACGATTTGCCGGAGTTTAAGAAATTTTTGTGAACTTGCTGCTCTTTTTGCTGTTAGATATGTTTGAAATATCGATTTTCCTTTTTTGTTCATTGCAGTGCCATGGCCAGGATGAATTTTTGCTTTGTAATATAAAAAGAAAATTGCAACTTATCTTAGCATGTTCTGAAAATTTACTTAAGAAAATAAATAATTATTCAATAAAAATTTTGCCTTTGTTCTCAGCCGATTTTATGATGCCGAAGAGCCTATATGTCTTTGCATTGTAAGCAATTGTTTTCTATAAAACAGAAAACATTGCAGGCTGCACAGATGGCGGTATAAATGGAACTCGCAGCTCGGAGCACCAGTGCCTGATTGCTGCAAAACCTAGACAGTGTTTTCTGTTATTCTAAAAGCTGCAGAATATTTTTGTAGTTTCTGATTCTCTCACCTGTTTCCTTTGTTGACTGCACGCGTTTTTGATGAAGTGCTGCCGGCCTACTCAAACGTATACTACAATGAAGTTGAATGCTGGCGAGCACTGACACAAGAGTAAGCCGACTGAACGAGTTGCGATAACTCGTGACGCTAGTGTTAGAATTTAACATAATATGTAATTATCGGAAGAACTATAAATTGATAAACTTACCTCTTATGTTTGTTTGTGGCTGCTATAATGTGATCTGAAGCTGAAAAATGTTTAACTGCCGTCTGATCAGTCATTTCCTGACGCCGCTCTGCTAACAGCGTTAAAAGAGAGGTTACTCTTCCCTGCAGGTTGAGAAAACAAACTTTAAAAATAGGTTAATGTGCCAAGCTTCCGGCACACGGGACTTTAAATTATTACAAGCTTTGGGGTACGGGCTAGTTGCTTGCTCATGTTGTATAGAACAGCATAAAAGACAAGGACCAAGTTGGACGCGAACAAACACACCTCTGACGAAGGTGGGTACGTGACAAAAAGCACGGCAGACTCGTATTGGGAGCGGGCAGTTCCCCAACACTAAAAACCTGCAACGCGTGCAGCAAATAGCTGAGGTACTGGCCTCTGTGTTCAGCTGAAGAAATTTGCCGAGACCCTGTGACATGTAAGAGAGGTGAATCTTTTCCAGGGTCCGCAGAAAGAAGAGCAGCGTTGCATATTACAAGACATGAGCGGTTTTTTTATTCTGCAAGCTGCGTACTTCTGTCTGCGTCCTCGTGGTTTGCGCTCTTACATCCAACTGTTTTAAATTCTCAAGAACCATAGCGCAATAAATATAACTGAACTAATTTATTTGGAAAATTAAGCACAGCCATAGCAGAAAATTGAAACAATGCAACTCTGTGAAAATTTCACATTTCTGGCTTAGTTAAATATGCGTTAAAAATTTCTAACACAAAGGAGGAGAGCAAGAAAAATAAGGCAATAGAAACTTAAGTAACCAAAACCCCTGAGAAAACAGAATAGGGTGCTGGAAAAAAACTGCACATTTTAGGTGGAAACCTGCATATTGATGGTAGCGAACAGAGAATAACACCAAGAACACAGAGCACAAATAATTCAGGACACATTTTATCCTACAGTTAGTGTGGAAACCACGTGCATATTTTGTGAACGTCACCGCCGTTTATATGAACCGCTCATTGCCTGGAGCTAATTAATCATATCATCACCATCTCCCGTGATATCTCGTTCAACGGTGTGTCCCCATTGACTAAATAGCCTTAAACTAGTCGAAGATAAAAAATTAAAGGCAGTAATGAATGGCATTTGCGGGTGTATAGTTGACCACTGAATGGTGTTTAATAGAAGTTTTAAAAATGCAACAATACAGTTACTGGTATTGGATAGCTGTGCTTAGGCTGTACGTCGGAAAGACGCTTTTGGCGTTTTTATTTCAGATTACTTTCTGGACCGCATCGTGTTTAATATTTTCTTACCTTTGCAGAGCGAATTGCACGATGTGAATGTAGTGTTAGTGCTATTTTATTTGCCCGTATAATACAATATGCCAGGCCTAGGTGAGGCTATGGGAGAAAGGCAAAGCAAGCCTCCTGGCGAGGCCTACATCCCGGACAGACATCGTGGCGACGGGTGGCCGCACAGACAAAAAAAAATTCCCAAATAACAAACGTGCTTACAAAAAAGATGCATTGATAATAACACAACAGTTTGCAATAACGAAGTACAAAGAGACAAAATATACACAAACGAACTAAGCACCTATTTGCAAACGACCAAATAACAGTTTCCACAAAGGATTGAAAAAAAAAAACGGTCACAGAACATTATGAAAACATGACAGTAGCAATGCGGCGGAAGTAAAACAAGTTTACCTGAAAATTATGCAGGATAAAGTATCTTCATCCTTGCCTAAAGTCTAAAAATGTAACATCCTACTGCTATATCAAGAACCGATTTATGAGCATTACACACAGTTGCAATATAAGTAATAATGCTTTGCTATGCGTAGTTGGTTCCAAATTTAACGGTGTGTAGAGCAACAGTACGCAAAACATATGTATTATTTCTAGATATATAGGTATTCCTTAAAGATATGAAGTCGTGCTTGATATTAAACAAAACATAAACCGCCAAAGTCAAATTGTAGGAAAGAAATAATTGCGCACATGAAAGGGATCAAAAAGATTTTCTTCGCCAGGTGAGCTTGTTATGGGAATCGCTTTTATTGCAATTACCCCATACTAAATTACAATACGCAAGATGGCAGTGACAAAGCATTAGTTTTAACGTATTGTGGGTTTTCTTTTTGTGGTTGCACCTTGTTTTTTTTTTGACCTATTGCGTTTACATTACACAAGATTGCGCTCGACGAGTCCCGCTGTGTGATGGTGAATTTGGCCTTTCGCGATTAAGACGCAACAATCAGAAACACGAGATATATAATGCTACTTTTTTTCCTCCCCTATTTAATTTTGCTTCCTGCACTACCTTCTAAGCTGATACTTTTATACTGCTGATTAGTGCGGATAATCGCTAAATGCGCACTTGTATTTTAGAATGCTTATATATCACTAAACCATGAACCCAAAAACTGAAAAAACTCTAATATTCCGAAACACCGCCGCCCTTTGTTGCGCTGGATAGTTGCTCTTTTGGCCAGTTACAGGCGGAGCTTTTCATTATTACGAAAGCCCGCATTTCTTATCATCTTGGTTTCTTTTTCTTGCTAAAAATTAGCAGCCGAGCTATGCCACAGCCTGCAGCTTTAAACAGACACACCAGTAAATGTGCATCGTTATTTCTAAAACACTGTTCGCATTAGTTGTGCAGAGGCAAGGGAGCCTTGGTTACTCGAACAAAAGAGGCAAAAATCTGAATTCTAAATTTGAAGGCACGTCAATAAAACACTTATGCTCCAACAAAACACTCACACCCCCCATTTTAGGCAATGGCCGCCGTCTTGACACCAAGCTCGTACGTCATCGTACGATGAAGTGCGAATCAACTCCTCGGTATTGTATAATTTCACACAATGCTCGCATAAGCTGAATTTATGCCTAACCACATCTTTACTGGACTTCCATTTAAAATAGGAAATATATGCTGAATAATTTTTGGATAGGGTAATCAAGTGTTCTGCGAGTTGCTTTGGCGACTCGAAAGCAAGTGCATTGATATACGACTTATAAGGTGCAATCTGGCTGTAATTAGCGCCGCCGAACACAACAGGTATAATGTGATGTTTTAGAGCTAGGAAAAGCTTTTCTGTTGCGTAATCAACGCATATAGAGTTTTCAAAAGCAAGAATGTAAAAGTAAGTACGCTCAAAATATTTGTAACAACTTTCTTCTTGAGACCTTGGGCAGTTGTAGGCGCCGCATAATCCGTACACATCAACTTGAAGGTACCGCCTCAGTTCTTTAACAAATGCTTCTCGCCGACCGTCCGTCTTGCAGTTGCTTACTGCCCAAACAGCAGTTTTCCGCTTTGATTTCCACAAGGCTTTCAACTTTTTGTCCATACTTACAGTAGAATTTCAGCGAAAAACTTGTCCATATGGGATGCGCAAATCTGAATCTGACCTGTACGTCATGGTCCAATTGAACATGTGTTTTGCATAGCTAAATTTAGAATGCAAAGTATTTGGTGGCGACTCCCTAATAAGGAATACTCACTTTTGAGACTTCAAACGAATGGTCGGTACGTTTTCAATGTCGCGTGCATGAAACACGACGGCTTCACTAAATTCCAATAGCCGCTGGTCGTTTGTGACGACGCAAGTAGCGCGGCAGTTTTCAATCACCTCTTCAGTGTTTCTTGCATCACTCAGATTTCCATACCACGATCCAAAAAACTTTGTCCACATCATTATTCGAGGCAAAAGCTGTGAAGCACTGATGTTCTGCGAGAAACCAGGATACTTGGAGCGGTGACCGTTTAACTGAATGTCAACGTGTTTGGAATGTAGCTGCATGAAGTTCTTTGTTTTTGGAAGGCATATGTAGAAAGCTGTTATTGTTACGAATATCAACAATATTCTCAGAGCTATTTTCGTGAAACAGCTTGATTTGGAATTGAAGAGTACGCAGTCCGGACCTGAAAACAGGAGCAACAAAAAAAATGTTTGGTTATTAGGCGAGCTGTAAGTAATTGTTCTGGTTATCAACTGTAGGTAACCCCAACTGCTAGCACTCAAAATAAAACCCGATATGTTATAGACAATAGCGATCTCTTACAATATACAGATATATTCCTATTCACCATTTAGAGTACACAACTGTGTGTGAGTAAACACTTGGTCAATTTTCATTGCTAGTAAAATATTGCTCGCAAACAAATTCATTGCTCACAAGCATAAAACCTCATCCTATTGCTGCTGTGCATAGACTGCATGTTTGCCACGATACCAGCTTGTATATTCTTTTTACCCCCATTCCTCATCTTTTATCATTTCACAAGATGCCTGTCTTAAGTATTTCACATTGAATGTCTTCCCCCACGTTTCTACCTTTGCATATGATGAAGTACAAAACAAAGAACATTAGCAGGTCAAATATCTTACGCAGAAAAAAAAGCAACTTTTTTCTACTCGCTGCTCGAAACGATCACTCCTTGGTTTATACACCTGACTCCTGGCCACTAAGAACACTTCGTGTTTGAATAGTGCTCGGCCCCCACTTGTCACAGTCAAGACTATGACAGCCACTACGGTGCGAAGCAGCCTCCTTCAATTGGTGTAATAAACTCCTGGCGCAGTACACACCAGCTGCTGTTATTGAAGCGGCCTCCGTAACATTACAAACGTCTTAACTCCTTGCACTCTAGTTTCTGTTTCACCCTTGTTGCGCAAGAAACTTAAGAATGACTTGGGAAGAAAACATGCTCTGCTTGGGTTTAAAGGAACACGGTTAAAAATGACACAAGCGTTTAACGCAAAATGAATTTTTAGCTTAAATATTTGTGTCGTCTTTTAAACCTGTCTTTGTAAGCCCAAAAACCGCACGCAAGAATGTTTCATGTAGACCAACACAAACACTAAAAAACGCTGTGCACCTTCATCAAGGAGGAATGCGATCTCAGGACTGATGTTTCCTCCTCGCCTGCGAATCTGATCATATTGGGATATCATTATATTACCATCGTCTGCAGGAATTTTGCACAGCTCAAAACATCTCAACATTGGTGGAAACCACATTTATGTACAAGCAAGTACGTAGCTCATTAAAAGTCATCATTGTATCACACAGGCTATATATTTATAATCGTTCACAATAGCTCAGCCACCTGATTCTCCTCTTCGCCATTCTCTTCTTTGCTAGAAAACGTCTTGTTTCCTCAGCAATTAGAGGAACAGATTCAAGCAATCTAAAGTTTTCTCCAAGAACGTATTCGCCTTTCTTGGGTACTGAAAGGGGCTGTGAACAAGAAGCTAATAATGTGAAGCTATATCTGCAATGACAAATACTTCCGTCCGCACATATCGTTCAGGAAAATATTTTAGATACCTTGTAAAAGAGTGCTGTTTATTTCAATCGAAGCCTGATTTTCAGCTTCAAAGTGCCTTTTATTTTCCTCTGTACATTTTTTTTTACGCAAACAAAGTTGGCGCTCATTTCATATCAAAATGTCGCCACTGAAAGGTTTCTGTATTTTCCTTTTATATACCACTCCTCAAGTAATGTCCGTTTTGGCAGGCACGTTGCCGATGGGGCCACTGATGCTCCGGCTTGGCGCCGCATGTCTGCATTACTGTCTGCTAACCATGGAAGCTGTCATTTGCACAAATTAAATATTTCGTTAAGGCGCAACACAATTTGGCATCGAACTCAGGTGATTTGGCGTCGCTTGGTATACGGGGCGTATCCTGGAGTTCTCTCGGCTGGTCGGCCTGGTCATTCAGATTTTGTATATAACTGTCAAAATCACGTGCTAAGTATGAGTAAGTATTAAGAATAATTAGCCCAGTTATTGTACAAATTTATCAAGGTGCGTGACATATTTTAATATCTCTTGGACAGCAGTGCAGAATAACCGAATTCCCCTACTGAATCAATCCAGATTCAAGTAGGGAATGAAATCGTCTAGTAGAGTAAAGGTCTATCAAATAACTAGCGGTGAGAGGGAAGGTAAAAGAATTCAGGATCACGCTAGAGGAAGAATATTCAGCTTTAACCAAGGAAACGGTCTTAGTGCACAAGTAATCAGTAATCATTTCAAAGATATCATTGGTGGTAGTCTGGTAGCAATACCAGCTAAGACGGTTGTGCAGGATACCGGAAAACTATGTAAGCAGGCAGCAAATTTTATTAAGAAGCGAAGAAGCAGGAACGCTTTCATCACTAACGTCAGACCTATCAATTCTTATCAATACGCCCAATGTATCCGACATAAAGAAGTATAATGCGGAGAAAATCAAGTATGCAGTAAACAGTGGTAATATCCATAAAGCTGCAACCGAAAACTGTGGATAAGCAAACGTCAGGTCTGTGCGCTGTGTAATGAAGCACAAGGTGGGCAATCACTATAATAATATTGACAATATTGTCAAACTAGGCTAGGAATTGAATGCTGGCCTAATAGAGAAGCCGAAATCCTCAAACCAACATTTTTGATACTGGGAGTAGCGAGCAGCCCGGCTTTGCGCCAGTGATAGAGAACAAAGTTACGGAAGCTTTGGAGCCTGTGAAAAGAGGGAAAGCTGCTGTGGAGCATCAGGTAATACGATTCGCTCAATGACAGTGGGGATATCGTCCAAGATAAACTTGACCCCCTCCCCCCCCGGTGTACTCAAACCTCATGACATCGACGGCACTGGAATCACAGAAGAACGCAATCGTTACCCTAATTCATAAGAATGGAGACCCTAAGGACTTCGCGAATTAGAGAGCGCACACCCTAATATCGGTTACATAGAAGTGATTTACTAAAGTAATTGCAAAATAATCTGGCCAACCTTATTCTTCAAGCAAATAAACGACCAAGAAATTTTTGGACAGGAACCCTTCCGTCGATAATTTCCATACTATGAACCACGCGATAGAAAAATGCACAGATTATAAACAACCACTACAAAAGCATTTATTGATCATAAGAATGCGTTAGACTCAGTCAAACCTCTCCTCTCATATAGGCATTGCGAAGTGAGAGTGCAGAAGAGTGATATGTAAAACTATCAGAAAAAATGTATTGTTGTCGCACAAATACCACCGTTCTCCACAGACACAGTAATGATATCCCCATTAGAACAGGTGTTAGACAACCATGTAAGCTTTCTCAGCCCTATTCATCACTCGCATAAAGAAAGTTCTAAGATAATGCCATTAAGGCTATGCGCAAAAAAGACAACACAAAAAACAGAGGCAACGACAGGACGAGCGCAATCCTGTCGTTCGGGACTCGGAATGGGACTCGGGGACTCGGAATGGGAATTGTTAGAGAACTGTTTTTACGGAGGAAAGGGAAAATGGACCCGCCAACACTTTACCAGATTTCCCTAGCTATCATCAGGCAGTCATGCCTGATATCATTTTCAATCCTTCCGGTATCGCGAAAGTTATAGACTCGCTAAAACTTACATCTGAATCAGGATTCGATGCTATCAGCTCAAAAGTACTAAAACACACCAAAATTGTTGTCAGCGTCATTTTATGTCATAACTTTCAGCAATCGTTGTCATCAGGAGTGGTGCCGGAACACTGGAAAAGGGGCAAGGTTGTTCCAGTTCCGAAACAAGGTCCAACATCTTCATGCTCTAGTTACAGTCCTATTTCTTCAACAAGCGTCTCTTCAAAACTAATGGTTCAGTTCAGTTCAGTCGTTCAGTCGTGTCCGACTCTTCGTGACCCTATGGAACATGTCACGCCACGCTTTCCGGCCTCTCACTATCTTCCCAACATCACATAACTTCATCTGCAGTGCCTCGAGGATGCCATCTAACCATCGCGTTCGCTGCCTACCCCTTCTCCGGCGACCCTCAACCTTTCCCAACATCAAATCTTTCTCCAGCGACTCCTCTCTTCTCATCATATGACCAAAGTAGCTGAGCTTTAACTTTAGAATTTGACCCTCCAATGAGCAGTCAGGGTTTATGGTCGACAATATTGACTGATTTGATCTTCTGGCAGTCCAAGGAACTCTCAGGAGTCTTCGCCAGCACCACAATTCAAACGCGTCAATTCTTCGGCGGTCAGCCTTTTTCACGGTCCAACTCTCGCATCCATACATCACAACTGGAAAGACCATAGCACGAGTTATACGGATCTTGGTTGGCAGACTAATGTCTCTGCTCTTTACTAGGCGGTCAAGGCTAACCATTGCTCTCTTTCCAAGAAGCAGGCGTCTCCTAATTTCATGGCTGCAGTCTCCTTCCGAGGTAACCTTGGAGCCCAAGAAGAGAAAATCTGTCACAGCTTCCACTTCTTGTCCCTTGATGCTCCAGGACTTGATAGGGCAAGACGCCATGATCTTTGTCTTTTTAATGTTCAGTTTAAGCCCAAACTTCTCACTCTCTTCTAGCACGCGCATCAGAGGTCTCTTGAGTTCCGCTTCACTTTCTGCCATTAAAGTGGTATCATCCGCATATCTAAGGTTGTTGATACGTTTTCCAGCAATCTTCACTCCAGCTGAAGACTCGTCCAGACCGGCCTTCCTCATGATGCACTCTGCATATAGGTTAAATAGGCAGGGCGACAGTATGCAGCCTTGCCTCACTCCTTTCTCAATCGGAAACCAATCAGTAAGACCATGCCCAGTTCTGACTGTGGCCTCTTGCCCTACCTACTGGTTCTTGAGGAGACAGATAAGGTGAATTGGAACTCCCATCTCTTGGAGAGCTTGCCACAATCTGCTATGATCTACGCAGTCAAACGCTTTCGCATAATCAATAAAGCAGAAGTAGATGGGTTTCTGGAACTCTCTTGCTTTTTCAATGATACAGCGAAGGTTGGCAACTTGGTCTCTAGTTCCTCTGCCCTTGCGAAACCCAGCTTGCACGTCCGGAAGCTCCCGATCCACATACTGCTGCAGCCTACCTTGGAGGATTTTCAACATCACCTTGCTAGCATGCGAAATAGGCGCGATCGTGCGGTAATTGGAACAATCTTTGGCACTGCCTTTGTTTGGAATGGGGATGTAAACTGACCTCCTCCAATCCTGTGGCCACTGCAGGTTTGCCCAAATCTTCTGGCATAATGTATGCAGAATGTTAACAGCGTCATGGTTGAGGTTTTGAAGCAACTCAGCTGGAATGCCATCAATTCCGCTAGCTTTGTTCTTAGCAAGGCTGGCTGAGGCCCATTCAACTTCACTCTTCAGAAAGAGCATGTGCTTTACTCTCACATGGTAAAATTTATAATTTCTATAGCCTTTTTATCCTAATCAACATGGTTTCCGTAAAGGTCTGTCATGTGACACTCAATTAGCTTTATTCATCAATGACATAAGTTCTAACCTGGATTTAAATATACGTGTAGATGCTCTTTTTTTAAATTTCGAAAAAGCATTCGACAAAGTTCCCCATCAGCGACTTTTACTTAAACTTTCACGATTACGCATTAACCCTCTTGTATTGGAATGGATACGTAATTTTCTGACTAACCGGAAGCAATTTGTGTACGCTAACTCTCATCGACTAGCTCCACAGTCCCCTCCGGCGTTCCCCAAGGCATTTGGAACCAAGGCACTTGGAACCTTGCTCTTCCTAATCTACATTAATAATCTGCCTAGTAACATTCTTTCTAACATCCGCCTATTTGCAGACGATTGCGTCTTCTACCGTCCCATCCATAACCGTTCCGATTCTCGCATTTTTGAAGATGACCTTAAACGCGTTGAGGCCTGGTGCGACAAATGGTTAATGTCTTTGAACACTAATAAAACGTCATTACTCTTTTTCATCGACGACAGCACTATCAACCCTCCAGGTATGTCATCTGTCGCTCGGAAATTTCATCTGCCCAATCATACAAATACCTTGGCATCCCAATTTCTAACACACTTAATTGGTCTGCACATGTAACGAACATTGCTAACAAAGCCAATCGCACTCTTGGTTACCTCTGTCGAAACTTGCGCCTCGCCCCCGCCTCGAATAAAGCACTAACTTACCTGACGTTCGTTCGATCTAAGCTAGAATATGCATGCTCAATCTGGGACCCTCTTCAAGCTAACCTTTGTACCATCCTCGAATCAGTTCAAAATCGCGCAGCAAGATTTATTTTTTCAGAGTATTCTTATCACTACAGCGCACCTGCTCTTAAATCGAAGGCTAACCTTACTGTTTCAGTTTTTGTTTCAGTGATATTACCAGCTCATCGCTTCTCAAACCGCACCAGCCATCCCAAAGTTGTCTACCCTCCCCCAGCGCAGACTACAGCTCATCTTCGCTCGTTCTTCGTAAAAACTGCTCGCGACTGGAACAATCTGCCGGTCGACTTCGTGTACCACTTCAATCCATCTCAATTCAAGGCAGCCATCGAATCTATTTTCAAATGAAATAGCAGCCCATCCATCATGTAATACCCTATTCCTGGGGCATTTGAGGTTTTGATAATAAAAAAAAAATATATATAGTTCGAACTAATTTAAAGGTTATCGTGGTAGTGTCGGCCAAGAATGCGAACAGCGCCATAGCACAGAATTCCTTTGCGGGACCTCGATTTTCCCTCAGTTGTTGAGTTCCTTTCAGGTCAATCAAGACGACCCGATCTTGTCACGCAGAGAACACGATGTATTGCGAACGTAACGCGAACGTCTGGAAGCGTACGTTCCGAAGCTGCGTCTTTAGCGTGTACCATTTTTGCTGCCATGACACAGGCGCTGTTGTGAGCCCCATATAGTAATCGAAAAAATATTTGGCTGTAGTCGCAAATGCGCTGGCAACTTCCATAGAGCCGAGATAAAATTCGGTTGGTTAATTATGAGAGTTATTTAGGGGGCATGGAATAGACAAGGGAGAGAACAGTGCGCAATTTTGATTTTCAGCATTTGGAATCCACTCGCTAGGCGCCTTTAGCTCTAGGGCTCTGTCCTGGACGTGACATGAGGCTCAAATTGATTCCGACATTACATGCAAGCTGATCTAGAAAGGAGCCGAACACGGCGACTATTCCCACTGCCGCGATACATCCATTAAAGAGGAGGTATAACGGAAGTGGCCCTCTTTTATCTTTCAAAGATGACCATAGTGTTATTAAAATATAATTTTCTCAAATGTCGCCTTTTCTTTTGGTTTATTCTTGGATGCATTGTTTTCTGCGTACATGATATAGTTGCGGACCCTTGCACTTTATTATGAATACTTATGATTTTTGTGCCTTTAGTGTCGTTTGGGTGAACTTGATTCCAACGATATATATGCCCAGTATAGCATATACTATATACTACTGTACAACTATACAGTACTATATAGCGTCCCCAGTCTAGTGCCTAGACTTCTAGAAATACGTGTTCGCTATATACAAATAATGAGCGAGCGTACCTGCATAGATACTCCTACGTTTGCATTACCACCGTTTCTTGGGCTAGTTGGTGCACACTTGAACTGGTGAAAAACTGCGGCGAACGAAATGCGGTGTGTTTCGTTCGGCGCAGTTTATCACCAGTTCCTACTTTTGAGTCTGAGGTGAATATCATATAAGGAAAATGTCATATTTGGGCGCTTTTATTATTAAATTACGCACAATAAATTTTCACGACCGCAAATAAAGCGGGCACTTGAATGAACGAGTTGCACACTGTTGCTTAGGCGATGCATATAACCACTGTTTGGTAGCAAGCAAAGTGTAGTCGTAAAACTAACTATGTATAGAATGTTCGCACGCAAAAGAAGCTCACCATATCCAAAATACTTTGAGAGCCTAGCTTGAGGACCACTGAATGTCCCAGAGGGTACGTTTCTTGTCTTTTGTCCGAGAAGAACGACTGTTCTGTCGCTTTGCCTGCGCATGTGAAATATCATGAGAAGACACCTTGTTTTCTGCGTGGTCAGCACTCGAATTTTTTCGCAATGCGTGTGCATCACGCGCAGCAAATACTAAAGGTTCGCTACCTGTCATGTGTTGCCTTGGCATTCATAGTATTCGGCGAGTGGTTGGTAGGATGCAGTTTAGGCTGTAGACCAAAGCACTCAACAACTTTTAGCAGTTTCGTTGAAGATATTGGGAAAGTACGGAAGGCACAAACGTACAGGGACTGGCTTTATCGCCCCATGGAAGGTCGTAATCCTCCAAAGAAAAACATACGCATTATGTGTTGGTTGTGGGGTCATGTCTGCCAATTGTTTCGGTCAGTATTGAGAGAACATGATGCGAGGGAACAGAGAAACGATGTGTGTCCCTAGACTAATACGTGAGCAATTCGATCAAATGCTAATATAGTGAGATGCGCCTTCTTCAGTTCTTTATTGACAACAAAATAAATTGCTTTATAACTGTAGTCTCACTCGCCTAGTATTTCACAGTGCTTATCAGGACAACCGTGCAGTGAGAAGAGATAAATGGGGAAGAATTGAACTTTCATAATGGCTGGATATAAAGAAGAACACTGATGTTTAATGTAGGTTCAGTCGTTCAGTCGTGTCCGACTCTTCGTGACCTATTGACCATGTCACGCCACGCTTTCCGGTCTCTCACTATCTTCCTAACATCACATAACTTCATCTGCAGTGCCTCGAGGATGTCATGTAACCATCGCGTTCGCTGCCTACCCCTTCTCCGGCGACCCTCAACCTTTCCCAACATCAAATCTTTCTCCAGCGACTCATCTCTTCTCATCACATGACCAAAGTAGCTGAGCTTTAACTTTAGAATTTGACCCTCCAATGAGCAGTCAGGGTTTATGGTCGACAATATTGACTGATTTGATCTTCTGGCAGTCCAAGGAACTCTCAAGAGTCTTCGCCAGCACCACAATTCAAACGCGTCAATTCTTCAGCGGTCAGCCTTTTTCACAGTCCAACTCTCGCAATGCACTTGGTTAAACAGCGCTGTCCTTGCATTTCCAGTCAACCTCCGATGATGTCATTCCTGTATACTAGTATAATATCGCAATGGCTGTCTGTCCTATGGCAAGCCGATCGTTCCGTGTTTGTGTGAAGCCAGAAATCCCCGCAAAAAGCGAATATATTTGCCAACAATAGCAATGTAAATTCATGCGAAATTTCAGCGCCCCTCTCCATGTGCTTTCTTTTATTTCGATAGCAATACTGTGCCGGGTTTGCAGCCGTTGCCTGGTTACCCGGTGGAAGACACGCTTCACCTTCAACAGCCGAGGAGGAGGAGGAGAAGAAGAAGAAGGAGAAGAATGGTAACTTACGCTCTCGTGTCATACGTTTAATGGAGTAGCCTAAGTGTCCCCAATAATTTAGCACCTTACACCGAGAGGGCGTGATAAGGGAATAGTGTGGCAAGCAAAATAAGCTTCCGCCATTGCTATCGCAATTCAAATAGGGTTAACCAGAGTTAAACCACAATTAATATTTTCTAAGGTGTCAAAAAGAAAGAATTTGAAAGACATGTTTCTACATATGTGGTTCTTGCGGCTAATCTATGCTGTCCCCAATAAATGTTCTACTACAGGCATTGGATTTACTAAGTTCTTGATTATTACATATTAGGCTTTTTGATGACTCGCCGAATTCGCACCGGCATTTCGATTAACTCGCCTCGAACCGAGCGTATCCGACGTGGGATAATTTCTCTGCGCATCTAATATATTTCACATATGATAATGTGAACAATCTTGAAAATTCAATTGAAGGGCAATATGCAACCGTGCTATCCTTTGCCATATGGGCTCCTCTTCCAGAGTTATGATCCTGTTTATATATTGCTTCTAGTTAAATCGCTGTCCTTTCACATGTGTGCCCCTATTACGTACGATATCATCTTAAATAAACATAACAGAAACAAGATAAGCAGCCATTCATATAAACTTTTCGGTGGAGGCGAAAAGCAAGCCGCCCGTGTGCTGTGCAATGTCAGTGCACGTTAAAGAACCCCAGGTGGTCGAAATTTCCGGAGTCCTCCACAACGGCGTCTCTCATAGCCTGAGTCGCTTTGGGACGTTAAACCCCACAAAACCAAACCCTTCATATAAACTCCCTGATTTAAGAGGGTGGTTTGAATGTCCGTGAATAGCCTAGGAGTTGCAATTTTGAATCAGGATTAAAAATAGAGAATTCAACTTCCATGTGACCGTCCCAGCTGAAATGTACCTAGTAGAGAGTTAGATATTTGATTAGCAATCTCTAATACTTCCACCCAGCTATGGCCTCTAAAGTTTTAGGGCGCTCGACTAAGCTTATCAAGACGAGGGATAGAATGCCGTGTGCGACGACCGCTTTTCAATGTACAGGCGAAAAGGAAAGCGCCTGTTTACGCTCTACATCAGCAGACGGTAAATAACCGTAGGTGATCGAGGAATCCTGAGCCCTCCACCACTGCATCTCTCATAACCTGAGTTTCTTTGCGAAGTTAAACCTAAAAAACGAAACTAAACTATACCTATTGCGTTCTTGTAATGCAAGGGACCAGCACACACCCACATCCAGGGCATATTCTTTTAATTTTTACATTTTAACGCCCACCGTCACCGGCTCCCTCTTCCACAAATTTTCAAAACACACATGTACCTTCACCCCTTCAGTCATTAGGTGCCTCACTTTCCAGGCCTCATAGCAATGCTGCTCTAATGCTCGCTTTAGCTTGAAACGCTTAGAATTGGGTTGCCCCTGGTGCATCTTATTCAGGGTAGCGTAAAGGAAAGTTTCGGCTTTAGGTTTAGGGCGGCATAGCGTTCAGGTGTCCCTCGGAATTGTCTTTAGGTTTAGGGCGGCATGCCGTTAAGGTGTCCCTCAGAATTGCGGGCAGTTCCTGGCCCTACGGGGCTGGGACGGTAGGTCAACGCCGCTCTCGGCGGGGGCTAGT
Organism: Amblyomma maculatum; assembly: GCF_055883805.1. Lineage (NCBI taxonomy): Eukaryota > Metazoa > Arthropoda > Arachnida > Ixodida > Ixodidae > Amblyomma > Amblyomma maculatum. Next base: position 37,860 of record NW_028146745.1, read on the forward strand.
CAGCAGCCACTGATTTTTATATGCCGCCGCTTCGGTGGTGGTGGACGACGGCTTTTGTTGCGGCGCGCGTCTTTCTCTCCCTCTTCTTCTTGTCTATTTACTCTTCTGTCCGCATGAGGCAGCGTAGGTGGCTCAGCTACAGAGCCAGTAGCAGGCTCGTGCATTTTCTTTTCTTTCTTCTTACAGCCACAACAACTCGGAATTGCAACGCTGCCATCTAATCTGTTGTCCGATCCTGATGTGGTGGGTTGTGGAAGAACGGTCGGAATCGTGCAAGCGATATGGCCCAGTGCGACATGTGGTAGGGTGGCCCTTTAGGCCCACCTCTAACTGCACTCCTGCTCAAGCTGGGAACGGTCTGCTATACCTTACGCTGAAATATAATAATCATCCGCACTCCGCCAAACCTCGGCAGTGAACACTGCTATGTGAGCAGACCACATTTTCTAGCCACAGCAGGAGAGCCGCAACCAATTACTCATCGCTCTTAACTGGGGCTCTTGAGGTGGCGTGTCATCCCATTACCTTCAACTGTGAACTGGTCTTGCATATATTTTCCGGCGTATAGAATTGCCAGCGCGGCTGAAGCTAACACAAACACACCAATAAAAGGGGAGATCTTTTGACCATTTCAGCGCTGGGAAAGTTACGCTTGTCGAGATATCTTTCACCGCTACGTACAGGGAAGGGGGGGGGGGGGGGGGGGGGTCACAAGTTCCCAGGCCGCAGGGTCTGCTTCTGAGCAGTATAGTCAGGCAGCTACGACGGCCCCAAATCTCAAAACACATGTGGATGGTAGAAATGAGAGGTGCAGCGGCAGCGTAGCGGTATAACATCCGCCTCGCATGCAAGAGGACCTGGGTTCAAATCCCGGTGCCGAAAAATTCTCCACCGGAATAAAAAAAAAATCCGCGTGTCGATGGAATTGTATAAACAGGCTTGGGGTGCCCTGATGCCGGTGACACCTCCGGCAACGCGCTCCCACACCAAACAGGAGTTGGCCAGCCTAGTGCAGTAATTGGCCGCAACCTCTCATGCAGTTTGCAAAGGGCCAACGTGGGAAATGCACCCTCCGGCATGATAAGTTGACCATAGAAAACAACACATACATTTTTGATCGAGCTTCGAAACAGGTAGTTCTCCGCTCCTTATACCTATCCACAAGTTCTCCCACCACTCGAATTTCAACACTGTATCTTTCCTTTATACTAATAAGAAGCCTTCTTCCTAAACGCGATGCCTTTAAAAGTCTAATAGACACCACCCAATGCAATGTCGTCGTACTAACTGAAACCTGGCTAAATGCACTAATAGATTACAGAGACGTGCAGATCCTTTTCCCGAGCTTCGAGATTTTCCGCCACGATCGGGTAGGCAGGCGAGGCGGAGGCGTGCTGATAGCCACCCATCGTAACCTTCAATGTTTTAATCTACAGATTTACTCACCCCTTGAAATATTGTCCATCTGCTCTAGTGCCTCATTTCCGCCCATGATAATCTGTAGTACTTACCGCGCTCCAGACAGCGATGCCTCGTTCATTCCACTATTTCATGATGCTATTAATACCGTAATCACGAAGATTCCGTGTGCTACTGTCTTTATATTAGGGGATTTTAACTTTCCCGCGATAAACTGGTCTTGCCCTTCTGAGATCGCATCAAATTCCGCCGAGTGCCATTTTTTGAACAAAAGTCAAACCTTTGCCTTAACCAAACTAATATCTTCACCAACAAGACAAAGCGCACAGTCATCAAGCACACTTGATCTGATTTTAACGTCACATCCAGAAAATCTGTTATCCCTTTCACATCTTCCTGGACTTAGTGATCATTCAATATTTCACGCCACGTTTCTCAACCACCGACCAAAACCTAACAAAGTAACTTTAACACTCACTCTTTATGATAAATGCGATTATCTAAACGTTAACCGTGAACTCGAAAATTTCTGTACTTCGCTTCTTATCGACTTTGAGCGAAGGTCCACCGAGACTAACTGGCTTCTAAGAATAAAATGAATAGTCTTGTAAAACAATAAATCCCTACAATTACTGTAAGCAAGCGCGTTAATACCCCTTGGTTCAATAATACATTAAAGAGTCTTAATAACAAGAAGAAAATATTCGAGCAGCCAGACGAAATAACAACCCTAATACATGGCAGCAGTATTACGCAGCCGAAAAACAAATTAGCGTCCATGTTTTTAAAGCTAAGCAATCATTTTTTAATACCACGCTCCTTGAAATGCTACGCACAAACCCGCGACAATTCTGGAGATCTATCAATCCTAACCCTTGCACCCAATAACACTTCATGATGATGATATGGCTACAGTTGCGGAACATGATGTTGCTGAAGTATTAAATCTAACCTTTAGTTCTGTATTTACTCGTGAACCAGATGGGGACCTACCGGATTTTCCATCCTTTGGTTTTCCTGCTATGCCCGATATATCATTCGAACCCCAAGGCATTGTTAAATAATTGATGCTTTGAAACTAACATCAGCAGATTTTGATGATATTAACGCAAAGGTACTAAAAAATACAAAACATATCACAAGTGTCCTGTTGTCTCATATCTTTCATCAGACATTGTACCGCACGACCGGTCATTCCAGTACCAAAAAAAAGGGCCTTCATCTTCCCGTCATAATTACCGTCCTATATCCATTACTAGCGTCCCGTCTAAACTAATTGAACATGTAATCTTTTCTCACATTATGAAATATTATTTATCTATTCATTTCATTCACACCAGCCAACATGGTTTTATAAAGGGCTCTTCTTGCGACACACAGTTAGCTCTATTTATTAATGACCTAAGCTCCAACCTTGATCACAACATTCTAGCGGACGCCCTCTTTTTAGATTTCGAAAACGCGTTTGACAAATTTCCCCACCGGCGGCTTTTTTTAAAACTTTCATGGCTTACTCTCAATTCCTTGGTACTTGACTGGCTTCGTAACTTTCTAACTAACCAGCAACAGTTTGTTCTCGCTATTAAATGCTCTTCTTCTCACTCCTCTGTTACATCTGGGGTACCCCAGTTCACAGTCCTGGGGCCCCTGATTTTTCTTATCGATGTAAACGACCTGCCAACTGACATATGCTCTAACATACGCCTATTTGCGGACGATTGTGTTGTGTACCGTCCCATAATCACTCACAGTAATCGCCAACTTCTTCAATCCGACAAAGATCGCATTTTAACTTGGTGCAGTAACTGGCTCATGTCTGTTAACATTAAAAAAATTTCTTTACTTTCTTTTCACAGTAGTCCCTCTGAACCACCTTTTAAGTACCTAATAGCTAATTCAGAAATTGCCGCAGTAACCACATATAAATACCTTGACCTTCACTTAACACATGGTCCTAAGTGGACATACCACGTAACTCAAATTTCTAAAGAAGCATATCGAGTTCTGGGGTATTTTCGGCGAACACTACATCTAGCTCCACCATCGTAAAAATCACTAGCCTATGTAACATTTGTACGGCCAAAACTAGAATATGCATGCGCTATTTGGGACAATAATGAACTCAATTTTTCTAACACGCTACAAGCAATACAAAACCGCGCCGCTAGATTCATCTTCTCTGCATATTCTAATCATGAAAGTGTAACCAAACTAAAATGCAATGCTCATTTATCAAATTTAGCTAACCGGCGTAGCATCGCAAGACTATCTCTTTTTCATAAATTCTGTTATCATCTTTCGCACGAATCTGTAATCATCACTGCATACCGCACCTCTAGCCGCACGAACGAAAAGACAACCCATCCTCCGCAAGCCAGTGCATCTGCGCATCTGCGCATCTATATTCGTTTTTCGTTCGCATAGCAAAAGACTGGAACGACTTGCCTGCCGACGTCGTGCTCCATACAGACCCATCACTGTTCAAATCATCACTCGAAGCAATATTATGCCCTGAAACCCCCTCCCACATGTAATACCCCTTCAATGGGGCCTTTGAGGTTGAAATAAATAAATAAATAAGCTCCACAAAACCCCGGCCCTCAGTCACCAGCGGCTGCGGAACAACTGACCACGGCGGCGGTCAGATATGTGATGCCGCAGGAGGTGCTAAGAACTTCTGGCTCCGCTGGACAGGCCGCCATTGGAAACTGACCCTGGCAACGTTAAACGTTAGAACCCTAGCTAGCGAAGCTAGATTAGCAGTGCTGTTAGAGGAACTAGAAGGCATGCAATGGGATGTCATAGGGCTTACTGAGGTTAGGAGGCCGAATGAGGCATATACTGTACTGAAGGATGGGCATGTACTGTGTTATCGAGGCTTACCAAAGAGGCAACAACTAGGAGTAGGTTTTCTTGTCAATAAGTATATAGTAGCGGGTAATATAGATGAATTCTATAGGATTAATGAGAGGGTGGTAGTCATCGTAATTGGGGGTATAAACTGAAGGTTGTACAGGCCTATGCACCTACATGTAGTTATGATGACCAGGCAGTTGAAAGCTTCTAAGAAGATGTAGAATCGGTAGTGCGACAAGTAAAGACGCAGTATACTAATGGGCGACTTCAATGCCAAGGTAGGGAAAAAGCAGGCAGGAGACAAGGCAGTAGGTGACTATGGCATTGGTTCTAGGAATAGCAGGGGGAGTTACTAGTTGAGTTTGCAGAACGCAATAACTTAAGAATCATGAATACCTTCTTCAGCAAACGGAAGAACCAGAAAAGGACATGGAAAAGTCCTAACGGGGAGACTAAAAATGAAATTGAATTCATAGTGTGTTCAACCCCCGCAATTGTGCAAGATGTAGAGGTAATCGGGAAAGTGCGATGCAGTGCCCACAGGATGGTGAGGTCCCGAATTAGCCTAAATCTGAAGAAGGAACGCAACAGATTAGTAAGAAAGAAACCCATCAACGAATTAGCGGTGAGATGGAGGGCAGAAGAATTCAGGATCTCGCTACAGAATAGATATTCAGCTCTTACCGAGGATGGCGACATTTCCCTAGAAGCCATGAACAATAATTTCAGAGATATCATTACTGAGTGTTCGGTAGAAGTAGGCGGTAGGATAGCTAGAGAGGATACCGGTAAGCTGTCTAAGGAGACGGAAGATTTGATTAGGAAAGGCCAGAGTATGAAAGCTTCCAATCCAGCAGACCAATTGGCCGAGATATCAAAGCTAATCAATAAGCGCAAGGTGGCCGATATAAGAAAGTATAACATGGAGAAAATTGAGTATGCTGTAAAAGCAGGGGAAGCCTTAAAGCGGTAAAGAAGAAATTGGGCATAGGCAAAAACCAGATGCATGCGATAAGGGACAAGGCGGGCAACGTCATCACGAATATGTACAACACAGTCAAAGTAGCCGAGGAGTTCTATACGCATCTCTACAGTACCGAAGTAGTCAGGACCGTTTTACGAGATTAGCGGCAGGGAAAAACAGTCAGACATTCCACCAGTGACGAAGGACGACGTCAAGAAAGCATTAGAAACTATGAAAAGGGAGAAATCGGCTGGAGAGTATCACATAACTACAGATTTGCTAAAGGACGGGGGGATATCGTGCTAGAAAAAATGGCCACCCTGTATACGCAGTGCCTGGTGGCATCGACGGTACCGGAACCATGGAAGAATGCAAACATTATCCTCATCCTTAAGAAAGGGGGCTCTAAGGACCTTAAAAATTACAGACCAATCAGCCTACTGTCTGTTACATATAAGGTATTTACTAAGGCAATCGCTAATAGAATCAGGACAACCTTAGACTGCAATCAAGCAAAGGATCAAGCAGCGTTTCGTAATCAATGAATACATAGCATTCATTGATTACGAAAAAGCATTTGACTCAGTTGAAACCTCGGCGGTGATGCAGGCATTGCGAAATCAGGGGGTAGACGAGCCGTACGTGAAAGTGCTGGAAGATATATATAGTGGCTGCACAGCAGCCATAGTTCTGCATAAAGAAAGTAACAAAATTCCCTTAAAGAAAGGTGTTAGGCAAGGACACAATCTCTCCAGAAGTATTCAGAGACTTTGAATGGGAGCAGTTATAAATATGTGTAGATGGAGCGTACCTCAGAAACCTGTGATTTGCTGATGACATTGCCTTGCTAAGCAACTCGGGGATGAACTGCAATTAATGATTGATGACCTAGACAGGATAAGTAGAAAGGTAGGCTTGAAAATCAATAAGCAGAAGACTAAGGTAATGTTCAACAGCCTCGGGAAGGAACAGCAGTTTATGTTAGGTAGCGCAGTACTGGAAGTAGTAGGCGAATATGTATACTTAGGACAGGTAGTAACCGCAGATCCGGACCATGAAAAGGAAATAACAAGAAGAATAAGATTGGGATGGAGCGCATTTGTCAAGCACTCGCCGATTAGGACTAGAAGCTTTTACCAGTATCGCTCAAGAGGAAAGTATATAACAGTTGCATCTTACCTGTACTAACTGTGGGGCTGAAACGTGGAGGCTAACCAAAAGCGTTGTACTTATGTTGAGGACAACCCAGAGGGCTATGGGACGAAAAATGGTAGGGGTAACATTAAAAGATAGGAAGCAGAGTGGGTCAGAGAAATAACTCAAGTTACCGACATTCTAGTGCAAATTTAGGAGAAATGGGCATGGGCAGTACTTGTAGTGTAAAGAGAAGATAACCGATGGTCGCTTAGGGTAACAAACTGGATTCCAAGGGAAGGAAAGCGTAGCAGGAGGCGGCAGAAAGAAAGATGGGCGGAAGAGGTTAAGAAATTCGCAGGCGTCAAGTTGATGCAGCTAGCACAGAACCGGGTTAAGTGGATAAATATGGCAGAGACCTTCGCCCTGCAGTGGGTATAATCGAGATGATGATGATGATGATGATAGCTTTAATGGGGTCTCACGCGTCAGAATATTCTGACCAGAAGCAAAACCTGCGGCCTGGGAACTTTTGACCCCCCCCCCCCCCCCCCCCCTGTACATTCTGAAGACTTGTAGAAGTGCGGCGCCTGGGGAGAACACTGACACCCGAGGCTGGTGTGAGGTTGAAGGCACAGACACATGTGGAAAAAGCGAGTGCGATTAGCTGCGGCGCGTCGTTGCGTACGCCGTCGCAATGTCAGCCGCAGCTCGTCGCCGGCGTCCACCAGGTTAGATGAAGTCGACGGGCCGCGAGCGGCAATTGCGGCGTTGGGCGGTGTCACCCAATGGGAGTGCGAGCAGCGGCAACGTTGATGATTATATATTGATGATTTAACCCAAGTAATTCCTGACTCTGTCTCCATTCGACTGTTTGCAGATGACTGTATTATTTATAAAAGCATTACCTCAGATAACGACCACGGGCTATTGCAGCAATCTGTTTTTTCCATAGAACAGTGGTGTAAAGACTGGTGTATGGAACTTAACACGCAAAAGACGGTGCTTCTTAGAGTAACTCGTAAAAAGAATTTCAGTTCATTTCAGTATCGCTTACACAACTGTCTCATTTCCGAAGTTTCTAGTTATAAATATCTTGGCGTTACTATTACCAATAATCTCTCCTGGAGTGCTCACATTTCAAATATTTGTTCATCAGCTTTTAAGAAACTTTGTTTTATCAGACGTAAACTCAAAGATGCTCCATCCAATCTTAAACTACTGGCTTACACCACATACGTCAGGTCTACACTTGAGTATGCTTCGATCATCTGGGACCCTCACACTAAAAAAGACATTTATCGAATTGAACAAATACAGAGAAAAGCGGTGAGGTTCATTTTTAATAAATATCAAAGAACGGACTCTCCTACTAACCTCATGACCGCCAACAACATTCCGCTCCTAGAAACTCGCAGGAAAATGACTCGTTTACTCTTTTTGTATAAAATTTTAAACAACCAAATAAACCTCAGTCCTCCACCGTGTGTGAAAGTTCCCAACACTAGGCGGACACGTCATCACCATAGTCACTCACTGCAGCCAATTTATGCAAAATCTAAATCCTTTCTGCATAGTTTTTATCCAAGGACAATTTCTGAATGGAACACTCTCCCAGAAAGCTTAATTCAGTCTCCAGACTTTGACCAGGCTCTACAGCAACATCTGTTTGGTTGACTTCGATTGTATTGTATTGTTACTTTGATGTCGCACAAAGGTTTTTCATGTTTTCCCTTTTTTTTGTCTCTCCGGCTGTTGGTCAACACATTTCATGTCATTACATTGCCTCTGTTAGTTTTGTGGGTGCTTCGTGTGATTTATTGCGTTTCTTGTGCGCTGTATATATGTATGCCACTCCTGCTAGGACCGGAATACTGGTCTGCAGTATCTTGAAATAAATAAATAAATAAACGTCACGGTGAACTAGGAGCGCCGTGCGGTGGAGTGCCTTTCGTCTCTGCTGTGGAGGTGATGCCGAGCGAGCGTTCCGGCCGCGCCGGCTGCTGGCATCTGAAAAATGCTTTAGTATTGTTTCGTCGTATCAATAAAGAGCTGCTGGACACAGGACTGTCAACAAGGAGAAAATTGAGAAGATCGCTGGTAAACACTGAACTGCGGTTTAAAGTAACTGCGACACAAGCGAGTTTTGTCACAGAGCCAGTGCTGCTGCCTTGTTGATCGCCAAACGTCTGCTTGCTCCATTGATGAATGCGTAGCGCAAAGCGTTCTTATGTTTATTTTATTATACGATGACGTTCCCAGTATATCGAAGACGAAATTCGAACCTTTACTACCGCGTTGGCCCGTTCCGAAGAGCGGTCCGTTGCCTCTTCAATGCGACGCCGGTTAGGCCTAGCGACGACGAGGGCGGGCACGAATCGGTGGAGTTCGTCGCCCAGCGCGTCCGCGGGTGGCACCGTTCCCGAAAGCTTCGTACATGTGCAGGTATGCTGTTGTTGCGTGAGTATAGCGACAATCCTTCTGATAGCACTGCTCTGATCTGTCTTTTCTTGTACGAGCTAGAAGTCTTATGAAGTTCATCAAACCAGGGAGTCTTCAAACACCGCTGCGCGGTGACACCGGCTGTGGGCGGAGCTTGAGGGAGGTCGCTCCATGTGTCCCTGCTGGCACTGAGGCGGCAGTTCGCAAGCAGCGTTCGATGCGGCACGCCGATAAAGCTTGTGTCTCTTTCTTTGCCAGGCCTCAGCGCGTCGGCTCGCCGATGCCTGCGCGGAAATATTTGTCCGCATAGCCCCCTTCCTGATTATTGCTTTTCTTTTTCCTCTGACTTTCAATTGTACATGACCGGCTGGCGCTACCTATGTGATGAAATTCGCCATCAAGATACATTCCCTTTATTCATCTCTCTTCCCTCCCTGCGGCCTGCTCATTGGCCGTGTTCACGGTATGCATATTAAAATTTTGTTGCTTTCAGATGATGCCTCGTCCTTTGCTGGGACCTTCCAATGCTCTCCGCTCGGCACGGGGCCGCCAGGCCAACGCTACCCTTGCGAATTTCCAGCAACTTGCAACACCGTGCGAAACGGAGCCAGCACACACTGCTGTCAGAATGTAATAAAATTCCCAAAGCAATACGGAGATATTTTAGTGCGCCACCATTAACGTCACCAATCACGAATTCGGCGATTTTGGCTTATGCATAACATTGATACTCTGGACTAGTATCACACCCTAAATGACACTCGACGTGCAAGTGCACATGCCTCGCATTTCGACGCTCTATCTGAATTTGCTGCAATTCTTTAGTTCACTACTATACCAGGCCTGAGTGCGATTTCGGAATCGTATTTTCCCGGACCTTAGAAATTTCAGTGTTCGCCAATTAGGTAGGCGTTGCAAACTTGGGTAGCGAAATTTAAATGGCAGCATGATAGGACAATCGAGCCTTCATTGATCTTTTATTCCGGGGTTTACAAGCTACAACTAGGTCATGGAAACACGTTCGTGTGGATTACTGAAAGCGGGGATTTCGCTTTATGTCTCCTCTGGCCACACGAGCAGCTTGTATCATGGTCATCTTCCAATGAGCATTACATCTAACAAAAAGAAAAACAAAACGTTTATTCTGGCATAACATAAGGTTGCTTCCTTAACAGAATCAGGATGTAAACTATGCCAATTCATGCTTTCGCAAGATCACACCACATTACCCAAACTTTAAATGCAGCTCAACGTTTTTCCTCAGAGGAGCTCTCAATGCCATTTTGAAGCAAAATGTTGATTTGGGGCTACTTTATCTATTTTAACATGACTAAAGGAACGTGAATGAAGTTTCCCGAAACCGAAATGAAGAAGGAAGAGGAAACAGCGCTGACTGGCACCTAATATTTATTAAGCAAAACGTAATCGTATACAAGATGGAAGTGGCAGGATTAATAAGATGCAGTCAATTTGGCATGAAGTAAAGGGCAGTAAAAGCAATATAAAAAAAGCGTGAAGACAACGATAATAGCAACTCGAAGGAATTTTCAATCAAACACGTATTACAGGATTACGTATATAACCAAGAGGAACACGGAAGATGAAATCGGGCTTGCGCGGACGGTAACTACACTTAAACAATCTCCTTCCGACAGGGTATGCTCCCTCGCATACAACAATTTTGACGTACCACTCACCCACACTGAGCCCTATCTTTTTATAAAAACGCCTATGTCGTGAAGAAACATGTTTTCAGGTAAGTAGGGTTGCTTGCTCAGTGAAGAGCTAGGTTGGATCCTTTGGCTTTTTCATGTAGTCTCTTGTGTTCCATCAAACCTTCATTCCAGAATATTCGTGTCGGTCCGATGAAAAGCTGAACCTGGTAAATAATCATTCATCCACAACTGACAAACATGTGGGTAATGCCACGCACCATACGTCTGCTTTTAGTGCGTTCCACGTCGATCTTACGGCATAATGTAGTGACTTTGCAAAGGGCGGAAAACAATACATGAATCTTGTGTCTATTGACAACCTTCAAATTATGTGCAACACGATGTTAGCATGTTTTTTGCCTTTGACATACTAAAGCAAGGATTTCGCCATTACCGAAATAATTGTCTGCGGAAAACTTTGCTTTTTAAAACTGTTACAGTAAGCAATGCTAAGAGGATTTTTAATCCTGATTCTAATCCCAACGTTGTCGTAGCTTGTTTACCAGTTTTTGTCCTATGGTTCATTTTCAGAACAGGTAATCAATAATAGTATATTGTGCTCCCATCTTTTAGGAGAAAGTTCTGTTAAGAGAAAATAATATTCATTCTTGCACGTCAGATTGATCATGGACTCCCGTTACGACATCGTAGTAGAAATTTTCCTTAGGTATTAATCATTTCTATTTCTTTTAGGTATAGTTAACTTTTTCGTTACTCATTTTTCTCAGGTATAATTTTTTTTTCTAAAGTCTGAGTGTGGCATCAAGATCTTTTCGACTTGTTCGAATTTTATAGGCAGAGTGCCAACTACTATTATGGCTTTCCCCAGAATGGGATGGTTTACCATACCGCATTAAACAGTGAAGGTGAACACTTATACAATATGCAATCAAGGCCTTGTCACCCTATTAGACATTGCTCTCTACGAAAGGTCCAAGGTGAGCAAAATGTCGCAACCACTATTTATAAAGAGACCGGTTATTCACTGTAAGGATTGTTTCTACAACAGCTCATGAATATAAAGGGACGCACACTGCCACTAGGTGGAGCAGAAGGCGAGATCCACTAAAGCAGCTCTTTGCACTTATTCTAATGTGCAGTGATTTAAAAGTGTTTGTAAGAGCTCTGCATCATCCGTGCCCCATGCTAACAATGATGCGTGCGGCTTCATAAATTGTGACGGGTTACAGACACGGCGAAAATTCACAATCAACTCCATGAATCAGTCAGACACATTAATCGCTAACACAAGTTTGTTAAGCGCGACAGAAGAATTCAGCAGAATTTTCAGAGGAGAAAGTACCGATGATCAGTGTTTGTGTTAGCAAATGCCTGCCAGCTGTCATCCAAAGGCACAGCATCAATTTCTTGACTTATTCTTGTCGTTGTAGCTGGAACGAAACCCTGCATTTCGAGACATATTACATTATTTTCGTCAACATTAAGCTACGAAGAAAAAATCAAATGATTTTGTCGGAATTGCAAGTTTTATGTCAGGCGTCTTTTTTCTCAAAAGGAAAAAACCGACCTGCTTGACAAGAATCTGTGCACTCCCTCGTTGAGGTAAATTATCACCTTTTCGCCATTCGTTTTCTGTTCCCACAATTCCTCCTCTGGCATTCTTGATGAGTTATCTCTTTGTTATATTTCGAAAGCAATTGTGGCACTGCGAAGGCAGAAACTGCCCGTTAGTGTTTGTCGAGAAGCCTCTGTGTGTGACACGAGTGTGTGTGGGTGAACGAGGAAGGCAAAACGTGTCATAGAAATAACGGTACAGAATTTGTAGCAAATAAGAATAATGATTGTGAGGAAAGCCAAATGCGGCTCAATGAAATACCAGGAAGCTTCATTCGGCAAAATGAACAATGTTAGCATGCGTTGCTTCTCTTTCTTCAACGAGATGAAGTGGCGTACTTCTGCGAATACTCGCACGACCACTATGGCGCTCCGAAGGTCGCTATTATTATGGTTTCGAGGACCAAAGCTGGTAGGTTTAAATGCCTTACACAAGCTGGATTATAACTCGACTATTATTCTCGTGCACCATATTGTGCTGAATCGTCCACTACGACGCATATCCGCCAAATGATTGGGCCACAATATTCGCAGAAAGGGTAGCTCCAAGTGGTCAAATCTTGGCATTTGTTCGGCTGGGATATACACAGCGGAATGATAGCATGGAGGTAACTGCTGACCAGGCGGCTACGCGCGTGAGTGGTGAACATGTAACTCGTGGTGGTGTCATTTTGAATGACACCACTTAGCTCTGGAGGGCCATCGGGTGGCCGTCATCTTGTGTGGCAAACGAATATTGTGAACACTTCTTTGAGCTTCAATAAATCTATAACTCAAGCCCTTGTTAGCCACGTGACATATCCGCGATAACCGACATATCTGCTTAGAAACACGCACAATACGAAGGCAACACATTGTCCATGTTTCCAAGACCTACAGTCTTCATCATGAACAACTAACTCGCTCTATCTCCCACCCTCATCGAATTCAGAGCCACCGGCAGACAGACAAAAATCGCGAGACGTTATAATAACTGACACTTATAAAATGATAGCGAAAAATTTGGGGACAATCTGTCTCGGTCTTGGAACGCCATGGCCCAAAGTTTTGCACATTCAGTTGCGGCTTCTCTTGCGTGTCTTCTTTCGCACACATGGAGGCTGCTATTGGTTTTCGTTATAATCATCTTCCTAACTGCACCCACCGCAGGGCAAAAGTATCTGCCGATATCTCTCAAAATTCATCGAAACGGCCCGGTCCTGTGCCAGTTGTGTCCATATAATCAAAGCAACCTACCTCATCTCATTATCCTACCAAACACTCTGCAGCCTGCTGCAATGAATGTGTTCAATTCAAATTCAGTCTCTCACGCTTAGCGTTTGATATATTGCTTCGCATTACATGCACTGGCCATGCTCATTTCTTCGTAATTGGGACATAATTATTATTTCAAGCTTAATTATCTAGATACTTTATTCACTCAACATGTTTCTTAAGGCTAGATCGACTGCCTTTCGTCCTCGTCCTCACTTCTTGTTGGCCCCTTTGGGTAACCACCGCTACTTGCCTCCGCAGTTTAGTGCAAGTAAGATACAGCTGATTTACTCCTTCCTATTAAGCCTATAGCTAAGGAGCCGTTGATGAATTGCGACTGCCTGCGACATGCTCTCATTCCGAATTATATTTTCACCGGTATTTTCTTTTTCGGGTTCAAGCGCACGCAAACCCTCCCTCAAGCACACGCATTTTCGTAACAGCTAAGAGCATCGGTACGCATTGCAAAGTGCTGTTCATTTCATAAGCTCCCGAACATTACTTTAGTGTTTGTATAGAATATTTAGGTCAAAGGTCTTTAGCTTTTGAGTGGATAACCATTGTTTGCGATGTTTACCCAAGTTACTTGCCCAATCAATGTCATTAGTGTATCACTGAGCCAAGTTATTCTCTATCGACATTTATTATTAGTTGTACCAATGGTTGACAACGTATTTGAGCAAGCAGAGAGAGAGTAAACTTTATCTCACAAAGAAAAAGAAAAAAGAAGGACAAATGGGGGGCGGGTGAAGTAAGTGGAATTTTCATTTCAAGACCACAGTGGCCTGGGCTGCCGCTCTTGCCTGAGTTACCAGCCTACGCAGGGTCTCTAGATCAGAGAGTAGCAGAGTGGCCTCCCACTGCGCCCCGAATGGTGCATGTTTATGCGTGCAAGTTTGGTTCCTGTGCACCCCCATGTGACGTGGTAGGCAGTGGGCTGTTCGTTGCACCAAGGGCATATGTCTGTAGTGTTCTCGGAAAATTATGCTGTATTGATGTAGGTTGGGGTAAGTGTTGGTTTGGAGCTGTCTCCATTCCCACGTTTCCAATGCATTTAGCCCCTTGTGTGGAGGGGGATAAATCATAAGTTGTTCTCGTAGGTACTTAAGTCGCGCGTCGTAATCCGCGGGGACAGGAATGCTAGTTGTGAGATCAGGATTGGTGGCCTCTCGGTTTGTGTGACCTCAAGCTAGCCTATCGCGACCTCATTACCTTCCAATCCGGAGTGCCCCGGAACCCAAGTGATCTGATGTTTGGGTAGTGAATTTGTAGCCAATGGTTTAGTTGTGAAGCGAGCTAATTTTGTAGGTATTCTGCCTGCAAGAAGGAGCCGAAACGCCGCTTGTAAGTTACCGATTACGTGCAGCTCTTGATGTGTCACGTCTCCGTAGGTAATAGCCAGCACGATCGTCGCCACTTCCGCTTCTGTGATAGTACAGTGTGGGATGGACATGCTGGAGACTTCTGTGTGAGAAGAGCCCACCACCATGGCTGCTGCTGCATTCGATGTATGCTCGTATAGAGCGGCACCTACATAGACAGCTTTCGGACTGCGTTCCACTGCACGCTTAAGATAATTCACTCTGGCGTGTCTTCTATTTTATTTATTTATTTGATCATACTGCAGACCCAGTGAAGGGTCCTGGCAGGAGGGGCAACAATTCCAAAAGAAAACAGAAAAGCATAAAGTGCAAAAACATGAACATAAAATTTACACAAGTACAAGCAAGACAGCAAATCAATGCACGGCCTTTTCTAAGGAATCAAGGTCCTGAAGGGATGATAATGGCAGGTTATTCCATTGGGTTATGGTGTGCGGGAAAAAAGAAAATTTGAAAATGTTAGTTCTGGCAAAGTAAGGAGTTAGTGATTCGATGTGCGTATTTCTTGTTGCCCTAGACGATGCCGGTTTAAGATACAAATCAGGAGCCATTGATAATTTATTATTTTTTAGTAGAAAGAGGAATTTTAGCCTGTGTATTCTGCTCCGAGATTCAAGGGACTGTATGTTATGTTTAAGCATTATGGTAGATGGCGTGTCAGTGCTGCGATATTTAGAAAATGTAAACCGAACAGCCTTGCGTTGAATTCTTTCGAGAACATTAATGTTAGTTTTAGTGTGTGGATCCCAAACAGTGCACGCGTACTCAAGTTTAGGTCTAATCATGGTGTTATATGCTAGCTGTTTGACGTCGGAAGGAGCTTGTCTTAACTTATATTTAGAAAACAAAGGTTACGGAAAGAAGATGAGCAAACAGTGTCAATATGTTTGTTCCAGCTAAGTTTATTCGTTAGTGTTACACCGAGGTATCTGTAATCTTCGACTTCTGAAAGGTTCCGGGTGGGAAGACTGTATGAAAAAGAATGGCGGTTCTTTTTGTTCGTAATCCGCATAAATACTGTGTTGTCAACGTTTAATTCCATTCCCCATTTATTACACCATTCGCTAATACTATATAAGTTAGAATTAAGTAAATCTGGTCGCCTGGAACATTAATTTTATTATACAAAGCACAATCATCGGCAAACAATCTAATTTGAACAGGGTGAGTAACGACGTCGGTAATATCATTAATATAGATAAGAAAGAGTAGTGGCCCAAGGACACTGCCCTGCGGGACACCGGAGGTTATTGGAAGTTGGCTGGAACAGTGACCATCGATACTGACATATTGAAATCGGTCGGATAAATAAGCTGAAACCCAGTTAATAATAAATGAAGGGAGACCAACTGTTTCTGGTTAATGGATAAGTTTACTGTGCGGAACTAAATCAAAGGCTTTCTTGAAATCTAGAAATATGACGTCTACTTGGCCGGAATGGTCAAGAACCTGAGAAAAATCGTGAATGACAGATGTAAGCTGGGTGACTGTGGAAAAGCCTTTCCGAAATCCGTGCTGGAATGGCGATAATATGTTGTTGTCGTCAAGAAAGGTTTTTATGTAATTAGCTATAATATGTTCAAGAAGTTTGCAGCATGAAGAGGTCAACGATATGGGGCGATAATTATTAAACAATGCGGCATCACCTTTCTTATGTATGGGTACTACACGGGCAACCCTCCAGTCAGAAGGCAGACTTGAAGACAAGAGAGAAGCTCGAAAAATGATCGTAAGAAAGTGAGAAATCATTTCAGCATAACGATGTAAAAAAGAATTAGGTAAATTATCAGGGCCAGCACTTGCTTTTGTTTTAGATTCAACAACATTGCAAACACACCAGGTTGATACACAAGATCATGTATGGGCTGTGAACAAGAAACAGGAGTTACAAAATTATCTGCAGGTGTGGAAAACACGCTGTGAAAATGTAAATTAAATTTTTCAGCAATATCGGTCTTGTTGCTGAGCAGCGCCCCCTCGTGCCTCATCGAAGGTAGGGATTTCTTCTGTTTGCTGAGAAAATTCCAGAATTTCTGAGGGGCATTATGTATAAACTTCGGCAGAATAGTTTGAAAGTAATGGCGCTTGGCCGCTGCTACTGCTTTAGTCAAAGAAACCTGCTTCATTTCGATGGTGCTGCGGGGAACACGTGCTCTTCTTAAGCGTTTGAGTCTTCTTTTTTGATGCAAAATATCCCACGTAATCCAGGGATTAGATTTGCCAGTTCTCTTTATTCTTGATGGAATAAATTGATTGATACAATGTGTGGCCATGTGTATAAATTTAGACCACAGAAAAGACGGGTCATTTCCTTCAAAGCTGCTAAGACACAGATCTAAATAATCTAGCACGCTCTCATCCCTGGCACGCGAGAAATCTTTTACAAGTACGGTTTTCGACTGTCCGGCAAGTTTATCAGCAACAAATCGCAAGTAAAATACACCATCTTATGATCAGACAATCCTTGATGGATCGAAACAGTAAATGTTTCAAGAGAACGGCTCACAAAAATCAAGTCAAGAACAAAATTAGATGAACCATGAATAGGTGTAGCTTGTCCTACTATTTGTTTTAAACTGTTGCACAGCATGATATCAAACAAATGGCCAGAATGTGCGCAGTGACGTGAGAGAGCACAAGCTAGATCCCAATTGATACCGGGTAAGTTAAAATCACCAACGAGAAATATGTTATTTTGTTTGAAGGACGACATGTGTTCCGACAAATCGCGTAAGAACTTAAGAGGAGAATCTGGAGCACGGTAAACCGCGACTAGAAGGATGGAACGGCCCCGAAAAAGTAGCTTAAGCGAGATGCTTTCTTGATCATCGATTTGTCGAGTAAAAGACGTCTGAATATTGTTTTTAACGAGGACCGCCACTCCCCCACCTCTTGATAATCTGTCACGACGAAATACTTGATAAGATGCGGGGAAAATGTCTTTATTTTCTATTTCCTCGCGTAGCCACGTCTCCGTGATGACAACAACATGCGGATTGTAACCAAGAAGAATAGATTCAAGCTGTTCGCTTTTATTGACAATGCTGCGCGCATTTATGTTTAGAAGTCTGAATTCTTTTTTTATCTGCTCACTGTGTCAGTCATTCTGTCGTGTACATTGCGATGGCAGCTTCACCCTTGTGCTTGTGATGTCATCCCATGAAAACATTTTGCCCGCCACGACCAATTTATAACTCACCAATTTAACTTTCATTTTTTGTGCCTTTCTGCTTTGGCACTCTCCCATAAAAGTTTTCGTTTCCTAAGAGTTTCTTTCGAATAGTCGTTTTGAATAGACACATTCTTTCCTTTGAGCTTGTATGCGTTTTTAAGGACTGCCTGTTTTTCGTTATAGTCTTGAAAAAATATTACTACAGGCCTGTTGTCACTGCTTTTTCGTAAACGATGAATTCTTCCCACAGAAGAGCAATGGACATCAAGCGTTTCAGAGAAGATTTCAGACAGGACCTTCTGTTTTAGGTCAGATTCTGTCTCATTTGGCTCCTCACATACTCCGAAAACGACCAAGTTGGAACGCCTGCTGTAATCTTCCATATGAACCAGTTTTGATTTTAAGTCTTGAATAGCGCATTTCATGTGATCAATTCGCTCAGTTTGTTTTTCGAAATCAGCAAAGCGCGTACTCAAGTCAGATATTGTTTTCTCTAAATTCCCTTGCTGCGCTCTGAGGGCTACAATCTCGGCCGTTAACATAGTATGTGCTGTGACTAACTGCTTTAGTAGTTCTGAAGCAATTTCATTGGAATTATCGGGTCCAGGGTTTGATTCAATATCGCCACATAAGAGTAGCGCGCAAACACAAAACACATCTTTGACAATGCTAACGCAGCGCTGTGGGCACGGCAGGACCAAAAGTCCGCGGCAGTTACTTCTAAATGTAGTGGAATAACCACCAACCTGTGCAAAGCAGAAGAACGAAGCATAAGGCAACATGCCTAGGCGCGGTCCGCTGTGCCCACTGAAGCTGAATCCTGGCTGTCGGTCTTTCAAACGGGGGTCCGGAAAGGTCACGTGGAACGGAGGCGGTGCTTGCAGAAAGTAGTCGTTTCGCCAGATAACGAAATCCCCGGCGTCCGGTACCACATGATCCTGAAGGCATGTGTCGACTGATGTGGCATCTTGCGGAAGGGTCAGTTCGGACGAACCGAGCAGAAAAGCCTGTGCAAAGCAGAAGAACGAAGCATAAGGCAACATTCCTAGGCGCGGTCCGCTGTGCCCACACTGCCATCGTTGTGGACTGGATACAAGTTCTTTCGGAGTGGGGCCACATATACTCTTGCCCGTTACGGATCAGGAATGTTAATCGTTGACTGGATAGCTTGTAGGTCCAAAGGATAGCCAACGCGCTCGAGAATGAGCCGGCCGGTCTCAGTTGACAAAAGGCGTTCCCTCTGGGACAGGAAGGCACGGAAGGAGAGCAAGGAATCAGATATACTGAATGTTGTGTACACGTTGTGCACCGCCTCCTAGTGGACGGACGCACAGCCTCTTCTGTTGCCATGCCGAGCCGTGCGTTCCTCGGAATTGGACCGTCCTCGGACCAAGCGCGCGACCAGGGCACTAAGAGCAACGCCGTCTTTACAAGCGTTCGCGCTTCTCTCTTTCCTTCTGTTCTCCTCGCTTCAAAAAGCGCAATAAATGCCGTCTCTGCACAGCAACCGACTCGAGAGGTTCCTCGTTCACGGGGCTTCCGACGCCCCAAACATAACACTGGCGACGAGAAGTTGGATTTAGAACAGACGCATTTGAGAGTCCGGTCATGGCTACAGGAGCAATGCACGGCGCCATTGAGCCGTTAAACGGCAAGAATTGATTTTCGTGGGCGCAGCGTCTCACTTTCTACAACGTTGCAAACGACGTCACCTACGATGTGAAGAAGCGCGTGTTCCTCATGATGCTTTGTGGAACCGAGAGTCTCGAGACTGCCTGCGGGTTGGTTGCGCCGAAGACATCTGGAGAAGTCGGCTATCAAGACCTAGTCACACTTCTCCAGAAACACTTCGACCCTAGACCATGTGATGCTCCAACCACAACACTGAAGAATTCTTCTCCTTAGCTAATACATTCTTTAGAACAAAATTAGTTTCCTTACGAAGGGCTTGATACACAAATCAGGGGAAAAAGAAGAGAGCCTGAAGGGAGAAGAGTAGACTATGATTGCGGTAAAGTGTACAAATTCAAGTTATAGAAATTCGAGAAATATTAGGCGACGGGGCAACTCGAGACTGGTGGAGAAGAGATGATGAAAATATTAAAGACAACGTAGTCTATCAACCTCGAAGGTATAAAAGCGCGCGGGGTGAAGCAGAAGGGATGGAATTAGAAGTGCAGGCTCCAGGAGGTCATATACACCTCGGCTGCGACCGAGCAACACCTGCTGATACTTTAAAGGTATCATGTTCTATGACACTGGGCAGTAGACACAGTGCTGTTAATGATCCGTTTCTGTTTCAGTAACCAACATGCTTACTACGCTCCACCTGCATCTGCCTGGTGGTCCACTAAAAGGCCACCGTCTACTCGGCGTTGCGTCTGCTTGCGCTCTACCGCGACGTCATCCGATTGTGCCAGCCAGGTCACCCTTTCCATTGTCCAAAGTAACCTCAACGCAAAGGCTACAGGCTGGACTCTCGAAACGAGTCATCGACATCATGCTATGTGCGTGAACTTCTAAGGCTTGTAGCTATTATATCTCTAGTGCGGCGTGTAGCATTAGAAATTGTTTTAGTGTTAGCATTGTTCAGTAAGGTTTTCGTTAGCATCTGTGTGATGTAGGATGTAGTAAATGAATGTCCGTGTTAGTACAGATGGCATCTGGTCAATTCAATCCGCCCGAGCGCTCTCCTCAGATGCGCGACAAGAAGCAAGTGGCTTACCTGCCAAGACTGCATACACGTATGTGCTTTAGTTATCGGATAAGCTGATAGAAACATGTAGAGTCGCACATTATGGTCCGGAAGATCGCGAGAATGATATAAGATCTATGGCTGCCTTTCATACTACGATATGAAAGGCAGCCATAGAAATCTCAGGCAAGGCGACACAGTTCTGTTTCTATAGTCCACAGACTACAACATTATCTTCTGAGGAAGCCAAAATGTTTTATTCCAGGAATACTAACTTTGGACAGCAAGATGCTAAGAGCAGCCTTCTCACCAACATGCCGTGCACTCCTTCAATACTACTCCGTGGTAGCCATCTATCGAAATATTTTCTCAGGCGGCAGAAACTGGCTTAATTGATTTAGAATTCTCAGGTTTGTGGTACGCAATCTCTAGCAAAACCCCTCGGTTAATAGCCTGAATTTTTGCATAAGTTGCTTTTTGACTTCTTAGTAATCCCTAGAATAAAAGGTAAGCGTCATACCCGATCCCGCGCGTCTCCATTTAAGCACATGCAAAACGCTGCCATTATTGCCGTAAAACTATTAGCAGAAGTTATTGCTGATTTTCGTCAAGGTCGTCTCTTTTGTCATCAAAGGAGCCATCAACGTTTTCCGACAAGCTGGTCGGTCTAGCCGACTCTTGTAAAAACAAAAACACCTTTTTGGACATTTGTCTGATTCAAAACACCCTTACACCCTGAGTCTAGGGTGTTCGTGCCATTGGAAATCACCTCTTGCATGCCAAAGGGGTGCTTTGGTTGGAGAATATGCCTTAGGGTGTTACGGGCAAGCAATATCACCTAACATGCTGGTGGTATATGGCTGCGTAACTTCGTAGCCTTTTATACACAAGCGGCGCTGCTAATATAACCCAACACCTAAATAAAGCACCAAAAGTAACGCTAAAATTAAAATTACACACGAGTGCTTTCTAAAAATGAAACAGAAACTGCAACAAAATTTCACCGCCAGGAGGCCGCCGGTAGCTACGAACGCTCTTTTCAAATTTCACAATATGGCCGTTAGCATTGTGGGGTGCGTTTCGACCACGTTTCGGCGAGTGCTGAGTGTGCTTTTTCGATTGTGTACCCTCGTGAAATGTGTTACATTTCCCATGCATATGTGTTACAGAAGTGTGTACGCTTGTGAAGTGCCTTCTACATGTGGTGTTTAACGCAAACGGGCATTTATCGTGTCGGCAAGTGTCCGGGCTTCTTTTTGCTTTGCTCAGGCCGAAGGACTGCTGCACCGCTTTATGTTTGAGATGTTTGAAAGAAGAAGGCATGGACGATTTTTTTTTTCTGCGTGACTAAGAGGTATATGCGCCGACTACATTGCACTCGCGCTGAAATCGCACTGGTTGGTTCGGTGCCGGTGATACGAAGGCGGACAGCGTACTTTGCGGCTGACGCAATCGTCTGTAAAGATAAGCCTATTCTCACGCATATTGCGCTTTGTGGGAACAGTGTCCTACCGGATTGCTGCATTCTGTGTCTTTTTGTGCCGGAACGCTGCAGAATGTGCTGAAATGAAAACGTGAGACACGCGCTTGTTTTCACCTGGCTGCCAAAATGACATCGCACATGTGGTAGATGTCGCGGCGAGTTACGCAGATTTCGCGCAAAAACATCAGTCTCAACTTTCTTGAACAGAAATAATGTATGTGCTACGTTTCCTTGCATTTTGTACGCGCAGGAGGTTCACGAAACGATTTTCGTTTCTTGACAGTTTGACACTTGGGCTCAGTTCGCAACGACTCGGTTTTGTTCTGCCGTCTCCGTTCGTGCGGCAAGGTCATGTTGGCGTACTACCTTAATTCTCCTAGCACTCTCGACTCCCCCCTCCTCCCTTATCTCTTACACTTCGCGCTCGCTCTCCTGAAACCTCTTTCATGCTTCGTCGTCTTCTTTCACTCGGAGCGCTGCGACCCCCCCCCCCCCTTTTTTTTTATTTACTCGGAGCATAGGCGCGCACCGTCCTGCAGCTCGGGGAGCGTCCTCCCGCAGCCCTTCTGTTTAAACTTTTTGTTCGAGGAGGCTATGTTCGTTCTCGGCGGCCGTTCAGCGCGGCACGCCTCTGCGCTCGTGCTCTCGGCATCGAAGTGCGCTGGTCGGCCGCCCTGGTTGCATAATAGTTTATTCCAAACTGCGTAAACTATATGCCGCTATCATCAGCCTATGTTAACTTCCCCGCGTCTGGATTTGCCTTTTTTTAATCACAATGGGAGCATTTTTCATTTTACGGGGACTATATTTTGCGGTTGCATGGAGTGTGAATTTGCATTTTTATTATGCTGCTTTTGTTATGGCGTTTACTTTCGCTCTCGAAGAATCATTTAGGTACGTATTTTATTTTCAGCAAGACTTCAATTAAGGCACTTGTACACGTGCTAAGTCAGCTGATGTGGTTCAAACCATCCAGTTTTCATTATTTATGTGGTCACATTTCAACATAACTGTTTGACCGCATTACTTGATTTTTGTAGTGTCTTTAGACTAGAATAAATGGATATTCGATACTGATGCCTCAGCATTCAAGTAGAGGTCGACAGCTTGAATTCCGTGGCCAAATATTGTACCGGATGTTGCTATTACAGAGTTTGATTCTGACCAGATGTTTACTTTTTTTGTCTTTTGCTTAAATGTACATATGAAGCGGTTATCATAGCCTTAGTCGCATATGTTTACCTTCTTTGCTCATCACAGTGCGCATATTGCAGGCAAATTTGTGACTTACTGTTATTAAAAAATTTGTAATGTATGTGTTGAAAGCAGTTTACTGATTTAAAGGGCCCAGAAAACAATTTGACTTACATATGCTAACGATGCATGTCTGTAGATTGTCTCTAAGAATTGAAGCCTACTTTTTAAAGCTGAGGGGGGCCCTTAGTTTAGAGATATATGACATATTTTATTGCCATTCAACCATGTGCCAAGTTGAGGGAAGGAGGATCATAATTTTTGCTTTGTTATTTTTTATATTAGACTTTCCTTAATATTGCTTACACTTTGGCGATGAGTGGCAAAATACTGATGGTTTTTGCAGTTTTCTAACCTTAGTAAATATTTGTATTTGCTGTTTGCTAATGCCAGATTTTTTTTTTTTTCAGATATGTACAAAGGCATCAATTGCCTTAGCTTTTGTACAATAATTTTTAATATTCAGTTACTCGAAATATTGAGCAAAATGAATTTTTTATGGCTACCATTCACACAAACTTGCAGTTCTTACATGACGTCAACATGCTGATCAAGAAGGACGGCAAAGAGGCAGTTGAAATTGGCCTTAACAAGACACTTGTCTTGGTTTTGAAGGACACCATTCGTGCAAGAAAAAAGGACATTGCCCGGGTGCTCGAAGTATGTTCTGAGGGAATGCGTGAAAGGAGAAAGACGCGTAAGTATTAAGCTGTTTCCTTCTGTTTGCTGCATGTGCTATCTAATTGGCAGTTTTTCGCTAAATGCCTACATTTTTGCCATTTTGCATTGCCTTATAGATATACTAAAAGCATGGCTGAGCATCAGAAAGAATAATAAAACCATAACTAGCCTGTGCATTTCTTCATATGTAACAATTTTCGCATTAGCTAAATTTAAATTACCTATTGTTCTTCTCCATTGTAATGGTGCAGCTTTTTCGAATCTGTACCACTAGTAGCAGAGAATTAGGTGATACCTGATTCAAATCTTCACAAGCTTTGCTAATTTTTGCTGTCAGATGTTTGGCTTTCAGTTTGCGTGCCTCTACATGTTTTCAATTTTGTTTATTTGCCTTCCTAAATTAGACAATAAATTATCGCCTCAAAACTCGGCTGTCTCTTTTTACCTGCAAGGAGGTACACCATTGTTGTGTTGCTTATTTCTATTGTAGATGTACAGACAGTATGCATTCTACAACTCTAGGCAAACATTGGGAACCAGCCGGGAGCTCTGGATGTTGTTTGTATCATTTGTAAGTTTTCTCTTTGTCATTTGAATATTCAGGAACCCTACTTGAAACTGACATTATTAGCGAATTTTCTTTGTTTCTAAAATGGTTTACAGTCTAACTTGTAATATGTATTAGTGATTCATAATTCAAATCGAAATACTACACAAGTTTTCATCACAACTGTGAATTCTTTGCTGTGAAAGGATTATTTGCACTATAAGTACAATCAAAAGCACTTTTAAGAGACTCCTGCCATCACATGCTTACCACGTCGTATTGCATACAAGAGTCACCTGATGAAGCACTGGTAATGTCAAGATTGGTGCAGTGTGCCATTTGACTAAGCACTCTGCTGCAGTGCACCAGCAGTGCTTTATCAGATGGCTCTTGCAGGCAGCTTGGTGGGGTTTAGCATTTGCTGGAAAGGGGTCTCTCAACCTGCTCATGCATGCTAGTACCTAACATGTTCCTAATGTCTGGAATATATAATCTGAGACTGCTTCAAAAGGAATATTTGCCACATTGTCTTATCCTACAGGCTTCTGAAGGTGGGTAATGCAGTTTAATAGTTGTTTTAAAAAAATGCTGTAATTTGCTAGCCAAGTTTGAAATGATGTAATAATTTTAATTCTTCTGAGATTAGGTTTACCACATTGGTTGGGAGAAAATACTGCAGTGTTACAAGGTTCATGCTGTATAAATATAATGCCTTCAACTACAGATGCTAACATTTCATGCATTAACCATGTGGCACTGTCATAGACATTCTCATTTATAGTAAACCTTCTCAATAAATCCAAATTGTTATTTTTGCTTTTCAATTTAGTCAACATATTTTTAGTATTCGAACCTTTAGTATTTCAAAGTGCTCAGACTGTCTGCCGCTATAACGATTACAACTTCTTGAACACTTGAGCTTCCTGCCGCCTCTTGAGGCTCACCACTGATGTTCTGGATGACTATGCATACAATGTGCTATGCGTGGAAAATTTTTTAACATGCCATGCTTCAGTGTTGACATTTTTTTAGAGCTTCTGCTGTTTGGTTGTTTGGTAATACTCTGCTGTTGCACATGTAATTGTCGCTCAACTCAAAGCTCCAGTGTACACTTTCAATGAATAATGTGTGATGAAGTTTCAGAACTGCCACATAGAGCAGCGAGAACACTTTTTCCTTGTTACTAAACCTTAAATGTAAACACTTCAGGAAGCATTGCGATGACCTAGGGCTTGGCTGGTTCATACTTAGCACAAGAAGACGTGCAAAAGTTCAGAAATGCATTATGTGTTATGTGTTATGTATTACATGCACTTTGTTTTTTTTTTTTTTTTGTAGTTGCCTCATTACTAAGTATGCTCTTTCCATGTTTTTTTTGTTTGGTTCTGCGGTATCTACTTCGCCAGTGCAGGGTATGCTGTAGGCCTTGTGTGAAGCCTTCAAATGAGCCAGCTGTTAATATTTTAGTAGTAAACACCATGCTCCTGTGCTGTTTATTGTTTATTTACATTTTTAACTATCATAATAAGCATTTCAGTTCATGTGAAATGAAAAGTTCGTGGGGCAGCATTGAAGTTCTCTAACCCAGGTGCTTTTGATGAGTGTAGCCATTTTGGTTTGATAAAATAGCTTGCATAATCTAAAATTACCATGCAACAGCATGCTGCATGAATAAAAATGGGTTGACCTTATGTGCTCTCATTTATGATTTGATCAGACTGCTGGCTTTGTGCCTCCTGAACCAACCATAACAGTATACTCTGCATTGTTAATTGTGAGATAACCACCAGTGGTTTCCGACAGGGCCCTTTTCCAGCACACTGCTGTACACTAAAGGAGCATTGGCGTATTCTAAATATAGAGTAGAAAATATGTTGAATTTGCTTTTTGCCAGGTGCAGTGCATATTTATACAGCTGCTCTGTTATGCACTTCTTTCACAATTTTATCAAGGAACAGGAAGAAAAGCCTGCCACGCCGTGCGTCGGATATACTGGGAGCAGCATCAAAGAAGCTGAAGAGCATTTCTCCTTCATTCAGCAGCGGAAGCTTCTTCGAGTCATCGACTCTACTTTGGGTATTGTTCCAATAATGGGTCGATTTTGGCTGTTCAATCTGACATATGACAAGGGGTCCGACAATTTGTGCTGCTTTATAGAGCACCTCTTTTTGGGCGTCTGCGTGTCGAAGCCAAGATGCGCTGCACGACGCTTTATTTCATCGCTTAAGGCCGAATGTTATGCAAGCGCACGCGTTGACACTGACAAAGCATAGTATTAATATTGTGTACTGCGATTATTGTTGCATACGACTAAACGTTTTGTTGTTGTTTTTTCAGAAATTTCACCATGCTGTTGTGTTCATTGTTCGGTTCTGTTTTTGAAAAAAAAATTGTATACTTTGTTGTCTGCATTTGTTGGAACTGTTTTGTTTCTTTCACTTTTTTAGGTATTTACATACATACCATGTATGTTTTTGCCCGTCTGCTAGGCTCTCAGTGGAGAGTGGCAGTATTGTTAAATAAATAAGGTTCCATAGCGCGCATCAATGAAGAAACAGAACACAAGTGCCCCCCTGCCCCCCCCCCCTCCACCAGCACCCGAGCACCCACTAGCCCGAACCCTGACCCTTCTATGCCGAAAAAAAGACTTCCAGTTTCCTTCTGTGTGACATTTTTTGTAACATGCTCTGTGAATTTCAAAAAAAAAATCATACTGGCATGGGCCATTCGAGATGTCAAAATAATGGCATGCAGCATCTCTTTACATGCTCATTTGGCATTACAGGTGGTTAAAAGGAATACCATTAAGCTTAATTGCAAATGTGCACATAGGAAAAGCATTAAGGAACGTGTAGTGGCAAAAGTAATTCCTAATTAAGGAATGCAATATATGGACGTTATCCGCACTGATTTTTATAAAGGGGTGTAAGGGTGCAATGCCACTGCTTCCACCCTGCAATAGGGTGTAAAGGTGATGAAAACACCCCAGTGCATTGGCCCCATAGAAGGGTGTTATGACCAACCGAAGCACCATCTTTGAGCGTGTACTGGCACTCTGAAGCCACTTTTTTTCAAGGGTGCATGGGTGTTAGTTATAGACATGCGAAAACACCTAATAAGGTGTTTTTGTTTTTACAGTGTATTTCTAACACGGAACCCCAATCTTCACCCGTGCTCCCCTTGCGTCCTCTTATCATCTGCTGCTTCCGCATCAGGAACTTGCTTTCTCGTTCTACTTTTATTTGACGCTTTTCAGCCTCCTTCGCTTCTTCCTTCTAATGCGCTACTCTTCCAGCCTCTGCTTCATGTGTTCCCTCCATCATCTTTTGCAGGTGCTAATCATCGTTCGTCCTTCTCTGTTGCACTAGCTACTCGGCGTTCTTCCTCTTTTTCTTTCGATTTACTCGGTGTTCAACTACCTCACCAGCATCCTCGCCTGTCTGTGCTCTTTTATTCCTTAGCCGTTGGATCATTCTAATACGAATGCATCGCCTCTGCACTGCTTAGACCTAGCTTGAGAGCAATCTTTATTGTTGTTATCAAGTCCATACTCTGCCGCCAAGAAGTCCCTAAGATCGAAAACAAAATAAGCAATGCAAACGCAACCTGGGAAGTTCTCTCGCCGCGAGTTTCTCGGCACGGATCTGAAGAGATTGCTCGGGATAAATGAAAGAACCAGACACCAGTTGTACTAATACGGTCGCTCATTTATTACACCCTACAGCACACCGGCGCTAACAACTCTAATTGTGCACGTGGCACTACAAGTATAAAAGTTCGGAGTTCACGCACACAGTATGATGATAAGTTGGTGCTTCGGTCCAGGCTGTAGCTTTCGCGTAGAGATGGCATTCGATGATCGAAAGGCTGGCCTCTCCATCGTCAACTCGATAGACGCGACGTCGATCTGCCAATGAAGTTGAGTTGGATGGCCTGGGCGATGCAGGTGGAAGGTGGTGAGCGCGTAGTCCCTAGGACACCCGAACCGGCTCAGGATCAGCAGGAAAACTACGGCGCAGTGCGGTAGAACATGCGACCACGGGAGCGGCAGCATCGTTACTGTCTCCCTGCCGACGCGTCCCTGACCTCTCAGATCCTCCGCTTACGCTTCTTCGGGCCCCTGTCGCGTCGTCCTGCGCGCATTTATAACCTCGGCGTCGATGCACGTCATACTTGCCTACGTCGTCATCACTGCTCCATCAATCGCCGCTTGTCATAGACAAACATACTGACGTATGCTTCTAGATGTGCTTGCCACGTCGCCTAATATTGCTTCCTGCTCTTCGTTAATCTTCATTTGCGCCCGTAATAATTATCGGCGTCGTGTTTTTCTTCTTTCTATCCAGCCTCTATTTCTTCTTTTTGCCATCATAAGTGAGAGGGCTATGTCTGCTGCACATCCACGTAATATATCGTCCACTCCTTTATCTTATTGCTTCGCCGACACATATACCTCTCAGTTCTTTTACGACTTCTTAGGTCCTCAATGCGTCATGTTTTCTAGTGATATCCGAATCACATGTGTTGGGACTGGTTATTTTATGAACATTTTGGTTTGACCTAGTGGTAGAATTTTCTTAAGCACCGAACTTTATTCCACCGCTCAGATTCCTCACACCTTCCGCTGTTTCAATGTTTATACTGGCGACCATTTTGAAACAATGTGCGCACTATAATCTGATATTTATACACCTAGAATTCCAAGAGAAAACGAGTATAAATGAACTGCGAGTCTTCAACAAAAATGCCCATCTGTTCCCAGTCCTACAAGCCCAGAGGGTCCTTTTTGTGACATTATATTATATGCTAAAGGTACTCACATCACTGATCTCCTCCACCGTTGACGGCGCCAGTAAAAAAGGTTTACGCTGTGCGCAGAGGTTTGTATCCGCTAGTGTCAATAAGATATTACACATACGTGTTTCGTATATCAAAGCAAGTGCGAATGTGATCAGAAAAGCTGCAGACAATGCAGCGATTATTAAACAGCGGTCCCAGAAATGGTGTGCAATCTCTACTACATTGCATGTGACGTCGGTACGAATGACAACCACAGAACTCGGGCGCCGATTGGGATTTGAAAGAAAGTGTGAGCGTTTTCATCTATAGAAATGTGTCGCGAGCTAAAAAAATAATACATTTTCCATGAAGAATACGCCTGGCTATAATAAAGGGGATCAAGATACTTGACATTGGGCTATAAAAATAATATTTTAAGAAAATTAAATATTTCTATATAATATTAAAGTGCAATGCTTCATTATACTTTCGGATCGAGGCTGGAGGTTCTATGAGAGGCATCAATAAAAGAACAGAGTAGTTAGTGACTAGGGACTTAAAAGGCGTATGAAAAACTGTTTATTGGAAGTATGAAACGCGTCTAGCAATATGTATCCTATCTAGGCTCTCCGAAGCGCAAAAGTGTCAAGTTAGCTTTATGAGCATTGAACAGATCAGCGATTTAAATTGATTCTCCTCCTCTCTCCCCTCAATTCAACCAACGCCAGCGCGCAAGACAAAAAGAAGAGAACCACGCCCGTCCCACTCGCCTAACTTCAAGGCGTCGGTAGGGAGTCCTTCGCGTGGTGATGTATCGTTCAAATCGGCTGCGAGCGGTCGCTAGGACCCCTTTCCAAAAATAATTGCCAAATTATTGGCTCGCGTAAAGTTTTTAATTCCGATTCAGATACTCACAAACACTCACACTTTCTATGAAATATTGTCATTAAAACGTTACCCCAGTAGCATTTCAGGGCCCCTTCATCTGAGCAGATTATAAACATTGTTAATTTCTTCACGCATACTTCGTGCGGAAGGACAGCTCGAGATATTGGAATTAAAACGTGTGTAATGTTAGAGTGATGGAGTATTGCCAAGTCTAGACTCGTTCCCAAATAGAAATTGCTGTTTTGACATCAAGCCTTTACAAAAAGTTTTTCTCTGAGGTCTGACATGGATGTTGTTATACAAGGTACTTTCAAACTCTAGATCAAGCAAGCCATTGGTCCCGTTAAACCTTGTTAAAAATAGCTTAGGCGCTAAAGTTTTCCTTCAAAGCTTTTGTGATCCAGCATACACATCTTCATGACGAAATAAAGACCAACAGATATATATTGCGGCAACTATTCTTGATGATGTTGAAACGTTTTACGCTGCTTAAATATTAAAGCTGACTCTAAATGCAAACGAAGTGTATGGAGAATTTAAAAAAAAAGAAATACAGACCATTCCTCCAGAGGTAGTCGACTCCAATTGTCATCTTGGGAGCTGCATTAGAGGAAGCAAAAATAGAAGATGGCATTTCAGCACAGCTGCGTATGCTTGAAATGATCGCAGGCGTTCTTAAGGGGCCGGAAAACGATAGTAACCTTTTGGGCCATATTGAGCATTGTGCTGTCTCTATCGAGAGGAACAAGAAATTGCTGGTTGTGCATTTCTGAGTTACACGTTTCTCATATACACCATGTTTTGTAATGCCCTGCAGTGGTGGTGCAGAGTTTAGCGCGCTCGGCCACTGTGCCCAAGGCTGCGGGATCGAATCCCGGCCGCGGCAGCCGCTTTTCGATGGAGGCGAAAAGCAAGGCGCCCCGTGTTTTGTCTGATGTTAGTACAGGTTAAATAATCCCAGGTGGTCAAAATTTCCGGAACCCTCCACAATCTCTTATCGTCTGAGGCACTTTTGTACGTTAAACCCCAGATACCAACTAACCATGTTTTTTCTGCGCCAAGGTCATGTTACATTTACTGTTTAGAATATTATTACAACACGGGAGCACTGCTATCTGTTGCATTATTTGTCTTGTGGTAACGATCACCTCTGCAGTGCACACGGTAATTTTTGCGAACTTTAGAGAGCCACCGATCAGTGTAGTCAGCATGTATGTAAATGGGTGAAGGAGAAGATTTCACATAGTTCACAAGCTACAATTAAATCCAGTTGTCTCAATGGAGAGCTGGCTAATTACCGCGGCAGTCCACCAGCGCTGTTGCTGGTCACAAAACTCCGCTTGATAACTATATGGTCATTGTTGGCAGCTAGAGGCGCAGCAGTTTACTGACGGGCAGCAAGGCGCCGCTGAAACTGCCGGAGCAATATTTCGAGCTCCATTTGCACCTAAACGTTCGAAACTTCGCACGATTGTCATATTATATGACACTAGGGTGTTTTTTGAAGTTCTGAGAAGAAAGAACGGCAGTGCTAATGATATAAAAATATTGCATCACAGCAGACGTCAGGTTTGAAATTTGCCGCGGCCCATAAACCACACTCTAATCTATAATTATTCCCTTGTAGAGCACACTTGGAGCTCATTAGAGGAATCCCAAGCCATTTACTACTCCTCTACCTAAAATGTGTTTTCGCGCATCGCAAACCATACAGTGGTCGGGCGAACAAGCCACCACAGTTTGTTCTCAATACCTGGAGCGTGATCGCCCTTAAGGCATGGTAACCGACCTTGGTAGGCTGATATAGTCGGCCAGGACGTCCGCAAATGAATGTCCTGGTCTGTCTTGCTTTTGTTGCACTTCGGGGATGGTCCGCGGTGTGCGGATGTGAGCGTAAGACGTCATTAATGGCTACTAGCTGTCGTGATGGAAATAGTTGGGCGGCAGTCAGCCTGCGCGCCGGTTCGGTGCCCTCCTTGCGGCGCCAACAAATATGTGCTGCCGTTTTTTCTTGAGCGGCACAATGTAGCAGTGCGCATCTCTTACGGTTCCCTTGGCGTTGATTTTTATCTCGGTTTCAAGCTTGTTTTCACCGCTGCTTCAAAAATATATTCTAAATTAGAGAATTTAGTGTTTTAGCATAATGGAACACCGTTCAGCACTTACGCAGTGTGCCCGAGATTTTCCAACGAACGCACTGATGGCGACGACTCCATCTAGGCGCTTCAAAACTTTACTGACTGTGCACAAACATATATTGCTGTTAAACTGGCGTACACGTGAAGCTGAGCACAATAGTTGTTATAGTTCAGCCGCTCCGCCGATAGTAGGTTGATTTGCTATTTCCTCTTCACAGCGCGATAAATCTGTCGGCAGAAATAATGAATGCGAGCGTCATTCCGGGAAAAGCATTCACGCCATATACAACTGGATGCTCATTGTATCTACTTTGAAAAATGTGACAAAGAGTTGATTTTAAATCATTTTGCGGATGAGCTTGTGCGGAGAGCGTTTGTACTAAAGCAAAGTGCCTAGGTGGTGTTCCGCAGATGACGGGGAGTTGCAGCTGCCGGCCACTTCCGGCCACTCGGCAAATCAGGTCATACCGGCGTTTCTGCGAGCGTAATGAGCCTCATAAGGCTTACGAAATCATCGACATTGCTTAAGCATAGATGGAACTGCCCTTTGCCGCTATCTGCATTCGCTAATGTCCGCCCAATGAAACCCACACTAGCGAATACTAAGGACTTCCTTCGTTCACTGGTCTATGAGGGAGGTCTGCTCCTGTTATGAAGGTCTTGAAACATTAGGCATGCTTTCCAAACGCGAACATAGTTCAAGACGGAGGCTACGCGCCCTGCTTATTTCTCCGATAATGCCAGCTTCATTCTCATCGCCACCTCCGATTCTCCTGGGACAGGGAACCAGGAAACATTTTTCGGCCTCGCCTTTTTAGCCGGAACGGCACGCATGCGCATTAAAGTCCTCGACGTAGTAACATGCACAGAAGTTCATTATACCTATAATAAACCCTACAGTAGCCGGCGAATTGGAAATGAAATGAACGGCTAATGGGCTTACTTCTCGGTCACAACAGAGCTCGAATTCTCTTCCGATACTCTTCACTGCCCAGCGGCACTGTGACGTGGCAGCGGCTAGTGGTATATGAAGCTCTCCCATGTCGTTATAGAGGAATTCGTTACTAGTAAGCAAAGAAGAACACTACTACAACCATTGGTTAAATATCCTCTGAGAACATATTCTTCAGAAAGCTATCCTCGTGACTTTCTAACAAGCACATTCTTTATACATCGGTAAGAATAGCGGCACTAGAGTAGCTCTGAGAAACCTTTAATCTATTCCGTCTGCGTGCGCTTCGCGCGCACGATGGTTCCCCCAATGAGGTGCTTGTGAGAGGAAAGCACTTGTGCAGGCGTGTATTATTTAACGTAAGGAGTGTTATGAGGTACCGGTGGAATGAGCCAATACCGATGCGGCGGAAGCAATCCACAACAGATTACGTTCAATTCAGTTCCGTTTGTTTCAAGTACGTTCGAGGTTAGGTGGTGGTGGTGGTAGTGGTTATTTTATTTATATGAAAAAGAAAGGAAAATATGTTTTCCAGCCCCGGTATCTGCTATCTAATATCAAGCTCCTGAACTAGCACGGCGGGAAGAAAGGAATAACGAGGAAGGGTTTGAGGAAACGAAGAGGTGAGCGATAGGGAGAAAAGAAAGGGTCGGTAAAAATAAAAAAGAAATATATACACTATTGAACAATATACAGTAGTTTGCTTGAGGCCCACCCACAAATGTCTTAGGTCACTGAGCACTCGGCACATCGGGCGGGCCTCCGCGCTAGCTTTTCGCTCATGTAAGTGTTTAAGACGCCCGGAGGTGCACACTTCACAAAGCAATGACGGCCGACGTGGGGCGATCGACCGTTATTGTCCAGAATAGCACACGCGGAGCGTACGCTCACAGCGCAAAATATCTGTCGAGGTGAAATAGGCGGGTCATCAAGCCCGCCTGTTCGATATATTCTCACAGGCTGTGGGCGATTCCTCTGCCCGAGGGATGCGCACGACAAACACACAGTGGGCCGTATAACAAACATATTTAATCTCACAGGGATCTTGTCGTCCGGGTGGCTGCGGGTCGTTTCCGTGGAGAGCCGGGAGGGAAGCGGGAGCGACGAGCCAGGGGCCAGGAAGCGCCAGGGACCAAGAAGAGAGCGCGACGGCGGCGCGTGCCTTCTTTTATAGCCCCCTCGCGCGGGACCGGTTATCCCCGCGCGAGCGGGGAGAGGGAAACAGGCACGCGCGCAGGGAGCATTGGGAAGTGGCGCGGCCTTCGAATGCGCGGCGCGCCACGAGCCCTACATCTTCCCCCCCCTCAGCGTCCGACCCGGGCTCCGCCAACAGCCGGGCCATGTCCATGTCCGAGCCCGGGTCAGCGTAAAATATGAAAGCTTGTCGCCTGGCTCTGGCGGGATGCCATCTCAGCTGGTCCGTGGGACGGGAGAAGCAGCAGGCATGGCGGGGCTGTTCCGGCTGGTCCCTCTCCAGCAGCGGCCACATCCTCGGGGTCACAGCGCAGCTGGGCTTGGCCCTGGATACGCCTGGCAGCGGCCCTGAGCTGCTGCTCTACATCGTTGACCCCTTTCCACGTGGCGCCGTGCTGGATGTACATTGCAGCAGGCGTTTTCGCCCCGGGCACACCTGGCTTCCTGAGGCCCGTACTCCAGGCCTGGGCAGCGGGCTCCACTCCAGACGCGTTGAAGACGGCCAGCATGGCCGCGCTGGTCACAATAATGGGCCACAAACTAGGGGGTACCCCCTGTTTAAGTGGCCCCTCCTTGAACCAAGCGCTCGGTGCGGTTTCCCGCCCCAGCGACGGTGGTTCATCTGGCTGCTGCAAAATCTTATCAGAATGCATTCTGAAAGAAGCAAAGACGTTAGACAAAGTAGTGCACTACCTTGGCCTTAGGTTATAGCGTCGGTTGCGAACCGGGTTGCTACCTGCATCGTTTTGAGCTTCCCCCGCTTCGCAGTTATCGTCCTTGCGAAGGTGGTAAGCTTTCAAGTCTGCGACGTGCACCGGACCAGCGGTTTCACCGCTCGCCAACAACCGCAGCTGGTAGGTGAGTGGCGTTGTCCGTGCCGTAACTTCGAACGGTCCAACCCACTTGTGCGCTAGCGACGCGGCGAAACCACGCGCTGCGTTACTAAGCGGGTGCGTTCTTTTCAGTACCAAGTCGCCCGTGTTGAAAACGACGTGACGACGACCTTTGTTGTACTGATCCGCTTGCTCCATGCGCGCGACATCGAGGTTTTCACGAGCCGCGCGCTGCGCTGCCTCAAGGCG
Organism: Amblyomma maculatum; assembly: GCF_055883805.1. Taxonomy (NCBI): domain Eukaryota; kingdom Metazoa; phylum Arthropoda; class Arachnida; order Ixodida; family Ixodidae; genus Amblyomma; species Amblyomma maculatum. The sequence continues at coordinate 73,466 of NW_028146745.1, forward strand.
CTCGCGGAGCTTTGCCGCGTACTGTGTAAGCGGAGGGGGCGCGGGCCCCGCCGCGTCAAGTAGGGCGTTCTCTAGCGGAAAAGCGATCTCTTTCCCAAAATTCAAGTAAGCAGGTGTCATACCCACCGACCTGTTCACGGTTGTTCTAGTGGCGAAAGCCAGTTCGGACAACCGTGCGTCCCAATCTCTGTGCTGCTCGGTCGTCGCAATCAGCATACTCTTAACATTCCGATTCACTCTCTCGGTTATGTTGCTCTGAGCGTGGTAGGGACTCGTTTTCCTGTGGCGGATTTGAAGCGCCCGACAGGAATCAGCAAAGACTTTGCTTGTGAAATACGAAGCATTGTCTGTAATGAGGTCGGAAGGGAAACCGAAACGAGTGAATGTCTCCAACAGTTTCTCCCAAATCCGTTCTGACACAAGCTTCCTAAGGGGGAAAACCTCAACCCACTTGGAATAGTGGTCCGTTATTACCAGGATATATTGGTGTCCGCGCGCGGAGCGAGGGAGGGGTCCCATGATATCGCACGCGACCACTTGCCACGGATAGTTGCTAACTACCGGCTTCATCATGCCAGCGGGTTTCCCCGCCCGAGGCTTGGCTACCTGGCAAACAGGACATGTACGGGCGTAACCCAGCACATCCTTTCTCATACCTGGCCAGGTCGCGACACGGCATAACTTATCGTAAGTCTTACTGCCGCTGCCATGGCCTGCCAGCGCTGAGTCATGGAAGTACTGGAGGAATCGTTTCCGCAACTTCCTCGGGACCACGACTCGGAAGGGGGATGCAATCGCCTCTTCCTCGTCAAGTTGGGGGATGTAGCGGAGCAGTAAGCCATCCTCGCCCAGCAGATACGCGTCGTACTTGCCCTCAGCGTTCCCGGTGCAAGCTGCACTACTCGCAAGCTCTGTCAGCACCCGCTGGCATAGACCATCTGCTTTCTGGGCCTCAATTAGCTCTTCCCTACTGACCGCTACTCCCCAAGACAGATTTCTCTCTGCCTCACTTCTTGGCAGGCGAGTAGTCGCCGCCACCAGCTGCTGCGCCTTCTCTCTCTCGCAGCACCGCGCGGCAACTCTGTCCGCCTCCTTTCTCTTTTTACCTACGCAGGGCGCGACACTCGCGTCCGCCCTCTCCTCCTCTCCACTGGCGGCGACGCCGCTTTCAGCAATGCTGGTCTGCGCCCCTTCTGCGCATCTGCCTGCCTTCAACGGTGCGCGCGATAAAGCATCGGCCACCTTATTCATGCTGCCCCGGCGGTACTCAATGGCGTACGCGTAACGTTGCAACGTCAGCGCCCATCTCGCGAGTCTGCCTGCGGGGTTTTTCAGCCTCTTTAACCACGAAAGTGCCTGGTGATCTGTCTGCACGGTGAAAACCGCTCCGTCTAGGTACATGTCGAACTTTGACAATGCGAACATTATCGCCAGGCATTCCTTTTCGGTCACGGAGTAATTCCGCTCCGCCGATGTGAGCGTGCGGCTAGCGAACGCGACAGGGCGCAGTTTGCCCTCGTGTTCCTGCAACAAAACAGCTCCTACACCGGCATCACTAGCATCTGTCTGCAAGACAAACGGCTTGTTCAGGTCGGGGAGGCGCAAACTAGCGGTGTTCGCTATCGCGCGAGCCAAGGCAACAAAAGCGTCGTTCTGTTCCTTGCCCCAGACCCACTTCGAGCCTTTCCGCAACAGCTGGTTCAACGGCCTAGCGAGCTCTGAACAACTAGGGATGAATTGTCTGTAGAAGGCAACCATTCCCAAAAACCTCTGCAAGCTTTTCACGTCCGTCGGGCAGGGGTAGTTCAGAATTGCCTGCAGTTTGTCATCGTTCGGTCTCAAAGTGCCATCATCAACCACAAATCCCAAGAGGTTCACTCTCTTCGATGCCAACTGCACTTTCTTTGGGTTGATCGTTATACCCGCACGTCTCATTCTTTCAAGAACGGAATTCAAGTGAATGAGATGCTCTTCGAACGACTGTGAGAATATCACGACGTCGTCGAGGTACGCCATCGCGTAGTTGAACCTTGCATCGCCCAGCACGATGTCCATCAATCGCATGAACGTGCTCGGTGCATTAGACAAGCCAAACGGGAGTCGAGTAAATTCGAAGAGCCCGCGGTGACAGGTGAATGCGGTTTTCTGAATGTCACCTTCCGCCACCTCAATCTGCAGGTACCCTCTGCTTGCATCCAGGACTGTGAAGAACCTTGCGTTCCCTAACGCGTACATCACAGCCTCGATCGACTGGAAAGGGTACGCAACCGTAGGCGTCAGTGAGTTGAGCTTTCGATAATCAACACACAGCCTGACCGAACCATCTTTCTTTGGCGCTAGAACCACTGGGGACGCCCAGGGACTTTGTGAGGGTCTCACCGCGCCGGTATCTATCATCTCGTCAAGGGCGCTGTCGAGAAGTTGTCTCTTATGCGCGCTTAACGGCCGCGGGTTACATCTGAAAGGGCGCGCATCACCCGTTTCGATCTCGTGCTGAAGCAAGTCGGTCCTGCCTGGTTTCTCTGTGAAACAATCCGAAAACGGGAGTAAAGTTTCTACGAGCCTTCGGCGCTGACTACCGGTTCCCGAGAAGGACGCGATAATTGCTTCTAATGGGCTACCATTCAGTGTCGCGGGGGAGCCCTCTGCGACAAAAGCGTGAACGCTCGCTCGCTCAGCGACGCATTCCTGCTTGGGTGCGCTAACAAAGGGAATGAGGGGGGTGAAGGGGCTGTAGCGATAGCCGTTCTCCCCCATGTCAAGCACAATGCCTTCGCTCGAAAGAAAATCTCTTCCCAGAATAACTGGTATGGCTAAGCCGGGCAGATAGACGAAGCGATGCCTCCGCTTCCTGCCGTCAAAACGCAGGACCAGCCGCACCGCTCCTTCTGCTTTTGTTGTCCCTGCTGCTAAGCTCAAAGTGGTTTCTGCTGGCCTTACACGGATGTTACATCTACGGCAGGCTTCGAAAACATCATCACCGACCAATGACAGAGTTGAGCCCGTGTCAACGAGTGCCGAGTAGCTTTGACCAACTAACCGCACTAGCATAAAAGGGCTCGAGCGCGACAACATTCCTTGCGCTCTACAGGCGAGGGGGACAAAAGCCTCTGCGCCCCCGGGGCGGTCGCCCGGTGACGCGGCGTGGGAGTACATTTCCCATTTTCCGCCGTGGTTACCACGAAATTCTCCCGCCGACGGCGACAGGCTGGTGTTACCAATTATGGCCGCCGGCGGTCCGCGTTTCCCTGCGTACGCCTTGCTTGACACTCTCGTGCCACGTGGCCCGGCTGGTTGCAATTCCAGCAAAGCCGATCGTTCACCTGCCGCGCGGTCGGGGGATGCCGCGTTCCACGAAGCGGTTGGGGACGTATTTCCCCTCTCTCCGCGCCTATGCGGACGTCGCTGGCGAGCCCAGCTCGACGCCGCTGCTCGAACGCGTACGGGTCAAGAGCGCGAGGAATATCGGAGCCTTCCGCTGGCCTTTCCTGCCCAATCGTCATTACGTCTGCGCCCCTGGCGCGCGGCGCGGAGTCTTGGCCTCCGGCCCAGGCGCATCGCGGCTCTAGCGATTCGGCTGGCCTGGGGGGTGGCTGGTAGCGCAATTCAGCGAGTAAATCCGCCTGTACTACCTTCGCTTCCTGTGCTAGGGCCTCGAGGTTTGCAAAACCACGTCCCCGCAAATACGGCTTGAAGCGAGGATGGCATTGCCTCATCACGCGCGCGACCTGTTCAAGATCGGTTGCCGTGGGATCTGCCCTCTTGTAGAGCTCCTGCATTGCGCGTACATACTCGAGGAGGCTCTCCTCTGGGTGCTGTGTGCGCAACGCTAGCTCCTCAAGCATCCGGCGTTCGTAATCGGGCGGCAAGAACTCGGCGCGGAAGCGATCTGTGAAGTCTGCCATCGACTGGAAGGCCGGCTGGCAGCGTCTCCACCGCGCCGCGCTCTCAACAAGTGCCACGGGGATTACCTGCGCTAGCACCACGTCGTCTGGGGAACCCAGTGCCGTCTGATAATCCTCGAGTTCTTGCAAGAACTCGTGGACTGACTTCACGTCCGTGTAGCCGGAAAAGGAGGGAACCTCTACATTTATCCGCGGACGCGAGACTGCCGCCGCAGCTGTGGCTTGGTTGGCGCTAGCCACCGAACCGAGCTGAAGGGCGAACACCGACAACACCTCGTTCATCTGCCTCATCAAGGCGGCCGCATCGGTAACCTGCACAGACTCTACCGCGTCCTTTACCTCACTTCCGGACGCACTGGCGTCCGAAGCGGCGGCCCTATCTGGCACGTCTTTTCTCGGAGGCATTTCACTCAACAACTAAGGCCGGTCGGGAGCCTAAACGCGCACGACTACCACCTAGCCCGCATCAAGAGGCTAGTCACAAAGGCTAAACACTTCATAAAACGAACATATGCACAAAAAAAAATTAAAACACAAACCGCCCGACACTAACAAACACGCACATAACCCAAAACAAAATAAAACACTGTACAAACACTACTATACTACACTCCGTGTCATCTGTACACACGATAGCCCTAAACTCAAAATGGCGTCGTACCTAACACACAAAGGACCGGCCCGTCGTGTTGCCGTGCGCTGCCACGTTGGCAGAAAAATCGTCCACATGGGTGCTAATTCAGCCCCAGTTGGGTGCCAGTTGTGGGCGATTCCTCTGCCCGAGGGATGCGCACGACAAACACACAGTGGGCCGTATAACAAACATATTTAATCTCACAGGGATCTTGTCGTCCGGGTGGCTGCGGGTCGTTTCCGTGGAGAGCCGGGAGGGAAGCGGGAGCGACGAGCCAGGGGCCAGGAAGCGCCAGGGACCAAGAAGAGAGCGCGACGGCGGCGCGTGCCTTCTTTTATAGCCCCCTCGCGCGGGACCGGTTATCCCCGCGCGAGCGGGGAGAGGGAAACAGGCACGCGCGCAGGGAGCATTGGGAAGTGGCGCGGCCTTCGAATGCGCGGCGCGCCACGAGCCCTACAAGGCTCACGTGTGTTCGCTCGCAGGCGCGCGCACTACCCTGCGGCCCACAGGAGCACAGCTACGCTGTGCGGGATTACCCACTGCGCTCTGTAAGCCGCCAACAACTCACGTCGCCGTTCGGCTAACGCGGCGCAATGCAGTAGAAGATGTTCTAGAGTTTTTACTGCAGCACAGCCGTCACACACTTCACTAGTGGAAAGTCCGTGGCGCATCCGGCTTTCCCCAGGCCACACACATCCAATGCGTGCACGGAGGATTATTGCGCGTTGCAGCTGAGTCAGCGAGCGGCCGCTGCCACTGCAAATGCGCTCACTCCTCGCGTGGCGTGGATCAGGTGCTGCGTCCGGAGGAAGTCGTCGATTACCGCACGCACGTCCTCCAAAGCGAGTTGCTCGTTGCTGGGAGGGAGTTCATGTGCTGTGGTAGCGTGCTCGTCGGCACGTTCGTTGCCCTCGATGCCGCAGTGCCCGGGGATCCACTGTGCCCGTATAGCGCAGCCGCACTCCACCAAGCGCTTGAGACGCGCGCGAATCTGACACAGCAGCGGAGTTACCGGCCAATGGATCGAAGGCGGCTGAGGACGGCGCGGGAGTCGCATAGCACGGCACACCTGCGTGGCGACGGAGTCAGTTCAAGCAGTAGATCCAGCCCTAGGCGTAGTCCCAGCAGCTCCGCCGTGGTGGAAGAACCAAGGTATTACAGGTGCAGCTGTCCGTGCAGTTGCAGGGCGGGGATGGTAGCCGCCGCTGCTAGCGAGCAACTGTCTCTGGCCACGGAGCCGTCGTGTAAACGAGGAGGGGGTGTTGGAGTGCCTCTTAGATTACGGCTCCCGTCAGCTGCTGCACTGCACAAAGCGGTGTGGTGCGTAAACTTGCTTACATTTGTCGGGCTGCACAGAATCCCCGCCATTAGTACAGCTCCCGGGCATGCGGCCATATTGAGTTATACTCAAGCGCATTCTGAGTACTTTCCTTGTGCCTGCCGACAATAATACCTGCTAAGCAATGTCAGAAGCCCAGTAGCTGGTTTTAGACAGCTGTAAGAATCTTGAATATGAAACTTTGCTTTCTTATTTGCAATTTCACTGCATGCGAAAGCTTCCTGTGCCCCAATCACGGATTATTTGTTCGTGCTGTCCAGAAGTTCTTCACCCGTTTCCCTACCATTTTAACGCGAAGGTCTATAAGCAACGCAAGCGAGCCGCTGTGTGATGGAGCCGCTGAAAGCCGAAAATACATTTCAAAATACTTTCGTGTAAATACTAAATACTAAGACGTCGATGCTTGCTTACGCCACCACCGGGAAGCTAGCAGCAGCGGCAGATGGAGGTAATGTTGCCCAACCGTCATTTTCGCCAATTCCTCTGCCTGCTGTGATGTTGAAGAACAAAGTGCATGTTACTGGAAATGGTGTATATACGCTTGCTTTAATGGACACTGCTGTCACAGTTCCATAATGAGTGTGTTTTCAAAATCGCCTTCGACCGGCTATAATGTTTGCTTGGGACCGAAGTGCCAGCTTTTGCGGTTTTGGGGAAGAACATTTGCGTCTTTTGCGTCTCTAATAAATGACAGTAGTCATTGCTGAGGAAATTTTCCGAGTTAAATTTCCAGTTTTTGCTCGATTCGCACAGGACGTTGTTATCAGCATTACTTTCCAGCGCGATTGGAGCGACGGCAAATTGCTCAGCGGGGAAATTTCTCTGCGCCGCAATATTTTGACTGCCTTCGCATAAAACACACCTAATCCTACTGATGGTGCATTTTATGTCATCAACGATATATTGCTGACTTCTATGGCTGCATGTTTGTACGGGCTTCATTTTTCAATGTTTTCCTTTATTGACTTGTCCCTCCACTCATATGTGTACAGCTTCTTGCTTTCTTTCTCAATAGACATTTCTTATTTTCTTCAATTCTTTTTCTTATATTGATGTGCGCTGTTGTCATTCCCACCCTGCCGTAGCTTTCACTTTAGGCTAACAATACATCAATCAAAATTATATGCTGACATTGCCATACCGCATTTCGCTGGGCACTTTCTGTCCATCACATAGACGCCTGCTTTATGGCGCCCTTATGTAAACCATTATGGTACCTCCTGTAAGCCTGTTTACGTGCCTTTTGCGGACCGCGCCAAATTCATTTCACAACAGGCTTTCGTTTATTTTTTTCCGGATTATTGAACATTCAATCTTTGTGTGTGGCTTCTTAGCGTGTAATAAGCCCACTGCGGAAATGCTTCATATTGATGCGTGGCGAAAAGGTTGGCTGAAGACCACGACGGCTGATGACTTGAATGAATGCTCGGGAAACCGCCAACCTTCTCTCAGCACCAACTATCGTTGCTACAGCTTCGTTTTCCTTCCGTGTCACTACTGTTGATCGTCGTCTTTAACATCCAGCGACGCAGGGCATGTATGTAACATTGCCCCCCCCCCCCCCCCTCCCACGAAAAGCGCAGTCCCATGTGCACTAGGTCAAACTACTGCAGGTGTAGTACGGCGTCATGCAGGCCACATGAACGATCTAGGTATGTGGCATAGCGGCCTTTTGCAGCGGATTCACAGGGGTGATCTCGTATGTCACGGGAGCGACTGGCTGTAAAACACAGTAGGGTTTTGCGTAGCGTAGCAAGAGCTTCTCGCACAGCCTAACTCCACGAACGGGAGCCCAAAGCAAGACGAGAGAGCACGCGGAGTAGTGAAGTCCCGGTCAAGACAGTCATAGCAGCGTTTTTGAGAATTTTGGGAAGAAGCCAGCCGGCGGCGAGCAATAACACGAGCGCATCAGCTCGAGATATGGCGTCACGAACATAGGAACTTGCATTAAAGGTGGGAGGCAGTATGCTGTCAAACGGAAGGGGAGGGCGGCGGCCTTGTAGAAGATAGAAGGGTGAGTCGCCCATTGTGTCGTGACAGGAGGAATTATATGCGAACGTTACAAACGGCAAAGTGACATCCCAGTAACGGTGATCATCCGATAAATGCAGTGTGAGGGTGCGGCTGAGGCGTTCGGTGAGGCCCCTCGTTTGTGGATGGTGAGCGGTGTTGTGAAAAGCGCCTAATAGAGCAGTGTGGGAGAATTTCGTCGACTACTCGAGCAAAAAAGCAACGGCCACTGTCAGTGAGCAGCTGGCGTGGAGCACCATGGAGCAAGATGACGTCATGGTGAAGAAACGCAGCCACGTCAGTTGCACAGCTGGTGGGTATCGTGCGGGTGACAGCATAGCGCGCAGTATAATCCGTGGCCACGACACTCTATTTATTCCCCAACGCAGAAAGTGGGAAAGGCCCGAGGCGATCAAGGCTAACTCGAGAAAACGGGTCTACTGGAATGTCCATCGGCTGCAGGGATCCAGAAAGCACCACCGAGGGTTTCTTCCATCGCTGACATCGGTGACAAGAAGCCACGTAACGACGAGCAGAGCGGTAGAGGCCTGGCCAAAAGAAGCGGCGGCTGACGCTGTCGTACGTTCGAGATAGGCCAAGATAGCCCGCAATGGCGCGTCGTGCGGCTGCTGTAGAACGGTGGCACGCAGGTGTTCGGAGCCTACGAGCATATTCTGCCGGTATAAGGTGCCGTTGTGGAGCACAAAAAAGGCAAGGGTAGCATCAAGGTGATCAGTGCTGAAGCGGTTGATAATGCTGCACAGCTTGGTGTCTAAGCGCTGCTTATGGCGAACGGTTAAAGGGTCAGAGATGGCCAACACACATGTGTCATCGTCCCACTTGCTCGCAGGTGGCACGGTTCAACCGCGTTGCGGGACAGGAAATTGGCGTCCGCGTGTAACCGGCCGGACTTGTGGATGACAGAAAAAGTGTATTCCCGAAGGCGGAGGGCACAACGGTCCAGGTGACCAGTAGGGTCCTCAGCGTAGAAAGCCATCATAAGGCGAAATTTTGTAATGGCCCACACGAGGGCTAAACAATTACGTTCTGTGATCGAGAAATTCTGCTCAGAAGCAGAGAGGAGGAGAATGGAATAAGCAATGATGCAGGTGCGGCCCATCTGCTGTTGGGCGAAAATTGCACCTTGCCCTGACCACTGGCATCGGTGAGTACATCCATTGATGTTCAGGGATTGAAGCGTGCCAGGATGGGCGAGTTTCTGAGGGCTGATATGAGCGCAGAAAAAGCTTGGGATTGTTCTTGCTCTCAGCAAAATCTAGTGTCATTCTTCAGAAGATTGTTGAGTGGACGAGACGTCTCCGGAAAGGTAGGGACAGAGCGCCGAAAATAGGAGCAAGGTTAAGGAAACTACGAAAGTCACTGGTACAGCAGGGTGTAGAAAACGCACTTATAGCAGGCATTTTTTCTGAGTCGGGGTGAACGCCACGAGCGTCGACCACGTGACCGAGCACCTTGAGTTTACGTCTGCCGAAGCTACACTTCTTCGAGTTCAGCCGAAGGCCAGCTCTTCGGAAGATTCCAAGAATAGCTTCAAGGCAATGCAGATGGCTCTCGAAGGTCAAATAAAATACAATAACGTCATCGAAATTACATAAGCACGTCGTTCATTTCAAAGCGCGCAAGAAGAGCCGATCATGTGCTGAAATGTTGCGCGGTACATTACACAGGCCAATAGGCATCACCTTGAATTGGTACAGACCATCGGGCGTGACGAAGGCGGTCTTCTCTCGGTCCTTTTCATCGACAGCGATGTGCTGATAACCGGAACGAAGGTCAATAGAAGAGAAAAAGCTAGCACCGTGGAAGCAGTCAAGGGTATCATCTATTTTGCGGGGAGGGTAAACGTAGGTCTTTGTAATTTTGCCGAGGTTTCGATAATCAACGCAGAACCTGGAGATATTGTCCGTTTTTTAACAAGCACGAGAGATGACGCCCAAGGGCTGCTAGAAGACTCTACAATGTTTCTTGCCAACATCTTGTCTACTTTATCTTGTATGACACGACGTTCAGAAATGGCGAGGTCATCTGTGACTTGGGCCTGTGCCTCAGGTATCGATGCGAGGAGTAACGAGGGACGTCTGACCCAAGGGTAGGTCAGCAAAATAAGAATATCACGGTACGATGTCATAAGGGTCGTAAGTGCTTTTGCACAAGCACGGCGCAAGTCAGGAGCAACCATGCCGGATATTCGGAGCTCCGGAGGTGGGTACTGTGCCGGTCGTGTCGGCACTCCAGCAATAGGGTCAGGTAGAAGAGCAGAAACATTAACTTCCAACAATGATGTCCGTTCGACGAGAGAAATACTCTCAAAAGAATTTGCACAAAAGAGGTGAAGTTCAGAATTGAAATACAAGTGCTGGTATTCGCTACATGCTCTATAATGTGAAGGAGAGTTATGCTACGTTGAAGAGTCATGTGGGGGTTGGGCCAAACGACGTAGTCGCCCTCCTGAACGGAGGGAAACGGCGACATGAGCACATACGCTGCGGCTTCTAATGGTAGGCGAGTAAATTTAGCGGAACAGAGACGGAGCGTTGAAGATTCAGGAGCTTTGTTGTCAGAACAGAGCGGCAGGTCTAGATGATTCAGTCCAGAAGAACAGTCAATGAGAGCTGAGCGTGCAGTTAAAACGTCAGGTCCTTATATAACGCCTTTAGGGCAATGGGTGTGTACTGTAAATAACACAGTGTTGTGGCGGTCGGCAATGGTAATTCTTACAGTACTCATACCAATAAGAGTAGCTGTGTTGACATCAGCAACATGAACGGAAGATGATGTAGCGTGTGTGAGGACTTTAAGGCGTCAGCGGAGTGAGCTGCTGAGAACAGAAATGTGGGCACCGATATAAATAAGGGCAGAAACTGGGCTTTCGTACACAAGAATATCAATCAGGTTACGTCTGGGTGTGGAGGTCAATACCGAGTTGACAGCCCCGGTCGGTAATGCAGCGTCACTCCCGGGCGCTGCGCACGCTAGCTTCCCGAGCAGGTACCGACGTATCATGGGGAGAAGCTGCGACGAGGTACCGGTGAACGGGATCGACAAGCCTGTGGGGATGGAGATCGGCTAGAGCGACGGGCCGGGGTGACTGTTTTATTGCGAGGCTCATCTGGTTGAGGAAGAAAGTGTCCAAGTCCAATAGGCGGTGCAGGGCTCCTCTGGTTGGGCAGGGCTCCTCTGGTTGGGCAGGGAAGTGTCGAGTTCCACAGTTGTATCGACGGTCGGAGTTGTAATAGGAACGAAGGGTGAGTAAGGTACGTTTAGGGAAGTAACTCGAAGTGTGGCCGGCTTGAGAGAAAATGAAGCAAATTGGCTTGTCGTCTGAGGAGCGTCGCTCAGCAGGATTGCGACTAAGGTAGCGACGTGAGGAATCCTGGATGACGGTAGCAGCAGCCATTACAGGACTACAATGTGATGGTGGCGTGTGCGGCACGGGCGTGGAAGAGAGGCCGACGTTGGCAAGTTCCCGGCGAACTACCGCCTGTATCATGGCCACGGTGTCGGGCAGCAGAGACATCAGTGTGTAGGAGTTAATACTTCGAGTTTCCTTCGGATGATCTGAGTTATGTTTGTGAGATGAGAAGGCTGTTGCAAAGTGCCAGCTGTTCGCAGGATAAAGTAGCTGCCGTTTCTAGAAGGCGTTGAAAGTGAAGTACGGGGCGTTTTTTCGACCGACTTGAAGCACCGAGTTGACGGTGGAGCAATCCATGCAGAACATTATGTTGAACGCATCATCCGTGATAGCGTTTTGGATATGGCCTACCTTGTCATTTTCCGTCAGATAGCTGTTGACCTTGCGACACAACGCACGCATGCCTTCAATGTAGGCAAGGTATGACTCTGTGGGTGATTTGGTTTGAGAAAAAAGTTCTGTTTTGGCAGCAAGAGCCCGACCAAGGGGCTTTGGAAGTTTTTGCTTGCTTTTTTCAGTTCCACTGCCACGTTCATAATTACTTATTCGGACTTAGCATGAGGGCTGATCATTCTCCTAGTCACTGCTGAAGCTGCTTTGATGCGTTTACTTTATACTCCTTTCTCCAAGCCGGGGAAAATGAACTAGGAGAAAGCCGATATTCGATGCAGCGTGACTTTTCTCCTACAGCCCACGTTTCGTTTCTTCTGCATTTCGCCACAGCACTTCCCATAAGCAGTTATCGTATTAGGCGCGCTCGAAAAGCAGCCTGTGCCTTGATTTGTCCAGTTCTTATGTATGGGCACTGAAATCCCTCACCGAGTAGATAGCGACGTTTAATGCCAGAATATCGTTTTCTATACAACCTAAACGTCTTGGTTTTGCAGTATTTTAGGTTCATGATTACAAAATCCCCGACCCAATTTCTGTGTGCATATCCTGTTAATTAGCAACATGTTATCCGAACACGCGTCATGTAGTCTGTTCCAAACTGCATTTACTCTATGAACCACATTTGGCGAGCAACTTCCGTGCGGTTGAATATTTGTTCAAAACTTTCCAGATATATTTCTCTCGGTGAAGCGGTCCTTCTGCATTACGAAAAAACGTTAGCGTACAAGGATGACATCTCCTTACGGGAAATTTGAAAACTCTTCCAGTTTTTTTTTTTTTCAAGTATTTCCAAGGTACTGACGAATGAACAACTGCTTCCCCTAACCTGCTTCCTTTTGGTTGTCTTTTTTGGGAGATCCTGTGCTTGCTGAAGGCTGGGTCGCAACATCGACCCATGTCACAATCATCTCTGCAGGCTGCTTCTTTTCCCTGTTCGGTTCATGCATTGCGCACGCTCCAGTCTGTTTGTCTTGTGGTTTGTTTCTTTGGTTCTACGGTTTTATGGGTGTACGTGACGTTCTCAGAAAAGCTACGTGTGCATAAAAGGCCGCCTGGTTAAATTTTGTGGCACGCCGCTGTTGGGTGATTAAGTCTTGACACACACCTAAACCACTGCCTATTCATCTGCTCAATTTTGCCTACTATGTTAGAACAGAATAGAACAGCAAACGTCATTATAAAGCCCATCCATACATTGTAAGTAGTGTTAAACGGGGATCCAGGCACTGGTAGCGGGCACTGGTAGCGAGCAGAACCGGAGCGGTGGTGGCTTAACATGCAGTCAGCTGGTCCGCAAACGCCCTTCATCTTTCTCGGCTATCTGTCCGCCTAATGGGAACTTCTTATTTATAATCTGGCCCCCACAGAAAAGAGGAGCCATCTTGGCGACTCAAGGAGACGAAATGATAGCAGGATCGTAATAAGGTATGAAGCGGTCGACGTGAACAATATCGCGTCCACGGCAGCGAAGGTCGGTAAAGGCGGCTAGCGGTTCAACTGGGTAATTGACGGGAGAAGCCTGTTGGAGCACTAGATAGGGTCCGCGGTACTTGGCACTAAACTTGCTGATCAGACCTGGTGGTGTCGATGGGACCCAGAGCCATACGTGAGAACCGGGAGAGAATTGGTGGACAGAGTGGCTGCTGTCGCTGTGCGCTTTCTTCTGGTCTTGGTCGTCCGAAGTAAGCGAGTGAGCCAGCTTGCGACATTCCTCAGTATGCCTGGCAGCTTCTGAAAGTGATGTATACGCTGAAATATGAGGGCGGCAAGGAAGGATGGTGCCGAGTGGAGACGAAGGTTCACGCCCGTAAAGCATACAAAATGCACAGAATCAGGTAGTTGCTTGAACGACGGTGTTGTAGGTATAGGTTATAAATGGGAGAATCTTGTCCCAATCGGAGTGGTCGGAGGCGATGTACTTGGACATCATGTCACCGAGTGTGCGGTTGAGGCGCTCTGTGAGGCCGTTGGTTTGAGGGTGGTACGCGCTGGCTGTCCGGTGGATGGTCACACATTCACGTAGGAGCGCTTCGACAATCACGGATAGAAAAGATTTGCCTCGATCACTTCGAAGTTCACGAGGGGCCCCGTGCCGCAGAATGAAATGATGAAGAAGAAGGTGCGCGAAATTGGGTCCGGTGGCATCCTGAAGGGCTGCTGTCTCCGCATAGCGAGTAAGGTGATCGACGGCTACGATGTTCCAATGATTCCCTGCAGGTTTATATGGCAGAGGTACATACAAATCGATTCCAACACGGTCGAATGGTCGGTATGGGCACGCAAGATGCTGTAGTGGAGCCGGCTGATGGAGAGGACGAGGCTCGCGACGCTGGCAATCGATGCACAAACGCACATACACAATGACGAAGGTATATATACCGCATCAGTGAAAGCACTGTCGCAACCTTTCATAAGTCTTAAATACACCCACATGACCACACTGCGGATCGTTACTATAAGTGGCGCAGATATCACTACGGGGTGGCGAGGTACGGCTAGCAGCCACTTACGGCTATCTGACATATAATTGCGTCGATAGAGGAGACGATCACGCAGGGCGAAATGCTGCGCTTGGCGATGAAGGGCTCGAGGAGCCGGTGAAAGTGAAGAGTGTCTGCGGCGGAGTGCCTACGACCTGTACGATGAATAACTCGTATATCATACACTTGCAGTCTAAGCGACCAGCGGGCGAGACGGCCGGTGGGGTCTGTTAATGAAGACAACCAGCACAAAGTGTGGTGGTCTGTAACAACATCGAAAGTGCGCCCATACACGTATGGCCGACTTTTCTGAAGCGCCCAAACAATAGCCAAGCATGCCTTTTCTATTACCGAGTAGTTCGTCTCGGCCTTGCTCAAAGTTCAACTTGCGTACGCCACAACGTATTCGTCAACACCGAGTTTTTGTTGGGCAAGAACAGCGCCGAGGCCGGCGTCGCTGGCATCGGTGCGCACTTAGGTAGGAGCAGCCGGGTCAAAATGGCGCGATAAGGGGTGAGGTAAGTATCGTGCGCAATTTCGTAAAAGCAGCATCGCAAGCCGGCAGCCAGGCAGAAAGCTCTTTGTGGGCGCTGAAAAGTCGCATCAGAGGGGCAATGTTGGTCGCAAAGTTCCGAACGAAACGCCTAAAATAGGAGCCTGTAAAGCCCGTAAGCTGCGTAATTTCTTGAAGGATATCAGCTTCGGGAACTCAGCAACAGCGCGGAGTTTAGAAGAATCCGAAAGAATGCCATCCTTGGACACTGAATTCCCTAAAATAGTGAGATGGCGAGCCGCGAAATCGCACTTTTTCAGACTGACCTGCAGACCGGCGTCGCTAAGACATTGCAAGAGAGTTTCAATGCGAGTTAGGCGGGTCGAGAAGTCTGATGAAAATACGACGATATCATCCAAGTAGCAGAGACATGCGTGCCACTTAAAACGCGGAGAGTGTTGTCCATCATGTGTTAAAAGGTGGTAGGCGCGTTACACAGGCCACATGGCATGACGTTGAACTCATAGAGCCCGTCGGGGGTGACAAAAGCGGTCTTGGGGCGATCGTCCTCAGCCATTGTAACTTGCCAGTAGCCAGAATGTAAATCGATCGAAGAGCAAAATTCTGCTGCATGCAAAGTATCTAGCGCGTCGTCTATGCGTGGTAGCGGATAGGCGTAGTTTCGTGTGATCTAATTAAGGCGTCGGTAGTCCACACCGAATCAAATAGACCCGTTTTCTTCTTGACTAAAACGACCGGGGACGCCCAAGGGCTACTGGAAGGCTGAATGACACCCTAATTGAGCTTCTCGTAGACTTGCTCATGAATAATGCGCGCTCTGAGGCTGATACACGATAAGGACGTTGCCGTAATGGGTCATGCCTACAGGTATAGATGTGGTAGGCAGCAATTGATGTACAAACCAAGGATGGCTGCTGGATGTCACATGAAGCTGGGAATCGGCTCAGCAAGTCGAGTAGCTTGGCGAGTGGATCTGGAGCGAGAGCACTTTCGATGGCTTTGTCGAAGGCAGCCAGAGACGATGAAGGAGACCAGGAACGAGGTGGGCTTAGGGCACTGACGCTGTCGGAGATTGTGTAGGCACAGGTGGAGAGAAGCGTCGGTACGGTCACAAAATTTTCTGATCGAACAGGCTCGGCATGCCCAACGCACTCGCCACGTTGCAACGTGAGTGAATAGAATGAATAATTACTAATTGCGAGTTCAGTGCGGCCGCTTCGTATACTAAGGATGTCACAGGGAAGGCGAAGACAGCGTCTCGAGACAAAAAGGGAAGATGGGGTGAAAAGCACTGTACAGTCTTGAAAAGAGGCGCAGTTTATAGGCACAATCGCAGCAGAGGAAGGCGGGATATCAGTAGCATCTGCAAAGTGGCATTTGGCTTCCCCAAGAACGTTAGCGGCGGACGGTGCGGTGCACACCGATGAAAGCAGCTCCACTTCGGAACGATCGCAATGAATTACGGTGCAATTGCGAAACAAAAAGTCCCATCCTAAAATAATATCATGGGAGCAGTCATGGAGAACGATAAAACGGGTGACATAGAGAACATCCTGAATGGTGGCTCGAGCCCTGCAGGTACCGAGCGATTCAATGTGCTGAGCAGTGGCGGTGCTCAAAGAAATCCCAGAATACGGCAGAATAACGTTTCGTAACAAGCGGTACCGTCTAACGTCTATAACTGACCCAGCAGCACCAGTATCTAGAAGCGCGAGAGTACAAGCATTTTCAATGGTAAGTGCAATTAAATTGTTCTGTGGCGAAGCAGGACTTCACTTGTCAACGAAAGCGCAGCTCGTACCTGCGGAACTGCGGCTAGTGGATTTCCGGCACTGGCGAGGTAGAGATAGAGCAAAGACGCATCGGTAAGGGCGAGCGACGACGCAGAGAGATTGAGCGGTGGTTGTACGAGAAGTGGTCAATGTGAGACGAGGGCTGAGGTGGCGCTCGGGGTGGGGACGGCGGCTGTCCGTAGGCAACCGGGCTCTGATTGAAAGCGTATGGGGTCGGGTGACGGCGGCACAGGCATGCAACATGGCCAGGGAGACCACATGAAAAGCAAATGGGCCGATTGTCAGATGTGCGCCAAGGGCGTATAATAGGTGGCACACGACGTTGAGTGAAAAATGCGGGCTGCGGCGGACCGTACGATAGAAAAGGCGTAGGAGGGTGTAGTCTTGTGTCAACCTCAGCATAAGACAGTGGAGTGGGTCCAGGCGTCGGGGCAGCGTCGGCATGAATGAGCGGAGCTGTCAGTGGAGCGGCGTGAAGAGTAGGTTGTCGAGGTTGTGGAAGTGCGTCGGCACCTTGTTCCTGAATAACCTGGCGTATGGTCGGAGCCAGGTGCGAGCCGGAATGCGGAACGTTTGCGGAACCGGAGCCGGTTTGCGGAACGTCTTCCCGTACGAAAGGTGTGATTTCTTGAATAGTTGTGGAGCTTACAGTGGCATTAGACATAGCCGATATCGTAGGTTAAGGTTATCGAGAGATGAGGCGTTAGCGACGAAGGTCGTCGTAACTTTGACACATTGTGACAACATCACTTACAGTGCGGAGCTCTTTTGCCATGAGAATGTTGAATACACCTTCGTTGATGCCCGTCATGATGTGGCGAATCTTCTCGGCTTCACTCATTGATGCATTTACACGGTGGTACAAATCTAAAGCATCTTCGATGTAGCTAGTGAAGGTTTCGCCTGGCACGGGCAGAGGCATATTATTTTATTCTCTTTTTGGTTGCCTCACCATATTATATGTCTGCTGCAGAGGGGGGACGGGAGGGGGGTGGGAGAACGTGGGGCGAGTAATAAACTAATTACCTACGTAAACTGCAAACTCCCTAGTCACATAAAAGTACCAATTTAACACAACCTCCCCTTTCAAAGAGAACAGAGGAAGAGGATTTGTTTATTTTTTTCTTTTATATATTTATAAACACACTTTTACTATTAATATTTTACTTTTTTTTCTCCCTCTCTCTTTCTCTCCTTCCACGTTCCCTCATTCCGTCCTATTGCCCTCCAACTCTCTCTTCCCCACCTTCCTACATCTCCATCATACCCAACAGGAAGCCCAAGCAAAGGGCCTTCCCTCATCTCGCCTCGCCCTAATTCCTTATACCTAGTGGCACGGGCAGAGGCACATTGTTTTTTTGGGGGGTAGCCTCACCATAATATATATGTCTGCTGCACCCGCTCGCGCAAATGGTGTTCGGCGCTACGTTCGCGGACCGCAGGGCGACCGAAGACATCCACAAATCGGGATTTGAATGAGGCCCAAGTTGGAACGTCAGCCTCGTGATTAACGAACCACAGCTTTACTACTTGTGTTAGGTAGAAGATCATGTTTGTCATCCCGCTTATTGTGGGTACTTACATGTTCATACGAAGAAAGCCAGTCCTCCACATCCTAATCGTCGGTACCGCTGAAGACCGGCGGGTCCCGCTGTCGAAGCACCCCGGTGCATAGAATAGAAGGGGCCGAGGGAGCGGGGCCGGTAGTGTTGGCGCTGGACTCAGTCATTGAGGTTGGAATTCGGCGGCTGCGGAGCTCCAGGGCGAGGAAATGGCAGATAAATCCCGCGACCTCGACCAAGTGTTAAGCGGGGATCCAGGCACTGGTAGCGGGCACTGGTAGCGAGCAGAACAGAAGCGATGGTGGCTCACCTTGGAGTCAGCTGTTGCTGTTGTTCTCCTCTAATTGGATGGCACATACCCACACAGAGGGATCGGCCAAGAATTGGGGTGCAGATATATTAGAATTTGAGATGTACAACTACATCGCAAAAATAGAGATAAATGCTAGGGAATAGAAAAGGAAATGTAAATATGAAAAACCAAAATAAAAAAGAGGAAATACTAACGCACGCAGTAGGAGAATAGTAAGATTTATATGTGCAGATTAAACGTCCAAAGCATATTAGCAAGGTAGACGTTTTATTTCTATTAAGAAGTTTTGAATGGCGTTAAAAAGAGGCCTGTGGCTGTACCCAAACATGGTGGCACCGAACGATAATAAAATTTGGCTGCTCAAATTAAGACCCAGCTGTTGTAACGGCTTCTCTAAATACCGTTTTCTCCTCATAGTAAAACGGCGGCAAAATATCAAGAAGTGATCTATTGTTTCCGGTTCCCCGCAGAATGCGCAGACAGGAGAAAGCACCAAACCAGACCTGTGCATATAGAAATTTAGGGCGGAATACGACAGCGTAGCCTGGTTAGAAGGACATCAGTCTGCCTTCATTGACATGATTTTCTATTGCAGGAATACTTGAGATGCAGGTAGTCATCCGATGATAAAACAGATCCAGACTGCGTGCTTAATAAGGCACGCCTCCGAAATCGTGCTGCTGTTATGTACGCTGTTGCCGGCAGGATGGGCAATACAGGGCCATTCAGATATTCTTTAGCTAGTCTGTCAGCAACCGCAGTGGCTGTCACATTGCTGTGTCCTGGTACCCACACTATGTGTATGAGGCTCAAATGGGAGGGGAGCCCTTAGCAAAAAACAGGCACACTAAAAATGTACTTCAAACGGATTGTATTTATTTCGTATTAATTTCGCATTTTTTTGTCCCAATGCCATACAAATATGTTATAAATATACTAGGAGTACAACACTGCATATCTTAATATAAATATGCTTAAAATATGCTTTCTGCCTATTGAGCATATTTCTAACATACTGAAAATGTACTTTCTTCAGCTTGGCAGGGTTCATAAAATCTTCCACCAATAGACTGACAATGTACTTTGAAAGTATTACTAATGTACTTGACCTATTTTTCATGCTGGCAGAAAGTACCCTTGGAATGGGTTAAAAATGTATGAAAAATAGGATGCGCTCATATTTTTTGGAGCATTACAAATATGTTGCAGTTATATTTTCCAAACCAAGCAAAATATACTAATAATATACTAAAAGCATAAATTTATACCATTCTCGGAATGCACTAAAAATACATGAAAAATGTAATGCGCTCATATTTTTGATGCATTACAAAAATGTTGAAAAAATGCACCAAAAATATAGCTGCCAAATGCTGAAAATACGTCCGACATTTTGAAAACTAGCTACCGAGAAACATAAATGAAGGGCAATACCGACAAACACCTCAATGCGACATTTCTGTCCATTGTCATGACCCTTTTTCATGCTCCTTGGTTGACAGTTTTCAAAAGTCAATGTTACTTAAGCTAACTTACCGTTATTTCCGTCCCTGTATTTTACCCACCCAGTCTGAATATATGTGACACAACTTCCTTTATATCTTTATTTGAAGCATTTGAGTACAATGACCCACCGTGGTGGTGCTGTGGTTGGGGTGCAAGACTTCTGTGCCCGAGGATGTGGGATCGAATCCCGGCCGCAGCAGCAGCTTTTCGATGGAGGTGGAAAGCAAGGTGCCTGAGTGCCGTGCAATGTCAGTGCACATTAAAGAACCCCAGGTGGTCGAAATTTCCAAAGCCCTCCACTATGGGGTCTTTCATAGTACTCGCAGCAAACAATTTCGGCAATATCATATCACACATTAAATCACAATACAGTACATGGAAAGGAAATACACCTATGCCACTCAATATCTATTTACAGAGTTTAATTTTCAAGAAACAGTGCTACAATACACCAATATATAGAGCAACAAAGCACTGATCTCGTGCTAAACGAAAGCAAGTAGAAAGTCCGGACCGCAGATCTGGATAGGTTCCAAACTTTGGACGCAATGTGGACTGAAAAGGAAGAAAACAAGACACAAATTAAAGTAGGCTTTTTAACATTCCAATTAACAATCATATACTGCTACAAGAACTAGCTTTAGAAACCAGATGGTTCGTTCCTTCTTAACATGGTTATGAATGATGACAAAACAAAAGTAAAAAAGCTGAGCTGGAGTTGGAAACCGCAATGTCTGAAACGTCGTATTTGAAATGTAGACTATGGCAAAGCCACCAACCTGTAATGGAAATCACAATGGGGCATTCTGTTTTTTTATCTGATCCTGACATGAATATAATAGTTCCATTTTTCAGAATAAAGGAGTGCGGGTTAGAATCTTGGAAGCATATTTTTTTTTTATCAGAGAATGAGAAATGAAACATACTTCCCATTTATGCATGAGGTTCCATAGCGTGCATTAAAGAAAGGACTGAACACGAGCGTGTTCTGTCCCTTCTTTAATGTGCGTTATGGAACCTCAAGTAGCTGACCCTTCCTGTTTATGATTCTTTACTTGCTTTCTTCAATGCACTCGCTGCATTGTTGAATTTGTGACGCAAAAAACTCTGGACCATAGAGTAAGGTAGGTGGGGAAATTTCGACATCGCATGAACTGAAGAGGAAGGAAACAAGGCACAAATTAAAGCCGTCTTTTTAACATTTAAAACAATCAAATACTGTAACAAAATAATGAATACTGCAAGCTGTAACAAATATGGCAGCCCCTATTAACGCAAAATAAGTGAATAAAATTCTCAAATGCAGCCCGAATCTGGCCAGGTTAGATATACCAGTACCGCCCTTCTAAAAGCCGGTGTCATGATCACAGCTGACCGCATGCTTTCGTTGATTTATAAATGCAAGAATGGACAACTCTCGCAAAAAAAAAAAAAGATAAATGTGCCGCTTCTTAACATTCGCATCCACCATAGCTTATGCTACTCCGCACGTTCAGACGACAAGGACGGTCGACTCTGGCAAAAAACAAGAAAAAAAAAATCATCTGCCGCTTCTTAACGTCCGCCCTAATCCATCCTAATTTACAACGAAATTTTGTTTTTACACAGCAGCATTTATATAAAAAAAACACTGTTATATTACGAACTTCACTGCATGAACAGTTTGTCTTTTAGCGGTGAAGAAAATACAAAACCCGAGTTTTCAAACCCTTCCCTTTCCGCTTAATCTTGAATGCATGCATTTGTGACTATAATACAAGCGAATTTGGAAGAAACAGCAAACGAAACAAGTAAAGCTTTGGTAACATACAATTGCATACCTCAAAATATCAGTACAGTTGAAATTTTCTGTGGAGCCAAGCTGCTCCCAACAGGTGCTCTACCATTAATTTTACACACAGAAAACCTCCTTTTGACCAAACTTGGGACATCTCAATTAAAATCCTGGCTGACGGCTGGAGGTACAAACATTGCCATCAAAAATTATCATGAGCTTCATGTGTTGATACAACTGCCATGAAATGGGTGCTCCCACTCAATACGAAACCAATTGGCGCTGTGAATGTTTTAACGGTGCCTGAAAGCCTGCAACTGCATTGAAGGTATAAGGAATGGGATGTGCAAACTGAAAGTCTCAGCAATATAGACCACCAAGTTCAGTTTGATTCTTGTACTGAAAGTTCTCAATGGTTTTCTCACATGAATGCAAACTAGCGCCCATATTGTAAACGTGCCTCGACTCGACGTTCTACCACCAGTGCTTGGAGTGGAGAAAACAGCCACTCCTCCACTTCAGGGCCAATTAGGATTCATGAATCCAACTCGGCATTTCCTCTGACAAGTTCTCTCTCTACTCGAAGCAGCGCAAATGGCGTATGGGGATGAAATTAAGGCGTACTTTTGGCCCGAAAACTTTGTGCTAAAGTAGCACGCTTAGTTTTTCATGTTGAGTCTTCAACAACCTTCGCAAGCAAGTTCGATGTTAAGAGCATAGTGGAACTTGTTTTGCGGGCTAGATGAAAAGGGTGGCTGTGAAAAACGACCAAAAATGCTTTTGCGCCTGGCAACAGTCGCTGCTGGTGACATAGAGTTTACTCAGTACATGACATATGCTTTGAGAAATGGTGTAAATACTTCAGTTTATTTGTTTGGTGTGAGATGTTCTCGCCCTTTGCTGCTTTGCGTTTTTTTTACTGCCATGCTTTGACAGACATCAAAATATATTTGAAAAAAAAAAAGTAAAAGCCGGCACTTTCTATGAACATGGCTTTGGCCTTCAGATGGCTCGGGGGCAAACGGTGGAAACCTGCATGCTGCTTCACAGTGCGTTTCAGCGCATACACACTGAATTCGGAGCCCTAACTAAAAATGTGCTTGAAGAGACTGCCTTCGCTGCCAGCGAATATCCTTTCGTAGGACAAGCACACCAATGCACTCCCTCGACAGTGCCGCGCGTCCGAAGACGCACTACGTACCCTCAGGTGACAGGCAAGCCATTGATGCGTGGGGTGCAGCACAGATGTCCGCACAGCCCCACCGCGCCTTCGGTGCACCCCAGCTTACTGCATGTGACATGCTGTTCCCCCACGACAAGTTTGCCGCCGTTCATCAGACAAGGCGAGCTATGGAAGGAGTGCGCCTCCCCCACAGCTCGAGTCCACCTGCAAGCAAGCTCACCATTAACCGTGAAATGCGCGCCTCAACTCTGCACTCAGTAAGCTCCGAAAAGTTGTTCACTTCATCGGCAACGACTTGAAATGTACCCACACCACAGACGCCTAATGCGATAATCAATTACAGTACTGGTACCGGCGGCTGATCACAGTTATAAAAGCTCGGCACGGTCAGCAAGAGGCTACGGCCACACCTGTAAAACTATAACGTGCCAGATGTCCTGGGTCGCTGTCACTTTCAGCCAATGCTTTAGAGAAAGGTTTGGTGCATCCTCGTCATATCCACTCTCGTGAAGTTTGGTATACCGGTAGAACAAAGTCCACACAGCGAGCAAACGATGTGATGTCCTCAGTGTTTACAAGTGGAGTGGTCGAGGAGCGGCGCCAAGGCAGCGGCACTGCGACTAGAGATTCTTGAGAAAACTCGAGTTCTCTCTGCCACTGTGGGAGTTATTCGAGTGGAGGTTGTTTTCTGAAACGAAAAACGGGTCTCGGGGGCCGCTTGGAGTAGAAGTTAGAGTGAAGGCGCAGTCGTGAATATGGCGGTAAGACTAACTGCCACATTCACGACATGCCTTCACTTCAACTTCTACTCCAGGCCGCTTGGAGCGGCAGATCTGTTTTTTTTTTTCTGTTTTTTTTTGCCAGAGTCGACCATCCTTATAGTCTGAACGTGCGGCGTAGCATAAGCTTTGATAACTCTGATCAGCTGCCGGTACCAGTACTGTAATTGATCATCGCATTACACTTTTGTGGCATGGGCACATTTCAAGTCGTCACTGGTAAGCGAAAGGTTCGTGGCTTGCCCTGCGCGATGGCTTCCCTAGACGACGGTGAACTTGCAGGGGAGCAGTGTGTTACATGCAGTAAATTGGGGGAACTGGAGGTGCGGAGAAGCTGTGCGGACATCTGTGCTGCACCCCATGCATCAGTGCCTTGTCTATCGCAGTCGAGGAAGCGCATTCATTTGCTCATCCTACAAAGCGATATTTGCAGTCAGCAAAGGGCATGGCTTTTCAAGCAGGTTTTCAATTATGGCTCTGAACTTGTCCGAAAGAGACTGGGCAATCAATGAACAGAAGGGTAAATGAACATCGGGCAGACACAGGCAAAAACCTCCCAAAAGCAGCTTCCCAGCATTTCAATCAGATGGGCCGTAAGGTTATTGAAATTTATTTATTTATTCTCCATGTTGGGCTTTAAATCTTCAAGGGACACAAAATATAGGGTGGCATATCTAATCCATAAATTTAGAAGATTGGAACCAACAGGAGCAAATATTGTTACGTGGAAACTATGTATTTACAGTATATTTACAACAGCCTCAACAAGCATAGCCGCGAGCAGCAACATGGAACCAGGCCCATTTTGTTGTCATCTCCTTGTCCCTTCCAAGAGGCAAGTGAAGGAAACACTTCGTTGTCGTTATCTTGCAACAATATCTTGAAAGAAGCATTAGTATTCCTTAAATATATTTACTCTCTGCCACAACTAGTCATGACAACAATCCCATAAAGTGTAAATAGTACACTTTATTCATAGCATATGTACATACTCTGTATCCCCGCCCCCCTCCTATAACAGCAAAAGCTCCAAGTGTTTTTTCAAACATGTTCGTTTCCCATTAGTTCTTACTTTGGTTCCCCCTTGAATCGTTTCAGATAATTCCATGCTTGGCAGGTATAGTATACTCTGATTTGTTGTTATTTTAATTTTTTTGTCCTTCTCTCCCCTTTCCAAAACCTCTTGATAGCTGTTCCCATGCAGCTAGCTGTATTGCTCATCAGGTCCCTTTGGAATGCTTGTCCCTTTCAATGTATGAAGGAGCACTGAACAAGGGTAAAAGGGGTACAAGAATGCTGAATTGGGTGAGTTGGTGCGTTTGCATTTGTCCTTGTCTTCTTTGCACTACGTTTCCTAAAATGTAAAAGGGGTACATCTCAGTTTGCAGGTCGAGCCAACGTTTCGACAAGTGGACTTGTCTTCGTTTGGGAAAAGCGATCATCAGTGGCAGGGGTTTAAATACGCTTTTGCTTCCAAAGAAGAAAAGCTGTGGAGGCGAAAGTGAGTGAGAATAAAGCAGGTGAAGTAGTGGGGAGGGGAGGATGGGTGAGAAGATGAGAAGAAAGTAGGTCATGGAGTGAACAAAAAAAAAACATCTTCAGTATGTATTTCTCAGCCTGGAACCAGGGATCCTGTGGCCAGCAAAAGAAGTAAAAGCAGCATACCAGGAAAAACTACAATACCGGGTAGATGATTAGTCACCACTTAAGGGAATCCCTTAAGTATATTCCCTATGCAACATAACTATTCGGGGAAACAATCCCACATAGCGTTAATTGTACAGTTTATTCACAACGCATGTACACTCTATTCCCTTCTACAATAGCATAAGCTGTACATGCTTCTCCAAACACATTTCCCCTTTATCACTTGTTGCTTGAGCTTGTCCTCAAACTTTTTCTTTTGCATGTCATTTGTGGTTCACTATGCAGTTATTATCCTGTGACTTTGTACTGACCCCCCCCCCCCCCCCACCACCACCACCACCACCAGCTTTGCAGAAAGTTTTAAGAATTGGCCCCCTTAGATATATTCCTTATCAGGGCCCTTTGCAAAGCCTGTCCCTTTGTAAGGTGTATCTGCACCAAACCCTCTTAAGTGGTGACAAATCATCTACCCGGTATTGTAGTTTTTCCTGGTATGCTGCTTTTACTTCTTTTGCAGGCCACCACAAGATCCCTGGCTCCAGGATGAGAAATACATACTGAAAATTAATTTATTTTTTCAATGCATGACCTACTTCCTTCTCACCCATCCTCCCCTCCACACTCCTTCACCTACTTTCTTCTCACCCACTTTCCCCTCCTAAACTTTTCTTCTTCGGAAGTAAAAGCATATTTAAACCCTTGCCAGTGATAATCACTTTGCCCAGACGAAAACAAGTCCACTTGTCGAAACGTTGGCTCGACCTGTGAGCTGAGGCTTACCCCTTTTACCCTTGTTCAGTACTTCTTCATACCGGGTAAACCATCTTCCTTTCGTTCTACCTGTCCCCTTTCAAGAAACACGTGTCAGCATCGAACCTGCTTTAGGTGCTGACAATCGTCTACTTCGCATATTAGATTTTCATGATGCTGCTGCTTTTCTTTTTTTTTTTTTCATGTGATGATGAAAGCACTGGTTCCGTGCTCATAGAAGTTCATACCCAAGGAAACATTCTTTCACTTCTCGCCCTGCTTCTTTCTCCCCCCCCCCTCCCTAGCTTTTTTTCTTCGGAAGCAAAACCGTATTTAAAACTTCCACCAGTAATTGTGCTGCCCAGACGAAGACAAGTCCCCTTGTCGAAATGTTGGCTCGGCTTGCTAACTGAGGCTCCCCCTCTACACTTGTTCAGTGCTCTTTCATCATACAAGCGAATTCCCTACTTTGATCTAATAGATGTGCCACCTTCATGGTCCCAACAGCGCAACAAAGATTGTTTAGACTTGATGTTAAACTCTTCTGTTCATAGTAAAACTGAAGGTGTATCTGGGACGATTAGATTTCTTACTGCTTGTGCAGCTGTGCAGCTCTTTCAGTGCCCCAATGAGGCATTTACACTACCCAACTTGACACACAGTACTTTCTGAGAGAATCATGCTTAGCAATGGGTATAAAAAATAGTGCAGAATAGGGGCCTCTTATAAAGGGCTACAGGTTAACTTAATTTTCATTGCAACAGTTGATCAACACTTACAGGACCGCCAAAACACTCACTACCTCCAGTATTTACTGATGCTGCACCAGCCATTCCAGAAGTATTGAAGACGTCAACAAGTTCTGGCAACTCTATAAAACAACAGAACATTGCAGAAAGAAAACATGAGCAACACTGCACATCGGAGCTTCAGATGGGCGAAGTTTAAATTTCGCAAACTTATTTAGCTACCGACAGCACAGAGCAACACAAAGATGCTACTCAGCTAGAAATCGTTCGCACTATGTCATGCAGCAACCAACAATGCTACTGAGTAAAACTTATTTGCCTTTGTCTGGGCCTTAGAAAATAACCTTTTTTTTTTTCATTTGCTCCTGCACAAGGTCTGCAGACATAATCAGAAAGGTATCACTTGCAGAGTTTAGAAATCGTCCTTGAGGTGGCACCACAAAAGGCAGCTATGTATTGTACAACCAACGCCGATTGAGCTACCACTGCACAGCACCAACTATAAGATTGGAATGCAAGGAGGCAGTGTCCATATTCCAGTGTACATAAAGCAATACCTACAGGAAGAAGGTGTGCCTACATACACACCCGCCAGCTGCACGGTTAAATGGACTCACTTGCTCAAAATAATGCGCAATGGTCTCAACTGCCTCAGATGAAACAGACAAAGCGAGCAGTCAGATTAAAATATTCAAGGTGCATTCTGAATGAGTGAGCCCAAGAAAATTTGCACTTTTCTTTCTAGATGCAAGATTTCTGGTTCCCAATTCAACGAAAACGTTTGTACTCTAAAAAAGTAGTCGCATACAGTGCTAAGTCTGAACGACAAGCACTGTATAGCAACAGTGCTCAGATAACATTTTAGCGCACATTATTTGGATTACATAACTGGTATCAAAGCCTCCCTTGACCTTCACCCACTGGAAACTCCGACGGAAAATTGCACAACTTTGTCCTCATTGACCAAACTTGCTCTTAAAGTTGCCACTAGGCACTTCTCGTTGCCATTATAATTCAATGAGCGTTCAGAGTCTTCATGGTCACACTGATGCTTTCAACAGGTCCTTTTTTCCTAGACCAATTGCAGCATGGAATAAATTATCCGAATCAATAGCCTCCAAGCATGACATTTAAATTTACTATACTTGCTGCCGATCTAAACGAACAACTACAATGGTTTCCTTTCTGTGCAATTTTTATTCTTTCGAGTTTATGTGATTGTGGTCTATGTTGCATTTGTTGTTGCTCTTATACTGCCATAGTCTGTTTTAGGAGTTTTTGAATTGTGCTCAGGTACAATTTATGGTATTCTCGTATTGCTGTTGTATTACTGCATTGTAGTGCCTGTTCTCGTTTTTCATTTCCTGACCGCTGATACATGTTATCGATCCCCCCTCCCCCTCCCAATGTAATACCCCACTTGGGGCCTTTAAGGGATAGAAAAGGATGATGATAATGACGATGAGACGGACTATTTGGCTGGCAGAAAATGTCTAAAGGTTATGTGAACGCATAACTTTCTCTATCACGCAAACAAGACAGGCAGTCTTGAGCTCGTGCCAATAACTTTGGCATGTAAGTATGCGACATAGTACAGCTAGAAGCAATATAAGAGAGAACACAGGAGCACGTGGCCTCCACACTTTGCAAAGTGCTGCCACCGACATGTGATCAGAATCAGTAGTAAAGGCGCACGCAAAGTAAGCTTGGACGGCTCCTCTTTCCGAGGATGCCCTTTACATTATTTCTTTAAACAAAGAAATAAGTGGTCAGTGGTACTATATACTCATGGATTGACCCATAATTTGATGAAGGTTGGACACAGACATGGCATCCGGATTGTGTCCTGCGACATAAAACAGAGCCAAATGCAAGTTTGCTCGAGTGAATAACCAGGAGTTTAAGTCTAGATGCCAAACTGCGCACCGGACAAGGTACTCCGATTGTATCCAGGGGATTGTCTACCAGATTCCCTTACATTGTGGGAAGCAATACATTGATTAAAACTTCCTGCTGGGCGAATTGGTAGTTCATCTTGATGTAGGGTTTTTTTTTTAGCGCAAACGTCTCGCCTTTCTTGTCTTCGTCTTTGTTTGCACTAAAAAAAAAACCTACATCAAGCAGTACATTGGACAAACAGGAAGATTCATTAATGACAAAATTAGAGAGCACGCTGCAGCAATATCGGAGAAGTCAGACACCAACCTCAAAGTGCACTGCAGAGGCTGCTTTATTTGTATTTGTAAAGACCAAAAATGTCCAGCTGACCTTCACAATGTGAAGGTTTTGAGAAGGAATAAGGACAGGTTAACAAGGGAAATTTTCGAAGCACGTGCAATCAGGAGCTCGGAAGACCAGTGTGTTACCACGCCTTCAGTGGTACTGTTGAAAAAGGAATTAGATTACGCTTGTTGGCAGGATGTTAAAGATAAGGAATAAGTTAGCTGCAGAGGTAAAGTGAAGGGAGAAAAGATGCGCGGTTTCAGATCAATATATTTGTCAATGCAGCGTTGTCCTTGTGTCTGTGTGCGCTTCTTCGGTTTTGTTCCCCTGCTCTGCTGCCTCCTTCCAAGATGTTACACCAACTAGCTCAACGTTCTACTCTATTATTGTTCAACTGAGTGATTTCATGTGAAACCCAAAGCCTTGAATGTACACGGCATTGCGTTCCACTGTTTAGGGCATTTAAAAGGCAATAGATGAGAAATGTATGTGACAGTCAAGCACAGCAAAACTGAACATGCCGCGCCTACATTTCTTGCCATCACTCCCTTGTGTTTCGCCCTGCAGCTCGGAAATTTCTTTATTTCCCTACTTCTTGCTACGCTTTCCCGCTCTTTTACTTCTGAGTGAACTGCACCACCTTCCTTCCGTATTCATAGCCAACTTCACTTTTTTATCCTATGCACTGCATTCTTTCCTTCACGGTTCTAAGGCTTATGTAAAGTTGGCTCCTTAGTATTGGTGAGCCTGATGGTAAAGCCATTAAAAAAGCAGTTTTGCGGTTTTTTTTTGTTTTTTTTTATATCTGCCCTTCGATTCTAAGTAGTGCGTGTGCAGTGATGTAATTTCAAGGGAAGTACATCCCCGTGGCCAGGTGCACTTTATGACAACTGATTGTTACCAAAAATGTTTTTACCATTTAGGCAAAAGATGTCACTTATGGAAGAGGAACTGGGACTTCAGTTTCATTTTACTATATCCGAGTTTACTATAGTGGGGTTCTACTGTATTAGCACAGCGCTTCGTGTTCGTTTATTGTTAGTTTCGCTGAGCTAAGACAGTGCACTCTTAGACAGGCCCTCCAAAGGTTAACCGGCTTCAAGACATAGCAATAAATGAACCAGCTGTGAATGGACCCCTTTCTAAGTCAAGCCAGAGCTTTGAAATCAATACTGGGTTGCAGGCCGTCACAAATTTGCAGTGATGGCAGATAGGACTGGGACAGGCATTGAAAAACATTCCTCATCATATGTCTAATTCTGCACATGCACCATGCCAATCATTTAATGTGCGAGAGAGTGCCATGTAATGATTGATCACAGTCCTTTAATTGTGACACTCAATTGTACCGTGAAAATCCTTCCCCATTTACAAAAGTAATCATTAGCTGTAACATGACCTGTAGAAATTGACACATAGAGCTGAGGCTGTGTGATCACTACATGCATAATATGATGCTGCATTCCCAGACCATTAAAATTGCAAACAAGCCATTCCTTTCTCCAGTAGACACAATATGAAAAATTTTTGACTGATTTTAACTCTTATTCATGTGGAGGATCATAATATTGCAAAAGTGTATTTAAATTGCCAATGACAATTTTTTATTCAATATGAGTTATGCATAGATAAGCCTTCTAACTACTTCAACATAGCCAAAAACATGTTGTTGCTTACCTTTTGATCTAATTCCAGCCTAAGATGCTGTCTCCCCCTTTCGTTTTCCTGGCTTCTATTATACAAAAAGAAACACTATAATTTTTTTTTCAAAAATGAGGTTTAACTGCTTAAACACAAACAATTTAGAACTGATTCCTAGCTTTTAACAAGCAGCAGTCATTCATCAATAAGAGGCCTGGAGGAATGTAAGAGACTAATGGTATAATGAAGAATGCAATTTGAACATTATTTCAATAGCAAGCTGTGGTACTTAAGAGAATAGTGAAAGCTTAGCATCAACACTAACGCAACAAGTGATGCCACCAAGCTGCCCATTAAGGCTCAGAAAAATAATTTATTTTGCCAATGTACTGCACGTTAAACTCGCTGAAATTGGTGTGCCAGACTTACTGAATAACATAAAAAGCTTTCTGCTGAATAATTTGACAATCTACCAGCTCCAAGATGCTGTGGAACTGGCCGATACACATGGGGTTCACGTACACCCTGTACAGGATTTCTGGCTCTAACATGCTTCTGCAGCACACTACTAACTCGAATAAGGAAGTTGCTACATGATGATCTTAAAATAT
Organism: Amblyomma maculatum; assembly: GCF_055883805.1. Classification (NCBI taxonomy): domain Eukaryota; kingdom Metazoa; phylum Arthropoda; class Arachnida; order Ixodida; family Ixodidae; genus Amblyomma; species Amblyomma maculatum. Next base: position 104,705 of record NW_028146745.1, read on the forward strand.
ATCTTAATGGCCTGCAGATTTATTTAATTTCTGACTCTGTTTCAGGGATTAGATTGCAAACGTAAGCATTTTATGCTGTTGTCAAAGAAGGAAAACAATACATTTTTACAGAAATCTAAAAAGCAATACAAAACATTTTCTCATTATGGCCTATAACACACGAATGGAAAGTACAGAAGACAGAAACCTTGCTGGTCTTCAGTCGATGGGCATCACCATATCCCTCCTCTTCCTCAAGCATTGCATTCAGTAATATTTCCAGATTGCTGCGCACAGCTAGGAAGAAGAAAACCTATTAGCAGACATTCTCATACCCGTCTTTGCTTCACTCTATATTATGGCTTGTGAATGACATCACTTGCCTTAACATACAAATGGCACAGTTCAAAATTGAGCTCTTGCTCTGAAAAAGCAATGACTACGTTCATATTTGTTTTTACATATCGAACACCCCGGGCGGGGACACTTATATCCCCACCCACGGTGTCCGATATGCAAGATAGATAGATGGATTTATTGAAAGGAAAAGGCAGAGAGGTTGGCCCGAATAATTCAAATCTGGCCTGCTACTCTGCACTGGGGAAGGGGAAGGAGAGAAGAAAGAAGGTCATGATGGGTGACGATGTGGGAGAAGGCATATGAAATATATATACAGACACAGCAGCTTGCTTTACAAACGTGAATCAAGTCCGCTGGCGCTCAAATAACGGCAAAGAGCGCGCACTGCTTGGACGCCCTTCCCCTTGTCCTGCCAAGCGCCCAGCAGCAGTTCCTCCGACAGAGGCCTCTTGTCTAAACGCTTCAAGGAAGCAGCTAGCACATTTCTTTCGTTCGCATACTCTGGGCACACCAATAATACATGGTCCACAGTCTCTGGGATGCCACAAGTTAACATTCCGGTGAGTCCAGCTGTCCAATTAAATGTAAGTACTTGCGCGTGAAAGCCACGTTTAAACGAAGTCGATGTATCAAGCATGTCTGATGACGCGGAATATCACGCGGAACATAAAATTTAAATGTTCGATCAAGCCTTCTTAGACGGATGTGTCGGGCGTCTGGTTGAGCCCAGTAAGCTGCTGTAGCAATATTCATATAACTCTTTAGAAGACACGTCGTATCCGCTCTTGAAAAAGGCACAGCTGTTTGGAAGCCATTGATGAGTGCGCTTTTCGCTTCAACATCGGCCTGCTCATTCCCATGGAGGCCGCAGTGGGCAGGAATCCATTGAAACATTATCGTGTGGCCTTGCAGCTGGGCAGATGTGATGAGATCCATACTGTTTAGTGCCAGGGACTGATAGGCAGTGTGGCGTAAGAAGTTTTCCAAAATTTGTAATGCAGTCTTCGAGTCCGTGAATATACACCATTTTTGAGGTGGTTCCCCACATATATAGCGAATAGATTCTCGAATGGCTACAAGTTCGGCAGCGGTTGATGTAGAGGTATGTCCCAAAAGGAAATGCAGAGTCGTTTTCCGAGCTGGTATGACCACAGCTGCAGCGGATGCCTGTGCTGACACAGATCCATCAGTGTATATGTGAATATAGCTGGGATATTCTGACCAGATGTGTGCCAGAGTAAGTTGTTTGAGTCCACTAATTGGTACCATTGATTTCTTTAGTATTCCGGGAACACGAAGGTTCACAAAAGGTTTATCCATCGTCCATGGTGGTTGGGTGGGATGATATGGGAGGGCATATCCTGTCGGTACTTGCGACTGATGGCAGCGGAGTGCAGTTGTAAAACTGCAGTCCGGCCTCTCATCCAGAAGCTTGCTGAGTGGGTGAAAACGGTGTCTTGTAAGTGCTCGTAAATATACACGAAGTGGTTCGTGTGACAAGTATATGGACATTGGGCGAGCGTGTGCCTCTTCAATTGTGCCTTTGTTAGAGGTGCATCTGGGCAGTCCAAGGCATATTTTCAGTGCCTGCGCTTGCACGCTCTCTAAAGTCCGCAAGCAGGAAATGCTCATACTAGAGAGTACTGGGAGACTGTACCGGATGTAGCCAACAAACAGAGCCTCGTAAAGGCGTATTAAGGAGCGCTCAGTTGGACCCCATTTGATGCCAGCTATGTAACGAAGTACATGGCAAAAATTAATTAGCCTCTTCTTCACCATAGCAATATGTTTCGACCAAGATAGTCGGTGGTCAATAATTACTCCCAAGAATCTGTGCCTGGAGACGTATGGTATTACGACTCCATGAAGGGTAATCGTGTAGCGGCTGACACATTTTCCCGTAAACGCGATCACTGCACACTTTTCTGCCGCTAAAAATAAACCTTGACGCCGTAAGTACATCGATGTTAATGACACAGCTCGTTGCAGTCTCGCACGTAGTTGTGGGCGCGTCGAACCAGAGGCCCAGATGCAGATGTCGTCAGCATATGCACTTATGTGGATGTTAGTTGGCAATTCACTCACCAGGCCAATTAGCGCAACGTTAAATACAGTTGGGCTGAGAACTCCTCCCTGTGGAACTCCACGACCGACCTGAAAGTGGGTAGTATCTCCTTCAGGCGTAGTCATGTAAACAGAACGGCCGCTGAGATAGCTTACAATCCACAAGTACAGCCGGCCACCAACTCCCACGTCGTCAAGTCCATCAAGAATAGCTTCATGGAGGACGTTGTCTTAAGCTCCCTTTATATCTAAAAATGCAGCAGCTACTAGTCGACGGTGACGCTTTTCGTGTTCTACTGTCGCCACAAGGTCGATGACGCTGTCAATGGAAGAGCGTCCGCGGCGAAATCCAGTCATCATATTAGGATAAAGATCATTACTCTCTAGATACCACTCAAGTCTTGCCAGCACCATGCGCTCCATAACTATTCCAACACAGCTTGCTAGGGCGACTGGCCGGTATGAGGTAAGTTCGAGAGGAGGCTTTCCATGCTTCAAAAGAGCAACCAGGCGGCTAATTTTCCAGTGTTCAGGAACAGTACTAGAAGCCCATATATCATTGAAATAATTAAGTAGTGCAGTTCTACCATCCTTGCCTAGGTTCGATAAGGTTGAATAAGTAATCCCGTCAGGACCAGGTGCAGATGAATGCCGACAAGAAGCAAGAGCGGCGTCTAATTCAGCTATTGTAAAGGGCACGTCGTAATGATCATTCGGCGAAGGTGGTGCAAAAACCTCTGAAATTGGTAACTGTGCCTGGTTTGTGCCCACAACCATTTTACAAAAATCTTCAGCTACGTCAACTTCATTGCGGCGTTGGTAAAGGGCCAGGGCACGAAAAGGGTGCCTTTCTCGCGGAGGTGTGCGCAAGCTTCTCGCAACATGCCAGATACGCGACAGGGGCTTACGGGGATCCAGTGATGAGCAGAACTGCCTCCAACGTTGTCGTCCTAACCTCTCCAGGTGACGCAAAACTTGACGTTTAGCTCGGCGAGAAAGTGCGAGATCTTGCGCGGATTTCGTTCTTCTGTACTTCCTTTCAGCCCGCCGACGGATCGCGCGAAGCCGCTCGAATTCCACGTCGATGCTGGACACTGACACCGGCACACTAACATAGCGAGTGTTCTCACTGAGAGAGGAAGTAATGAGTCCCTCTATTTGAGATGGTGACTGGAGGTCCACGCTGGAAGTCTCCACCGCTGCCCTAAAGGCGGGCCAGTCTGTGTATTGCACACGAGGTGAAGTGGCAGGTGCAAACCACTTGATGCATATGTACGTTGGTATATGATCACTCCCATGTGTTTCCACATCACTACACCAAGAAACGGAGGGATGGAGGTTTCTGGAAACAAACGCCACATCCAAGCAGCTGCTGTAGGTTGTTCCGCGTAGAAACGTCGGTGAGCCGTCGTTTATATTGACGAGATCTTGCGTATGCATAAAGTCTGCCAGGTCTCTTCCTCTATTGCTCATTATTGCACTACCCCACTGAGGGTGGTGAGCATTAAAGTCCCCCACAATAATACGAGGAGCTGCACAACACTGGATTGTTGAAAATAGATATGATTTGTCCAAGCCATCCCTCGGTGGAATATAAGCGCCAATTACAGAACATACTCGTCCTTTCAGGGTTAACGTCAAACAAATGTAGTGGTTCGTGTTGTGGGGCTGCAGAGCATGGCGGACGTGCGCAATGTCTTGGCGTACACATACCAGCACTTTGTTTCGTTTGCTTCTCTAGACCATAGCAGAACATATCCAGAAAGGCGGAAAGCAGCCGGCATGTTGGGCTCACAGATCACAATCACAGGAAAGCGGTACTTCTGTACCCGCTGTCGGAAGTCACTCAGCCGACCACGCAGGCCTCGGGCATTCCATTGCATCACAACACTGCGGCGCAAGTGCATCGTCACAGAGGTGGGGTTAGTTTGTTGCGCCATTGTGAATTATTGCAATGCCGCCAAGAGCGGCTCAAATGCGTCCAAAAACTGAACAGCAAACTTTGCTGTTTGCGTGTTGATGCTGGAGAGCAGCACCCGCATTGAACGAACCAGCTGTTTCAGCATTTCTTTTACCTGCTGGCTGTCGGGGTTGTCGGAATTTTCAGTACGTGTGGCAACCAAACTGGGATTAGGCCTGGCGTTGGCCTTTGATGGTAGAGCTGGCCACTCAGCATCAGAGGTGGTAGGTAATACAACAGCCTCTGTCTGATCCTTGGCATGTGACACTGTCTGCGACATTACAGCAAGAGTACTCTTAGCGGGATTAGACTGAATCTGTTGTGGCACCTGAGCTGACGTTAACTCTGAAGTTGACTTATCCAGGCTGGGCTTGCCTTCCGATTCCTTGTGTCGGCGTCGGGAACGGTGCTTGCGACGACGAATAGACGCGGCCGCTTCTTGATGAGTCGAGTTATCTCTCACCATCTTTTTTAGTATACGTTTTTCATCCCGAATTTTAGGACAGTCCTTAGCCGTCGATTCATGGGCACCCGAGCAGTTAGACCACCTGACAGTCTCCGTCTCGCATGCGTCATGAGGATGCGTACCGCCGCATCGACGGCAGGATACCTCGTTTCGACAAACGGCGCTCACATGTCCGATCTTGTGGCATTTGTGGCACTGAACAGGTCTTGGAACATACATCCGAACTGGGTGCCTCACATAGCCCACTTTAACGTGGGATGGGAGGGATTCAGTTTCAAAGACTAATTTAACGCACTTTGAGCGGCCGAATCGATGAACATCCACAATGCGCGCCGTAGATTTGATCAGCGTGCAGAGATCGCTTTCACTTATCTTGGGGTCAACGTCGCTGATTACACCTGCAGTAGTCTTTTTCCCATGTGCAAGGAAGGAACGGACCGGCATGTTGCCTAGCGCACCAATTCCTTTCAGCTTGTCCACTGTAGACTGGGATTTGACATCCACGGTCAGGACATTCTTCCAGGGAATAATTCTGACTTCGTCAACTTCACCGGGAACCAGCTGGTCGAAAAACTGCGTCAGGTGCTGTCTGTTTATCACATTCAGATTCGCCGTTGCCGTTGTTGGTACGAAGGCCACGGAGAAGATCCCTTGCTTTTCAGCGTTCTTCTTTGGTGTCTCACTCATTACTGATGTTCGGCGCAGCTTTCTTTTCAGGCGGCGCGACTGGACAGGCGTGTAGCTGTTGTCGGAATCCATCTCTGTCACGGTGGAGTCATCTGCCGAGTCTGGAAGCTCCACGTCCGCGACGTCAAGGTGACCCGTCGAGTACGCTGTAGCCTGTTCGATGGTGGCGGGCGGGCGCAGGAGTCGTGCGCCCGCCATCCCGAAGGATGTCGAGATCACAAATAGCTCACAGCGATATAAAATCCAGAAAAGTGGAAGAGCGCTAGCTTCAGACGTTCGGAAACCTCCACTTCTTCCCCGATATGCAAGAACAAAAATGTTGAAGCCGACATTCACCACTTGCTGTGGGACTGCCCAGCACTGAAATTGACACGAATCCGGCACTTGGCGATAGCTAGCCTACCAGCAAACAATCCTGCCTCGTATATCACCTGGATGGAGGGACATCATTTCTCACTCCTTGACTTCATAAAATCACCCAACCTTTTTCCATTAATTTAATCATTTCGTCATTCTTCATCTCATACCCTACTGATGCCCTTAGGCAGTAAATATCGTTAAAAAAAAGACGGCACAAGCAGGCAATGTACTTTCCGGTTCTAACCAAAAAACATTGATAAACATTCGCCGGTAAAAAAAATTACGGCATCTGAAAAACCCAATAACGCCGGTTTTTGGTATCTAGGACTAGTTCTTGACGAAAAACTTTCCTCTTCCGTCCCTTCAGAGTACAGAAACAAGCACGAAGTATTTTAACCATGGCTCCACTTGTTTACGTCACTGCAAAATCCGAACACTGCGATATGTGCCAAAAGTCTTTCTGTGGCGTGACATCGTATTTTTTTCTCCCTTAATACCAACGTTGGGGAAAAAAAATTACTGCACTGTCGACATGTTGAGTACTACGTGCATGCACCTTCTCCCCAAGGAGGGCCGTAAATATAAATAACCAAAGAACCTGGGAGACCCTGCACAGCTCTGACCCTGAGACCCAACTGGGCGCGATCAACCTGACCGAAGAACAACGCGCACCAGCCAGCATCCGAGGCGAAGCGCCAGACGCGGGTGGAGGAGATACGCGAAGTCTATTCCTCCTTCTTGATAAACATGCATGCATACCGCCACAGCGAAATAGCAGCGCTATCTGGCTCAATGCAAGGGCGCCAGTTCTACATCTGCAAAAAATACAATAACAGTCTGTATACTTAAGGCTGAACTTGACAGCTTGCGCGACGAGCAGCTTTGATGAGCCAGTTGCCCGCCGTTTTTTATCCTCTCGGGCCAGGCAACTTTTATCCGATTGACCTTCTGTGAAGGGCCGCTGAACGTCGGCAAGGTTTTTGAGTTACGTTTAACGACTGCGCCGTGCCCCTGAATTACATTAACATACTCTACAGCAAAAGACTCATCGGGAAATTGGAACAGCGCGAACTTGAACAAGGTGTCACATGTCACCAATGGATCCCAAAATGGCCTAATCGCACGTGTGTCGCACCCGCCACCTATAAGGAGTAAATAATGTTTCTGTCTCTTCTTTTAGTAGTAATTCACTCCATTTAGCCCCAAATCTAGCCCTTGTTATTCTATTTTAACAATATTTTTCTCATTTATTTTTTTTTTTCACTTATGACATCTTTTTACCATGTATAGAAGCATGGCCTCCGAGATCACCAAACGCGCGCGTTTGGTGATCTCGGAGGCCGTAATACAAGCGACTTTTTTATATATTTATTTTTCAAATTTTATAGGCCTACACGACACATTTTTGTCTCGCTTGACATTGACACACACAATGTTCTTACACAGCTCCTTCTGCATCTGCTTTTGTGTCTGCTTAGGTTTTGTAACGCACCATAATGTGTACAGCTTCATATACAAAGGCGTAGCAATTTCATTATCAACTCCATTCTTATTTTATTTTTTTGTCAATTAGCGGTCGCCGTCGTCAGACAAGTCGTGCTGCATGTTGCTCCTTTTGCCCGGAAGTTAACGAAGAACTCGTCCGCAGCGTTATGAGGACGATTGTTCGAAAGGATAACAATTCGGCTTTCTCGCTGTCTCGGCATCATTCCACTAGAACTGCTAGCTGAGAGGCGCACACGACCACACAATATCAGTCATGATGTATGTGCACCCCTCGAATGTATTCAGGAAAACAAAAGGGACGCAGGAGGTTTAGGAGGTATGATCTAGTCCTGAAAGTGGTATACGTGAGTCCCTCTTAATCCCTTGAGTAAGAGACAGAGAAGATCGGCATCCCATCGTGGCCACGGACGTTCCGCCACGCTACGCTCTGTGGCCATTTCAACGTGTTAGCAAACACATCGCAAGACATCGTCGCTGCCGTATTCAGCTGATTGTAGTACATATGTGAAAGAGCATATGTGTGATCCGTACCAAGCTCGCCATACGTGTCTGACACGGCGCCCCGTATATTTGCTTGTGTTATATACGTGATCGGGATTGGGGCAGGGGGTCGGTAGAACACTGCACGGGAACGGGCCGCGGGCCGGGGCTTTCTGTGTATACAGCTTCTTTCGGAAATGAAGGAAACCTGCCGCTGAATTTGGTCCAGTGATTTATTTGACGCCGAATAAAAGAAAGCGTATTGTAGACAGAGGAGTAAAATGTCTTCCCAAAACTCTCTTGACGAAACCTTTGCTTCTACAGATACTACTGCCCTTAATTCTCTGTTGAGAATATTATTACTGTAAGTTTCTTTTCTTTTCTTTTTTTTTTGTCTCATCTTGGCTTATTTTTATGTACTGGCGGTAAGCAGTACATTTTTAAGGCGTCTGCGCATGCAGACTTTGTCGGGCCTGGGGCGGGCCTAGTGGAAACGCAGGCCAGGTACGCGCCTGGTTCATAGTCCCGGGCTTGGCGGCCTTTAAACGGTGGGCATGGGCCGGGCCCGGACCGGAAAATCAGGTGCAGTGCTCTAGTCATGGGGCCGAGCGTGTGTTAATGCTGGAAGCACGTAGAGCATGAAAGCTTGCAGCGCGAACCCAAGACCCTTTTTGCAAGAAATTTCTATAAGCCAGCCAGATATATCAACTGGGAATTAAGTTCTATAAACAATTAGACCATGCAATTTACCATGGGCAGTATCAAATAACTATATATGGTCCTTGAAGAAAAAAACTATGGCAATTAGAACATAATCGTTCAGCGGTTCAATTGTGCAAGTGCGTTACTGCAGGAAAGCCAAATTCAATTTCAAGCGACCCGGGAATTAATCTTGTGCCTTGAACGTCCGTTTCAACTTGGATACCGCGGCTGCGCTCATGTACCCATGCATGTTCAACGGACAGTCTTTCACGCTCTTCAGCTTTTGAATTTTTATCCTGAGAATGAAAACGAGTGAATTAAAACGATGTAGGCCAAGGATTCTGTGGCTTAAGCTTGGCTACTGTTGCAAGCCTAGTTTTCACAAAATACAAAGGCAGGTGGCGCATAGTACCACTTAATTTCAGTGGTATGTACATTTACGTTCATGATCTACACTATTTGCCAGATATGTGGCAGTTATCTATTTAATCACCACACCAACCACACCAAAACCTTGACCAAACCATAGACCCATAGAGTTAATCGACAAACACACACCGCTTTGCCAAGGGAAGGCCTAGGCCTAGTTGTAAAGGCAGGACGATTTCTGGATACGTTTTATTGGACTGATTCGTCGATGTGCGTTCTGTGACAAAAGGGGGACTGTGGAACCTGTGGAACGACGCGCGCTATGCCTTTAAGGTGCAAACGCCACCTTGAGCAAGATATGTGCTCATGCACAGAGAAACGGAAAATCGGTGGTTCAGAATGCACATATGGCTGCCGAGACCTCTCATTCCTCTTCGAGCGGTGGAACTTCTGACTTCGACGCCCCCAGTTTGGCGAGATCTACGACGACGACAATTCCACCGACAACTCTGCAGTAGTACAAGGCGGCCCGAGAGGTAAATATATACGTTCGAACTCGGTTGGCTAAAGACGCGCAGACAGACATTACTCAAATCTGGGCTTGCTGTTCAATCTCTAACCAGTGAAGATCATGGTGTTAATTCATTTTATTTGAAAACATAGAGCCGAGTCTAATAATTATTCTGGGGTCGGAAAGCGCGGTATTTGAGGAGCGTCTCATTTGCATACGTGTGTGCGCAGTCGAGATCCCGTAAAAAAAAAAAAAGTGTGTGGGGAGGGGGGGGGGGGGTTATAAGTACGCCAAACATCTCGGAAGTTGCTACTTTGAATCTCTCACTGCCTGGGGGCTGGACATTACACTGACGCCATGTTTACTGACCTTTTACAGTAATTGGCATGGTATTCCGTACAGCACCTTCATAGACTAAGTGTCATCTTAAATAAGCTCTCTGCTCCCAGTGGGCTGCAACCTATGAGAGTAAAAGGGGGGGGGGGCGAGGGGGGGGAAGGGACTTTGTTTTAAGCTGCATCATATATGCAATCACAAATAATGGAACTTCCAGCAAAAGGCACTTAGACTCTTAGAAAACCAGAACGAGGAGACGGGGTCCCCGCATAATCTTTGTTTAGCTGTTGAGAGACCTTGTCGAGATGCAAAAACAGGATTTCTAGGAGGTCCCTTTTTGTGAGGTGATCTGCACTTGCTTAGTGACTGGAGAAGTGATTTTAATGGTTTACTGTGAATCTCACAGTCCTGTGGTGATAGACAACATTGAAAAAAGGGAACTGCACAATAAATGAGATAATGAGGAAAATATTTTTCTGCCACCACCATCACAATTACCCTACATCTCTCAAATAGTTGCATCAATGTTTTTCTGCCGCTTTGGAGGAGAAAAACAGGCCATATCAGTGTGAGTCCAGGACTAGTCTTTTATGCATTACCTCCACGTCTGATTGTTAAATAGCTTGTGCTTGGATTCTGTGAGCTGAAAAACTAATGCATCAACCCTTGCCCTAACTCTACTATTTTAGTTCCATGCAGCTAACATATGAACCAGGATATATTATTTACATTATTAGATATATACCATAGTAGGAAGGGCCACTGTGTGTGTGTGTGTGTGTGTGTGTGTGTATGTGTGTGTGTAAGGGTGGGGGGTACATGCTCTTCAGCATGTTGCATAGAGCTCTGTATTCGAAGCTTTACTTGAATGTATGTTAACGGTGTGCCCGATGTTTCATGAAAGTCGGCTGATTTATTGTCTAACATCTATGCTCTTCGTTACCAGGTTACACAGAGCATTGATGAAGACAAGGATAGAGAGGTGCCCCTGGATTGATGCCAGGTATGAAAAAGGCTTTTGGCAGAGAAAGAGAATGCTCATGGCACAAAGTTGTCAGTGTTTCATTATATATTTGTTTCAGTTGCCCCCACTACAAGGAACTTCATATTCGCATAGTACGAAGTTTCTCGATTTATAATCTGGTATCTAATTTTCAGCACAGTTCAAACTAAGCACAGTTAGCATAGTTTACACATGGCATCTCACACTGCATTCTTTCCTTGATGGTCTTTATTTTGAGATGTTTCAAAATACCTTTTATTTCTCTGTTGAGAAACTTGGTGTCCTATTAGAGCTGCCACTAAAAAGTGATAAACGTGATAACCAGTAACCCTGCCTTTCTTACACCAGGCCAAAGCAAGATATTGCTTGCCAGTAGGCACAGATGTGCATGACAGTCTCCTGGAGCAGCCGGCAACAGCGCAGGTAAAATTGTAACATTTTAGTTTGGCCTGTCCCAGAATTTGGTATGGAAACGTTACAGTAGCTCTTGTGCTTGTTTTTTTTGTAACCTATTGTGCTGCAAGTAGAAAAAAAAAAGAAGATTGAGGTCTAAAGATTCAAACTAAAACTGCAACCAGGGTCTAAGATTTCAATTTTTTTTGTCAAGTTTCAAGTTTATTGTACTTCATATATGATAGCATTACATACATGATAAATAAATACAAAAGGAGTCCCATAGTGAAATGTACTGTACTGGGACCTCCTCAGCTAATTAAAACGAGTTATGAAAGGGAGCAGTGGTAACAGCAAATGTACAAAGTAAAAATATAGTATGTTATAACAATAATAATTTTTTCTCCCTTGCCTCTATAACAAATAAATGTTATAGAGGCAAGGAAAAAAATTCATTCTTAAATTATACAATATCCCACATAGAAGTAACCGTAGACACGACAAGTAGTATCATATCATAAAAACAATGAAAGGAAGAACAGCAGCATAGCGTAAAGTAATACAAGAAAATACAAGTATCCATTATTCAAATATTAATACAAACAAGTGAACATGTGCAAAAAAAGTTTTAAAAGTAACTTTTTATGAAGTGTGTATGAAGTATTTCATTAGTTGGTGGCACTGAATGATTGAAGAATTGAAGAACAAAATGAGCGCCATTAAACAAATGTAGCAAAAGACTTGATTTGATGTCCGGAGGTATGTTATTCCATGCTTTGACTGATGTGAATCCAACTACGGTAATTAGTGCTCACTCTTGGCAGGAGACAATTACTTCTTGATGAAAATCTAGTTGTATTAGGGTCAGTAAGATCTTGACGATATATAAACTAGAGAAGATTGTTGTCACTAACAAAACAATATGTGAAAGTGCCTAAGTTATACGTGAGTAAGGCAGAGATGGGAAGAATGTTAAGTTGCTGAAAAAACTTGGGAATATTGGCACGGTATGGGCTGAATGTAAATATACGTAAAGCTTGGTTTTGTACGTGTTGTAGTGGTGTGATGTCACGTGTGAAGGATATGTGAAGTCCCAAGTCGTAATGCAGTAATTAAGATGACTATGTATGAAAGCTTAGTGTTATGTTCATATTCATGGAGAAAGGACCGTGCAGGTTTGAAATCCATTTATCGCTCTCAACGCTGATAGCCTCAGTGCCAGTTGGCTGTCGGCAAGAAACAGGAATTAGTGACTGAGTTGCTGCTAAAGCAAGGAAATGGCTTGACAAAAGCTGAAAAATGAGAGCACCTGTAGGAGGACAGGATTTCCAATGTCACCAAGTTGCAGTTTCCAAAATACACAGTGCTATCAAGTGTGTTTACCATGCTTAGGGGACACCCTATCTGAGGTTGGTCATCAATAAATATAAAGTCACTCACTAAAGCCTGTTAATTTGCTTCTGTCAATGTTTATTGATGACTTTAAGATCATAATTTTAATGCCAATGACACCTATAGTTGTATGGATTTACTGAAAAGTCAGTGGCTCTTCAGATGCTTTTTATTTTTTTCTTTCCCACCTTTTAATACCTGACCCATATCACAAAACAGCACTTTAAGCCCTGGTAACATTGTTGCATAAACAAGAATGTGACTTTGATATGCACCACGCTGAAGGTTTCTTAGTTTTCTTGCAGCTTGAGTGTTACTCGCGCTACCAAGAGTGAGATTCTGTGATCAGTAATGCCTGCGATAATTATGCAAAATCAGTTCAGTGACTTAGAGAGATATGTCACTGTGATTTTGGAGGGAAGTGGATAAACAAAAATATGCTTCAAGGTTTAGTCAGGGCTTTGTCACCTTCTATGCATCAAGGTTGATGGGGCCTGAATTACTCTTTTCTCCTCTAATTTAGCAGCTGCGCAAGGTGGAAGCAAAAAATTGCTAAATATATACTTAAATATTGTTTAGCAGAATCAGATCTATGTACGTATCTAGCTTGACCATTAGGAGGAGCCATGTGTGGCTCTGGAAGAAGCAAAATCATGGTCAGTCAGTGCTACCACGTGCATCTTCATGTTTTTGCTGCAACAAGAGCACGCCATAATTACCCCCCGCATCACACAATTACTCGTGTCTACCATAGGATGCCACAATGTTAGGAGACTCAGGTTATCATAAAGACATAAAAGATGAGTGCTTGACCTATGGCAATGTAGTCGCTTAAGATTTACATTTTTCCAATGTACATTTAGTTGTTTAAATGTTTAGTTCTGGAGAATTGCTGATTTTAACTCTAATGCCGCCAAGACTACTAAAAAAGGTGCTCTTCCTGGCTGAATATCGTTCCAGATACTGAAATTACGAACACTTTTTGGCTTGCAGTTGGCAAGCGGTCATGTAGCAAACTTGGCCTTTCAGCGTTCACCATGTAGCATTTCTCCTTTTCCTTCCATTGATACCCCTTAACATCCAAAGTGTTTACATATACGGCTTTAGGGGGGCGTTTCAATCAATTTCAGTTATAACAGTTGCTTTTAAAATTATAATTGCCATATGAGCGCTTAAGCCTGTTTTACATGCAAGTGAAAACTCCAGCAATTTCTGCCGGAGTAACTAAAAAACTTATTTTGAGCTGTCACGGCAGCTCGAGCTCTCCAGTTCCAACCTGTTGGAAATTTTTTGCTGTGTCGATGCCACTCACCACTGAGTTCACTCAATTGCTTGCATGTGAACCAGCCTTTATGTGAAGATTTAAAAAGTAATCGAACAAATTTTAGTTAAATAGGAAACTAGCAGGGATAGCTATTGTCTCTTTAAACGTTTATCGAGCCTCATAAACTGATTATAAAAATGAATTGCATGTAGTGGCCATCCTCTCTTTTTTTAAAGAATTGGATCTGTTGTCTCCACTTTTCTGCTCCCCCTCCTTGGTTTAATGAAACTGCCATGCAACATTACACTCATTTAATAGTTGTAAGTGGCGTGCAGTGCTGTCCATGAAGCTTACCATGATATAAATATTTTAAGCTTCAATAATTTCAGAAAGGAAAGCTGGGCTAAGTTCTTATTGAGTGAGGCAAGATTTTCTCCTCTGGACTCACATTTTTTTTTTTTTGTCAAAGCAGGAAGAAGTGCCAGTACCTTATCCTGTGCCAAATGATGCAGACAGCTCAGGTTCTGATGAAGACTGAGGTCCTCAAGTGAGAATGTTTCTTTTTTTCTGAAATGCTGAAGATTTAAATGCCATATAAAACATAAATTAGAAGGATGCAACTTTCAGTATACATTAATTGTAGTTCAAAATTGAGTTTATTATGTGTATATAATTATAAAGGATAATTCCATCTTGACACCAAAAGCTTTGAATGAAGTGCAAATGTTAAGCATTTTGGGCAGATAACCTTTCTCTGGCTTGCATGTTCAGTACATGCTCACCTTTATGCTGACCCTAACAAATGTAAAAAAATGGAATTTATCATGCAAGGAACCATATCGCACTGTTTGTCAGCAAAATACAACTGTCATTGTATCATTTACACTCTGCTATTTGGCACTTATGTATAAGTGGACTGTAGGAAAATTTGATGTGAACTAACATTTTCCTCCAAATAATATTTGTGGAATATCTCATTTATTTTAAGATGCTGACTGCAGAGCTCAACAAAGTACTTTGCAAGTTGCTGATGAGAGGACACAAGTTGCAGCCCTTCTCATGTCCTATGTGATGTGCCATAAAGTCAGCGACCAGGGGGATGACAGACCCGCTGGACCTGCTGAATATCATCTAGTACCCAGGAAAAGCTCCAAAAATTGAAATATACTTGCTTTTCAAAGATTTGGGTGTACACATTCCTGAAGCTGAGAACCACTTCTATTGTCTTGATTGTACCACGTACTTGGGTAGTACAGCTCAGATTGAGATTCACTGCTAGAACTGTGAATGGGATATTGACATAGCCTTTTGCTCTTCCTTCCTTGTAATTCTTTTGAAAGAGCAGCTTCAACGAATTCTTGGGCAGCAAAACTTGAAGTTGCTTCCGCAAAGAATCAGAGGAAGTGTGATGACGTAGTGGATGGCATAGAACATGCCAGGCATGTCGGCTGATTTTTCAACTCACAATATTTCACTATTGTGGAATACAGATAGAATTAAAGTGTTTTAAAAATTAGCTTTTGACATCTGGCCAGTTAAGTGTGATATTCTTGAGCTGGACCTTGCAGTCTGAAAACAGAACATGTTTATGCCTGCTATTTGTTTTGGTTTTTCAAAGCCAGACATGACCACTCTTTTTACACCCTTTGCAAAGGAGCTACAGAAGCTTTCCTTAGGATTTCCATTTGTTAAAAATGGAGAACAGGTCCAAATAAGGGTATTTGCAGCTGCGTATTCAGTGGATGCCATTCGTTCAGCAGTCAGAAACTATAAACAATTTAATGGTTTTTATGGGTGTGGCTGGTGTTAACTACCCTGGGGGCTCTTCATATGAATATTGAGATCCTGCTCCAGTGTGCAGGACTGCTGTGAAGCATATTGAAGTGGCTAGAAAAGGAACACCTTAAGTGCCTATTTATTAATAGAGTCAAAGGACCTGCCGTGACCTCGTTTTGATGTGGTGGATGGTTTCATCCCTGATTACCAACATTGTGCCTGCTTTGGTGTCATGTGACAGTTACTCAAACTGTGGCTAGAAAGCGAGTATGACTGCCCTTGGTAGAAAAGAAACAAATTGACTCAGCTAAATAGCCTGGTGTTGACCATCTCACCTCCGATAGAGATCACCTGCACCCCAATGAGGTTTGAAGACTGAGCTAGGTAATTGGAAGGTGTCAGACCCCCTGCAGACCCCCTACCATGCTCTGTAGAGAGGAGGGCTCCTGCTTCTTTGCCGAGCAAATAGTTACTTTGGGCATACCACTTCTTTCTTTTTATTATTATTTCTTTTATTTTCTATTATTATTTTTTTGCTGGAGGTGCTGCGATGTGCAGGTCTGACTTACTCCTTTAGACTGAACCAGCTCTGCTAGATGCTTTAACAATAGTTGCACGAGTTGTGTCGATACATTTCATAACTCCTCTGTGGTGCACTGTTATTCACTGAGGCTTTTTTTTGAGCTCCAGAAGCCTGCAGTATTGGTGCAATAGGCATTACCTTTAGTAAGTGTCGGTTTCCTCTTTCACTCTTTGTTTCCACTTGTGCAGCTTTATGCATTTTAGAAGTTTTCCAGTGATGGATGCTTACTGAGTTTTTTATTGCCTTTACTTTTACATTTGTCATTTTTGCTAATTCTTTTTACAATTGTATACATATATATATATATATATATATATATATATATATATATATATATATATATATATATATATATATATATATATATATATATATATATATATATATATATATATATGTACATTTTACTTCTCCCTGCTAAGTTTTTTGCCATTGTTACAAGTAAGCTTGTTTTTTTTTTCCTGTCATGTGGCTTCTATGATGTATGTATTTATAGTTGTGCTTCATTTACCCTTTCATACATCTTTCCCAATTTAGCCTGCTTGGCGATATTTGGGTACAGTTTAAATCTGATGTAGTGAAGGATATGTTCTCTGTGCATCTTCTTTTTCCCATTATTTTTTGCCTCTATGTTTTTTGTTTTTTTTTCACTTTCTGGCCTTTTTCAATTTTTTTTCTTTTGCACCTCTTACAATTGTAGTCTAACGGGCCTGGAGGAAAGTGGTGGCACATGGAGCACTGAACACAGGGCTCCACTTGGGAAGAAAGAGATAAATGAAATAAAAGTTGTTCCTCCTCCTAAATCTGCTACTCATATATCTTTGTCAGTTAATGAGAGTGGGCACGTTCCAGATATCTTGTCTTTGGTGAAGTGAATTCCTCGCTGCTGGCTTACTCAGGCACATTGACAAGATCTTGCCTTTATAACAAAAAGTTGCTTGCCAAACTGCACTATAAGCACTTGCTTCCACTCTGATCAGCTTTTGAAATGGTAATGAAGGCTTGGAGCATCATGTTTTGAAAGGGTGGTATAAAACGGGAGAGAGGGGGGCAAGTGATCTGAAAAGGCAAGCTGTTGGGTATACTTATGATCATCTTGACATCTATTCATTAATAGCTTTCTGTCGCCATTGAAAGTCACAATCAAGGAGTCCAGCAAGGTCATATAACATTCACTGCTCTTGTGAATGCTTGAGGCAGCGAGGCTTGCCGATTCTGAAAGTCGACAGTTGGAACTTGCATGTTCTGGGCAGGGTCGGTGCCAGAGTTGGCTAGAGCTGTTGTGTCAGTGACAGAGTGGCAGGGTCAGTTGGTGGCAATATCAGTAAGAATATTGTAGATGATTTCGTCTTCATAACAAAATTGTTCAGCGATTACCAAGCCAGCGGTTTCCTCCAATTTGTTGAGTGTTATGGCAGCAGTAATGGGGCAAAGGGGGCAGGTGGGCATCAGATTCTTAGCCTTTGACTGTCTAGGCATTTGGCAAATATGGTCAGCTACGAATGGGCAGGATGCTTTGAAGTTAGTGTCTTTTATTGTGCCTTATGTGAGCATGAATGTATTTAGCACTAATCCAGCGGTTCAGGGCATAGCCAAATTGTCTAATGCTTGTGTGTCTGCTTGTAGTGCTTTCACACTAAAAAGAAACAATGGGGACATAGTGGATTCAAACCCAGGAATTACTCATGGGAAGCAAGTATGAAGTGCTGTAGCTATAACTGCAGTGGATCCCCCCATGTGCAGACTGCAACACACTCTTGCACTGTGCACTGGATGTTCTCATCTACATCAACTGCCACCTGTGCACAAAAGCTTTCGACGTCCTACTCAATTGCACTGTGTTAAATTTTTTTCTTTGGATGCTCAAACAACTGGGTTACAGGCAGCTACACAGAATGGCTAAAACAAAGGCTCATAACTCAAGATGAAGCCGTGGTTGTCTCTGGCTTCGTGAATGGGCTAAGCTTATTGTTTTGACTCCATTGCTCTTCGGGTGTCACTTGCTGATTCTAATGTATGGCTCGTATTCTCACAATTTCATTTTGTAGAACAGGTGCTGTTATATTTTTATTCTATTATTTTCTTTGTGCAGTCACCATTCTTTGTTGGTTTAAAATGTGTAATAAAGTTTTTGAATGTCTTGCAACCTTCGTGATTATTGTCCTACAATGATACATACGTCACTGAGAGCAGCTCATAAGTTGCAAAGGGACACATGAGTCATGATTTGTGCTTCCATATATCCGTAATGTTTCAACACATTGTTTAAATATGATTTCAGCCATGCCTACTTGATGAAGCAGCCAGTCTAGAGCTCGAAACTTCATAGCTTTTTGCAGAATCATTAAAATAAAATGCCAGATAAGAGATTTTCCTTTTTTTTTTTGCACAGAAAGGAACAACTATAGATTGCAACAAACACTTGTTTGGAAAGTTAGAGGGCATAAAGAAAAGCTGCTTTCTTTTACCATGATGAAAATAACCACATTTTGCTCAGCCTGACTGGATTTTGAGCGTTAATTTTCTAATGTCTTTTGCAGAGTTAAAAATTAGCCGTGGGCTAAAGCGCTTACATAACCCCCCCCCCCTTTTTTTTGTCCTTACTCACTTTTATCCTACACTTCTGCAATAAGTCCCATTTTATTCTATCTATATTAAACGTAAGAAGGACAAGATGTGATTATTGCGATTAGTGCGAGAGTGATGCATTAGTTTGGCACCACACAGAACAGAAGCAAAGCCATTAACGGCCAGACATGACTAGTCCGGCACTCACTCTGATACAGCCCATTTTCCTCCCCTAAAGAAGCAGAAAAGAACAGACAGAACTATTTGAGAGATGAAGGGCGATAGTGATAGGGAGGAAGGTGGCGGTGTAAAAAAAAATTACTTGCATCAGTTCTTTCAATTACAGTTTTTTCATGTAGTCGACTGTCACAGGATGGAAGCCCGTTATACTTTGTGGCACGGGCAGAGGCTCTTTATTTTCCTTTCCTTTTGCATGCCTCAACATAATATATGTCACAGGATGGAGGGGAAACTATTAAAACTTCTGTGATAATATAAGCAGGTGCAGATCACCTCACATGAAAGGGGCCTCCGAGAATGGTGGGGAATCCCTGCTTTTGCAGCTCGACAGGGTCTCCCCTGTTGCTAAACAAATCAGTCGGATTAAGCAGGGACCCCGTCTCATTCTTAGTTTTCCTCTTCATACCTGTTCCTCATAAGTTACGTTATTTGCTGTCCTATATATGAAGCAGGTTAGAATAAATTGGCCCTCTCCTCCTACCTTCGGAGATAAGATCCTGGGCCGCAGCCTCCTTAGCCCACATCTTAATTCAGCGCTGCTTGGCCACCAGCTCATTAATGGCCAGAGATTAAGACCCGCAGTAGCAAGAAATCCCTTTTAAATGAAAAAATATTGGGTAAGATGGTCAGTTTGATGAATGTAGCTCAGTTTGACATTATCAATATTTAAAACCATGCAAAAGTTGGAAAAAAAGTGTGTTCCAGAAAGAGTAAAAAGTGCAAAATAGTTATTTTATGCAAGCCCGACCTGCTCGGTCTCACTTTGTGCAAGAACTTTTTGGCAGTTTCGTAGAACAGGAGCTTGTCGGTAAATGCAACATTGAATGGAAGGAAGGAACAGCTCAAACGGACCGGACGTAGGAAGGCGAGACAGGCACATGAGTAGCTCATGTGTCTGTCTCGCCTTCCTACACGTCCCGTCCGTTTGAGTTTTTCCTTCTTTCCATTCAACATGAACCAACCAGCCTGACAAAGCCCTCTTCTTGAAATGCAACATTATGTCTTTTGCTTGACACCATACAGTACAATAGCGCCTATGTGTGTGTCAATTTTTCTGCTGGATTAAAATTTCAGAAATTGTTGAGCACTCTTTCTGTGAAAGTAGCTTTGTTGCACATGCAAAAAAAATATTTTTATTACCTTTGAAAAAATCCACAGAAGGAATTAAGGGTTGAGCAATGAATATAGGTTCTGCACACTATTCGAAGCACTGTTTTATGTGTTTAAAAAAGCTCGCGCTTTAATAGGTAGTGCAATGTCTGTGATATTGTTAGTGGCCCCAGGTCCACCAGGAGCCAGAGACAGCTTGAACACACATGGCAATGTAGTGGACCCACGGACGGCAATGAAAATGACAGGAAAACAATAAAACAAAAAGAGCATCCTACATGAACGGCATTGTTTAATGCCAATGGCTGGCAGCGAGGTGTGGGAGAGCAGCGTGCGTCGCCTGCATGTGGCTTGGAGCGCTGAGCGCTTGCGTCAGATAACATACGGGCGGGCGGCTGGCAGGGTACCATGATGCGTTGCCAAATGCCAGTCTCATGCGGCCACGTTACCTGACCGTTCCAGATAACGGCCTCACTGTTCGGATGCGCACGTGTGGCCAGTCCGCACGAGCTGTCATCCACATCATTACAATGCATTTTTATTTGCACAAGGTTTAATGGTCATTAAATTTAGTCCCCAGTGTCCGTTTATTAAAATTGTACTTTTGACAAATTAAGTACACATTTGCAGAAATACATTTTTAGTTCATTGCCAATATGCTACCCCAAATATGATTTTGAGCACTGATCTTTGAAGGCAGCTTGAAGTGTGCTTCAAATATATTTTCAAGGACTATCCATTTTCATAATTGAAGTATACTTTAGGCACATTGCTTTCACATTTACAAAAGTACATTTTAAATTCATTTTCAAGATGCTGCCCCAAATATGATTTTAAGCATGGTTTTTCTAAGGATGCTTGAAGGGTGCTGCAAATATATCTTCAAGGGCCACCCATTTACTATACCTGAAGTGTACTTCAGACAAGTTTATTTCATATTTGCAAAAGTACATATGTAATTCATTTTAAGTATGTAAAAAATGCCTACATATTTTTTCACCTATTTGAACTATACTCGAAATGTACTTTCAGATGCGATATTTTTGACACATTTTAAAAATACATTTTGAATATTCAGCAAGGAATTTGATGAATATATTTCAGACATATTTTGAGCACATTCGTGAATACAAATTACATTTAAAATGCGTAAAAAATATGCCACTGTGTATTCCAAACGTACTTCTTTTTGCTAAGGGTTGGCTTGTTTGGCGCATAAGCAACCGAGGCTATCATGCGCCAAGAGCAAGGGCACTACAAGTGAACGCTCAGCTGAACACATTAGATGAACTGGTACAGCAACGCCGTGATTCTCGTAGCCTTAGGTGACCATTTTGCACTCACCGCGAGCCCTCCGGGCCTATTTTACATCGCACACCATATTGCCGCCTCCATGGAAATTTCTTCCTCCACGAAATTTTGTTCAGCTGAGCGAAAACAAACCTGCTGACCTTCATAGACCAACGACATTATTATGCGGCATCATCCCTTCGTGAAAGGATCGCCAAGCAGGATCCCAAGCTGCCCCTGGTGTGAATAAATGCATACCCCTGGGGTGAATAAATGCATATGTTGAAGCCAGCATTGAAGGATGTGAAACGACCGCTGCAATTCATTGACCTTGTAAGCCGGCGCTTATTAGCACAACCAGATATATATTTGCAGAACCTCCATCTTTCTCTGCTGACCTGGTTGCCGTCCTAGCTTCTCTTCGCTCTCTCTTCAGTTTAGGGACCATACTCGTGCCAAACTGCACAATACCCAATACAACAATTTTATCAAACTGCGTACCTACAAGTCGCACTCATTCAGATTCCTGGTCACACTGGGAGCGCAGGCATTGGGGTAAAGCATCAATAAGAGTTTCTAGGCTACCTAGAGGTCGACAGCAAGATTCATGGGAAAATGCGCTATAAAATGCTACCCTCGAGAGGAGACAAAAAACTTGAAGAGCGCCACTATGCTTTGCGACATTTAGCATCGAAAGCCCATGATATAAAAAAAATCTTTCTAAATGGGCAAGCTACTTCCTGTAGACAAACACTGCAGCCTAAAAGACTCGCGCTTTTTACAAAGGGCTTCTCATGCTTTTTGTCTCAACTAATCTTTCCTTCTTTAAACATTGACTTACGTGAGCACAGCTGGCATAGCTTCTGCAATGTTAAAAAAGCCATCGACACAGCGCACTGATCCGGTACTTCCTTCAGGTTGTGGTGAATTGCGCGAAAATGGTACTACAAATATTTTGGCACCATTGTGATGAACCTTTTTGAGCGCGTCATTCTTTTTAAATTCTGGAGCAAGGTTTCACATATCACCGTGCGGATCGCACACTGGTACCCTGCACTGGCCAATGTACACATCTGGTTTTCATTACTTCGCTACACTGGAGTGGTACATCGAGGCAATAAGAGAACCATATTGATACACTAAATGTTTAAAATAGGTAATATGTTCACTGTAGGGACTTAGTACGTGAGGGTCATGCCGTTACATAGTCACTTGAAATGATCTCAAGTCTGTAGACAAGGAACTCCTGATCGTTCTGCATTTGTACTAGATTTAAGAAAAAAAAATATCCACATATCTGGATACATATAAAAGTTCATACCTTCCAAGGCAGAGATCAAGTTGCATAAAACGGTGGCTAGACGTGAGCCAAAACAGAGGCCACCCCATTGAAATTAGAACCTATTGTCTTTGAAAACAAATGACGAGGCTTGAACTTAACTACGTTATTGGGCTGATTTGCACCCGCAAAATTACTAAGCAATCGCCGGCGTTGATAGCAACAATCGAGCTCGGTGGTCATTTAACAAAAGATCCCAATTTCACTCGTCAGCGCTTGATTTAAAGGCGGCGTAGAAAGATGAAAAGAGAACTGAAAACAGTGGCTCGCATACCCTGGAGCGTTGTAGAAATACACGTACGTGGCCAGAAAAATTCAAGATACGTCTCGGAACTTCTTCTGCAACAAATAAAAGTATAAAACCGCATCTCGCGACAACGAGTATAAACAAAGAAAGAGTATATAATCGGTCCGTGTGTTACGATCGCAATGATAAAGCCGCATGCCGACGGCTGTTAAAAACTACAAATAAAGGTTTGATTGGTTAGAGCCATATTCCCCTGTTACAAAACGTCGCTTGGATGATCCAAAATAAAAAAGAGGTTAACAGTAACATTACCAAGTTTAAACACCACGGGTTTTCAGCGTGCGAATACGGGTTCTTGCGTTGTAGATTATTTAAGGTTTCCAGGCACGCGCGTGGCCTTTGTGATGCTGTCCTACCGTCGGGAATACTTCATAGTCAAGTTGGTTGATGCAGCGGACGCTTTTTATGGCTTAAATTACAGCTGAAAAGCTTTTCTCGTAGTCCACGATGGAGAATCGGCGTCGATACGCAGACTTGTTCTCTCGGCTTGTACTCTGCGTCGCGTCATCCTAAGTTTTATTTTTGGGCGTCATTGCATTTTTGGTTATAATGTGAAGCTGTGCGATTAATATAGCTTGCAGCAGAATGGCATGGATCATGGTTGTTGGATCGCTGCCAAATAAAAGCTAAAACGGGGTCGCCCTGTTCGCCTCCAGGACGGCGGTATTATACTCGAAAGTCACTTATGGCGGGATGGAGTTCTATGTTTTCTGTTCAGCATCGACGTACATGTCAAGCACGTCCCCAATTGTTTTGTTTAGACGCTCCGTAAGATCATTTTTCTGGAGGTGGTATGCGGTATTTTGCCGGTGTTTTGTGTGTCAAGATGGATTGCGTTAGCTCTAGCGTTATTGTTGTCTCCTGACCATGATAAAACAAGTCTGGGGTGCCGTCGCAGAGGAGAATTCGCTCGATAAAAAACATGGGCACTTTCGCTGCGGTAGTGCAGGCCTCTTGCTTGGACGTAACGGGTCATGTGTTCAGTGGCCACAATAAGTCATTTGTTTCCCGTCGATGAAGGGAGGAAGGGTGCTAGGCGGTTAATCTCTATTTGTTGAAAGGACTTAGTTGGGGTGCTATTGAGCTGAGTTCAATAGCCCAGGTGATCTATTCGGAGGTGTCTTGTGTCACTGCAACTGGAGGCATGTTTTCACTTACTGGGCGACGTCAACAGCTAACCATGGCCAACAATACTTCTCCCGAATTCGACGCAAGGTGCGTGCATTTCCGAGATTTCCGGCTGCTGGCTCATCACGGAACGCTCGTAGAATTCCCTCTCTTGGGTTTGCAGATGCAACACGAAGCTGTGTGTTTCTGTTGTAGGTTCTTCACATGGACGCCATTTTGTAGCGAAACGTGCAGAATGATAGCTGACGCCTGAACAGCGGGAGGGGAAGCAGTCTCTCCTTCTAGATATTCGGATAGGTATTTCAGCTCAGGGAATTATCGCTGCTGTTGTGTGAAAGTTCTGGCGCTTACCGGCCCCAAAAGGGCATCGTATTCGTATCTTTCGGGGGAGCGTTGACGGGAGCTTGGAATAAGCAGTCTCAGTCGGCTGCTCGCGGCCAGACTTCTATGCTACTGTCACATCAAATTGATGAAGCCCTAGGCTTCATCATGCATGGCGGCCGGAGGACTTTTCATATTTGCCAGGTAGAAGAGCTCTTATTCATCCTGTGAAAACTTGTGGTCTGGTATGTAATTACGGATGGAACTTTCAAGTTTCCCAGATGATCGCGGGCACTCCCTCGGTTGTCGAGTAGTTCGCTTCGGCTTTCGACAGCGAATGGCTGGTGTACGTTAACACTGTCTTGGCCTTCAGTTCTCTAAATGAGAATTGTGCCTAGGTAAACGATGCTTTCACGGGAATTTATTTCTGTCTCAGCGTTCTCGTCTTCGCGCCCGAGGTGAGAAGAGTATGTAAACTGCACTTAAGTTCCTTGAAAGGTTGCAATTGCGGCGCTTCTCATTTTAAAGGCACTTCAGCTATTTAAACTTGCGTCAATAGTTCGACGATGCGCAAAACCTTCCGGACAAGTATTCGGTAGTAAGCGCAGAGCCATTGAATATGCACACAGCTTTGTTCTCGGAAGGCTCAGGAAACTGGACGACCGCACATGTTTTCTTCGGGTCTAGGCGAGCTCCATCCTTACTCACGATATGACCAAGGAATAACAGCTCCTCATGTGCGAAGTGACACTTCTCTTCTTTCAAAGAAAAATCTGACAGCTTGATTGCGTCAAGCCCTGCTTGAAGTCTTCGCTTGTGGTTTTCAAGGTTCGAAGCGAAGACAGCCATGTGGGCTAAGTATACCAGACAGATTTGCCATCTCAAGCCCGCTGGTACGGTGTTCATTAGTCGCTGGAAATTCGCTGAAGCGGTGCAGAGGTCCAAAATGGCATTAGCATAAACTCGAAAAGGCCATCTGGCATGCTGAAGCCAGTCTTCTCGCGGTCTCTTTTACAGACTTCAGCTTGCCAGTACCTGATCTTAAAGTCCATCGAAGAGAAGTAATTAGCGTTGAAGAGCCGATCCAGTGTCTTGTCGATTTGGGGAAGCGGGTAGACATCTTTCTTCGTTATGCTACACGAGTGGTGGTAATCAACACCGAAGTGAAATGTGCCGTTATTTTGTTCACCAAAACGGCTGATGCCACCCAGCAGCTCATCGATGACTGAATCCGTCATCACGAAACATTTTCTTAACCTGATCGCGTAATGCCTGGCGTTGTCGCGGCTATACACAGTAAGGGTGTTGGCGAAGTGGTCGAGTGTGTTCACACATGGTGTTGAGGTGCTTTACCAATGGGGTTTGGTGCACCTTCGACGCTGAAAAAATGCACTCGCTGTAGCTTTTAAGAAGAGTCCGAATCCAATCTTGCTTTTCTCGGGGTAGGGCTGCGTTTATGCCAAATGTGGGCTGCTTTGCTGCGTTGGACCCACCGTCTTCAGGTTGGCTGGGGAGAGCGAAGACATCTCGAGTGTCTTCTAAACAATCGGGGAAAGCAAGTGTCGTGCCCTTTTTCAGCTGCCGATATTCCTCGGTGAAGTTCGTGAACAGTATTTGATCTTGTCCATGACGGAAATGGGCGACGCCTCTTGCGATTCCAAGTCCACGCTCCAAGACTAACGGGGTGCTTCCTTCGACAACGACGTCTCCAGTTTCGATGTCTGGGTTGCCCCACAGGTGATGACGCTTGATCGAGGCGGCGTGGTCAAGTCTCCGTCGAAGAAGTGTTGAACAAAATGCTGCTTCGATGTCGTAGAGATTATGGCGTTGGCAGCCGAGATCTTGATCAGTTTTGAGCGATGATCGATGATCGCCCCGGTTCGTTCAGAAAATCTATGCCAAAATCCCATCTTGGGAGTACTGCTGCAGAACCACTATGCTAGCAGGATAATTGCGTCAATCGCAATTACCATTGCGGTTCATCATCATCACGGCGTTATGAGGTTGCCCCAGCGATGTGGACCCCCAAGTGGTCGTCACTTTCTTGAGCTGGGCTACGAACTCTCCACTGATGGCGGAATATTCGGCTTTGGTGTCAACAAAGACGATAGCCGTGCGACCGTCGACAGCAACTGCGAAATCACTGGTTCGCGTCCTCGTATTGAATGTTGGCTTCGGTGTTCGATCTTTACTTCGTCGTTTGCTGAGTTCGGTACCAGGACACACGGTTGTCAATCCGCTAGGTGGTGGTTTCATCGTACGCAGCGGCGATGCCACTTCAGACCTCGGTGTGTGACCGTCGAGGAAGACTTCCTAGTCTGCGTCCTCGTAAACGCGATGCTGTCGTCTCTGGTCATAGTTGAAGGATGATCTTCGGTTGTTTACTGTTGAGCAAGATGACCTTCAAGGGTGGCTGCCTTTAGTTTTTGCGTGGGGGCCAGGGACCCTCCATGCACCTAATCGTGGCCCGGAGATCCAAATCGGGCATTGTACGGCGATGAATAGTGTGATATATGCCTTGGCAACTAGTGCTTTAACCTCTGGAGGAAGTTGTTGATTGCTTCTGGTCGCTCTCCAAGAGGGGATGGTGCGGCCTCGATGGCGAAACCGCGAAGGTAATATGGGCAGTTACTGAGGATGTGTCGAGCCACACCAGAATGGAAGCATATGGTGGGTTGTTGAAGTCGACCAGGAAGTTCCTGGGAATCGGCGGTCGTTCGTAGGCTTGGCGGGCAGTGCCCAAAGGGCGACATTCTCGAGTTGGACTGTAACGGTGGGGGCTTGGAAGGTCACGTCGGTTCAAAGGACGACGTAATACAGCAGTGTAGTTCATTGCTCTTTTTTTTCCTGCACTGAAGCCCTTGGAGCCGTCCCTAGAGGAACGCCCAGTGCCTGATGGAACTTCTTACGGACGACGTCCGCAAGCATCGCCACCGGGGGTATTGGGTAGATTGAAGGAATCGGTATAGTTCCTCTCGGACAATCTCAAATGAGGTCACGAAGAATGTCTCCGCGCGCAGCTGCGCTGATCTAGTGACTTGCGCAGGCCGCTTCGAGTGGTTGACCATTGTGGCTTGCAAACAGCGTTTAAAGCGGCCGGTTATAGAGTTTCGTCCTTGATATTAAGGCCTTTTTATTATTAGCTGCTTCCTGTCAAAACTTCGCAACAGAATTTGGCGCCTGGCGAAGAACTCCAAATAGCTGATCTTTCACACTGAGCATCAACAGATTCACCATGCTCTACTCTGTTATTCCAGAATCGGCGCAGCGGAATAAAGCGACATAGGCCACGACTGGCTCACTTGGGAGCTGGATTCTTGATTGGAAAAGGGCCTCTCAAATTGCAGCTTAACAAATTGCGAGAGTCTCGCTTCTGGCATTGATGAAGCCATCGGTATCTCGAAAGACGGTACTCACATAGCTCCCCCCACCCTCCGTTTCGTTCGTGGTACACAGGACATTCCATGTCCGCTACTATGGATAGGTGGCGCTGGTGAACACTCTTAAAAGAATTACTCAGAAATAAATTATGGTGTCCGGGCTTTTTCGGAATGCAGTTTTGTGCCTAAAATCAGAGGTACAGTTAACATTAGAAATAGTTTGAGAGCCGTCGGACGAATAGCACTAGGTGCCCACGGCAAAACCACAATTGAGGCGGTACAGGGAGATATGGGCTGGATATCTTTCGAAGTACGGGAAGCTCAGAGTAAAATATTATATGAGGAACGCCTGAGGAAAGCGGACAGAAACAGATGGGCAGCTAAAGTACTTAAATACCTATACCTAAAAAGTGTTGACTCACAATGGAGGAAAAGAACTGGGAAACTAACCAGTAAGTATGCTTGTCACAAAGACGAAGAAATAAAGAGCGTTAAGCCACAGGTAAAAAATACAGAAGGTAAAAAAATTGGATAACTTCAATGGAAAAGAAACAGAGTGTGGAATTATACCGAAAGTGGAAAAGACAGATCAGTAAGAAAGCTTTTTTTTGATAACTCAAGAGGCAGTGCCCTACTTTTTGAAGCCAGATCAGGGTGTCTTAGAGCACGTAGCTAGAAAAAGAAATTTAACAATGATGATGACGCATGTGCTGTATGTGGTAACTCCAGTGAAACAATTGACCATAATATACTCTAATGTAATGGTATCTACTCGTAAGTCGATGCAGGCGCAGTCAATCTTCCTGAAGCTCTGGGGTTTAGAGATACCAGTGGCCGGGTGAATAAACCGGCGGTGGAAGCGAGCAAAACACGACTGGAAGATTGGTGGCCTAAAGAAGAAAAGTGACATAGTGTGAGTAATGTAGAAACAAAAATGCAATAATAGAATGAAGGTACACTTAACCAATCTAGAACAGTAATTAGGATATAAGGAGAAAAATGAGCATGATAGCCATTGCTATAATCCCATTTCAAAAGGGACGCTTTTATAATCCACCCATCCAAAGGTCAGTTACAGGCGGAATCAATATCCCACAAAGTATAACGTTGGAAAGCCGTCTACGTAGCCCAGTTGTCAAAGGATGCTTGAAAAGCGAGAAGCCGTGGTTTAGAAAGCCACTCGAGCGATAGCTATTCCGCCACTCCTCAGTATAGCAGAATAAACTTTAGGCCAACTGCGTTAACAATGCAGATACTCCATAATAAAAAATGTTCTTCCTCTCCCATCGCTCTACCCCGAAATGCAAACGCGCCGATGCCGTGCAAAAAAACAATTAGAGGGTCTCTACCCATTAAACGCGTCCTCTCCTATGATTTACTTCCCATCGCTTGCACCTTAACACCGTTTACTGCAGCGCTACGTAAAAATATAATTGGTCTACAGTAAAGGAAAGGCACAGTATCTTTCACACTTTCTCCGGCAAATGCGGGTTTCGGACGGTACACCATCGCTCTTGTCGCGTTGCGTTCCTTGAAGCGCATTCAAGTCTGGGATTGCAGGTGGCAGAAACACTAAAGAAGAACACCATGCGCAATCTCGCAGAATATAACAAATCTCGCGCACAACTCTCACTCACAAGATTTCGTAGCATGAACCTAAAAATGCTTTCGCCCTAAAGAAGCTGAATGTTCAGGAGTACGGCCCGCAAATGAATAGATCACGAAGTTACGCCTTGAAAAGAGCAAATCAGACGATGTGTCAAAAGAGCCCTATGACTCCCAATATCGTCGCGCGGAGCCCACCGAGCAACGCCGGCTAATCGAGCGAGCCGAGCGAATAGAAGTGGCTAATGGAATTATAGACTGAGGCGATTTTATTCTTTACTGAGACCACCTCACCAGCAGCTGCTCTGGCGGGACTCCAAGATCGAGGCGACACATGGAGCCCTTGACTGAAGATTGCACCCAGGAAGATAACAAAAATATAAAAATGAACTTTTGCTCCTCCTCTTCCATTGTGCACCACTATGGAGAAACGCCTCTCCATGGGGGTGCATATTAACTGGTGAGATTACCAAGAGGCAGTTCGCATCTCTCAGCTAGGGTGGTGGTGGTGGTAGAAACATTGTATTACAATTGGAACAAAAAGTGGGGCCGAAGTCCCCTGCATGGCGCTTGGCAGCTCCCTTACTAAATGAGAGAAATGCTTTCAAGGCAAAAGAAAGTCCTTGAAGAGCAATCCTACTCATAGCACTAGAAATGGTCTTCCGTTGACGTTGGTCTTGACTTGAGGTGCTTTTTATGAGGGACTCCCAGTAGGACTCTGCGACGTCCGGTGAGGGGGGATGGGGAAATGTGGGGCTTGTAAGAAGGATGTGTAGGAAGTGTCCCGGTCTGGGTATCGGCCATGTAGAAGTGTAGGATTTGGAGCAGTCTGAGTCTGCAAGCTTCGCCAGTCTACATCCTGTACTATGGTGAAAGAGGGGGCTGAAGGTGTATATTCCCTTCGTTTGTCCCGGTAATAGAAGATAATATCACAGAAGGAGAGCAGGCGTTCCTCAGCTTGCAGAGAGGACTCTATTCCTCTAGTCCCGTTAATTCCCTAACCTCGGGCTATGGAATTAACCTCCTTGTTGCCAGGGAGGCCACCATGTGCTGGCGTCCAGATAAGGCTTATTGGGTACCGGGGCTACCAGAAGCGTAATATGGGAGCAGTGGTGCGGGATATATAGCCGTTGGCATTATTTAGAACAAAAACATTTGGAGTCAGAGATAATGTTTGTAGCAGATCTAGAGATGAGAGCAAGCGTAATGGTTGCCTCCCTTGCCTCTGTGATGGAATTGGTGATTATAGAGCTGGAAGTAAGCAGCATGTTTGACTGTCAGCTACAGCCAGGACCATACGGGAGCCTGACGTATATTTCGCTTCGTCCACGTAGACCACCTCTTGGCCCTCCCTATAATGGCTGTGAAGGGCGTGAGCCCTGGCTATTCTGCGGCTATGTCTCGCTCGGGGTGCATGTTTTTTAGGTATGGTAGGTATGATAAGGTTAGAGCAGAGATTAGGAGGAATGGGGCACTGTCAGTGGGGTGTGTAACTGGGCTAAGGTTTAAGTGGAATACTAAAGTGCGGCCAGCCGCCGAGTTGGATAGGCGGGATATCTGGAATTTCATGACAAGAAGGATCTCGCCGGATGCGGCGAGGGGCCGAGCTGTCAAAGAGTTCACCCCAAAAATCAGCCTAATATCGACCCCAGCAAATGTGTCGGTTCCCTGCAATAAAGCGGCACGCGAGTTAGCCCTAGTTATCGATGTATTTCACTAGATAATTTAAAATTTCGAAAACGGGCCGTTGACGAGGGGAGAGAGGGGGGGAGTGGCTTGTATGTTTGGTCTTACTTGATAGGGTTTTCCACGTGGCTGATGAAGAAAAAAGATATCTCTTGAATTTGCCTGGTCATGGATTTCATTCTTTGTAACATCATGTGACATATTTTTGTATAAACATACGCTTTCTTCCTAAAAAAAAATTAGTTGCGAATCTGCGCTCGTCTGTTGTGCTTCTTCAAGCGTGTTTCGTCTTTTCGCGCTGTATTACCCACTATGCAATTGTACCAACTCGCCCAACTGTCCATCCTACTTAAATGGTCACACTGAGGTGGATTCCTGGTGACGCTAGAATCCCAAGCAATGAGGTAGAAAATCGCCTCGCCCGCAAACGTGTGCCTGGCATTCCCTAGCCTTATCCACCCAAGTGGGACACTACTCTTCCCTACAAAAAGAAATCAACATTCACTATTACAAGGTTAGAGAAACATTCACTATTACAAGATTAGAGAAAATTATACCGAAAGTGGAAAAGACAGATCAGTAAGAAAGCTTTTTTTTGATAACTCAAGAGGCAGTGCCCTACTTTTTGAAGCCAGATCAGGGTGTCTTAGAGCACGTAGCTAGAAAAAGAAATTTACCAATGATGATGACGCATGTGCTGTATGTGGTAACTCCGGTGAAACAATTGACCATAATATACTCGAATGTAATGGTATCTATTCGGAAGTCGATGCAGGCGCAGTCAATCTTCCTGAAGCTCTGGGGTTTAGAGATACCAGTGGCCGGGTGAATAAACCGGCGGTGGAAGCTAGCAAAACACGACTGGAAGATTGGTGGCCTAAAGAAGAAAAGTGACATAGTGTGAGTAATGTAGAAACAAAAATTCAATAATAGAATGAAGGTATAGTTAACCAATATAGAACAGTAATTAGGATATAAGGAGAAAAATGAGCATGATAGCCATTGCTATAACCCCATTTCAAAAGGGACGCTTTTATAATCCACCCATCCAAAGGTCAGTTACAGGCGAAATCAATGTCCCACAAAGTATAACGTTGGAAAGCCGTCTACGTAGCTCAGTTGTCAAAGGATGCTTGAACAGCGAGAAGCCGTGGTTTAGAAAGCCACTCGAGCGATAGCTATTCGGCCACTCCTCAGTATAGCAGAATAAACTTTAGGCCAACTGCGTTAACAACACAGATACTCCATACTAAAAAATGATGTTCTTCCTCTCCCATCGCTCTACCCCGAAATACAAACGCGCCGATGCCGTGCAAAAAACAATTAGAGGGTTTCTACCCATTAAACGCGTCCTCTCCTATGATTTCCTTCTCATCGCTTGCACCTTAACAGCGTTTGCTGCAGCGCTACGTATAAATATAATTGGTCTACAGTAAAGGAAAGGCACAGTATCTTTCACACTTTCTCCGGCAAATGCGGGTTTCGGACGGTACACCATCGCTCTTGTCGCGTTGCGTTCCTTGAAGCGCATTCAAGTCTGGGATTGCAGGTGGCAGAAACACTAAAGAAGAACACCATGCGCAATCTCGCAGAATATAACAAATCTCGCGCACAACTCTCACTCACAAGATTTCGTAGCATGAACCTAAAAATGCTTTCGCCCTAAAGAAGCTGAATGTTCAGGAGTACGGCCCGCAAATGAATAGATCACGAAGTTACGCCTTGAAAAGAGCAAATCAGACGATGTGCCAAAAGAGCCCTATGACTCCCAATATGGTCGCGCGGAGCCCACCGAGCAACTCCGGCTAATCGAGCGGGCTGAGCGAATAGAAGTGGCTAATGGAATTATAGACTGAGGCGATTATATTCTTTGCTGAGACCACCTCACCAGCAGCTGCTCTGGCGGGACTCCAAGATCGAGGCGACACATGGAGCCCTTGACTGAAGGTTGCACCCAGGAAGATAACAAAAATATAAAAATGAACTTTTGCTCCTCCTCTTCCATTGTGCACCACTATGGAGAAACTCCTCTCCATAGGGGTGCATATTAACTGGTGAGATTACCAAGAGGCAGTTCGCATCTCTCAGCTAGGGTGGTGGTGGTGGTAGAAACATTGTATTACAATTGGAACAAAAAGTGGGGCCGAAGTCCCCTGCATGGCACTTGGCAGCTCCCTTACTAAATGAGAGAAATGCTTTCAAGGCAAAAGAAAGTCCTTGAAGAGTAATCCTCCTCATAGCACTAGAAATGGTCTTCTGTTGACGTTGGTCTTGACTTGAGGTGCTTTTTATGAGAGACTCCCAGTAGGACTCTGCGACGTCCGGTGAGGGGGGATGAGGAAAGGTGGGGCTTGTAAGAAGGATGTGTAGGAAGTGTCCCGGTCTGGGTATCGGGCATGTAGAAGTGTAGGATTTGGAGCAGTCTGAGTCTGCAAGCTTCGCCAGTCTACGTCTTGTACTATGGTGAAAGAGGGGGCTGAAGGTGTATATTCCCTTCGTTTGTCCCGGTAATAGAAGAGAATATCACAGAAGGAGAGCAGGCGTCCCTCAGCCTGTAGAGAGGACTCTATTCCTCTAGCCCCGTTAATTCTCTAACCTCGGGCTATGGAATTAACCTCCTTGTTGCCAGGGAGGCCACCATGTGCTGGCGTCCAGATAAGGCTTATTGGGTACCGGGGCTACCAGAAGCGTAATAAGGGAGCAGCGGTGCGGGATATATAGCCGTTGGCATTATTTAGAATAAAAACATTTGGAGTCAGAGATAATGTTTGTAGCAGATGTAGAGATGAGAGCAAGCGTAATGGTTGCCTCCCTTGCCTCTGTGATGGAATTGGTGATTATAGAGCTGGAAGTAAGCAGCATGTTTGACTGTCAGCTACAGCCAGGACCATACGGGAGCCTGACGTATATTTCGCTTCGTCCACGTAGACCACCTCTTGGCCCTCCCTATAATGGCTGTGAAGGGCGTGAGCCCTGGCTATTCTGCGGCTATGTCTCGCTCGGGTTGCATGTTTTTTAGGTATGGTAGGTATGATAAGGTTAGAGCAGAGATTGGGAGGAATGGGGCACTGTCAGTGGGGTGTGTAACTGGGCTAAGGTTTAAGTGGAATACTAAAGTGCGGCCAGCCGCCGAGTTGGATAGGCGGGATATCTGGAATTTCATGACAAGAAGGATCTCGCCGGATGCGGCGAGGGGCCGAGCTGTCAAAGAGTTCACCGCAAAAATCAGCCTAATATCGACCCCAGCAAATGTGTCGGTTCCCTGCAATAAAGCGGCACGCGAGTTAGCCCTAGTTATCGATGTATTTCCCTAGATAATTTACAATTTCGAAAACGGGCCGTTGACGAGGGGAGAGAGGGGGGGAGGGGCTTGTATGTTTGGTCTTACTTGATAGGGTTTTCCACGTGGCTGATGAAGAAAAAAGATATCTCTTGAATTTGCCTGGTCATGGATTTCATTCTTTGTAACATCATGTGACATATTTTTTATATAAACATACGCTTTCTTCCTAAAAAAACTTAGTTGCGAGTCTGCGCTCGTCTGTTGTGCTTCTTCTAGCGTGTTTCGTCTTTTCGCGCTGTATTACCCACTATGCAATTGTACCAACTCGCCCAACTGTCCATCCTACTTAAACGGTCACACTGAGGTGGATTCCTGGTGACGCTAGAATCCCAAGCAATGTGGTAGAAAATCGCCTCTTCCGCAAACGTGTGCCTGGCATTCCCTAGCCTTATCCACCCAAGTGGGACACTACTCTTCCCTACAAAAAGAAATCAACATTCACTATTACAAGATTAGAGAAACTTCGTACACTTCCTCTTCCTGATAAATCTCTTACTACCACTCAAATACGCATTCTTAGACGCATACAACTAAACGTACTGCTTTCGCCTGCCAGATCGTTTCTATACATAATCAGACGTTGCCCCGAATGCCCAATTTGGTCCGAACACTATGCAAATTTAGAACATTGCTTGTTTTCATGCCCAGTCGCAATTCTATCACCCCACTTTCCACACATTCCTCCCCAACGTGGCGGGCTTGGGTTCATTTCCTGAGCATATTTATTTCTGTTCTTGAGGAACCAGGTGACGCGTTTGGAGATCATTCGCTCTATAAGCTTACCATAAACTTTATAAGGATACACTGAAAAAGGTTGTTTGCAATTATATTAACGAAATTGACGACTATCAGATGGCAGTTGCAATATCGGATAGCACTGAGGTCACGTGCTTCCTGTAGCTTTAGTAGTTTCCGCAGCAACATGGAGGTGTAGACAGCGGTCATTCACAACAAAACAGGTTGCTATACAGCGTTTTCGAGAAGCGGTTTGCCGCCTGATCTCGTCATTGTCATTAAATACGAGCTTTGCGCCTGTACGCAAGGAGAAAACGAGAATTTGCTGTAGTGGTTGCGCAGTTTTCAAGAACTGCATGAGGAGACAGATCCTGGAACTCCGCAGCAAGAGGTGGCTTACGTCATATACCGGTACCATTCAAGGTAACAGCCATACCTCGGGCGCCGGTAGTTTACGGACTTCGACGACATGGCTAGAGAAGCATGCCGCATCGAGGCGTCTTTCCTGGCGGAGCTCCTGTACAAGCCACTTGTGGGGGAGACCTGCCTCGAGCAAACCTGTGCGCGTCTCGGATCACTGGCACCACCTGCCAACTGCCACGCGGAGTTGCGTGCTACGGTTTGTCCAGTGCCTTCCGCTGATGGAGTTGTGGATGCAACGATTCTTTCGCCCCCTCCCGCTGGCAGAGTTGTGAGTGCGACGTGTATAGAGGCAAACGTACCGTGCAAGTTCGTACCACCCATGCTCCCCTGCGGGACTACTGGGGTCAGAACCACAATGCGAAGCAGGATATTTTGGTAGTTGCACCACCCTGCTTCCAGAAAGAACAACCGCGGACGACTGTCAGGGAATCATAGACAAAAACTGCACTTCCGGCCCAGGTAATCATGGAAGCCACCGGCATTGCCCATAGAGCTCCGAACAAACGGTGAACAGAGCTCTTTTTGTCAACCTCTCGTTGTAGAGACCCACCCATATAATGCGCCGCTGTTGCGGTAGTAGGCCTGATTATAAGTGTCTGCGCTTTTAAAGATAGGCTCTACGGTTTAGGTTTTCGGCTATCGAGTCAGAAATGCCTATGATAAAAACGCCTGCAGTTATGGAGTGTACCCACTAGCCTTCGTTGGCGTCGGCTTGCGTAGCGCCCGCAACCTCAGCAGCCAGTTAAACAGCCCCTATCAATAGGTGAAAGAGCAAACAACGCTTCCTAAACCTTCCTGGTCTTTCCAGCCCCATGATAATGGGCCGTAACTTCATACCCAAGGCGGGAATACTAAGAGAACTTCACCACAGGGCCTACCTGTACAGTACAAATACTGCAGAATTTAGCTTCACAGCGCAGCCACGTGCTTTGCGGTCGCAGTTGCATTACACAAACAGCCCTTCTGTCACCGGCACAGGAAATGGTATTCGCACTGTTTTGAAGTTCTTCAGGCGATAGCCAGCCGAAAGATGCAGAATCGAGAGGACACAGGCCTTTCGCTACATTGTTCACGGAGGCTCCTGGGAAGGCCAAATTACTGGCTCACAGGATTGACTCCGGCGGTACTCTTCTGGACTCAGTCCGCCGAAGACCCTTGAGTGTCCACAAGCAGTACTGCTAGATGGTGACCTCGACAAAATGGTGGTCACCGGTGCGGAGATACCCTCAAAAGAACCTGGGTGTTCCCTGTGGTTCCCGCACCCAATAAAGACGGCACAGCACGATTTTGCGTCGATAGTCGGCAGCTGAACGCTGTAACAATTCTAGAGCGCTGCTCCTTTCCGGTAATCGACTTGATCATGTATTCATTTGGATCAGCAACGTCTTCACTACTCCTGACAGTAGAAGGGATTTCTGCAAATCCCATCTGGCCGTCATCACGTTGAGATAACTGAATTTACTTCCTATCGGAAATTGGCCGAGTTTTTATGACTGCCCTTCGGTTTGCGTTATTCAGCAAGTAATGAATAATACACTCGGAGACGTTAAGTTTCATTACGCTATGGCCTACATGGATGATCGGGTAACGTTCTCGGAGACTCTAGAAGAACATCACATTAATCTAACCAATATCCTTCAGCGAATGCGGAACGCAGGCATCCCCATTAACCACGGCAAGCTCCAGTTCGTTTAATACGGAATCAACCTCCTTGGTTTCGTTCGAGGCAAGACACAGTCCGCCAAGGTGAAGGAAAACTCTTGTCATTCTGAATTTCTTGCTGCCAGCAGACGTCAAGAACCTCCAGCGGTGTTTGGGCGTAGTGGACTTCTACCGACACTTCACCCCGAATGCCGCTGATCTAGCTTGAACTCCACATCAGCTCCTTCGGGAAAGCGTCCCATGGTCCTGGACGAACAATGAGTTTGGGCTATTTCGAGCGATGTCCGCAGCCATCGCGAATACGGCACGACTACGGCTTCCTGATTTCAATTGCCAATCTTGGTTCGAACCGACCAAAGTGAATACGAGATTAGCGCGCTGTTGCTCCAGCAGAACCGAGGAAATCTTCGTACTTTGGCGTTTGCGAGTCCCCCTCACGGATTCTGAGCGCAACTATAGCGTGACACAGAACGAGTGCCTAGCGATAACGTTTGCAGTTAAATCATTCTCCATGCATTTGAATGGAGCAGTATTCATCATTCAGATAGATCAACAGGCGATGTCATGGTTGTCAAAGTTGCGAAATCCGGGCAGCCATTTGTTCCGCTGGGCGAACAAATATATTATAACAGGGAGGAATACCGGAAGGAAACCATTATAATACTAAAATACAACCTGTTCAGAGCTCCACTCCACGGAGTAGGCAAGCCAACAACCGCAGTGCTGGCTGTAGCCGCGCAGTCTGTCGCCTGGGGCACATTAGTTCGTAAGTAGCTCTTGGGTACTCAGCGCGCACTGGTGCCCAGTACATCCATATACGTAAGTGCCTGAGCAGGCGCAGCACAGTACCAACAGCAAATACGACAGCTACCTGGAAGCAGCTGGTGGACTAAATTTGCGGTTTATACCTGCTACCGGCATGGACACTGTTGAGGCCCCCTTTCGGGTAGTTGTCCCAAGAGCATTCGCAAGGTCTTACGCGAGTACTACCATGACAGATGCCTCGGGGGAACAGTGATAGTAAGAAACCTTAGCAGTTGTGCTATGTCGCAACGTGGCCTCACAAGTTCGCACTTGTCATAGTTGCCTGACCGTGATGCCGAGGACAAGGAACCCACCGGGCTTCTTCAACCTGTGGAGAGCCGCTACATGTCGAAAATTGTTCCTTATGAAGTAAAGGAAGGCGCTATTTGCTAGTGGTCACTAATCATTCCTCCTAATGTGTAGTTATAGTAACTGCGTAAATTGAACTCTAAGGTAATCTGGGACAAGCTCCAAGACGCATTCATCCAATTGAGATTCCCGGCTCATTATTCACAGATAATGCAACGTATTTTACGGCCAGGTTATTTACTGACACCTGCAAGGTTCTTGGCGGGAATTACGCCATAGCGTCCTCAGGCCAACAACACAAAGCGAGTGAACTAAAGCCTAAAAATTATACTCTTAGATTTTGCAGAGCGTCACAAATACTGGGATTCCCGTATCCAGATGATGAGGTTCGCCACAAGGACTGCGGTAAAGCGGTGAACGGGCCTTACGTCGGAGGCTGTTCTCAGTCGTGAGCTCTGGTTTGCAATTAAACGCGCCTTTGAGCATGCCTTTCAATTATAGGCACCCAGTATTTTAGGTTCACTCAAGATCTCTCCAGTCGTCTCACTGGAACCCTTAAGGAGGCCAAAGAGTATTTTGACCGGCGCCCCCTTGAGGGAAGCAGCCAGTACAACATGCGCAGGTGTCTTATGCAGTTAGAGGTGGGGGACAAAGTATTCCGTTTCTCTTACCCACTACGTTATGCAGCAAACGGGTTTATAGCCTGTCTCGCTTCCAGGTAAACACCTTTTCGCGGTAATGAAGCGTCTATCGCAGCTCACGTACATGCTCCGGAATGTGCAGCGTGATCGATAGACGTGCCCAGTAATCGGTCACCGAGATAACACGTAGAGGCGCTGCTTGTACCTAAGGGTTTCCACTAGGACCATCATCTGACTGGAATTTCCCGAACCCGGCGGGTGCCTTCAAGCCAGTCAACAGCAGCAGCATAGTTTCGTTGTTTTACGTCTCGGAGGTATCCCGTATTTAGTGGGGCCCCTTTCACTGGGCTGGTCAGTGTCGAGTTGTTTCTTACTCATACTGCGATGACGTGGTTAGAAATAACCAGGACAATTTACAACTATGAGCGGTGTGCAACAGGATCAAAAAAGTGTTTTGGCGACTTGTCGGGGCACAAAGCGGGCTGAGTTCTCTTACTCAAAGAACTCAACTGCGCGGTGAAACGTGCAGCACCTATACTGAAAAGATCCTTGTATATATATGCTTGTCGGGCCCCACAGTCCATTTTGGTGTTTCAAAGCAAACGCTTTTTCGTAACTATTTATACTGGGCTGGCCCTTGCAGCGCGAGTGCGCATGAGCGAGCTCCTAGTCATAAAGACGGTATACTATCGGCGCGAAAACAACACCACCGAAGCCATTGGAGACATCAGGCAACGCTTTTCTAGGATTGCAAACATGTAGGAGTGAGTTTACATTGTTTTCTACCGCTAATCAAGGAGAGAAAAGGGCTGCAGGCAGCCGTACTGATAGTGAAGATTGGTTAAGAAGCTAGAAAGGTGTAGAGCACATTCATGTTTCAAGCAGAAGACAAAATTGACGTTGACGTCCTGTTAAAAAAGTTTCACGATTTCGAAAGCCTGAAACTAACCTGACATTTCACGAATTCCCCTTGAAACCAAAAAGGAAGGCGAAAGCTTCCATGAATAGCTGACAGAACTACAAATACTGGCACAACACTGCGAATTCGGAGATCTAGAAGACCGCATGCTGCGCAGTCACATCATTTTGGGCATTCGGGACAGAAACGTGCAGCAAGCGTTGATCGCAAAGCACCTCTTTCCTATCAGACGACTGTCGAAATCTGCTACGCCAGGAACAGTTTCTCGAGATAAGTGAAGCGGCCGGAACCACCCATGAAACGATACTTCATGCAGTAGCTGTTCAAAAAGACTTCTGCAATAGATGCGTCATCAGGCGCGCCGTAGCATAAAACACCTTGCGAACAATGAAACTTGCAATAAATGCGCCAGGCGAGACCATTTTGCACAAGTATGTAAGTCTTTGCTGCATTCAAGAGGCGCGACTCAAGGAAAGAAAGATGTGCGGGAGCTGCAGGTAGAAGACGAGGAGTACGTCTTGGAAACATTGACAGTCCACACACTGACGGCAAACAACCGGAATCCGACTGTGGACATTGAAGGCAAACCAATAAAGTGCAAATTAGACACGGGGCAAACAACTGCGTTATATCGGGAAAGGACATTAGAAAACTACGAGATAAGCGAGAAGAGATTAGCTTCGTCACGCTTACGGCATTTTTTGGACACAAACCACTTAGCTCCCGTGGGAAGGTACGGCTGTTACTTTCTGCAGGCGGCCAAGCTCAAGAAGAAACATTTATCATTGTAGAGCAGGACGTGCCGGTAACAATTTGGGGTACAGCCGCCCAACGTGTGGGGTTTATTAGCCACTTGCAGAGCATTCAACATGACCTACTCTACCCCACAGCACAGGCTTTTGCAGAAGTCTTCAGAGGGCTTGGCCAGCTAAAAGACTTGGAGTAAAACATGAAGCTGGAGACTGGTTCCGCGCGTGTCGTCGAGCCAGTTAGCACAGTTCCGCTGGCGTTTCAAGACAAGGTGAAGACGGAACTACAGCGCATGGAAGAGCAAGGCATCATAACAAAGGTACCCGAGCCTACTAAAGGCTTAGTCCCATGATCGCAGTTGTCAAAAATGAAGAAGTACGCATTTTTCTCGATCCGACATAGCTAACCAAGTTGCTTTTACGAGAAAACTATCATATGCCAACAATAGACGACGTAGTTTCGCTACTTCTCGGAGCTGTGTTCTTTTCTACTTTAGATGCCGCATCAGGATTTTCGCAGATTAAACTGGACGAGGCAATCTCAAAAGTCTGCACAATGAGCACGCTGTACGGTCGCTACCGGTTTCTTCGCATGCCTTTCGGAATCGTCTCTGCTCTAGAGGTTTTCCAAACAGCAATGCACAGCTTTTTAGAAGAATCAGTATGCTTGGCGGTAGATATAGACGACATACAATGCTCTGGGGAAGAGCTAAAGAGAAACGCGACTACCACTCGACACTCCTGTTGACACGCTGTCGTGACAACACTCTTAGGCTGAATCTAAGCAATGGACGCTTTTGCAGCCTAAGTGCGTTATATGGGCCACATCTTCACTACTACAAATGTCAGCGCCTAAGAACTGTCAGGAGCTACAAGTATATCTTGGCATGATTACCTTCGTGCAGCGGTTCATTCTCACCCTGTGTGATGTTACTGCCCTGCTCCGAACTATCCTGCGCAAAGACATGGCGTGAGTGTAAACCGTAGAGCAGAAACGAAGATTTGAGAAGTTTCAGCAGTCCTTAGTGGAAGCACCTGTGCTATCGTACTTCAATCTGAGTACATCTGTCATTCTCTCAGTCGATTCGAGCCAATTGGGAGTTGGCCGAGTTGCCGTGGTTCTTATTCAGGAAGGCCGTTCTGCCACGTTTTCGTTTCGGTCGCTCACAGGTGCACAACAGTGCTATGTGCAAATTGAAAAAGAGACGCTCGCTGTAGTGCGCTGTTGCACAAAATTCCACGGTTACATTTCGGGCCAGCCAGAAGTAACCGTTGGATCCGATCCCTTCCCTTTGGTGCCGATATTCAGAAAGCAAATGCATCAGTCTTCTCTTCGACAGCAACACATGAGACTAACCCTCCAGTGATATCCTATTAATGTTATGTACAAATCGGGCAAAGATGATTCGCAGCGGTTTCCCAGCAAAGGCAGCATGGATAAAGAGGCAGGGCAGTGTAAGTGAATGTGCTAGATTTTGTTTCTGCTTCAAATGAAAATCGCAGAGACCTTCTTTCAGCAACCGAGGCTGATCCTGCTATGCTGCAACTACGTCGGTATGCGGAAACAAGCTGCCGGACGAGAAGCGGGAGGTCTCCAATCCCGTCCGCCCATACTGGTCATACAGGGAGGAGATGCACACGCAGATCCGCCTGTTATTGCGCAGTTCTAGGATAATCATACCACAATAGAAGAGAGCAGAACTTGTTTTGCTTCTTCACGCCGCACATTCTGGAGCAAATAAAATGAAAGAGCGGGAGAGGAGTGTCATGTTGTGTGCAGAATGTTGTGTGTTGTGGCAAAGAATGTGTGTTGAGATTGATCATCCCTACAAAGCTTGCAAAATTTGCCAAACGCATCAATCGCGCAACACGAAGATGCCACGTTCGAGCTATGAAGTGCCTAGCTTACCATGGGAAGCCATGGGAAGACTTGTTTTTTTTTTTACGGTGGCTGGCAGTTTGCCATAACCGTTCACTTCTATTTATTCTGTTCTGAAACACATAAAATTTCAATATGTAACAGCAAAAATTTCTCAAAGCATGGTGTGCGGAAATTTTCGCTGTTCATGAACTGCCCAAAAAGCTGTGCAGTGATAATGGCCCACCGTTCAATAGTGCAGACCTCACAGCATTTATACCCCCGCTAGGTATTTCACACGTCACCTCGAGCCCGCATCATCTACGCTTTAACGAAATGGTGGAGAGGGCAGTCCAAGAGGCTAAGAAGCCACTGAAAAAGTGATCTTGTAGGATGGCAGACCTTCAAATGGCTTTACTCGAGTGGCGCAATACCCCCAGAGATCCTGTGCTGAAGTCCCCTGTGTATAGACTTATAGGAAGGCAGACGGTAACTCAGCTCCCAGTACCGGCAGAACACTTGGTTCCAGAGAGGGTGCCCAGCACAGCCGTGCACAACCGACTCCAGGAAATTCGTCCGTGCCAAAGAACCTACTACAAACGTGGTTCCAGACACCTACCAGCCCTCTATCTGGGACATCGGATCTGGGCACTTGCTGTCTTCCCGAGGCCAGCGGAGACACCACCTTCCGCGATCCTGAAAATGAAAGACGGCTTGGAGATCAGGAGGACCAGGAAACAGATTTGCGACGTAACCCCACGCCAAACGATCCTCCAACGCTGACATCCCAGACGTCGCACATACACCCCA
Organism: Amblyomma maculatum; assembly: GCF_055883805.1. Taxonomy (NCBI): domain Eukaryota; kingdom Metazoa; phylum Arthropoda; class Arachnida; order Ixodida; family Ixodidae; genus Amblyomma; species Amblyomma maculatum. The sequence continues at coordinate 148,123 of NW_028146745.1, forward strand.
GTGCTACGGCGAATCACACGACAACGTGTCGAGCCCTTCTGCTACCCACTGCCGGAAAGACGTTAAACTAATTGCTTAGGAAAGGAAAGATGTAGCAGAGCTGATCCACTCTGGCGTCAAACTGACAGCAAACAAGCACCGTGACCTAAGTAACCCTCCTGTCTCTTTATAAACCGGTCTCCTATCGGCAATAAACATTGTTCTCCGACTACCAGCCTGTCTACACTAAACAAAATTGCTACTTTAGTCCCAATCTGCAGTATACGCACTTTGACCCTCCTCTATTCACAGCAGCTCACATGGACTCCAGTGGAATCGGCATCGGTGCAGTCCTTATTTAGAGCCACATCGAATGAGATCATCTCGTTATGATGAGACTCTTCGTCCAACGTTTACAGCCAAATGGGTCTAGTTCTGAGCCTTACTATGTAGTTCGTAGTGCATTTCTAGGTTTAGAAACTTGCTGAAGGCAAGAAGATTTCTTGTGATACCCTCCCTTATGGCAAGAACTTTCACGAATATAATGAAGTTGTAATATATGGCTTAAAAGCAAACCCTCTGGGCTATAAACTTATGAGCACGCCAGGGCGAACGTACTGTCACCAAACAGGAATTCGTTGTTGTCGTTTTCGCTGCACAGCGTTTACTTACATTTTTCAATGGACCGACAGTCATTCACTCTGTTGAATGAGGACCTTTTAGACCCATTTAGTCACCTCGCACGCTGGACCTTCCGGTTACAGGAACGCAACATTGTCGTGGTTTACAAAAATGGGAGGCACCATGCCTACACGAACAGACTTGCTAGGATGCCAGTGACCGCGACTGGATCTGACACCTACGAGTTTGACAATTATATAACGGCCCTCGAGCTAACGATCCCCGACCCGAAAGTTTTCAAAAGAATAGCAGTGTCTACGGTCTGCAGCCCCTCTTTGCCGCCGCTCAAGCCACGGGAGCTAAAAGCCGTTTTTGTGTGCATGATGGCCAATGGAAAAAGACCTACTGCCCGGTGGGTTAGTGATGCCTACTCTTGATTTCCAATATGTTTTGTACTGATGTATTGTGTGTTCTGAATGATTATCTGGCATCTGGACACTTATTCGAACACTTCACCGTACTCAAAAAAAGACTTTAATGGCCCGGAATGCGGTCGACGATTGAACAATACTTGTGTTGCCAGTTCCAAGCAGTATCTACGTCAAAAATGTCCCACCACAGTTCCATTTTATTGATACATGCTGTTATGACCCTTAAAGCAAGTAAGCATTGACCTCGTAGATCTATTTTTGAAGTGAGTGGATGGAAATCGCAGACTATAGTCTGCGCGGAATACCACTTAAATTACAGTGAAAGCGCCGCTATTCCATCCCCTACAGCGCATGAATTGTAGCGTTTCCTGCTGCACTCAGTATTTTTATGACACGGACCGCTACGAATTGTCATCACTGGTCGGTGCTGTCAATTCACCGCTGATGTCGATAAAGAGTTTGAGTTTGTGCGCCGTGACTCCCTATACTCATCGCCTTATTATACCCAGATAAATGGCTTTTCTGAATTCACGTCTTCGCACTTGACTTGCGCTTGCATCAGCCGCTTCGCTAGGCCTGCCAGCGCCCAGAGCACGAGACCTCGCCTACCCTCCCTCATGTGAGCCATGGCCACGAATTCCTCCACTCAAGTACCGTCTTCATCGTCTCAAACGCCGCTTCTACATGAGTCTGCAGTCTCCACTTTCACGATCCCCGGCACCTGGTGATCGCACTTGGAACTTTGGCCTTGTTTCGCCGGCACCGCGTCACTTCACAGGTAACCATGTTCGACCACGTCATTGGTGCGCTTCACACCTGCTACTGCTGCGCTCTCCTAATGGCGCTCTCCATCTGCCGATCGCTCTTATGATGATCTTTGGGTGAAGCTCATCTGAGCGCAGATATCAAACGGAGTCCCGTCATCTGCAGCAGTTCCTTACCTCAGAAGAGCTCGGGTATCGTAAGCCTTCTAAGCTGTTACGTCACATCACCACTCAGACACTGGAATTCCGCACTGCGCTGGCAGATAGGGCCATGCACGCCCTTTTTGCCTCAATGAAAACAATTCATCGCCCTCTTGTCCCTAAGCTGCTCAGCGCAGATTGTGACGTTTACTGGGCCCGTCCACCGAAGCTAATTAGGAGCTCACTCGGCATGGAGCGCAGTTTACAGCTGAAGTTGCAGCTCTTTACGCTCTCCGGCCGCGTTCCTCATCTCCACCTCGTCGTACCAGCCCCGAGACTACTGGTAACCGTCCTCCGTCCTCCAGGACCTTTTGCTGGTACCACCGCCGCTACAGCTCTCGCGCACATCAATGCTGTCAGCCCTGCTCCTTCGCGAGAAATGGTCCAGCAGAGTGCTAAACGTGACCAGTGTTCTCGGCCCACAATCCAGTGGCCTCTTTCATGTAATTAACCGTATAACGAAAGCCCGCTGTCTAATCGACACCTTCAGACTTTCCACTTCTGATCGCAGACAACGGATTGACCATACGGGCATACGGCCAGAAGTCGCTAACTCGACATCGGACTCCGCCGTACCTTTTGCTGGCTAATTGTCATCACAGAAGTGCGCTCCCCAATCATCGGCGCCGACTTCCTAAGGCACTACTAGCTCCTAGGTCATCATCATCATCATCATCAACAGCCTGATTATACCCACTGCAGGGCGAAGGCCTCTCCCATGTTTCTCCACTTAACCCGGTTCTGTGCTAGCTGCATCCACTTGACCCCTGCGAACTTCTTAATCTCATCCGCCCACCTAACTTTCTGCCGCCCCCTGCTACGCTTTCCTTCCCTTGGAATCCAGTTTGTTACCTTCAGCGACCATCGGTTATCCTCTCTTCGCACTACATGTCCTGCCCATGTCCATTTCTTCTTAATTTCCACTAGAATGTCGGGAACTTGAGTTATTTCTCTGGCCCACTCTGCACGCTTTCTATCTCTTAATGTTACCCCTACCATTTTTCGTTCCATAGCCCTCTGGGTTGTCCTCAACTTAAGTAGAACTCTCTTGGTTCGCTCCTAGGTAATGCGCGGCAAAGCTGCATACTGGATTCCGAAACGAGCCTGGTCGTCCAAGGCGACTCTAACCGAGATCTACAACTCGGCTCCTCCAGGCGCACAAACCAGTTACCGACCTTTGGTCCAGCGTACTCGCCGAGTTGGATTGCCTCGTTGTCGCCAAAAAAGAATTCTAGCATGTACTGGAGCTTCGCTTAATTCATCTCTCTTCCAGTCCTTGGGCATCCCTTCTCCACGCAGTACCCAAAAAGAACGGCTACTGGCGACCGTGCGGCGATTACTGGCTCTTAACAAGGTCACAGTCTGATCGCTGCCCGATTCCACATATCCAGAATTTTAGATCGGCCCTTGTCGGGACCGCGCCAGCCACATTCAAAGTTTCCGCGGCTACCAATGCGCCGCCGCTTAACCCTTCCCTCTCCCCACTCGTTCCCGGGATAACCGGTCCCGCGCGAGGGTATAAAGGAAGGCGCACGCTGGCCCCTCGCTCTCTTCGCTCCTGGCTGATCGCTGCCTGCCCTCCGAGACGACGGCTCCGATGACCTGCCGCACCACCATGGACTTTTGGACGTGAGATTAAAGATGTTTGTTACACGGCCCACTGTGTATTTGTCTTGCGCATCCCTCGGGCAGAGGAGTCACCCACAAACGGTATACCCGCACGTTTCATTCTCTCAAGAACGGAATTCAGGTGAATGAGATGCTCTTCGAACGACTGTGAGAATATCACGACGTCGTCGAGGTACGCCATCGCGTAGTTGAACCTTGCATCGCCCAGCACTATGTCCGTCAATCGCATGAACCTGCTCGGTGCGTTAGAAGAACCAAACGGCAGTCGAGTAAATTGGAAGAGCCCGCGGTGACAGGTGAACGCGGTTTTCTGAATATCACCTCCACGCCACCTCAATCTGCAGGTTCCCTCTGCTTGCATCTAGGACTGTGAAGAACCTTGCGTTCCCTAAAGCGTACATCACAGCCTGGATCGACTGGAAAATGTACGCAACCGTAGGCGTCAGGGAGTTGAGCTTTCGATAATCAACACACAGCCTGACCGAACCATCTTTCTTTGGCGCTAGAACCACTGGGGACGCCTAGGGACATTTTGACGGTCTCACCGCGCCAGTATCTATCATCTCGTCAAGGGCGCTGTCGAGAAGCTGTCTCTAATGCGCGCTTAACGGCCGCGGGTTACACCTGAAAGGGCGCGCATCGCCCGTTTCGATCTCGTGCTGAAGCAAGTCAGTTCTGCCATGTTTCTCTGTGAAGCAATCCGAAAACGGGAGTACAGTTTCGACAAGCCTTTGGCGCTGACTACAGGGTCCTGAGAAGGACGCGATAATTGCTTCTAATGAGCTACCATTCAGCGTCGCGGAGGAGCCGCCAGCCACATTCAAAGTTCCCGCGGCCATCGAGGCGCCGCCGCTTAACCCTTCCCTCTCCCCGCTCGTTCCCGGGATAACCGGTCCCGCGCGAGGGTATAAAGGAAGGCGCACGCTGGCGCCTCGCTCTCTTCACTCCTGGCTGATCGCTGCCCGCCCTCCGCGACGACGACCCCGATCACCTGCCGCACCACCATGGACTTCCGGACGTGAGAATAAAGATGTTTGTTACACGGCCCGCTGTGCATTCGTCTTGCGCATCCCTCGGGCAGAGTAATCGCCCACACCCTTAATTGTTGCACAATCTTCAGCAAGGTTGATCTCGTGAAGGCATATCATTAGATTCTTGTAGAGCCCTCGAATATCCCGAAGACCGCTATTATACGCCTTTTGGCATGTATTAATAACTGAGGATGCCTTTCAGGTTTCGGTATGCGGCCCAGACTTTTCAGCGTTTTGTTGACCAAGTCCTACGCTGTTTGACGTGCTGCTTAGCCTATCTTGATGATATTCTTGTCTTCAGCTCTGCGGCAGAGGCCCAAAAGCTTCATCTGCGCCAAGTCCTTAGGCTCAGCCACTTTTGTCATGTGGTCAATGGAACGAAACGCGAGTTTGGCGTTGCAGAGTTGGACAGTCTCGGCCATCGCGTGAACACCCGCAGCATCGGCCTGTCTCCGGCCCGTGTCACCGCCATCACTCAGTTTCCCCGGCCCACTACCACCCAGCAGCTGCACGAATTTCTCGGACTCGAGACCTATTATAGGCGCCTCATTTCTCGCTGTGCTGCAACATTGTAGCCTCTTAACAACCTTTTCTTGGGCCACAGCAGACCGGCAGCTCCCGTCACTTGGAGCAATACTGGTGACCGCGCATTCAGCAGCATCAAAGCTGCCGTCACTGTCGTCACGCTCCTCCTTCATCCCAATTGTCATGCGCCCATAATCGTCATGGTTGACGCATCGGACACTGCTCTCGGCGCGATCTTGCAACAGTTCGTGGCTGGTACTTGGCAGCCGATTACCTTCTTTTCCAAGAAGCTTGCGCCGCCTTAGCGCTGTTACAGGACCTTCGACCGAGAGCTGCTTGTAATATATTCAGCCATGAAGCATTTCCGTCATTTTATCGAAAGACGCATTTTTCACATATTGACTGACCACAAACCTCTGACGTCTGCACTTGTAACCAGCAGTTCCTCCTACGCTCCTTGGGAAATCAAGCAGCTCGCCTATATTTGCAAGCTTACTTGCAACATTCGTCACGTCAGCAGCTAGTCGTACATAGTCACCCATGCTCCTTCTCGCGATGAAATCAATGCGACGGGCAATGGACGGCCAATCATCGACTTTACGGCTATGCCTGCTGCTGGCTTCGCACGCGCGACACATATGTCCTACTGGAGGACGTCGTGCCCCCACACTTCTCGTCTGTGATACGTCGACAGGTCGACCTCGCCCCTATGTGCCTTCATCCTACCGCCGAACCGTCTTTGGTGCTCTCCATTCTCTGGCCCGTACTGGCGTCCGCACACCATAGCGCCTCGTTACGACGGCTTGTTATGTCTGGCCTCGCATCAACGTCGACATTCGCCGCTTGTCGCACATGTGCCTCAGCTGCCAGCAAAGTAAGGTGCACCGACACACTGCGACTCCTCTTAGATCCTTCCCGACCCTGGACGACCACTTCAGCCATTTGCACGTCGACGCTGTTGGTCCTCTTCCTCCCTGCGGGAACGACGGCTACCTGTTAACCTGCTATGATAGGCTCACGAGAGGGCCTGAAGCGACGTCCTTTTTGTACACAACAGCGGAATCAATCACAAGAGCGCTGATCCCACTCTGGATAAGCCGTTACGGTGTCCCTTCCAACATTGCGAGTGATCGTGGTCAGTTCGACTCAGCATTATTTGCTAACCTATTTTGGCCCCTTCACATCTACTACATCAAGACGACTTTTTACTCTGTATTTCGAAGGATATCATTGAACCTTTTCACCGGCAGTTGAAAGCTTCACTTATGGCGTCCGCTCTTTCTGCACCATGGATTGAGCCCCTACCCTTAGTCCTGCTTGGTCTCCGCACCACACTTCGCAGTGACTCTTCTACATGTGCAGAAGAGTTAACGTTAGGCACTGCTTTCCGTGTCCCTGGCGAGTTCTTCAAGCCCTCGCCACCCACGCCTGCTGATGTCGCAGATTATGCCTGCCGACTACGTAGCGCAATGAGAAATGACATTCCACCACGTCAGCGCCAGTATTCCCGTCGTATCCAGGTCTCCCCGACCCGCAGTGGTGCGCACAACGTCTTTCGCAATCACGCTGTACGTCCACCCTTAAGGCCACCATACGATCGTCAGGGCCAGGTACTCGATGTGCTCCCAAGTACTTTCTAACGCGCATCAAAGGCCACGAGTACCCGATCCCCGTTGATCGCCTTAATCCCGCCCACCTTGACTCAGACATCACCAGAACCTGTGCCACAGCAACCCTTCCCGATCGTGCCAGTTCTTGCCGCTTATGAGTCCCCTTCAGGGTGGTGGCATGCCTTTGTGGTCTCGGCACAGAAGAAGAAGACAACCTCAGCACAACTTCCAAGCATACGCAGTTCGTTCGTTCTTCGTGGCAGTAGGACTGAACGCCGATGGTTCTCTGTCCCATTCCCGCCTGGATCAGCGGGTCCTGATAATTATATTTGTGGAGACCCGACAATGAGGACAACGAGTGTACCGGGTCTCCACAAAGACCCCTCTCCATCGAGATTGCGTGGACCTTCTAGGTCTTTTTCCTAAGTGGCTGTCTGGCAGTCGTTCAGTAGTCGTTGCGACCGACTACCTAATATGGTAGGCAGAGACAGCGTCTCTTGTGAAAGGTACTGCAACTGAATTGGCGCAGTTCTTCAATCGTCCTACGTCATGGCGCCCCGGAAGTGGTAATCACTAACCGCGAAACAGCTCTTATGGCTCGGCTAACTCGGTTGGTCACAACCCTTTGAGTTCTCGGGTCAAAACATCTCTGAGTTCCTCTGCCCCTTCCTCGCTATCCATTTATTTCCTCCGCACCAGTTCATGTGCTTCAGATATCAGATACGTGGGCTGGCAAACATATTGTTCTTCATTTTGTATACATAATAAAATAATCACTGCAACAACAACCCACAGTTGGACGAAAGAAGCGAGCAATGTCTTAAAATGTCATGCAACAAGATTATCCTTCTAGTAACACTTCAGATGCTTTCGGACGTTTGTCTCTCAAACTGGCTCGAAACATTGGGCAAGCTAAGCGTTGTGTGGACTTTGTGGCATTTGATAATGAAAGTGAATTTCGCCTCCTCTTTTTACTCTTTTAAGGAACCAAGACTTCATGTACAGGATTGCTGAGGCAAGTTACAAGTTTTCTGCTCTGCTTCTACCTGGTCGAAGCCTGATTGTGCGTTGCGACTTAAAACATGAATCGTATTTGTGCATAAACGTTTATTGCGCTCTTTACAACTATATTATTGTAATGGTCGAAAATCAGCACACACTAATTAAAGTGGTGTGGTTTGTTGCTAAGATCTCATGACATATTATTTCATTTCAGCTTTCAGTGTTATTATAATTAAAAATGTGCTAAAAGGCAGGAAACTATTATTACCACAAGCTTCTATGCTGCTCTAGCATTTCAATTTTGTGTGTTGGGAATATGTGCCCATAATTTAGAAATTCTATGCAATGTACGTGTACAGTTAATGTCCAGGCATAAGTATTTCATATATTTGGTTTGCACATTTTGTTTATCTTTAATACTACAGTGCTCCATATTACTTAAGAGTAGATGTGCAGAAAAATGCTGGATAGAGGTAATAATGTATTATCGCGCTAGCCATGCTATTTAGAGTGCTTTCCTTTGAACGCATAATTTCTTCCTCAACATAGGCAGCAAAGTGGTCGCAGCCAAAACAGTTCCGTCTTCAACATGGTTTAAAGACATTCCACTGTTCTAGATTTCAGGTGGTAATGAAATTGTTTCACAAACAACCAAATAACAAATCATTTCTATTCAGCACAGTGGCTGCGAATGGTGGTAATATTCATCTAATTTGGTTACCACAAACTAGACCTCTGCTAAAGGAGCAAAATCACCCAGGTCCAGCCTAATGGCTACAAGGAAAAGATAAGCAACCTTTACAGAAACATTCTAGTTAAACAATAATTTGCCCTATTCTTGAATTGATATGGAAACTTGCGCGATCCTCTAAATTATATTTTATCTCCCATGACCTTTTTACTTTGCTATTTTCTGCAACTCTTGAGCATGTGCTGGTTATTGAATATGAGTCGTCAGGAGTGTAGCCATGGCATCGTTTACTGTGTTCAAATATTCTGCACAAGTCACCTTAGGTCGCATTTGATGTTTTTGGAAAGGAGTAAAAGTACAACTACCTCACATACTGTGCGTTTATAAGCTAGTGTAATCTTTTTTGCATTATATCGGTCAAGCTAACATCACTTTTTGAAGACCGTAGCTCTCTTCTCTAAATTTCATTATTGCAGCCCATGAACGTGACTTGGGAGGCATGGTACTAATGCCAGTATATGTGTAAACTAGATTTTGTAAACGCTGATTATCTTTCAATCTGTAGTAATGGTCTTTTACTTTTATTCTTCAATGTTCAGTCCTATCAGGCTCAAACCTTCGCTCTATATGTGGATGCCATTTTAATCTGGACGATTCAGCTAGTTCCAGCTTTCAATCTTACTCTTCTTGTGCTTTGTTCCAACTGCCTGTGCCCATCTGAAGTGGCTTTGGCACTGGAGTTTGCAAAGGTGAGGCCTTGATAGAGTCAATCCTCTTCGTTTCTGACATATAGTAGAATTCACCTATTCATTCCTTGCAGTCATGCATATATTTCTCCATTTTAGGTAAGCTTCATCAAGTTTATTGTTTTGCTAGTCATTTTAGCATTGCGTACTTCAGCACATATAAAATGATTGCAAAAGAAGTTTCGAGCATAATGACTTAAGTAACGGAATACAAGGTCACGGGCTACTGTGCATAGGTGGGAAAGAGTGCAGTAGCAGTTGTACATCACTAGGATGCCATGCATGCATCCCAGGTTACTTCTTTGTGATGATGTTCTTCTGGAAAACTGAATCCGAGATTCGGAATTCTTCTAGACGCGATGCAGAGCCTTTGAAAATTGTAAAGAAATCATGACGCTTGCATTCGTACTGTGTGCCTTTTTTAGCAGCTGTGAGATCTCTGACTGATCAGGGTGAAAGTTCTTCTTATTTTAAAGTAAATTGGATTGCTTGTGGCAATTTATGAGCTGTACAGCAAGGTCCTGCAGCAAACATTTATGACCAAATATTTCGTCAAAAGGTGTATATATAATCACTTCCCAGAATGTTTTGTAAGTGCACCAGAGTAAGGAAATTCTGTGTGGTGTAAATGTAAAATCTGAAGGAGTAAGTTGCGGTGGGTTTGCCTTAGTTAATACGACGAAAATATGATATTAAAGGACCATGACCCCATTAATTATTGCCTTTCTTAAGCATACATTTACACCTTTCCTTAAGGCATGCATACCTTGGGCAGAATTTATAATACTAAGGGCAAGTAAAATCTGAGGTGAATATGGTTGAGCCAATATATTTTCATTTCAGTGCATTAGTAATTTCTAGAGATCTGTGTTGAAATTATCACTGTTAGCCACGACTGTTGGAGCTACATAAGGCGTATTGGTGATAATATCGTTGCCAAAGATTAGGTAAGCCCTGAAATATTGAAACTCGACATTTCTAACATCTAAGTTATGAAATTGCATGGTATTATCCAAATCGCATTATGGTACACTAATCTAGGCTTTTCTTTCTTATTTCGTTTGGGGAGCTGCTGCAATGAACACTGAAAGAAGCACAGAGACGCAGCAAATGCCAAGAGATATTGTTTATCTTCAAAAGTGTATGGCTGTCTTGACAAATTCCCTGCTAAATGCAAATTCTGAATTTTTAATAAATTTGAAATTTCGAAGCTGACACCATTGCCTTGAACTCAATGTGTTAACTTCAAATTACCTGGAAAAAGTGTCTCTTTCTTTTCCTCTGCTTAAGCTTAGTGTAGTGTTTTTTGCTGATATTTCACTGAAATTTATTTTGCGATAAACTTCGACTTTTAATGGGTTCCGTACCCGCCTAAGTTATGTGCTGGGTCTAGGACAAAACAAAACCCACTAGAAGATAATAGCGAAATATTTCTATAGAAAGCAGGAACCAATTAGTGAAAAATGGTGTACTATAACACAATAGCTTGTTTTTAAACCACATGACAGAAAGAGAACAAGAAAAGGCAGCATTAACAGCAAAATTGTGTCCAAATAAAACCTAGTCTATCTATTACAAAATACTCAAACTTAAGATATCTGTTGAATTACAGAAAACTAATTATTAGCAAAATCTGAAAGCACAATCTAGGCATTTTTTTACAAAAACTACGAAACTTAGAATCCTGTTAAATTACAGGAAACGGGATAATAGACAAAAGTCGCAAATATTACACAAAATTGAAAACAGAAAACAAGCGAAAAGCGAACATTTCAGTTACTAATTTTGCAATGGGCTTTCTGGTTTGTTTTTTTCGAAAAACATTTTTTTCTGTGCAGGTAGAGTGCAGAAACGTTTGCGTCTTCTTCCGGCTTGGAAATTAAAAACCAGTGGTTTATGGTGAACCGTTAGTCACGTCTGACCAACGAGACATAATGGAACAGGAAATTTAGCTTTTTTTTTTAAATACTTCAGATCTGCTGAATATGCACTAGAGAATTGCGAAAGCCTGAGCGTTGCTGTTCCACAAGGTAGAGCGCGCCCCTTGCATAGCTTTTGCTACCAAGGTCAGGGCTCATGACGCACAGCGGTGAAGGTTGCTTCTTTGTCCCACGTTGGTTGCAGTACTCATGTAGGTTTGGTGTTGAAAGCTACACCGTCGCTTTAGTCAAAAGGTGTTCTTCGCGCTCCATTGCAGGGCGCCCCCAAGTGTGCGATTGGCGGTCCGTCGTTATTACTGTCGCTTCCCTTGTGTGCCCAAGGAGACGATAGAAACGCTAGACAAGGGGAATACATCTCGGGAATCTCATAGCCACATGCCGCTAACAGATGTGGAGAACAGGTTTCGCGCACTCGACATTAGGAAAGCTAGGCTTTCGCCTTAACAACGCGCTTAGCGTGTTCTGCATGAAGACGAATCTGGTAGCAGAAGAAATTATTTTCTATGTGCTTAACATATGTATTGCCATGCTTCAGCAGACCGCAAATTACTTAGATCAAAATACATCGCAGAAAAATATAGCCGGCCAAATCCTTTGTGCATGACTTCGACTCACTAAATTTCGCAAAAGCGCAGCCAAGAGCTTTAAGAGCCAGTCCGGGGTACCTGTTTGAGATTTCAAAACATCAATGAACTTATGAATACATTCACGAGTGTACAGTCATGAGCAAAAGTGGAATACAACAATAAGCCGGTGACCGAGCACGGGAAATCTGCACTGAGTCGCCATCTAAGGATAGCGACAAATATAGAGACAGCGACATGCATGCATGTTGATAAAATGGGAATTGCCAATATCGTTTCGATCATAGATAGCTGTTGCTAAATGGCGTTGCAATGCAGTTTTTTTGAGATTCGCCACCGGCGGAGTGTTGCATACCACTTTTGCTCACGACTGTACATTCGTGCCGGTCGGCCGTCAATATATCAGTGATGCCCGGCCTTCGGGAGCGCCATGGAAGCCACTCTTTTACCGAAGTAGGTAAGGCCGGACTAACAAACGTTACGTCTCTCGCAATTTACCAAAACAGGCTTAGGGCTCCGTTCTCTAGGAATGTGGGCGGGATAAATATCACAGGCATGCTTCTGGAAACTGGTTGCTAGCACGTGACAGGATCGGGCTCTGATTGAGTGGCGAGTTGTGTGCCGTCGATAATCCCCATTACATGACTGAGATTACAGCAGCTGCCAAATTGTGATTCACCGTTGAAACTTCCAAACAGATATCAATGCTTGTACCAGCAGGCCGTACGTAAAGTGTACATATAGAGATTTTCGGAATGTTAATATTACAGTTTGAGACTCTTTCTCGTGAGTATGTCTGGAAAATAGCTAAGCTCTCTGCTGAGCCAGTAGGTTCGTCATCTCATTGTCCCGTTCGTCCGCTATTCTTTCTTGCGCTACGCGTTTTTGTTCCATTTGTAGGTGAAATATAACATGCGCAATTTATTTATTTAGTGATACGAGAAGCGAATGCACAAGGATGAGTATCCAGCAGGCAAGAAGGCTGACGGATGCGTTTAATGCTTTTTGTCACAACAATAAAGTTTAGAGTGCTGCTCGCGATTTTAGTTTTCCTTGCCGCGAGAATGGTGTTGAACATATTTCTCTTGTACCTAAGCTATTTTGCAGCTTCAAAAGCTAGGTTTAAACCGTGAAGCACGCATCACGTCTTTGCTGTACGCGTTAGTAAATTTTAATAAATAAGAATCATGCGTGACTGCTTGTGAAGAACAATTCGATGCATGTCCCGAGATTCGTGGTACTAGGTTCAAATTTACTAAGCAACCTGTCCGTAAGCAAGCCAGTGCTGGATGCTGCGCAGAAATTACCTATAGAATGAAGCTCGGCCATGTGCTTTTGGGTTTACTTACTGTTTTACATCATCTAGATTGCAACTCGAGCAGATGCGCAGAACTACGGCACGTTCTCTTTGTGCAGAAAAAGGGAACTCATTTAGATGTCTGAGCGCTTTTCTCGAGTTTGAACACTGACCCCTCTAATACGTAAAACTAAAAGAAAACAGTGGTTGCTAACTACGTGTCATAGTTATCGGCCATCAACAGGAGATCTATAACAACCACTGACATCACACATTAAGGATACCCAGGTGCTCTAAATAACACCATAGTCATCCTCTATTCAATTCAATTTATTTTGTTCCAGCATTGAAAAATAGAAAAAATACAACTGATGCTGCCGGGTGCTGGCAAAAAGCCAATAATGGTTGGACAACGACGAGAACCCCCTTCACAGAGTATCAGGCATAAAAAATAAAGAATAAAGGGAAAACATTTATAAACAAGCCTTATTAGTCTAATGAAGACATGTGAGTACGAAATACAGATGTCAGTTATTGTGAGTCTGTGGTAGAATTAGGTATTTATGGAAGTAAGTATGCTAACTTTTGTTTTCTATAATTCCTTCTCTTTTACTCCCACTTTCTCTCCTTGTGTTATGGTGCGGTCAGGTGCCCACAGAACAAGTGTGACAGGTGCTGCGTTTTTTTTTGTTGTTTTGAACCAATTATTATTTATTCTCGGCGCGTGTATTTTTCCGCCAAACAGTAAAGAAATAAGTTCTTGAAATTTTAATACTGAAAAAAAAAAGCAAAAGGGATCGAAAGTTTTGAGTTAGAAATCTTGGTTTTGCGAAGCCAGAGGCAGAGGAGGATAAGGTTCCTGAGGTCAAATATATTGAGGTGCAGCCGTAACTGCAACCTCTCTGGCAGGCATATCACTTTACCGAAGGACACGCGGGACCGGAATACGACCCCTATTGGTAGCCCAAGATCACCCTTGAGTACACAGTTCAGGCGCTTTTTCCGACCCTATCCTATCGCAGCCTAGGAGGAATATTTTTAGCATATTTAACAATCCACTGCCTCCTGAACTGGACAATTCATGGCGAACACCCAAGCACATTATGATGTTCAAGCGTCATTGTCGTATATATTAACAAAATATTTGCACAGGCGATTGAAATATCCATGTCTATAACAGAAACGTTAAGAGCACAACAGAAGGCACTCACACATAGGCACAAATAGACACGCAGGGTAGGCGCTGACTCAAAATTCTTTAACGGAACACCACATATAAACTTCGTCTTCAGCATCCAAATGCTCCGGCAAAGTCAGCAACAAATGCTTAGCAATTGAGGTCTACCCTACCTAACACCATTTAACAGTCGACCTTCACAACTATACAGCAAGAGAGATGATCCACTAATACATTTCGAACCAAGTCTTTTTATATACCAAGCTTCTAGCAGCTCATGGGCAAGATTACCCCGGCTCCTGCCTAAAAATTTAATTTCTTTGAACTTCGGTTCACATTTTGTCTTGAAGTCGCACGATTTTCAATGAAAACAACGGCTGCTTGGGCGTGTTGGTTATCTCTTGTCTCTCGTGTGCCTCGTTGTTGTTGCGCTGTTTTTTCACTAATTGCGATGAAAAGGTAGATGTAAACTCTTACTGTTCCTTAAAAAGCACTTATGTGCTGCATCCCTATCGTTGACACATCGCCCAGTTTGCCCTATGTATACCTTTTCACAGGATAAGGGGATTTGGTAAATATACCCCTGTGATGCATTTGACATCGGGCTTGATATGCTTTTTAGTGCAGCCTTGTCTTCGACCGGCATCCCCCATGACTCGTTTTGTGTATCTCTATTTGCCTATTTGAGAGTGTCTTTTGTTGCGCTCTTAACCTTTCCTTTATGTGACTATGCACCAACTAGCCCAGCAACCAGTTTTAATTGTCCATGTCTAGGCTAGTGAATATTAGGACATGTTTAAAATTAAATACATTTGATGCGAACATTGAGCGGTTTCGCTAAAAAGCAAAACATCTTAGTTTATGATTAAACTCCTTTGATGAGGCGATTGATTTTAAAAATGCTTTAAAAATTTCAAAAAATAATCTAAAACATTACTTGAAATATTGAACAAATAGGGCAGCGACATCTAGCACTCGTTCCTTGTTACATACTTCGCTCCGCCATTTCATCGTTTTTATTGTCAAGTCGCCCTGTGCTCACTTTTAAGCTCATCATTCTAGTTTTCAAATATTTCAAAGGCCAACAACTCAAAACCGCAAATAGCCTTGCCACAAGAAATTCTGTATCCTTATTTCAGTAGCGGCATGCCTAATTAAAAATACAATTTTTGTTGAACATAAAAAACATGATATCCTTTAAAGCAGTCCTAACACTTAGCTTCTCCCAGAATATATATTAAGTGTGCTGCTGTTCCCCCAAAGGTCCCGTCCCGAATCATTATCCGATTATTCTTCGCGAAAATGGTAAGCTGTGTGGTATCACGTATATGCTACGACGAGAGTATTGGCAAACTGGCAAACAGCCCATGAAGAAGATCGTTTTTGTTACGGCCAGGTGTACTGACTAGACCGAAGAAATATAGGCATGGAAAGTGAAAAGCAACGGCATTTATTGCGAATCCATTTATTGGCCCAACCTTCGCAACATCTTTTGTTTCACCACCAGGCTCTCATGTTACCGTAAGATGAATGCCGAATAACTGTTTCGCTATTGTGGATCACTTTCCACAGCTGACAAAAGTCTCCAGACCATAGATCTACTCCGTAGTTTTCTTTCCATTTAAAATATGCAGCATATGCTGCGTAATTTTTTGTCAGGCCTATTATAAATGCTCTGAAAGCTGCTCAGTGACCGGAACGCAAGCGCATCGATGCATGAGTGCGGGGGTGCAATAGCAGTGCACTTTGCACGACCAAGCACTACACGTATAATGTTATACTAGAGAGCACTGAAAAGCGGAGTTAAACAAATAGATGAAAATAAAAAATCTAGAAGAGCAACTCGTAGTACTCACGTTTACTGAAGTGATTGTAATAGCCAAAGACATCCCAGAACGTCATTTTTTTTATGAAACCAGCGATCAGCCAATAAAGTCTCAAGACATCAGACATAATTATCCGCAAAGCAGAATGTCGTCTCCAAGGTACTAACACTGTAAGATGAGGAGGTTGCATACCGGTTAGTTTGTGGTTATGAAAAATCATTTGACTCAGTTGAAACCTCGGCGGTGATGCAGGCATTGCGAATCCAGAGGGTAGACGAGCCGTACGTAAAAGTGCTGGAAGATATATATAGTGGCTGCACAGCAACCATAGTTCTGCATAAAGAAAATAACAAAATTCCCATAAAGAAAGGTGTTAGGCAAGGAGACACAATCGCCCCAGTACTATTCACAGCTCCCCAGTACTATTCACAGCTTGTTTAGAGGAAGTATTCAGAGACTTGGAATGGGAGCAGTTAGGGATAAGGGTAGATGGAGAATACCTCAGTAATCTGCGATTTGCTGATGACATTGCCTTGCTAAGCAATTTGGGGGATGAACTGCAAATAATGATTGATGACCTAGACAGGAAAAGTAGAAAGGTAGGCTTGAAAATCAATATGCAGAAGACTAAGGTAATGTTCAACAGCCTCGGGAAGGAACAGCAGTTTACATTAGGTAGAGAAATACTGGAAGTAGTAGGCGAATATGTCTACTTAGGACAGGTAGTAACCGCAGATCCGGACCATGAAAAGGAAATAACAAGAAGAATAAGATTGGGATGGAGCGCATTTGGCAGGCACTCGCAGATTATGACTAGCAGCTTACCGGTATCGCTCAAGAGGAAAGTATACAACAGTTGCATCTTGCCTGTACTCACCTATGGGGCTGAAACGTGGAGGCTAACCAAGAGAGTTCTACTTTAGTTGAGGACAACCCAGAGGGCTATGGAACGAAAAATGGTGGGGGTAACATTAAAAGATAGAAAGCGTGCAGAGTGGGTCAGAGAAATAACTCAAGTTACCGACATTCTAGTAGAAATTAAGAAGAAGAAATGGACATGGGCAGGACATGTAGTGCAAAGAGAGGATAACCGATGGTCGCTGAGGGTAACAAACTGGATTCCAAGGGAAGCAAAGCACAGCAGGGGGCGGCAGAAAGTTAGGTGGTCGGATGAGATTAAGAAGTTCGCAGGGGTCAAGTGGATGCAGCTAGCACAGAACCGGGTTAAGTGGAGAAATATGTGAGAGGCCTTCGCCCTGCAGTGGGTATAATCAGGCTGATGATGATGATGATGATGGTAGTTTGTGGTGAAAGGTTTAAAAACTGAGCTCAAACTAAAATGTTTCCGTCATGTAGAGCGCTTTTACCGGCAAAACCGGTGTGACCCGATTGGGCTTCGTACAGCGGAGACCGGCGCATCTATTCCTAGACAGGTTTCTCACTTTATAATTTAGAACATGTGCTCCAGTTGCATGGGATGTTTATAGCTTACATAGACTAAACAGACAGGTCATGCGTGCTTGTAGGGAACTGGTGAGCACGTGAAGCCAAAAAAGTGCACAAAGCGTTCGTAACAGAAACTTTACATTTTTTGTTTTTATACATTTTACATACATTGGATAACATGCTTCAAGTGTTATATATAACATGGCTCAAGGCCATCATAGGGTTCCAGCGCTCGTAGGATAATCGATACTGGACCCCATGGCTATATTTCCTGGGCTTCCCATCTATAAAGCACGTAACGTATACCTCCCAATGCAATTCACAGCTTCAAGTTCTTCCGTCCAGACCACAGTAGGCTTCCCAAGATACGCTGTTTAGCAAGCTAATCTTTGGCCAGTGCTACCTAATTTTACATGCCAAAATAGCATGAAAGAGCGCTGAGCAATCGTTCAGGGAAGCTTCAGTTCGCCAGTCGAGCCAATGTTTCGACAAGGGACTTACCTTCGTCCGAAGAAGTCTTCTTATCGAAGCGTTGGCTGGGCTTCCGAAGTGAGGCTCCTCCTCAACTTTTGTTCGGTGCTATTTCATACTGTGTAGCCATCTGATTTCTCTTTTTATGCCCTAGATGCGAAAGCAGCGGCACTCACTACTGTAGCTGT
Organism: Amblyomma maculatum; assembly: GCF_055883805.1. Classification (NCBI taxonomy): domain Eukaryota; kingdom Metazoa; phylum Arthropoda; class Arachnida; order Ixodida; family Ixodidae; genus Amblyomma; species Amblyomma maculatum. The sequence continues at coordinate 166,282 of NW_028146745.1, forward strand.
GAACGACGGACGAAATTCGTCCGTTGTAACCCGCACCAACCCATTTATAGCCGGAAACCAAGCTGCATAGCACACATTGCACTGATTAATTTTCTTCTGGTTTTATGGTAAACCGAATTTGTTAACCGAGTTAAATTGTGCTCATAGCGGTCTAAGCGCCTTCTTGGCTTGAATTTTCTTTATACTTCCGCAGATCGTGGTTTTGCATTTTTGGGGTAGAAACAGGTTGCGATACTGCTGAGGACAACCGAAATCTCCAGTGACATAGAATTGTCCTTTTCCATGCATGTTAGTATTCTACTACAATTTGAAGCTTGGTTTTGCGTGTTTTGGATGATCCATCAGTAATCGGGATTCGAAAATGAGGCTAATAAGGTGAAAATAAGGAGAAAAGAAGATCCATTTCAAGATTACTCTGCTAGCGTGAGGGAAAATTCGCAAGTCCTCATCAAGCTCAACAGCGACTTTGGCTGATGAATACGTAGATAGCTAACGATTGGCACACTTTGATACAGCATGTTGCATTTATCAGCGATGTGTTTAAACAATTTAGGCAGCAATTTATGCCAACAATCTATGGAAGAAAGATTACAATTTTGTTTCATGATTTTGGGCTCTCGTCCTTGCTACGGATGCAGGGACATACGGATGTACGTGCATTTTATTCTCTCTTGGTTTTTCTTGAATCGCTGTGTCTTTAAAGTTGATGCGTTGATTTGCGTTTTTCTTTTTTTTTCCTTTTCTATGCATCTTTTGTGTCTTTTCACATTCCATGTGTCTATATGTATCTTTTATTCTGCTCCATATCACTGGCCATGTAGTGTGTCACGTCTGTTCCCCCTTGTGTAATGCCCTAACCTAAGGGCCTTTGAGGGTAAATAATTGAGGATGGTGATGATGACGATGATGTAAATATTGCCTGAGCCTTTGAGTAACGTAGATTCCCTTTGCATCAGTCGTACGACTCAAGTAATGCGCTTCGAAAACGCCAAAGTTAAATTAGGTTGTGTTGGAATGCCAGTTTCTGTGAGTCACTGAGTACCAATTCTAATTGTTTCAGCGCTCAATTCTGTGAAAGAGGAGAATCTCTGCCAAATATTCACATATTATGCATAACAAAATAATATTTATAATGTCATTTAATGAGAACCTCCTTCCACCAAAAGCTAGTGGGGTACTGATGACGACACTCAGAAATTTAGAAGATACATCGCTAAAACATTCACAAAGTACTTCGACAAATATGGCCAGAAAAGGGACACCCTTTAGTTTCAGAAAAATTTAAAAGTAATGCTCAGTCAGAAGGCAAGAAAGAAAGTAGATTTGAAAAATTTCAGACCAATATGACTCAGCTTCACACAGAATGTTTGGAACACATATTTCTTAACAAACTTCAGAAGAACGTAAGCGACAATAACATCTTCCCCTGCCATTATTGTTGGCTTCAGAGCGAAGATAACCATAACACATAAAATATATAGACATAAGAAGAATTGGTTCAATCAACCTGCACCCACCACCGTGGAAGAGACGGTACGGCACTGGAGAGCACAAAGGTGCAGCGTCGAATCCCGTCCGCGGCGGCTGCTTTTCGATGGGACGTAAAGCGAGGTACCCGTATGCTGTGCAATGCCAGTGCAAATCAGGAAACTTCACATGTTCGAAAGTCACAGAATCATGCACTACAACGTCTCTGAGCTTGACTCGCTTTGGGATATAAACATCAAGAACCAAACCAAATAGAACCAATTAATTCAGACCACAGTAAAAGGAACAGGGAAATATCAGCAATGGATCTTGGAGAAACATTTGAGAATATCATAGACGAGGCTGTGAAGCTCGGGTGAGTATATAATAAAGTACGACAAATAAGATACAATTACACAATTAATACTTATGCGGGTGAGCAGCCGACATTTGGTTGGTCGGCATTAAATCCCGAAACTATTCTCCAAAACAAGGCCGCCCCCCAGCGATCTCTTTTATGCTCTTACTTAACATCACTATAGCCAAACGATACAACAAAATCGAAATGCTAGGAAATTGTTGCACCAAGATGGCATAAGCTATGGGTAGGAACAGGAAGCCATAGCGGGTTTGACAAAACACTGCAAGCGAGAAATAACAAGACTTATAGCTGGATAAAACAATGAATCTTCATGCACCCCCTAAGTATTCAGATTCTCTGATCTTTACAGCTCAACCACAAGATAAAATACTTCATTGAGGCATTAAAATGAAGGTGAACACAAAGCAAGAGTCAGAGGTACAAAAGCTAAGAATCCTGGTGATGTACAGAAAAAACCAATGAGAGCAAAGCCACCACCCCTCCAAAAAAATAATTGATTGTCTCAGCCGAAATGAAAGGCTGATATTGTAACGCAGTAGTGATAATGCTGTCGGCGACAAATTATCGATGCGTAGGATTGAAATTCACTGAAAAATCTCTTCGTTCGTCTGGGTTGCGCACGAAAAGGAACTAAGGAATCGGCACAGCGATAGCAGGACGTATGCTCAGTGACCGTAGATATACGAATACTGGTGCACATCTCAGAGCTGAACTCGAAGACGACACAGAAGTATATTGATAAAGTTGTAAAATGGAACTAGACGACCGATAACATTGTAGAAACAGACACGATTGCCTGGTAAAATTCGCGACGCATGTCGGCGCATCTTGCTCTAAGAATACAATGTTAACAACCATTTCGCGAGAATGAGCATGAATCAGTTCAGTTCAGTCGTTCAGTCGTATCCGACTATTCGTGACCCTATGGACCATGTCACGCCACGCTTTCCGGCCTCTCACTATATTTCTAACATCACATAACTTCATCTGCAGTGTCTCGAGGATGTCATCTAACCATCGCGTTCACTGACTACCCCTTCTCCGGCGACCCTCAACCTTTCCCAACATCAAATCTTTCTCCAGCAACTCCTCACTTCTCATCAGATGATCAAAGTAGATGAGCTTTAACTTTAGAATTTGACCCTCCCATGAACAGTCATGGTTTATGGTCGACACTATCGACTGATTTGATCTAGCAGTCCAAGGAACTCTCAAGAGTTCGGCAGCACCACAATTCAAACGCGTCAATTTTTCGGCGGTCAGCCTTTTTCACGGTCCAACTCTCGCATCCATACATAACAACTGGAAAGAACATAGCACGAGTTATACGGATCTTGGTTGGCAGACTAATGTCTCTGCTCTTTACTAGGCGGTCAAGGCTACCCATTGCTCTCTTTTCTAGAAGCAGGCATCTCCTAATTTCATGGCTGCAGTCTCGTTCCGAGGTAATCGTGGAGCCCAAGAAGAGAAAATCTTTCACAGCTTAAACTTATTGTCCATTGATGCTCCAGGACTTGATAGGGCAAAACGCCATTATCTTTGTCGTTTTAATGTTCAGTTTAAGCCCAAACTTCTCACTCTCTTCTTGTATGCGCATCAGAAGTCTCTTGAGTTCCACTTCACTTTCTGCCATTAAAGTGGTATCATCCGCATATCTAAGGTTGTTGATACGTTTTCCAGCAATCTTCACTCCAGCTGAAGACTCGTCCAGACCAGTCTTTTTCATGATGTAGTCTGCATATAGGTTAAATAGGCAGGGCGACAGTATGGAGCTTTGCCTCACTCCTTTCTCAATAGGAAACCAATCAGTAAGACCATGCCTAGTTCTGACTGCGGCCTCTTGTCCTTCATACAGGTTCCTGAGGAGACAGATGAGGTGAATTGGAACTCCCATTTCTTGGAGAGCTTGCCACAATCTGCTGTGATCCACGCAGTCAAACGCTTTCGCATAATCAATATAGCAGAACTAGATGGGTTTCTGGAGCTGCCTTGCTTTATCCATGATCCAGCGAAGGTTGGCAATTTGGTCTCTAGTTCCTCTGCCCTTGCGAAACCCAGCTTGCACGTCCGGAAGCTCCCGATCCACATACTGCTGCAGCCAACCTTGGAGGATTTTCAACATCACCTTGCTAGCATGCGAAATAAGCGCGATAGCGCGGTAGTTGGAACAATCTTTGGCACTGCCTTCCTTTGGAATGGAAATGTAAACTGACCTCCTCCCACCCTGTGGCCACTATAGGGTTGTCCAAATCTTCTGACATAATCTATGCAGAATGTTAACAGCGTCATAGTTGAGGTTTTGAAGCAACTCAGCTGGAATGCCATCAATTCGGCTAGCTTTGTTCTTAGCAAGGCTGGCTAAGGCCCTTTCAACTTCACTCTTAGGTTTTCCGCCTCGGGATCAGTAATCACAACCGTCGTATGTTGGGTTTACACGTTCGGGTCCTTCTCAGTTCTTCTGTGTATTCCTGCCACCTCTTCTTTATCTCTAAGGCTTCAGTGAGGTCCTTGCCTCGTTCGTCCTTTATCACGCCAAGCTTAGCACAGAAGTTTCCTTTGATATCTTTGATTGTTTTATACAGAGCTCTTGTGTTGCTTAATTGGCTGTTGTACTCAACTGCTTGGCACTGTATGTGCAGGAAGGCATTCTTATCTCTCCTTGCTATTTTCTGAAAATCCGCATGAGAACCTTGTATCTTTCACTTTCCCCCATAATTTTTGCCATCCTCCTTTCCTCAGCTATTTGCAATGCCTCTTCAGATAACCAGTTTGCTTTCTTGCATTTCTTTTGCTTTGGAACTACCTTAGTAGCAACTTCTTGTATTATATCACGAACATCAGTCCACATCTCTTCGGGCTCTCTGTCTCCTAGATCTAATTCTTAAAAACGATTCCTCACTTCCACAGCATATTCTAATGGAATTTTATGCAGATCATACCTGAAAGGCCTTCTAGTTTTCTGCGTTTTCCTCAATCGAAGCTTAATTTTGGCAACAAGAAGCTGACGATCGGCGCCACAATCGGCCCCAGGCCTTGTTTCTACTGCTTGTATAGTGCTTCTCCATCTCTGGCGGCAAAAATATAATCGATCTGATTCCTGTACAGACCGTCCGGTGAAGTCCATGTGTACAGGCGCCTCGCGTGCTGTTGAAAATGAGTATTCGCTATGGTCAGGTTGTTTTCTTGACAAAACTCTACCAGCCTCTGCCCAGCTTCATCTGGCTCGCCAAGACCGAACTTTACTATAATGCTGGATATTTCTTCACTCTCGACCTCAGCATTCCAGTCTCCTATGAGAAAAACGACGACTGATGATGGGGTGCGGTCTAAAAGGCATTGTAGGTCCGCATAAAATCTTTCAACGTCAGCTTCTTCAGTGGTATCAATGTGATACCACACCCCTTAATGAGGATAAGAGAGCGAATTAGGCATATACTGTACCGAAAGATGGCCATGTACTGTGTTATCAATGTTTAGCAGAACCGGAAGGTCTAGAATAGGTTTCGTTGTCAATAAGGATATAGCTTGTAATATAGAGGAACGTATAGCATTAATGAGAGAGGGGCAGCTTAATAGCTTAATAGGCGGTATAAAATAAAGTTTGTGCAAGCCTACGCACCTACATGCAGTCTTGATGACCAGGCAGTTCAAAGCTTCTACGAAGATGTATAATCGACAATGCGCAAAGGAAGGGCGCTGTCTACTGTACTAATGGGCGATCTCAATGCCAAGGTAGGGAAAAAACAGGCAGGAGACAATGCTGTGGGTGACTGTGGCATTGGTTCTAGGAATAGTGGAATAGCAAAGGGGAATTATTAGTTCAGTTTGCAGAGCGGAATAGTTTAAGACTCGTGAATACCTTCTTCAGCAAACGAAAGAAATAGAAGTGGGCATGGAAAAGACCTGGGGAGACTAAAAATGAAATTGGCTTCATACTGTGTTCTAACCTCGCCATTATGCCTCATGTAGAGGATACCGGGAAAGTGCGATGCAGTGACCACAAAATGACAAGGTCTCGAATTAGTCTAAATATCAAGAGCGAACGAAACAGATTATTAAGAAAGAATCCATCAACGAATTAGCAGTGGGGGGAAGGCAGAAGAGTTCAAGATGTCGCCTAAGAATGGATCATCATCATCATCAGCCTGATTATACCCACTGCAGGGCGAAGGCCTCTCCCATATTTCTGCACTCAATCCGGTTCTGTGCTAGCTTCATCCACTTGACCCCTGCGAACTTCTTAATCTCATCCGCCCACCTAACTTTCTGCCGCCCCCTGCTACGCTTTCCTTCCCTTGGAATCCAGTTTGTTACCCTCAGCAACCATCGGTTATCCTCTCTTTGCACTACATGTCCTGCCCATGTCCATTTCTTCTTCTTAATTTCCACTAGAATGTCGGTAACTTGAGTTATTTCTCTGACCCACTCTGCACGCTTTCTATCTCTTAATGTTACCCCTACCGTTTTTCGTTCCATAACCATCTGGGTTGTCCTCAACTTAAGTAGAACTCTCTTGGTTAGCCTCCACGTTTCAGCCCCATAGGTGAGTACAGGCAAGATGCAACTGTTGTATACTTTCCTCTTGAGCGATGCCGGTAAGCTGCTAGTCATAATCTGCGAGTGCTTGCCAAATGCGCTCCATCCAAATCTTATTCTTCTTGTTATTTCCTTTTCATGGTCCGGATCTGCGGTTACTACCTGCCCCAAGTAGACATATTCGCCTACTACTTCCAGTAATTCGCTACCTAATGTAAACTGCTGTTCCTTTCCGAGGCTGTTGAACGTTACCTTAGACTTCTGCATATTGATTTTCAAGCCTACCTTTCTACTTTTTCTGTCTAGATCATCAATCATTATTTGTAGTTCATCCCCCGAGTTGCTTCGCAAGGCAATGTCACCAGCAAATCGCGGATTACTGAGGTACGAATGGATATTAAGCTCTAATTTAGGATAACGAATTCAGCCTAGAAGCATTGATCAATAATTTATGAGATATCATTACTAAACGTGCTGTAGAAGTAGGGGGTAGGATAACTAGAGAGGATACTGGTAAGCTGTCTAAGGAGAAGAAAGATGTGATTAAGAAACGCCAAAGTATAAGATTTCAATCCAATAGACCAGATAAAAATTGCAATATCACCTTCCCAAAAATATTGCTTCCATCATCGATCATCAGCGGTTCAGTTCCGCCTTAGCTGAAAGTGTATAATTATAATTGGAACACCCCGTACATAACTACTGCATACTACCACTCCCCTCTGCAATTCTCTGGGACAAATGAGAGTAAAATAAATTAACTGAAGTCAATAAGCGTAAAGTAGCCGATATAAAGAATTATAGCATGGAGAAAATTGAACATGCTGTCAAGAACAGAAGAAACCCTAAAACCACGAAGAAATAGTGTATAGGAAAAAATCATGTGTATGTTCCAGGGGATGTCATCACTAATATGCAAAAGATAGTCAAAGTACCCGTGAAGTTCTATACTATTTAGCGCAGTAGTCAAAGTATCGGGGAGAATAATGAGATTGGTGGTCGGAAAAAGCAGTCAGACGTTACACCAGCGACGAAGTTAAGACAGCTTTAGACACTATGTAAAGAGAAAAGCAGCTGGAGGAGATCAGGTCGCTGCAGTTTTGTTGAATGATGAGTGGGGATATCATGCAAGACAAAGTAACCACCCTGTACACCAATGCCTGGTGTTATGAATGTTACCGAAACTGAAAACATATACTATCTCAATTAACAACAAAGGGGATGATAAGTGCTTGAAAATAATCCTAATATAGACCACTTAGATTAACACCTGTTACGCATAAGGCATTTACTAAGGTAATCACTAATAGACTCATGACAACCTTAGACTTCAATCAAACAAGGGACTAAATAGGTTTTCGGAAAGGGTACTCTACTATCGATCATATCCTTATCCTCAACCAGGTTGTAGAAAAATATAATCAGCCCTTAAGCATAGCATTCGTTGATTATTAAAAAGCATTTGATTCTGTAGAAACCTCGGAGATCATGCATGCATTGTGAAATTAAGGGTGCAGACATATATGGTATGGGCAGGTCCATCTCGGCTCCGGGAGGTGGTTCGTTCGAAACCCGCCGTCGGACACCCACTGGTAAAATTGGGTACAGGCGTCTCCCGGCCTGACGCCCGGCTCTCACAGAGGTGCGCGCTTGGACGAGGCTCTGCAAATCCGCTGCGCTCCCTCTGAAGCAAAATAGTTTCGAACACTTCAGCCTGCAAAGGTGGTTCGTGTTTCACGGGGTTCAAAACTGAAGACGAGTCGCGTCCTGCACACGCGAAAACTCACAAAATCCTTGAAGTTTCAAGTGCGAAACGCTCTACAGCGGCGTGTCGAAAGACGCAAAGGTTCATTGTCACTGATGAAGTTCACTTCTCAAAGAATAACTGCAGTCCTGAAGAATTCCGGATTTCTGGCTGTCTGACTTTTCGAGGAAAGTAAAAAGGCCACTTATGGGCTTATGTCACTCGAGGTGGGCTTATGATTGTCCGATGGAGGAAAAAATCAGTGTTCCATCGGCGCAACTATTTGGGTCATGACCCGTTTCATAAGCAGTTCACCCCAGAAAAGCCGAGCACAGGCCGGGGAAAGCTTCTACCCATTGAAAACCGGTGGATGCCCGGCGGCACCAGGGATCAAACCCGGTACCTCCCAAATGTGAGGCGGATGGTCTACCCCAAGGCCACCGCTTCGGTGGAAGGCATATATAGGAGCTGCACAGCATTGAGATTTCTGCATAGAGTAAAAAAAAAAAATATATGAAGAAATGTGTTAGGTAAAGCGAGACGATCTCCTCAGTACTATTCACAGCTAGGTAAGAGGAAGTATTCAGAGACTTGGAACTGGAAAGTTCGGGATGAGGGTAGATAGAGACTACCTCAGTAATCTCTAATTTACTGATGACATTGCGTTGATCAATAACTCAAGGGATGAACTGCAAAGAATTGATCTAGACAAGAAAAGCAGAAGGTAGGCTTGAAAATTATTGTGCAGAAGACTAAGGCAGTGTTCAACAGCGTCGGAAAGGAAAAGCAGTTTACGTCAGGTAGCGAAGCACTGGAAATTGTAACCGCTGCTCAGAACAATGAAAGGGAAATAAAGAGAAGATTAAGATTAGGGTGGAGTACATTTGGCAAGTTCTCGCCGATTATGCTAGCAGATTACCGGTATCGCACAAGGGGAAAGTATACAACAGTTGCACCTGACGTGTACGCAACTATGGGGCTGAAAGGCGGAGGTTTAGGGAAAGGGTTTTATTTAAGCTAACACAGAGGGCTATGGAAAGATATATGAGAGAGGCAAAGTGCAGTGTAGGTCAGAGGAATAACTCTAGTAACTGACGTTATAGGCAAAATTAAGAAGAAACCCAGTCGGAAAAAACTTCATGCAATTTTTTGATGTTACGACAGAATTTCTGTGCGGTCTTTGACGAGAAACTTGTGACAACAGAACATTCGGTAGTAACATCTGAAACTTCTGTAATTACAACAGAAAAGTGCTACAGAACTAGACAACAGACATATACTACAGAAAAACTACAGAACTACAGAAAAGTACTACAACTACAGAAAAATCTGTAGGTTTTGACAGAACTATAGGGTATTTTGTCCTATTTTTGATACAGTCTGTAGTTTGTTTCGACTGGGAACGGGCATGGGCAGGACATGTAGTGCGAAGAGAGGATAACAGATTGTCGCTTAGGGTAACAAACTTGATTCCAAGGGGAGGACCGTTCAGCAGGGGGCGGCAAAAACTCAGGATAGCGGATGCGGTAAAGAAGTTTGCAGGGGTCAAGTGGATACAGGCAGCAGAGGACCGGGTTAATAGATAGAAAATTTGAGAAGCCTTCGCCCTGCAGTGGGCATAGTCCGGCTGATGATGGTGATGCCATATGTCACTTTGTACAATGCAGTAGATTACCTAATACCAGCTGCAAAATTCTCTCTCCAGTTTGAAAAAGTCCGCAGCTTTAATATCAGCCGAAATATACTCACTGCGAGGCGAAGGCGTCTCTAATATGACATCAACAATCCCGGTGCTGTGCTAACTGCATAGTGCTCTAGACCACAACAAACATTTTAACCTCATGCAACCACAAACCTTTCTGCCTTTTTCTGATACGCTTTCCCCCCCTGGGAATCTAATTTGTTATCCTTCGCTTCCAATCGGTTTTGTCTGTTTGCAATCCATACCCTGCCGATGTCTATTTCGTCTTGATTTCAGCTACAATGTCATTACCTCAAGTTATTTATCTGACCCACTCTGTACGCTTCCTCTCTTGACAGCTGCCACTTTGCGCGAGCGGAGCATAGACATAGCCGAGGAAACTGCGATCGTGTTAGCTTGCTTCGGAACGGAAGCGAAGTTTGTCATCAGTGACAACAAAACTGCCATACAAACTTTTAGCAAGGGCAGGATCTCGCCCTTAGCAGCCAGAATCCTAGGCCAGAAAAAGTTGGATAGGAAAATTCAAATAATTTGGACTCCTGCGCACGAAGCCGTCTGCGGGAACGAGGCGGCCCACAAGCTGGCTCGAGATCTCTACCGCCGAGCCGCTACAGGGCCACTTGATGACCGAGGAAGCGGAGAGCGCTTGCTAAAATATGCGGAGATCACGCAGCACTACAGATTAGATCGTAGACTGGTACCCCACCAGATCCGAAATTAAACAGCAGACAAGCAGTGGCGTGGAGGCGACTGCAAACTTATACATATCCGCACCCGGTTATGGCGAACCACATGTTCCCTGAGGCTAGGAGTGACAAGCACAATCTTTGTGGGGCGAGAGGGACCCTCGACCACATAATATGGGAATGCCCGTATTCTCCCAGGAGGACGAACAATATAGGCTGTAGAGACACCTGGGGGACCCTGCTGCGCAGCTCGGACCCTGAGCTCCAGCTCCTACTCGTCCAACTGGCTGAAGAGGCTGCTGGGACCCAAGACCTCCCGGCCTGCCTCTGAGGCGGCGGCACCCGCCCCTTGACCTGCGTGTCGGGGGGTGGGTAGATCACCTTATCTGTTGGAGATTAAAGTTTAGTCCATCCATCCATCCTCTCTTAATGTTACCCCTGCCATTATTCGCTACATAGCTCTCTGCGTTGTCCTCAAGGTAAGCAGAACTCTTTTTTCTTAACATCGACGTATCAGCCTCATAGTTGAGTACACGTATGGCGCAACTGTTATATCTCACCCACTGATCAATACCAATGTACTTCAAGGCATAATCTGCGAGCACTAGCCAAATGCGCTCAGTCCAAATCTTATTATACAGCTTACTTCCTCTTTCATGGTTCGGATCGGTTATTACTACCGGTACTAGGTATATATAATCGCCTACGATTTCCAATATTTAGCTGTCTAATGTAAAGTGCTGTTTCTTCCTTGGGCTGTTGAGCATTACCTGCCTTCTGCATATGAATATTTAGACCCAAATTTCTGCATTTCCTGTCTATGACATCAATCACTCTTTGCAATTCATACTCATAGTTACTGTAAAAGGCAATGTCATCAGCGAACAGCAGATACTTCAGGTATTCGCCGTCGACCATTATGCCCAACTGCTCCCAGTCCCAGTCATTGAATTATTCCCCTAAACAAGCTGTGAATAGTACTTGGGAGATCATGTCTCCTTAACTAACTCCTTTCTTGATGAGGGATTTCTCATTTTATTTATGCTGAAATGCGGTTGGTATGCAGCCACTACAACTACCATCCAGTTCTTTTACTAATCGCTCAGCTGCACTCTAATTTCGCAATACTTTCAGAACTAAACAGGTTTGGACTAATACAGAATATCTTTTTCGTAATGAATGAATGTAATGTATAGGGGCTGGTTATATTGTGAGCATTTCTCTATCACAAGTTTAGTGGTATGGATAAGATCGACGATTGAGTACCCTTTCGCAATACCTGCTTGATCGTTTACTTTATTGAAGGGTACGGTTGCTCCGATTCTATTTATTTATTCAAATACCTCACGGGCTTCGATTGGAGTATTATGTGAGGGGGGTTACATAACTGGGGTGCGAAACAGAAGAATGTAGAAGATGGTTATTTTAACATCGTTATGTTCAAAACGTTAACATTATACAATGGCAAACACAAGAAAAGAGAACAAAATTTGAAAAGCACACTATAGATTACACTTCAGTAACAGCACATTTCAGAACAAAATGTTGCTTATTTTTTTCCTTGAAAATAACAGAATCTGAAGTGTGAACAATGTTATCAGGAAGACTATTCCAATAAATGATGGCAGTGATTACCTTAGTGAATACTTTGCCGGTAACGAATAGTAATTTTACTGTTATATATTATTTCAAGTTCTTTGCACCCCCTTTCATATCAATTAAGATAATGGTCGCATTCTTTCATGATTCCCGAAATATCTATGTCACCAGATTTTGCATGTAAAGGGTTCCCAGTTTTTATAGCACTAGACCGCCGTCTTCAACGAATATACGGTGGCCTGATTTTCAGCAACTGCCTTCCCCCTTTTTATAGCTCCTAAAATTTTCTCAACCTCGTCTTTCTTTACTGGCGGAACATCATCATCATCATCATAATCATCGTCATCATCGTCATCAGCATCATCAGCCTGACTATACCCACTGCAGGGCAATGGCTTCTCCCATATTTCTCCACTTAACCCGGTTCTGTGCTAGCTGCATCCACTTGACCCCTGCGAACTTCTTAACCTCATCCGCCCACCTAACTTTCTGTCGCCCCCTGCTACGCTTTCCTTCCCTTGGAATTCAGTTTGTTACCTTAAGCGGCCATCGGTTATTCTCTCTTCGCACTACATGTCCTGCCCATGCCCATTTCTTCTTCTTAATTTCCACTAGAATGTCGGTGACCTGAGTTAATCTCTGACCCACTCTGCACGCTTCCTATCACTTAATGTTACCCCTACCATTTTTCATTCCATAGCCCTCTGGGTTGTCCTCAACTTAAGTAGAACTCTCTTGGTTAGCCTCCACGTTTCAGCGCCATAGGTGAGTACAGGTATGATGCAATTGTTATATACTTTCCTCTTTAGCGATACCGGTAAGCTGCTAGACATAATCTGCGAGTGCTTGCCAAATGCGCTCCATCCCAATCTTATTCTCCTTGTTATTTCCTTTTCATGGTCCGGATCTGCGGTTACTACCTGTCCTAAGTAGACATATTCGCCTACTACTTCCAGTACTTCGCTACCTAATGTAAACTGCTGTTCCTTCCCGAGGCTGTTGAACATTACCTTAGTCTTCTGCATATTGATTTTCAAGCCTACCTTTCTACTTTTCCTGTCTAGGTCATCAATCATTATTTGTAGTTCATCTCCCGAGTTGCTTAGCAAGGCAATGTCATCAGCAAATCGCAACTTACTGAGGTATTCTCCATCTACCCTTATCCCTAACTGCTCCCATTCCAAGTCTCTGAATACTTTCTCTAAGCAAGCTGTGAATAGTACTGGGGAGATTGTGTCTCCTTGCCTAACACCTTTCTTTATGGGAATTTTGTTACTTTCTTTATGCAGAACTATGGTTGCTGTGCAGCCACTATATATATCTTCCAGAACTTTCACGTAGGGCTCGTCTGCCCCCTGATTTCGCAATGCCTGCATCACCGCCGAGGTTTCAACTGAGTCAAATGCTTTTTCGTAATCAATGAATGCTATGTATAAGGGCTGGTTATATTCCGAGCATTTTTCTATCACCTGATTGATGGTATGGGTATGATCGATAGTAGAGTACCGTTTCCGAAACCCTGCTTGATCATTTGCTTGATTGAAGTCTAAGGTTTTCCTGATTCTATTAGCGATTACCTTAGTAAATACCTTATGCGTAACAGACAGTAAGCTAATTGGTCTGTAATTTTTAAGGTCCTTAGAGTCCCCTTTCTTATGAATGAGGATAATGTTTGCATTCTTTCATGGTTCCGGTACCGTCGATGACACCAGGCACTGCGTATACAAGGTGCCCAGTTTTTCTAACATGATATCCCCCCGTCCTTCAGCAAATCCGTAGTTATCTGATCCTCTCCAGCTGATTTCCCCCTTTTCATAGTTTCTAATGCTTTCTTGACCTCGTCCTTCGTCACTGGTGGAACGTCTGAATGTTTGTTCCCTACCGCCAATCTCATTACGGTCCTGACTACTTTGGCTACTGTAGAGATTTGTATAGAACTCCTCAGCTACTTTGACTATCTTATCCATATTCGTGATGACGTTGCCTGCCTTGTCCCTTATCGCATACATCTGGTTTTTGCCTATGCCCAATTTCTTCTTTACCGCTTTAAGGCTTCCCCCGTTCTTTACAGCATGCTCAATTTTCTCCCTGCTATACTTCCTTATATCGGCCACCTTGCGCTTAATGATTAGCTTTGATATCTCGGCCAATTCGATCCGGTCTGTTGGATTGGAAGCTTTCATTCTCTGGCGTTTCTTAATCAAATCTTTCGTCTCCTTAGACAGCTTACCGGTATCCTCTCTAACTGTCCTACCGCCTACTTCTACCGCGCACTCAGTAATGATATTTCTGAAATTATTGCTCCTTGCTTCTAGGGTAATGTCGCCATCCTCGGTTAGAGCTGAATACCTATTCTGTAAAGAGATCCTGAACTCTTCTGCCCTCCCCCTCACCGCTAATTCGTTGGTGGGTTTCTTTCTTACTAATCTGTTGCGTTCCTTCTTCAGATTTAGGTTAATTCGGGACCTCACCATCCTGTGGTCACTGCATCGCGCTTTCCCGATTATCTCTACATCTTGCATAATGGCGGGGGTTGAACACATTATGAAGTCGATTTCATTTTTAGTCTCCCCGTTCGGACTTTTCCATGTCCATTTCCGGTTCTTCCTTTTGCTGAAGAAGGTATCCATGATTCGTAAGTTATTGCGCTCTGCAAACTCAACTAGTAACTCCCCCCTGCTATTCCTAGAACCAATGCTAATGTCACCTACTGCCTTGTCTCCTGCCTGCTTTTTCCCTACCTTGGCATTGAAGTCGCCCATTAGTACAGTATACTGCGTCTTTACTTTTCGCATTGCCGATTCTACATCTTCGTAGAAGCTTTCAACTGCCTGGTCATTACAACTACATGTAGGTGCATAGGCCTGTACAACCTTCAGTTTATACCGCTTATTAAGCCTAGTTACGATACCTACCACCCTTCTCATTAATACTATAGAATTCATCGATATTACCCGCTATATACTTATTGACAAGGAAACGTAATGTTCTTCCCCTAATACTGATGTCATTATTCTTCTGACTACTTTGACTCTGTATAGGTCTGTATAAACCTCCTCGGCTACTTTTACGGTCTGTGCTACCTCGATGACGTCATCGTATTTTCATCAACCTTCGAAGGCCACCTCCATCGTGCTTCGGCTATTCTTGGCGTCTTCCGACGAGCTGGGCTTCAGTTGAACTTCAAGAAGTGTACCTTTGGTCGCCGGGAACTCAAGGTCTTAGGACATTTAGTCAACACCCATGGCATCCAGCCGGATCCCGACAAAATTCGCGCTTTAAGGGATTTCCCTAAACCGAAATCTAGCAGCGACGTGCGTAGCTTCCTCGGACTTTGCTCATATTTCCGGCGATTTGTACCAAACTTCGCAGAAATAGCCCGTCCGCTCACGCAGCTTCTGAAAAAAGAGGTCTCCTTTACCTGGGGCCACGAACAATCGGCCGCCTTCGTCGCTCTTATTGCCCACCTCACCGGTCCGCCAGTGTTGGCTCACTTCAATCCGTCAGCGCCCACAGAAGTACGCACTTACGCAAGTGGTCATGGAATTGGTGCCGTTCTCGCACAACGTCAGCTCGGGTTACCTCGCGTCATCGCCTATGCCAGCCGGCTCCTCTCTGCGGCCGAACAAAATTATTCCATCACTGAACGTGAGTGCTTAGCACTAATTTGGGCCATTACAAAGTTCCGCCCTTACTTGTATGGGCGGCCATTCACAGTAGTCACTGACCACCACGCACTGTGTTGGCTTTCTACACTCAAAGACCCTACTCGCCGCCTTGGACGTTGGGCCTTGCGCCTTCAGGAGTACAATATTTCAGTAGTTTATAAGTCTGGCCAGTTGCATCGAGACGCCGATTGCCTGTCCCGTCATCCAGTCGACCCGCCAAGCCAACCTGAATGTGACAATGACGCTCGCGTGCTCTCTATTTCTGATTTCTCCAACATTCGCCATGAGCAACGCCAGGACCCTAAGCTTCGCGTAATTATCAATCGCCTCAGCGCCGATCGCGATGACCCTTCCCTTCGTTTGTTTGTGCTCCACGACGGCACCTTATACCGGCAAAATATGCGACCTGATAGCCCCGACCTTCTACTAGTAGTCCCTCAGCACCTACGCTCAGCCGTCCTTCCACAGCTACACGACGTTCCTAGAGCGGGTCATTTAGGCGTCTCTCGCACATACGATAGTGTGCGTCGTCGGTTCTTTTGGCCAGGCCTATATCGCGCAGTCCGCCGTTACGTAGCTGCTTGTGACCGTTGTCAACGCCGGAAAAAGCCATAACTTTTACTAGCTGGACTTCTGCAGCCAATCGACATCTCCATAGACCCATTTTCTCGAGTGGGTCTGGATCTTCTAGGGCCTTTTCCACTGTCCGCATCGGGGAACAAATGGATTGCGGTGGCCACTAATTACACCACACGCTACGCGGTCACACGTGAAATACCAACCAGTTGTGCAGCTGATGTCGCTGCTTTCCTCCTCAACGACGTTATACTCGTCCATGGAGCTCCCCGCCAACTGCTCACCGAGCGTGGCCGTTGCTTTCTGGCTCGTATAGTCGACGAGATCCTACGGCTGAGCAACGTTAGTCATTCTTTCACGACTGCCTACCATCTACAGACGAACGGGCTTACCGAACGCCTTAACCGGACACTGACTGACATGTTGTCTATGTACGTTTCTGATGACCACCGCGACTGGGACATAACGCTGCCATTTGTGACATTCGCTTACAATTCGTCGCGTCACGACACTACCTGCTACTCCCCCTTCTATCTTCTATACGGCCGTGAACCTCTGCTTCCTTTTGACAGCCTGCTCCCGTCTGTCACCACTGCCAGCTCATATGCTCGTGACGCCATAGCCCGAGCTGATGCTGCCCGCGTTGCTCCTCGCAACCGACTCGCAGCCCCTCAGCACTCCCAGAAACGTCGCTATGATTCCTGTCATCGCAACACCGAGTATTCTTGCGGCTCTCTCGTTCTGCTCTGGACTCCAGCTCGCCACGTTGGCCTCTCGGAAAAACTTTTGCCCCGGTATACAGGACCCTAACGCATTTTACGACAAGTGACACCAGTGACATACGAAATTGCGCCCTTGCATCCCGTCCGCCATGCCTCTACACCCCGCACCGAGACGGTCCATGTTGCACGCCTAAAACCGCACTACATGGACCCTGGTTTGGACGCTAGTACGCACCGGGACGGTGCTTTTCAGCCGGCGGGGTAGTGTCACATTAGGCGGTGCAACGCATAAGGAAGGAAGAAGAACGCATACGCACAAGGAAAGAAGAAGAAGACTCTCGTGAGTTTTTGAGAGAAGACGACGTTCAACAGCGTCGGCTGGTGCGTACAAAGAATGTCTGTTTGAAAGCCTTGTCTTCGGTGTCCGCCCTCTGCTACAAGCTGAACTACCCCGTAACAATATTTTTGATCACATTTTCCACCTAGTCCTACAGCGCTTGCATTTCAGTTTTGCCTGAGCATAATTTCAGCCTCACCGCCTTAAGCTGATACTGTTCTTAAGACCATGCTCGATTTTTTCATGTTCCTTATGTCGGACACTTTGCTCCTTGATTTTTGATAGCTCTGGCAATTCTATTCTGGCTGTTGCGTTGCAGGCGGTCATGCATTGGCATTTCTCAATGAAAAACTGAGTAATAGCCAACTTTTAGATTTCGCTGGCATGCTACTCTGTGGCAGAAGAGGAATTGGGCGCATAAATATTGAAAATAATCGTGAGGAACATAAAGGAATAAAGGGGGAGATAAAATGCGGCCATTATATACGTGGTAAGGTGCACCGTGGAATAATAGTATAACATGAAATGATAAAATTTATAATCCCACAAATCTGCTTACATAGTTCACTGCATGAATTATGTCTGAAGGTTACATGCAAGGTGAATTTAGAGCTTGTCAAGAAGTCCAATATCTTACTGGCATCACAGATGGAATTAAATACCATATGAGGCTGTTTGCAGGTGGTTGTGTGCGCTACAGGATAATCAGTTCTGAATTAGACACCTATATAACAGGATATGGACAATATATTGTCATGGCGTATGAGACTAAATCTGAACTAAATAATATATGATGTACGCAAGAAAAAAAGAAACCCTAAGTTTCGATCCTATACCTTATCTAATTCTTTGTTGCGTCAAGTATTTGAGTACAAGTATCTTGGTGTGCTGTTTACCCCAGATTTAAATTGGCATCACCATGTCAACTATACCGCAGCCAAAGTGAGTCGTGCATTAGGCCTTCGCCGCAAAGCACGAGCGCTTTTGTTAGCCTGCCCAGATTTGCTTTATAAGAGCAATGTGAGGTCCATCCTAGAGTATGCATGCACTGTTTTGGATCTGCCCACTCAAAACGATAAAAAAAAAGTTAAACCGCCTACAGAAAACGGCTGCACGCTTAGTCACAGGAAATAATGAATGGCGCTCAGCGCTACAAGAAGAAAGGAAGAATTAGATTAGGTGCTCCCTGACACTAGACGACGAAATTTACGGCTAAAATTGCATTGTTACGGACTTGGTCTCAAGCAAAGCACGGAGGAAAGAAGACGGAGAAGCGTTGGTTTCAGGGACTAGCAGGCTTTACCTGGTCCGGCTGCTACAGCACTGTAAATAAAAACCCCCTTTCTTATTGCAGCTTGACAAATTAGTGGAGGTGCCGGGTGGACCTCATAGGACCCTTTCTTAAGTCTCACTCTTGCAACCGCTGGATCGTCATCTGCACTAATTACCACACTAGTTACTGTGAGACTGCAGATCTTCAATCGGCTACTGCACACCAATTAGTCTCCTTCTTCCTGCTGCACTCTGGTATACTGCGCCATGGGCCTCCCCGAGTGTTGATCAGCGGCCGAGGTCGTCAATTCACCGCTGATGTTGTTAAAAAACACCTTTGTTTGTGCCGAACGCATTTCCGACATTCTACACCTTATCATCCGCAAACAAGTGGGTTAACCGAACGAACCAACCGGTCACTAACCAACATGCTTTCAATGTACGTCGCCGCCGACCACAAGCGCTGGGATGTTCGCTACCATTTATAACATAAGCATACAATACCGCACAACAGGAAAGAACAAGTTACAGTTCATTCTTTCTCCTCTACGCCCGGTCCCGTCGACACACCCTCGGTACCATCCTCCCGTTCTCCTTAGACGACGATCCTGGGATTGCTGAGATCCTTTGCCGGGCTGAAGAAGCCTTCCGAATAGTCCGCCTGAGAACTCTTGCGTCAGAAAACCGCTCGAACTCCCGCTACGACGACCACCATCGCCACGTCACCTACCTCCCTGGCGAAATGGTCTGGCTTTGGCGTCCACTAAGGAAGCGTGGCTAAGGTCAGAAACTGCTCGCGCACTATATCGGTCCCTGTGTTATCCTCGAGAAAATTAGTGACCTCACCTATCGTATTGCGCGCCTCACCAACAGTGGCCGACGTCCTTCACGAACTGAGCCTGCTCACGTCGCGCGTCTGAAACCCTGTCATCCTCGTTCTGACCGGAGAGCTCCGCCTGCGACGGGGGCAATGTTATGGACTTGTTCTCAAGCAGAGCACGGAGGAAGAAAGACGAAGAAGCGTTACTTTCTGAGGCTAGCAGGCTTCACCTCGTCCGGCTGCAACAGCACTTAAATAAACACCCCCTTGCTTATTGCACCATAAGAATATAATAGTATATACCATTCATTGGTAAATATGTAAAGAGATAATTATAGTAAGCGCCCTTACTAGGCCTTGAATGTGCAGACCATCCTTTAAATATACGTGTAATTCCTTGCCATACATACTTATGTAAGGAGTCTTTTTTTCACCAAAAACAGTTTGTGAGTGTCACCAATTGCCGCTTGATGTTGTCAGCATTGTATCAAATGATGTTTTCTTTCCAATGTTGAGTTGAGTGCTGCCTGTGGCTCTGAGTGTTGCTTTCTTTTCGATGATCATTGCTCTTGAGCATTGTGCATGCATATTGTGCACTTCATTTGCCGTACAGCAGGAGCACATGTGTATTTGGTCTGCTTGCAAATTTGTAGTATTTGATCCCTACTGCAATGCCTACGGGTGCTGTTGGTACTGAATAAATAAATAAACAAATTACACTGCTTGAAATTATTTCTGTATCTGTCTTTTCTTCTTCATAAGATCACAAATTTTGTCTGTTCCTTTGACGAAGCCCATGATGATAAATTCTACCTTCTGCGTTTTGACTCACGTCCGGAAAACTGCAGTGAAGTAATACGTGAAACCAGTCGTGACCCTATACTAAAGCAGTTATGCGGACGTTTTGTCCGCATCACTCTCCCAATGACAACTGAAGTCATTTTTACAGATGTTTGTAGTTGTCTTTGCAGCAAGGATGCCTGAGCCCTTCCAGTCGTTCATGATAGAGGAGCTGCACCAGGGACACCCTGGAATTACCAAAATGAAGGAATGGGTGAGAGGTTGCCTGTTGTAGCCAACAATTGATTGAGGCATCGAACAAAAAGTGAGTACATGCCAAAAGCACCGGAGCAGGCCTTGCACTTCTCCACTTTATTCAAGGGCGTGGTGTAGCTGGCCTTGGGAAAGAGTTCACTTCGACTTCGTAGGCCCATTCAGAGGTGCGATATTCTTGATATTCATAAGTGCTCATTCTAAGTTTCGAGAAGTGTTCGAAATGAAAGATGCATCTCTAGAGAAAACCACTTACCATATTAATTGAACTTTTCTGTTGTTTCGAATTTCCAGAGACGCTTGTATTGGAAAACGGTCCAAAATTCATATCGAACGCGTTTTCAAATTACATGTGCAGTATTGGTAACCGTGATATAAGCACAGCGCCATATTATCCAAGCACCAGTGAACAAGGTCACTTATTCATCTTTAAAAGCTCAGGCCTTCGTGCATTCACACAAATTATCGTTGCGCAAAAAGTCGCCCGTACAACTACATTCAGCCATTGCTGATTTCTTTTTGGTGTATCGCAACAGTCCTCATACAACCACCGGGCAAGTTCCGGCACTCCTCGTGCTTGGCAGACGTCTTCGCACAAGTTTAGATATGGTAAAGCCTGCTAAACAGTGCGCCCATGCCTTGAGGCGTAAGCAATGCCATCACAAAGAGTGACACTTTATATCGTTGGCACTCTCCTACTACACTCTAAATGCCAGCTTATTAGTTACGACTAAAGCACCTTTGCTTTTTCAGTTTCGATGTGATGATATGGGAGTCTCAATCTCAGATACTAGTGGCATGTTTTAATACTTCATAGCAGAGACACGTTTGTTAAAGAAGCCTTCGCTCAAAGCAACGCCAGTGCAGCATAAGTCCCTCTCTAAACATGGCTGTGTCCTCAATTTTGGTTAAGTTAATTAGTGCAACGCGACTTCATTATATTCTATGTTGGCGAGAATTCGAAAGCCAGGAACTTCAGACCAAGAGAAAAATTCTTTTCTGCAACGAGTTTGGAGCAAATTGGTCCAGTGTCGTATCACTTACGTGTCAACTGGAGGTGTGCTTCAGCGGGTTCAGAACAAAAAACATATCAAGCGAGAGGCGATAACTTGAACCTGATGAGCAAGCGGAGACCTTCCGGTCTCCCCGTCACCAGGCAAGAGTACAAGCCCACCCTTCGGTTACAGAACCTGCAGAACGGCGATATCCGATTCGGGAAAGGAGGCTACCCGACCGCTATGCACCGTAAATAGGACATTGCTTCGAGTTTTGCAAATACGTGTGGAGGGATGTGGTATTGCGACATGTTATCAAAGCTTCGGGACTACCACGCATCGATCATGCTCTCTGCTTACTCTTGCCACTGTTATAAGGTGGCTTATTAAAGCTCGATCCGACAGCCACCGGGGCGCACTTTAACAGTTTCGGTGGAGCACGGAATAAAGCCGTTCCGTCTCAGCTATGCTGCCTAGTTGTATTGCTTCAAACACAAGTAGAGGTAAGATTACATTGTACAGCTTTCCACCTTAGCGATACCGTTAAGCTGCTAATCATAATGCAAGCACTTGCTAAATGCACATCGTCCCGATCTTATATTGCTGTTGTTTCCCTTTCATGGTCGAGATCTGTAGTTACTACCTCCCCCTCCCACTTCGCTAATCGTCATCAGCCGGACAATACCTACTGCAGGGCGACGTCCTCTCCCATATTTCTCCAATTAACACGGTCTTGTGCTGGCTGCATCCAATTAGCCTTGCGAACATCTCAAATTCATCCGCCAACCCACCGTTCTGCCGCCCCCTTCTACGCTTTTCTTCCCTTTAATTCAATTGGTTTCCCTGAGCGACAATCGGCTTTTCTCTCTAAGCACTACATTCCCTGTCCATGACCATTTCTTCATGATTTCCAATAGGATGTCAATAACTCCAGTTGTTTTTATTAAACACTGCGCGCGCTTCCGATCTTTTAACCTTATACCTGGCATTTTGTTCCATAGCCATCTGCGTTGCCATGAATTGAGATACAACCCCTTTCTCTGGCATCCACGTATGTGTCCCATAGAAGAGAACGCGTAGGAAGAAACTGTTGTATACGTTTCTCTTCAGCGACACCAGTACGCTGCCAATCATAATTTCAATCTTATTATCCTAGTTATTTCCATTTCATTTTCTTGATCTGCAGTTACTACGTGTCCTAAATAGATATGTTCACCTACCACTTCAAGTGCTTCGCGACCTGTTGTGAATTACTCCTGTTCCTTGTCGAGGTATTGAACATTACCTTATTTTTCTGCATATTGATTTTCAAGCCAACCTTTCTGCTATTAGGTCATCAATCATTCTTTTCATTCCATCGTATTATTTAACAACGCAATCTCATAGGCGAATCTCAGATTATTCAGATATTCTCCATTAATTCACAACCGTAACTTTTCATAGTACACGTTTCTGAATACTTCCTCTAAGCAAGCGGCGAATAGTACCGAGCAGGTCGTGTCTGCTTGCCTAATGCTTTCCTTTATGGTATATTTTCTACTTTATGCAGAAATGGGTTGCTATCCAGCCACAAGAAATATAATGAAACAATCAGCAGAATAGGTGACAACACATAGACGAGGCACAGAGGCACATAAACAATGAGGATGCTGACCATCTAGCTCGACTTTCTACTCTATTACTGCACTATAGATATCTTCCAGGACGTTCAAATACGGCTCGTCTCTAACCTGATTTTGCGATGCCTGTATGACGGCCAGAGGTTTGATTGATTGAAACAGCTTTTCGTAATCAGCGAACGCTATATATAAGGGCGGGTTATATTTTGAGCATTTTTCTATCACTTGGTTAATGGTATGGATATAATCGATAGCAGAGTACTCTTTCTGATAACCTGCTCAAAAGCTTGCTTCATTGATGTTTACGATTGTCCTGATTGTGCTAGCGATTATATTAGTAAACACCTTCTTTGTAACAGATAGCAAGCTGATTGATGTGTAATTTTGCAGGTCCTTAGCGTCCCCTTCCTTAAGAATTAAGATAATGTTTACGTGCATCTTTGATTCCGGTACCGTCAATGGCACCAAGCATTCGGTATAGAGGGTGGGCTTTTTTCTAGCACGATATCCTCCCACTCTTCAACATATTTGTACTTACGGAATCCTCCCCAGCCGCTTTCCCCCTTTGCATAGTTTCTAAAGCTTTCTTATCCTCGTCCTTCATCAGTGTTTTTCATTACATTCTATTTCATTTTTTTCATGACTCCTGCGACTACTGTATATATCAGTATGGAAAACCTCCGGCACTTTCACTATCCTGTCCATTAATATTTTGACATTGCCCAATGATGACATTGGGTTAATTGGAGAAACAGGGGATAGGTCTTCGCCCTGAAGTGGGTATAGTGACGCTGATGATGATGACGAATGATGGCATTGCCTATGCCCGATTTCCTCTTCCCCGCTTTAGGGCAGCCCCGTTCTTTAGAGCGCGCTCTATTTTCCCCATGTTATGCTACATTATGTCGGCCACTTTAGGCTAATTGATTAGCTTTCATATCTCTGCCAGTTCTATCCTATCTGTTGGGTGGGAAGCTTTAAGACTTTGGAGTTTGTTAATCAATTTTTTTGCTTTCCTTAGTGAGATTGTCGGTATTATCTAACTATCCTAACGCCTAATTCTACCGCGCCCTCGGTTACGATATTTAAGAAATTATTGTTCATTTCTTCGACGCTATGGTCAGCATCTTCGGTTAAAGCTGAATATCTATTCTGCAGGGTGATAGTGAATTAATGTGCCCTCTTTCTCACGGGTAATTCTTTGGCGGACTTCTTTGTTACTAGCCTGTGTCATTCCTTCTTCAGATCTGGACTAATCTGAGATGTTGCTATCCTGTGGTCTCTACATCCCTCCTTTCTGATTAATTTTATATTCCATTCCTAAATTATAAAGCGCAAATAACACGGAACAAAACAGTGAAGACGGTGGGACGAAGCGCTTCATTCCGTCATCTTCACTGTGTTTGTCCGGCGTTATTCTCGTCTTTAGATATAAAGAATGGAATGTAACCAATTCGCCCTGCAACAAATTCTGTTATACCTCTATAATCTGCATAATGGCATGGTTAGAACACCAGTGTAAAGTGAATTTAATTTTAGTCACCATCGTTAAGGCTTTTCCGTGTCCAATTCTTGGTCTTTCGTTGTGTGAAAAAGGTATTCAAGATTCTTAAGTTATTGCGGTCTGCAAACTGATCTTCTAATTGCTCCTTGCTGTTCCTCGAACCAATGCATTAGTGAAGCACTGCCTGGTCGCCAGCCTGTATTTGCCTACCTTGGCACTGAAGTCACCTATTAGCAAATTATACACCGTCTTTACTTTCCCCATTGCCAATTCTGCATTACCGTAGACGCGTTCTTCTGCCTGGTCATCATGAATACTTGTAGGTGCGTACGTCTGTGGAACCTTCACATTTATACCCCCTATTATCTTAATTACACTGCCTGCGACCCTCTCATTAATGGTATAAAATTGCTCTATATTACCAGCTATATTCGTATTAGCAAGAAATCTTACTTCTAGTTTCTGTCTCTCCGGGAAGCCTCCGTTAAGATGCATGTCCATCCTTCAGCATAGTATATGCCTCATTTGGCCTCCTAACCTCAAGCAGCCCTATAAATCCAATTTCATACCCTGTAATTCCTCTAACAGTACTGCTAAACTAGACTCACTAGCTAGAATTCTAGCGTCAAACGTTACCAGGGCCAGTTTCTAATGGCGGCATGTCTGGAGCCAGATATTACCCCCTTTGCTGCGTTGGCGGTCAGAGGGCAGCCGCGGTCAGTTGCTTCGCAGCCGCAGGAGACTCAGAGCCAAAGTTTTGTCAATTTATTCATAGAGGGTTTTGTCCGTTTACTACACCACGGGGGCCAAATCATGTTCTGGTGAGAGAGTGCATTTCCGGGAGAATTCACCGGATCGCACATCAAACCCGTTTCACGCAATTCGATTTGGCACGCAGAGTTTTTTTATTCTGTTGGGGAATTGCCCTCCACCGACATCGAACTACTGTTCTCACCATTACTTAGCGTAAACTATTGTACATTCCCAAGGCTGTTGACCATTACCTTCGTCTTCTGATAATTATATTTAAACCCACCTTTCCTTCTTTCCCTCTTTGTGTAAGCAATCATTCTTGATGTTATTCTGAGCGGCATTCTCTCGGTTATTCTCCATTGACCCTTATTCCTTATTGATTCTATTTCAACTCCCTGAATACTTCTTCTAGGCAAGCTGATAATGGCATTTTGGAGTCCGTTTCTGCTTTCCAAACACCTTATCCCCCCCCCCCCCCCCACACACACAATATGAGAATTTTCTTCCTTCTTGCAGCACTATGGCTACTGTGCAGCCACTAGAGGTATCTTCCAGTACTTTCATATATGGCGCATCTATACCCTAATTTCACAATGACTCCATGATTGCAGAGTCAAATGCTTTTTTGTTATCAGTGAATAGTTTGTATTGGGGTTCGTTGTACAGCTACCATTTTTCTACCACCGGCTACACAGTTTTCCAAACCCCTTTCCGAAAACCTATTTGATCCTTTTCTTGATTGAAGTCTAAGGTTATCTGTTTCTTTCAAACTTTTCTTTATGAAATACGTTTTACTTAATACACATGAAGCTCATTGGTCTTCAATTTTTCAAATACTTAGTGTCCTCTTCTTATGGAATCAGAGTGTGTTAGTGTTCTGCCATGATTCCGCTACAGCCGCTGTTACAGACATTGCGTATACATGGTGGACAGTTTTTCTACCGCGATATGCCCCGTCCTTCAACAAATATGTAGTCACTGATCCGTCTTCAAATCTTTCCCATTTTACATAGGTTTTACAGCTTTTTAACCTCGGCTTTTGCTGCTGGCGGAACCACTAAGTGGTCTTCACGGCTCCCAATTTCATTACTGTCCATGATACTTCGGCTAGTGCATAGTCCAAGGAGAGAGACAGTAGGGAAAGCCAGTGACAAAGGAAGCGGTTAAGAAAGCTTTAGAAACTGAAAAGGGGTAAAGCAGCAGGAGAGGATTAGGTAACTACACCCCTTATAATAGCTTTCTTTGATTACGGAAAAGCATTTGACTCGGAAACGATGGCGGTCATGCAGGCATTGTGAAATCAGCGTATAGACGAGCCGTATGTGAAAGTACTGGCAGAGATATATGGTGGCTGCACAGCAACAATAATTGTGCATGAAGAAAGGAACAAAATTTCCATAAAGAAAGGTGTTAGGTAAGGAGACGCGACGTTCCCAGTACTACTCATAGCTTGCTTACGGAAGTGTTCCGAGGCTTGGAATAGCAGCAGTTAGGGATACGGGCAGAGGGGTAATACCTCAGTAATCTGCGATTTGCTGATGACATTGCCTTGCTAAGTAACTCGGGGGATGAATTGCAAAAAATGATAGATGACCTGGACTGGAAAATTAAAAAGTAGGCTTGAAACTCAATATGCAGAAGACTAAGGTAGTGTTCGATAGCCTAAGGAAGGAACAGCAGTTTACGTTAGGTAGCAAAGCACTGAAATAGTAGTCGAATATGCCTGCTTAAGCCAAGCAGTAACCGCAGATCCGGATCATGAAAGGGAAATAACAAGAACAATAAGACTGCGATGGAGCGGATTTGTTAAGCACTCCCAGATTATGACCAGCAGTTTACCGGTATGGATCAAGAGGAAAGTGCAAAGTTGAATCTTACATGTGCTCACCTATGGGGTGAAATTTGTAGGCTAACGAAAAGCGTTCTACATTAGCTGAGTAAAATACAGAGGGCTATGGAACGAAACAAGGTAGGGGTAACGTTAAGAGATAGAACGCGTCCTGAGTCGGTCAGAAAATTAACTAGAGTAACCGACATTCTAGTGGATATAAAAAATAAATTTACATGGGCAGGACATATGGTGCGAAAAGAGGATAACAGATGGTCGCTTAGAGTAAAACTAAATTTCAAGTAATATGAAGTGTAGCAGGGGCGACAGAAAGATGATTGGGTGGATGAGGTTAAGAAATTAGTAGGGGTCAAACGGATGCAGCCAGCACAGGACAGGGTTAAGTGGATGAATATGGAAGAGGCCTTCACCGTGCAGTGCATAGAGTCCGGATGATAATGATAATGCAATATAAAGCTCCTCGGCTACTTTTATCATCTTGTCCATATAATAGTGATTACTTTTCCCGCCTTGAGCCTCAGCTAATACATCTGATTTCTCCCTATGACCAATTTTCTGTTCACCGCCTTTATTCTGACGCTATTTTTTAGAGCATGCTCAGTTTTCCTCATGTTATACTTCCGTATATCGGTCACACTGAACCTATTGACTAACTTTCATAACTCTTCCAGTTATATAAATTCTATTTTGTCGAAGGAGTTCATAATCTGGTGTTTTTTAAGTCAAATCTTGTATTGCATTCTGCATAAGAATTGCCGAATAAGGTGCCAAAGCTTTGCGGCCGCATGTTTGGCATTTGGGAGGAGGGTTGTAGAATGAGACAGCCTATGTCAGCTGGGCCCCAGGAGCAGAGTGCGGCTGCCGCTATCATGCGGGATATTATGCAGGCCATACGGGCTGCATTATCAGCGATTGGCTACACGATTATGCAACACGTTTAGTAGATAACGACAAAACCTCTAATCTTGTTCTGCAGCTTTGCGCCTTTGCTAGCACGTGTAGGACAAGGTTTGAGGAAACTAGGATTTTGGGCAGGAGAGCGAGAATAAAAGCTTGACTTCTCATCGATCTAAAAGCAATTTATCATGGCGCGAGTGGTCATTCATTGTAGATTTAAGACGCTTAATTTGTTTTCGCAACTCGTTATCTTGACCGTATAGCGGTTGCCTAATGTATTTGCAGCAGTACCCTGTTGCTTTACGCAAGCTCACAGATGCCTGTATATTTTGTCTGTCACACCCAAATAAACAGCTGGCTGTAGCGTCTGTGTCTCATTGCATGTTTATTTTCCCTGTTTTCGTCAGAGTTGTTCCGCTAATTTCATTTACAACACAACCGGAAAGCTATCGTTACCTACAGTTATTCAAGACCCCGACATACAAGGGCTTGCCATCATGCAATGAAACTCATAGAACGTCTAAGCAAGGCCATCGCAGACATTATTTATATGTACGTTGGTGCTGAGTAGATTAAATGAGACATCATCCTGCTTTAGGTGCTCTGCACCTTAAATACCTCCGTTCAAGGGAATAACAGATCGACCAGTTCCACCTCGTGTATAGCATGCAACGTGTATGGCAACAAAATGCTGCCGCACGTAACGGTGGGCGAAAATGTCAAAGTAGCCGCCTACAGTGAGCCCGCAGAGGAACCCGGGCTAGGAATTAAAGACCAGCGGCACAACGACTCCCGAAGGTACAATTTACGACGCGCTGACGCAGAGTGCAAGTCGGGCGACCAAGTGTGGGTGTGGACGTCGATTTGCTGTAGTGGACTAAGTGAAATTCTCTTCAGTGGTACTTCGACCTGTAAAAAGTCCTTCGATGCATTGAGTTTGGACTACGAAGTCATCTCCGAAAGATCAACCACATGGAAGCGGTCCTGGGCGCAGCCAGACATCGTGCATCTAGTCCGTCTGAAGAATTAATACAGGCGTTAAATGCATTTTATTTAATGCTTAATGTTTGCGGCTGACTTCCGTTTGTTTTGGTAAAGATCGAGGCAATGCTGTTTACATGATGAGTAATGCCTCGAATCGTTGAGAGTTTTATTTGTTACTATTTTCAACAGCCGTAACATTGTCATTGTAAAACTAGTAACGACCTTGTTCAAGCTCAGTGTCGTCGGTACGCGGTTGTGTTGACTTGTTTGTCTCGAAAAGGGCGCCGAGGTATACCCTGAACGAATCCAACCGCTCGCTTCCGTTTCGACAATGTTCCAGTTTGTTCTGACCATCTCATGCGCGTTTCTCTAGATGCTGTTTTGCCGACCTTACACTGAGCACTGCCGAATCGACGAACATTCGTAGAACGACCGCCCGAGCACGATATTTGCTATCGCCGAGGCCGTTCCGCTTAGTTCTTTTGCGGGCGAAAGTCAGGCACATAAGGAGTTCATTTCAGTCTCCTCATTTGCTGCATACGGCATTGTCACCACTATGTGACAACAGTTTTAATGTCGACAGTTTGGTATGACAAGACGAGTTTCTTGTTTAAGCTTTCTTTTAAGCCGTCAACTGCCGTTTCAGTTATACGTCGAGGAGAAGTATTGCTAAACTAGCAACTTTCGTGTTCTTTGCTGCCGCCGCTGATTGAATAGAATTTTTTCACGTTTCATCACTATATCCGCATGCTCTGCATGTTTGCCTGAGGTGGCCTCTCAGACTGATTTTTAACCACAACGGATGAATTGAGGCAATAAGAATACAAATATTATTATCAAATTTTGTCAAAATACTTCTGTTTGTTTACTAAAATTTATAAAACTTTGTTAAACATAGATGCAATCAATCTAAAAGTAATAATACTTGAAAAGAGTGTACAGAGTGAAAGAAATCAATTTATTTCGCAAGTTGGGTCGTAAAATCTGCTTTGCAGCAACCAGTACCTCAATCATTAAACGGCAGATAGCTATATTTTTTTTAATGCTGAATTGAAGAATTCAATAAATTATGCAAGCACCATTACAATTCGTCTTCCTTTGCTAAAAACACCTTTTACTATCTTGCAATCTGAATTAGGATTCAGATAGGCAGTTGTATAGTTCTAAGAAAGAAAGAAGCAGCGAAGAAGCTCAAGAATATTGATTTTAATAAAGTACACGTTTTCGGCACCTGCCTCACTCTGCTGAATTTTTGATAACCAAGACGCCGCAGGAAAATATAGAGTGCCTCCTTGCTTTTGCTGACGATTTTCCAGGGCTGGTGACGGAAGCATAGGCATGGTACAATGCTCACCTCTGACGGCAGTCAGCTCTAGAAATGTCAGTACTTGCAGCTCCGGTGCGACTCTCAATGGCCTGTGCTCAAAGCGGTGAGCTGAGTATTTTGCACTATTTCCTCGTAGGCCCACAAACACTTATTGTCTTACGGTGAGTGGCTTTAAATAGTTGCGATGCACAATGACTAATAATTATATTCCCGCACTGCACCTGATTAGTTTATTGCATTATGTCTACATCATGGGATTTTGCACAACGACGTAAGCACAGTGTCACCTTATAGTGCCTCACGCCGATTGGCCGGCTAGTGGCGTGATATGATCCGAGGTGCCGTGAAAAGGTTAGCAGATATTTCAGCCAAAATTCTCGCAACATGAGAAAATGGGTGTCTCTGGACTAAAGTTGTTATATTTTCGTAGCTGAAAAAAGGAACACTAGTTACAAAAGTAATAGTGATTAGCCATCGGACATAACTGCTGTTAAAAGGAGGCTGATGAAGAACTAGATTGAGGCGATTTGTATTAAAATAAAGGAAAGAGGACGATTGCAAAAATCAACATTCACTACTGATAGGCGATTAGCATTTTATGTTACATAGTTGCAATTTGTTATTTCCTATCAATAGAAGTGCGATGAAATTCTAGGTGCTACGAAATGAATCAATGTCGGCGTCTTTCTTTCAAAATTAACGCGCGAATAATGAACGACAGATTTTTATCGCTCCATCTCTCAATAGAGTAGTTATTTTGAAGGATGCTGAATTTTGAGGTTTTTAGCATGTCATTTTTGAAGCATTTGCAAGCCCTCGCGAATGTATAGCATCAATTTGGGACCTCAGCATACGGCATCAATTGTAGCCTTCCGGTTAAATGCTTATCCTAGATATAAGTTCATGTAATATATCATTCATTAAATTTATAAAAACATTTCAGATATAAATTCATATATATATAGATTCAGAGCGACCTGCTGTAGCTTACTCGCTTCAACGAGCAACCTTACGGGATAACTATAATTCTATGGCATCTCAGATAATTTTCTCATTTCTTTATGCTAATACATTTATAGGGGTACAAGTTTTTCATGCATCAGGGGCAATAATAAGCACCATTTCAGCATCTAGCATAGAATAAGTTTAGTAAGGATACCTTTTTGCAAGTTTACATAACAATACGTGTTTATTGAGAATATAAAAGATCATTCGTCTAAAGGTGAACAAGAGGAGAGTCTAGAACCGATCATTTATGGCATGTGCAAAGGCGTCTATCGCCATAATAGCCGTTAGGAGATGGGAGACCAAGGATTCCGAAATCATTTTTTTAGACACTTTGCTCTATTTTCAGGATTCGTTATATCAAAATGCTTTTTAGATATAAGAAAACGCCTACTGCAACTACCAGAAAAGTGCGTCCTTGATAATTTACTGTAAAAGAAAGACTGCAGTTGTGAAACATTTCCCTCTTCAAAATAATGTTGGCCTTTTCAATGGGGGGTGTATTTGTGTAAAACATTGTAATGTATTTAACCAGCACTTTATATAATGTGTACGAAATGAGCTATGGACAGTGGTTGGCCGTGAAAAAATCACAACATCGGGCGAGATAACCTCTTAAAGGTTCAATGCATTCGGATAAGTGGAATTATAGAAGGCTTTCTGATAAGCACAAAACAAAATGAATTTTGCGCTCATGCACTCTCGTTGAAAGAAGGGCTGAGTTGCTGTTATTAGGCGTTTTCTCGCATTATGTTCATTACCGTGATATGTTTTCATGCCAGGTTATACAGATCTAAAACTGGATTCAAGCCATAAGGTAATTAAAAACAGCCCAAATTATGTGGTGTGGAAGTAACTATATCCCCAAGGTAAGATTACCCTAAATTGTGCTCCTATTCGAGGTGTACTTTGGGTTTAATATTTGATTTTAAGACCATCTTCCTTCTAAGTTAAATTGGTTCACAGGAAGGGAAATGCGCAGTAACTGTCACACATGCTCTGTGGACACCCGAACCGCGCCGTAAGGGAAGGGAGGAAGGTGGGAATGAAAGTGGAAAGAGAGAAAGAGGAGCCGTAGTGGAGGGCTACGGAGTAATTTCGACCACCTGGGGATCTTTAACGTGCGCTGACATCGCACAGCACACGACCATCTTCCTTCTAAAAGCGGTATTATAGAGGTTAAAAATTTTCTTTAGTTCTTTGAGACTGCTAGCAAAACGAGCTAATTTGAATACTATTGTTATGAGTTTTATTCGCACGTAGTATGCTAGGATCCGCTCGATGTTTTAGCACACTAAAACGGACAGCTTAAGCTTCCTCTTCCTCTCCCGCCACACCTTATCTTCCTCTAATAGATGAGCGCGGGAAGTGCCTGATACCGCCCCCTTGCAGACGATGCCCGCAGAGCGATTTAAGTGTCGTCACATTGATAGCAGGGATTCATGCGACCCACGTGAACTACTTGAGTCGTCCGTGAACGCGGACCTTGTATGCTCAGGCGAGAAGCTGCAAAGTTGAGTGCGCTGAGGCGTTCCACTACACCGAAAGGGCCAGTATATATACTAACGCAATAGTTTCTAGGAAAAGCTCTGCTTACGCAACGGCGTCCAGGGCCACACCAAGTCACCAGGGGCATAATTAGCATTTTCGGGACGCTTGTCGTAGCGTTGCTTGTAGCGGTCTTCGGAAGCTAGTGTGCGAAGTCTAGCGAGTCGACGAACTTCTCTAGCCAACGAAAGGAGATGCGGTACTGCATTTCAGCACGATGTGAGAAACGTAAAACCGTGTCCGGAGTGCTTTGAGGAAGATGGGCTTAAGGAAGAAAAAAACGGACTGTAACCTGCCGTTTTTTGTCTAACAGCATTAAGTGTGTGTTGTAAACCGGAGGACGTGTCTCAGTTTTTGTGGCTGTTGTCGACATATATCTCGAACATATTGCTAAGCCTACAGTTGGTGTGTTCGGTAAGGCAGTTTCGTTTGTGCGTGTTAATAGTTGAATGGCAAAAATGGCATGAGCAAGGCGGAGTTCTACAAGTGCTGCCATAAACATAATAACATACGAAGAGGCCCATGTTAAGGAATGATGGACCGTAGGAGAAAGGAGATAACATAAGAAGCAGTGGCTGACAGTATGCCTGTAATTTCACAGTACCGCGTAATGTAGTCTACGCACAAGATGACAAAGGGAGCTTTTGATGGTGGAACGAGGAATCGGTCCTAAAAGCTCATTACCCGCCTGTTCGAAAGGAGTTCAGGGTGGTGTTGTAGGCTTAAGATGGCCCGGCGAAGTGCAGTTTCGGTACTTGAAACACTGGCACTGAAGGCAGCTTGCTAATTAACGTTGAGTGGTTTCACGCATCTTCGGTGAATAAAAACGTTGCTTAGTCCTGTGTAACGTCCTCGCAAAAACTAAGTTTCCACCGTCGCATCTTCGTATATTACTCGATGCACCTGACATCGTAGACTTGCAGAAACTACCAAAAGAGACCGTGCACCTACTGACCAGTAGGCAGACCTGTATAGTAGGCCTCCACGAATGCAGAATGAAGTCACATGGTTCCAAGAAATTTCCGCATCATAATGCAGCGATAACTGATTATTGTTACGTTGCGCAATCGTGAATTCACCAACGTCGGGAAGCTTGGCCGCTATATATTTACCCAAGGGCTTATTGTCGCAATCAACAGTTTCAAGCGGCAACCCTGACACGAAGTCGCCATAACCCTGCTACGACCACTCTTAAAAGGCACAGTAAAACTGAATTCTTGGAGGCGCCAAGCAAATGGTGCGAGGCATTTACAGAGGTCACGAAGGTTTACAAGGCAACATACGGAGAGTGATGATCTGTGAGACCTTTCAATGCACATTCATATGAATAGGACCGAAAGCAGCTAAGCATTTCTGTTGTCACTGTGCAATTACGCTCAGCCTTGCATAAAATATGGCTTGAATATGCTACGACAGGTGGTTCGTTGCCATTGTGGCGCTGTATGAGCACTGCCCCAAATCCGACTGTGCTAGCGTCAGTGTGAAGTTCCGTTGGAGCCGATGGGTAGAAATGGTATAGTATAGGTCCTGATGTCAGAATAAATTTTAACGGATGAAAGACGAAGTCGCAATCGGCAGTCCACTTGAAAGGCACATTAGTTTGTAAAAGACAAGTGGATATGCTAGGTCACCAAGCATAAAAACAAAACTGCAGAATTAGGAGCAAAGACTCAAAAGCCTCCTGAGTGTTTTTAACAATTTCGGAGGAATAAAACAAGTTACACCATCAATAATGTTCAGATCAGTCCTTAACCCATCCTTCTCTACGAAATGTCCAATCACAACTGTCTGGCGCCCTCCAAAACGACATTTCTTGAAATTGAGTATCAGACCAATTTTCTCGATACACTCCAAAACTATCTCTAATCGACTGTTGTGTTCACGAAATGTACACTGCCTCAAATATTAGGCAGGACATATTAGTATGTGTTATTTAGATCAGTAATAACTGATCTAAATAACACATACTAATATACTTCAGTTGTAGCAAAACTGTATCAATGAACCTTTCTAAGTTGGCATGAGCGTTAAATAATCCCAATGGCATCACGTTAAATTCATGGAGTCCGTATGGGGTGATGAATGCGGTACTTTTTTATTTTTGGATGCCTGAGTGCTTTCTTGCTTCCTTCAGGCATCAACGTAACGACTTCGTGCCTTTCAGAGCTGATCCTAGCTACATGATATTCGTTGACCCTGACCTGCTTCATTTAATTATGATAATGATCGCTTTGATTACGGCTTCCAGTATAATGCATGTCATCAGGGGGCGAATTCGCACTCCAAAATAGTTTAATCCGTTATTATATTTTCTCTCGACTATTAAAATATTTGTTTTGTAAGATGTTGGCAGTGTTAGCATGAAGGACTTACAATTGTCGAAACTTAGACCTGGAAAGTAATTGGTAGATGAGGTTTGCGTTTTTGGGTTGTGTGACTGCGAAAGCATAATATTGAATATGAGTAATGACTTCGCGTAATGTTTGCACATGTCCCGCTCATTAGAGCTAATAGTAAGATAGTGAGTAATGCCATGATGCACAACATGTGTTTATTATGAGTTATGTATATACATAAGGTTATCTTTCAGCATCCCAAGACTATATATAGGCCCACTGACATTGCGGCACAGTAAACTGGGTACTGACAGAATCTGAGATTCATATTATCTGAAGTTTGTACCAAGGACACAGCCGATACCACCTCCCAATAATCATTGCTCGGCTATGTCACCTGCCAGCTATCATCGATTATAAATAAGCTCAGGAGGAGCACTGCAATGCATACTGCCAGTTGGTGGGAGTCACGTAGGTATTCAGACATTGTGAAGGGACATTGGTGGCATCGGAGCAGTGTGTCCTTCAGGTACAAGTGTTTAGATGGATTAAACTGTTTTCAAATATGATGTCCAGGATTCCAGCCGCGCTAATTTGGTCACCACATTTGATCTCGCCACTTGACAGGTGCAGCTGATAAGTCAGTGCTCTGTCATGTCACTTGTCAAATATATCCGCATCTACGGGCACGCTCGTAAGGAAGACCGGACATTATTATCGTCGACCAAATACTACCTCAGGCAGGCAGGCTTGTAGTTCTTGTACCAGGTTTGTACAAACCATTGGCTCTCGCCGCAATGGGGCTATTAGTTCATCGTCTACATTTGCGTGTTTTTGAAATAAAGTGTTTCTTTATCTTGGCAACGTGGGCTAGACACAATACTGACTAATGATAGCATAGAAAGCGCTGGTAACACTTCGCAATAATGCCACAATGTGGAAACCGGATACCAAACTCTCTCCGTGGAGTGGTTCAGGGTCAATGACGTTCCGTCTTTGTCTTGAAATTGATAAAATCGCTTATTATAGTGTAAGGCTCGCTTAGAAGCATTCAGCTTTGTAGTATGAATGTGAGCCTAAATAAGTAGATGAATATTTCTGAATATTCGTCACCATAATTATCTCCTTCCCAAAAGCAAGAACCACAAGTCTACATTGATATTCCCTAACGGAGATACTAAACATAACATGAAATTGATTTCAGATTCTGTCATTATGCGAAATGCAAGGGTTAGAACACGGTATCGGAAATGTGCGATGCATTGATCCTAAAAGGGGAAGGTCCCGAAGTTGTTCAGGTTTCGAGAGAGAACAAAAGAGTTAGTAATGTACATGTCCATCAACGCATTAGCCGTGAGAGTGAAGGTATAATTGAGGATTAAAGAACAGATATGCAGCTTTGAGCGATAAAGAAGACCTTAGTGTACAAACCAGTAAATGGCACCTTCGGAGGTATTTTTACTGAGTGCGGGAGAGGAGGTAGGCGGTTGATTACTTACAGAAATTATCGGTAAATTATCTAAGCGGAATAAAGATTTCATTAAGTCTCTCTTTCTCTCTTTTAAAGAAAAGCAAAATAGTAGTTGCCCCAACACGGATCATTGTATGACACCAGATGTGGCCTCTGCCGCCTGAGATTGTGCGCTATTCATAACAAGCTGGGTTCTCAACCGCATGTTTTTATTATTACTTTATTGTTAATATTTTTAGTCCTTAGTGCGCACAAGGGGGTTTATTTACAGAGGGATCAATGGAAGTTGGACCGCGACTACAAACGTCCTTCTTATCCTCGTTCTTCCTCCTCTACCGATCGTCCGATGGTTCACCTTCTTCCGTCGATGTGCTATGGTGCGTGACATTTCCCTCCTCGCAGACGAAGCCTATCGAGCGAGTTAAGCAGATTATCTGGGACGAGACCGCTTGAGGCGGGCGACATGCACCACCTTAGACTGGCGTGATCGTCGACCACTTGCAGTTATTATTAATATAAACAGCGCGAACACGAAGACAAGGGACAAAAAACAAGAAAGCCACAGTACAGCGCTTGTACTGTGGCTTTCTTGTCCCTTGCCTTCGTGTTCGCGCTGTTTATATTAATAATGAATAAGTACCAACTCGCCCAACAAAGTATCTTGGTACACTTGCAGTTAGGCGTGCTATGACAAAGTTCAGGTCACTAATGTACTCTAACAAAACAAACGGTCTACCGTAGTGTAACAGCAGTTTCTAACCAAGACCACGCTTACGTAAAGGTATCCACAACCACAAAGTGTCACGAGGAACATAAGCAACTTGTTGGTGTAGCGCGTCGTAGCGGGTCTTAGAATGCTCTTGCATAGATAACATTAGACCGCGGGCAAGCTAGCGAGCTTCTTAAGCTCTGCAGAGCGTGGTAGCAAGAGAAGGTTCATAGTGTAATAAAAATGGCAGTATGGTGTCGAGGCTACAGCCAGGCGAGCGAGCATAGAAACGGTAGAAGGAGCTGTAGCCTGTTGTCTCATGTGCGCTGTGTTATATGCATGAGTAATGAACGGTAGAACGCCATACCAGTCCTTGTGATCTGCAGCGATGTACAGTCGTGAGCAACACTCAGGCAGTGACAGAGCTCGGGAAAACTGTGTCGAAATGCCATCTAGCTACAGTGTAAGGGATAGCGACACGGAAACATGCACATGCATAAAATGGGGTACCGCCACTATTGTCCCGATCTTAGATAGCTGTTGCTAGATAAAGTAGGGATGCAGTTTTCTCGTGCTCTGCCACTGGCTGAGTGTTATATACCACGTTTGCTCCCGACGTATATAGCCAACATGGTGGTAAACGTCCGATTTGTGCGTTCTAAAACACCGTTAGTTTGGGAATGATAAGGTGTGGAGTGGCGAAACCTGCAGGCGCTCAGGCGAAGAAGTTCTTCGACAATGTCCGCTATGAATTGACGTCCACAGTCAATAATGATGACTGCAGGAAGACCGTGCAGATGAATGACGAATCGAAGTAAGAAATGAGATACTTCAGATGCAGTAGCGGACGGTATCGCGGTTGTCTCACAATAGCGGGTTAAGTAATCTACGCACACGAGAATCCATCGGTTTCCTTTCGAGGACTGTGCGTAAGGTCCAAGAATGTCAACCCCAACTTGCTCCTATGAGGCTGTTGGAGGTGTGACTGGTCGAGTCTGCCCGGTGGACTTGGAGTCGGCAGCTTAAAACGGTGGCATTGCACACAGCTGGCTACATATCGCTCGATTGTTGAACGCATCTTCGGCCAGTAAAACCGCTGCTCTGTGCGGTGGAGTGCTAGGTCCACTCCTAAGTGACCAGACGTGGCGTCGTCATTCATTATTTCTAAAACTGTGAAGCATAGGCTTTCTGGAACGACAAGAAGCATGCGTGCTCCCCAGAGGCGAAATTCTCCTTGTAAAGCCATCCTTCGCGAATGCTAAAAGTGTTCTTCAAAGGATCCTTGATGGATTCAAACAAAGAGGTTAATGTTTGGTCTTTGCGTTGCTCGGTTCGGAAAACTCGAAGAGCGGGGAAGGTTTCTCAAAATGGAGCCAAATATTCATCGAAGTTGTTTGCGTCGTCATCAGTCGCTTGAAGCGGCAAACGCGAAAGACAATCAGCATCTGAGTGTTTATGGCAGCTTTTATGCACCACAGT
Source organism: Amblyomma maculatum (assembly GCF_055883805.1). Taxonomy (NCBI): domain Eukaryota; kingdom Metazoa; phylum Arthropoda; class Arachnida; order Ixodida; family Ixodidae; genus Amblyomma; species Amblyomma maculatum. The sequence goes on from NW_028146745.1 coordinate 205,322, forward strand.
AAAATTAAATGCTTGTAGTCGTAAATCCCATAGAACGAGCTGTCCACAGGGGTCACGAAGACTAACGAGCCAGCAAAGTGAATGGTGGTCGGTCATGACTGTGAATGCATTCCAGTACAGATTGGAGCAGAAGCGCTGAATAGCGACAACAACGGCGACACTTCCTTGCTAAGTAACCATGTAATTTCTTTCGCACTTACTCGAGTGGCTGCCATATGCTATGAGGTGCTGATTGCGGCCATGAAGTTGTATACGCACAGCACCGATACCGATACCACTTGCGTCAGTGTGTAATTCAATTGGAGCTGATGGGCAGAATCGGCGTAGGATGGGAGCCGAGATAAAATTTTAAAAAATTCAGATGATTGAAAGCTGCGTCACATTTGCTGGTCCAATTGAATGGTGCATCGTTTTGCAGCAGACACGTGAATTGGTCAGCAATAGCTACAAACCTTGGCATAAAGCGTCGAAAGTACGCGCATACACATAAAGACCTATGCGACTCTTTTACTGATTGGGGGACCTTAAAACTTTTGACAGCTTCAATATTCTTGGGATCTGGTCGAACACCTTCTTTGTCAACTAAGTGACCAAGCACAATTGTTTCACGATCCCCCCAAAAATTTCTTCGAATTCAGTATAAGTGTAGCTCGTTCCATGCAATTAGACACAATATCACGACGACTTTTGTGCTCATGAAACGATTCGCCAAAAATTACAACGGCGTTCAAAGAACATAAACAAACTTGCCACTTTTGTCCACACAGGACTGCATCCATGAACCCGTCGAATTAGGTAGGCGCATTACATAATCCAAAAGGCACATCATTGAATTTATAGAGACTGTGTGGTGTTACGAATGCCGTTTTCTTTTTATCCGCAGTGTGCATGGAAATTTGCCAGTAGCCTCATCTCAAGTCAATAAAAGAAAAGTATGAAACTGAGCGCAGACAGTCTATTGCGTCGTCTATATGTGGAAGTGGGTAGACAGCTTTCTTCTTTACTGTATTTAAGCGACAGTAATCAACACAAAACCTCCATGTGCCATCTTTCTTTCTATCAAGGATAACTGGAGCTTCCCAAGAACTAGACGATTTTTGAATAGTTCCGCGCTTTAGCATCTCTTGAACTTCATCATCGATTACCTTACGTACAGCTGCTGAGACACGATAGGGATTCTGGTGTATCGGAGGTGCGGACCCGGTGTTTATCGTGTGATGAATACGACTGGTAGGCAGCGGTGTTGAGTCGTCCTTGGCAAAGCCGAACACTGTCATGTGCTTCAGAAGTAGTTGCGATATTATAGCATATATGTTTGAATTAGCAAATTATTCGAAGACTTTCTGAAAATCATTCTGGAAAATCGAAGGCTTTATTTACACCTAAATAAATAAAGTCCTTTGTGAGTCGCTTGTCCAAGGCTGTCATATGTAAATTAGGTTAGTTGGGTGGCAAAGGACAACCCTTTCCGAAAATCATGTTGATAAATGTTAAGTAATGAATTCGCACTCAAATTCGCTACAGTGCTGCTGTACAAAATGTGCTCGGATATTTGCATGCGACATATTGAAATTTATCTTTAACAAAGGTGCAAGCGAACGCGCACACTTTTTGTGAAAACTATTAGTCAACCCATCAGGCCCGCCACCTTTTCAATTATTCAAACGCTGCAAGAGTGCCTCACTACCACTTGTTCCTATCACAATGTCTTCCATATCAGCTATCTGTCTATTCGAAATCTGTCCTACCTGAGTCATCTTGATGCGTCACTGACGTGAAAACGGAACATAAATACTGCCTGAAAGATTCTGCTTTAGCTACGTCCTCGTATACAAAAGTAATCTGCGGTCAGAAGAAGCGGAATTGAGAGATTATATTTACTGCTTCCTTTGACATACGTCAAAAATTATTCGGGGTTGCCTCGCGGCCTTGCATGAAGTGATTCGGAAAAAGCACCTTTAGATGCCCGTATAGCTAGTTATATTTGCCGTGGTATTTCCTGCAGCTTATTCCGATTTCGGTGACTGGTTACTATTTAAATATACCATAACATCTCTGTCTGTTGTGAGTGAGACAACGCAATTACTTTGTACACCATCGTTCACTTTTGTTTTGCCTACAGGGGCCCTATTTTCGATAATTCGTCATTTTCTTCAAATTGTGACGTACGCGTTACGTGCAGTATAAAGATGCCGGTTTACGTAAGCACATAATCGGGTAACGCATTCTAAAAAAAAAAATGACAGAAAAAGCGCGCCCTCGTCTGCTACTATATACTGGCGCTAAGTATGAAAGACAACGATGGTTCTGCAGGAACCGAGCCGCTGCGGTGCATTCCGCAATTTACAAGCCTCGGGTTGTAGTGAGGGTGGGTGAAGTATGTTGTAGCGTAGCAGTATCAGTGTGTCAAGACATACTTGCGTCGGACATTCGACGGCAGCTGTGAACAGATAGTCTCCGCGAGTTTTGTTGAAGGGCAAGAAAGGCAACATCATATGCACACTAGGTTGGCGCAGAATGGGCTCGGAAAGTAGCATTTATCCTCAGAACCACCGATAACTACTCACGTTCACTTTTAAGCGGCTTGTAAATGTAGGAACTGAAACGTTTAAGGTCCTCTTCGTAAACAGAAGGAATCGACAGATTTCCAAAATAGCTCTAGCAATGATGAAGAGGCGCAGGCGCAGCCGGCATGGTCCATATCTCAGGACAACGCTCGCAGTCTCAAAGGATCAATTACTTTTAGGTACTGGCTGTGCTACCCACATTTTCCGAAAAGCCGCGTAATGACCTGCTATCGTTAGGTCACCCAGCAGCTTAAGTTTTAACATATTGTGTCGGCTTGAGTTGTGTAGAGCGCGGAAAGCAGCGCACAAAGAGAGATGGAGAGAGAGTGTGTGTTCTGTGTGTGTGTATATGTGTGTCTTCTACACACACACACACACACACACACACACACACACACACACACACACACACACACACACACACACACACACACACACACACACACACACACACACACACACACACACACACACACACACACACACACACACACACACACACACACACACACACACACACACACACACACACACACACACACACACACACACACACACACACAAAATGAAAGGCATACGCTGGGCCTTACACCTAGTCGGTTAAGCTTTCATGCGCTGGAGTGCAAAAGCCTCTAGCGAAATGCAAAAGATGTCCAAGGAAGAAGACAGAAGAATGGAATATCAGGAAGGTTAATTAGGCGATTCCCAGGCCACCGTACACATGCAGAGGGAGATGAACGGAAAATAAGGAAAGAAAGCGAAAAATGACGGAGCAAACCGTGGTATGAAGCTAGGGCGGCGACGTAGCGACAAACAGAGCGGTAAAGGTCAGGCAGGTAGAATCATCGTCGAACATTGTAGTATGTGCGTGACACTCACACGTGCCCTGCTGTAGCAGCATCATGCAGGTGCTCAAGAACAGCAGAGCATAAATGTGTCGGGACACCAAGCAGATCTACAGCAACTGGGCGCATATTGCGTCGGTATAATGTGTCGTTAAGCAGCACAAACATACTGATGGACAGATCGGAGCTGTCTTTGCGGATGTGATCAATAATGGGGCGCAGGGAAGGATTAAGACACCGATTTGACACCGATTTGACACCGATTTGGAGAAAGTCCGAGATGGACAAAACGCAGTCGTCAGCAGTATTGTTCGAAGTTCACGAGGGTCCACGGAGTGCTGGACAAGCAGTCGGCATCCTAATTTAGGCGGCCTGACTTGTACTCAACACTAAATACGTATTATTTTAATCACAAAGCCCAGCGACCTAAGCGGCCGGTAGGGCCCTTAAGTGAGGACAGCCAACACAAGGCATGATGGTCCGTCACTACGCTGAAGGGAAAACCAAACAAATAAAGGCGGAATTTGGTTAATGCCCAAACAAGTGCGAGGCATTCGCGCTCCGTAATGTAATCATTGCGCGCTGACTGAGATAGGAGGTGACTTGCATAGGCAATCACACGAGAGTGGCCGTGGTGGTACTGAGCAAGGATGGCGCCAATACCATGTCCGCTAGCATCGGTGCGCAGTTCTGTAGGTACAGACGGGTCGAGTTGCGGTAGGACAAGAGGAGTAGTGAGGACGAAAATGAGCGCTGTGAATGCCTGAGCTTGCTCTCAGCGCCGGAGAAAACTTCGCACATCACTTGTAGTGCGTGAAGTAGGGAACTCGTGGACTGCACGAACTTTTTCAGGGTCGGGCTGCACATCACTTCCGTCAACGAAATGGCCCAGCATTTTGATCTGGCGGCGGCCGAATCTGCATTTTTTGTGTTTAGTTAAGACCTGACTGGCGCGGCGGAAGACGGCCAGTATCGTAGAAAGCCGTTGAAGGTGACTTGTGAACGTGGGAGAGAAAACGACAACGTCATCTAAGTAGCATAAGCACGTTGTCCAGTTGAAGCCATAGAGAAGCGCGTCCATCATGTGCTCGAAGGTCGCAGGTGTGTTACAGAAGCCAAATGGCATGACGTTGGATTGGCCATGTCCGTCAGGGGTGAAAATTGCGATTTTCTCTCGATCCCGTTTGTCGACAGCTATTTGCCATTAGCCAGAAGGTATGTAGATCGAAGAAAAATAGCTTGAACCGTGCAAGCAGTCGAGGCCGTCACGAATTCTCTGCAGCGGATAAACGTCTGTTTAGGTATCTAATTGAGGTGGCGGTAGGCGACACAGAATCTCCACGTTTGACCTTTCGTTTTGACCAAAACGACAGGGGACGCCGCCCAGGAACTATGGGAAGGTTCAATGATATTGTTTTTCAGCATTTTGTCAGCCTCCTTCTGTGTCACCTGGCGCTCAGCAAGGAAGACTCGATAAGGCCTTTGGTGAATGGGGCTGACATTACTAGTATTGATGCGATGGGTAACGACAGATGTCTGGCCCAAAGGTCGTCCCCAAACTCAAAATGTCTCTGTGCGAAACCAACAGGTCGGAGAGAGCACTAGCTTGCTCAGGTGTCTGTTGCAATCATGGGAGTAAAAAGGGTCGAACGAGAAGCTGATAAGGGGAGCTCAGACAGAAGCACAGGCTTGAGGGCAGACACTTTGCAGTCATCCAGCAGAAACAAGAAACAGAAACAAAAACACGGGGCAAAACGTGGACGCCATGGCTGAAGTTTAGGACGGGAAAATAGGTTCTGTTATCCGTGACGATCATGACAGTGTGAGGAGTATGACGTTACGGTGGAGAATAACATCGGTGATTGCACAAGTGACGTATGTACCATCAGGAATAGCAGGAAACGGGGAGAAGGAACATACATGGTAGCTTCGGGCGACAGGCGGGCAAACTCGATGGAGCGGAGCCGTTGCTTGATATCTCTGTGGTCGGAGCAGAATGGCAGGTCTACACGCAGGAGGCCACTTGAACAATCAATCAGGGCAGGGTGGGTCGTTAAAAAGTCGATGTCCGATGGTCACATTTTAAGGGAAGCGGTTGATTACAGTGAAGAGTACAGGGGTAGTGCGACCACAAATTCTCACGTGCGTAGTGCACAATTCCACGACGGCAGCGACGCTTCCATTGGCGACACGAACGGCTAATGAAGAGGCTGGTGTGACAACGTTTTTGAGTCGGCGGCGAAACGAAGAGCTGAGGACTGAAATTTGGGACAGTGTCAATGAGGGCGGAAACAAGGACACCATCTACGCAGTTATCTAGGCGATTGTGGCATTGAGCGAGGGTTAGCAGGAGATTTTCGGGCAGGGTCGCCAATGCAGCTTCACCTCAGGGAGCTGCATTGATCAGTTTTCCGGGAGAGGGCCAGAGAAGTGAGGGGAGGATGAACGGAGAGGTGGGGCGAGTAGGAACGACGGGTCTGGCAAGACGGCGAGCGGCTGGGCATGAGCGGGGATGGCGATCACCAGGGGGAGTATGACGGAGAGAGTTTAGGTGTGGTCAGTAGGCGGCGCTGCGATCACGATAGTAGTGAGGTCGTGGTGGCGGAACCCAATGGCGCGGCATTGGCGAGAAATGCGGCCGACACGTGAGCAGTTGAAGTAAATGGGTCGGTTGACCGAGGTCCGCCATTTTTCCGGGTTGCGGTAGCGGTATCGCCTCGGGAAGGACGCAGTCGGAGCCACAGCAGCTACCACCGGAACGTTGTATGGAGCCTGCAAAGCTGAGGCTTACGTTCGCATTAAGGCCCACATTTACGAATTCGTGCCGAACGACAGCTTGGATCAGCGCTATAGTAGCGTCCGCCGGCGGAGGTGTGAATGTGACGGGGCCAATTGCCTTCAGCTCTCTGCAAACAATCCTGGTCAAGTTTGGCTGATGGGACGGCTGCTGCAGTGTCCGCAGATCCTCGCACAAATACGTAACTGTGTATGGTAAGCGGTCGAAGCAGGGAGCAGTACGACGTAGTGTAGCCTGCTCAAACCGCTGACATACCTTGAGGACGCAGTCGACCATCGTACAGTCTTTGCAAAAGAGAAGGTTAAAAGCGTCGTCAGCAATTCCCTTTAAGCCGTGGCCCACCTTTTCACACTGGGGAATGGCGCTATTCACTTTGTTGCATAGAGCTCGTACGTCTTGTATGTAAGACAGATGATTCGATCGACGATTGTGATCGCGATGCTAGGTCTTTTTTAGCGCCCAGCTTGCGTCCGACCGCCTTGCCGAAGAGATTCCAAAGCTTTTCTTTAAACATGTCCCAGGATGTCAGATCTTCTTTGTGCGTCCCAAACCAGACGCGCGCTGTACCTGCCAGGTAGCAAATGACGTTCGCAAGCATGAATGTTGCGTCCCATCAGCTGTGCTTACTGACTGTTCGTACATAGCGAGCCCATCATCGATGTCGACGCCATCGGTGCCGCTAAAGATGCCTGGATCACGAGGCTGCGCCAAAAGGACAGTGGACGCTTTTTGTGACACTGTAGAAGGGGCTGCGTCGGTTTGCGTAGTGCTATCCCCAAGTTGGCGGCCACTGCAGAAATCCAAATTGTGGTATTGGTGTCATACCCAGCACCTCCACCAAAATGTTACTGGGCACACTCCGTCGTAGCCGCAAAAGTTCGTCGTCACGGACACACTCGCAGCACAACTAGAACCTAGCTTCAGCGCCGTCATTGTTCACTAGCTCAGCACTTCGTCACCCTTCCGTGACTGCACACCGTAACAATATATAGCTTATGAATACATATTTCCCGCCACACAATGTCAGCCAATCAGATTTCAGGAGGCGTCTTTTGACAATGGGCAGTTCATTTCGGCCCATTCGTAATACAAGCGTAAGTGTCCCCCTTTTTATTATATATACATCTGTTGTCCCTCCAAAATTACTTATAAATGTCGTTCAGATAGCATGAATATCTCTGCTAAAAACTAGTTTTCACGCTCACGTCATTTTGATGTCACCGCAAAGAGCCATTTTGACAGACCGCAATTTAGCGCCACAAATTTGAAACACGTGCTTTTTCTGACAACATTCAGAGAAACAAGATGGCGCCAAACTGCGCCCATGTGTGTCGAAAATAGGGCCACCGGTCAGTATTTTTAATGGAACAGAAATTGTTTTGAGACTTGAAGCAGCCTAAGGCCTGAGTCTGGGATTTCATTTGCCGCTGTATGTCCAATTAGCATACTGTCAGTTGCTTTAAATGCTAACCTTTCCGCACTCGTAGTTAAGTAAGTATTATATGCAACTAGTGCGAATTAATCTTGTAAACACGCTTGTAAACCACCTGTCCCCTTCATGGAACACTGCCTTGTCGTTGAGGAGGGGCTTGGAAAACTCGATGAAGTCGTGAGCTCTGCTTTGTAGGGCCACCCAAGATAGACAGGTCACGGCAGAGAGTTTTGACAAAATGTGATTCACTGGATATGGTAATGGCAACCCACTGCAGTATTCCCTGCCAAGACAACCCTATGGCCAGTCACAATAGCATTAATGATATGACGCCGGAAGATGAGCCCCCCAGATTGGAAGGCGTCTCACATGCTACTGGGGATGAACAAAGGGCGATTCCTAATAGCTCCAGGACGAATAAAGCGGCTGAGCTAAAGCCAAAAAGATGCTCAGTTGTGGATGTGTCGGGAAGCGACCGGAAAGTCCGATGTAGCAAGAAGTTATGTGATGTTAGGAAGATAGAGACCGGAAAGCGTGGCGTGACATGGTCTATAGGGTCACGTAGAGTCTGACACGACTGAACGACTGAACTGAATGAAACCACCTTTAGGCACTGCCGTCTGCGTTTGCTACTGTATGGACGTCGCCAGTTTGGCTTCAGTAGCGTTCATGAGCTCGAGTATAGTTTTCATTTGCCGCTGTATGTCCAATTAGCATACTGTCAGTTGCTCTAAATGCTCACTTTTCCGCACTCGTAGTTAGGTAAGTATTATATGCAACTAGCGCGAATTAATCTTGTAAACACGCTTGTAAACCACCTCTAGGCACTGCCGTCGGCGTCTGCTACCGTATCGACGTCGCCAGTTTGGCTTCAGTAGCGTTAATGAGGGCGAGTATCTTCATAGTCAACAGCAGAATTCGTTTGAAGCTTTTAGCAGCTTGAATATTGCGCGATACTAATAATTCTACTCAATGTTTCAACTTTATTTTGAGTTCACATTTTCATTTAAATGAACTAGTACCGGCAGTTATTTGACAAGGCTTGAAGAGCTGAGTACGACGCTTGCTTGTGTTGGCCAGGGGAGGCTGATGCGCGGCCGGGTGAGTCACCGTAGTGGCCGAGTGAGAAGAAGGACGGTGACGGCGATTCGTGCAAGGCGACGCGCTCTCCTTAAGAGGAAATGGATACGTATCTTCAATATGCTAGACTTTTATTTGCGGAAGCCGCACGGGCTTTCTTCGCGCCACGCAGACCTTACGATATGAATGTGCGCCGATTTCGTGACAACGGCAAAGAAAGGCAGCAAGCTAGCCCCCTCGTTCAAAAGACGCCTGTTTGTTGTTGAAACTTTGCTGTAGCATAGAGCGTGGTAAGAGCTGTATAGCACTGGCCTAACCTCAAAATTTGCTATATAGTGTCAAAAAGTATGTTTTGCAAGTTGATGCTTTACTTTATCAACTACGCAAAGACCATGATAAAAATATCAACAAAGTATACAACACAGACAGCATCGACGAATATATATGTGTGATCAATACGCCCATCTAAAAGCAGTTCGCCTGCAAATAAAAAGCTGAAGCCTTCTCAATCCCCGAGTGCAGTTTTATAACCGCCATGCAGTTTGAAAAAAAAGAACATCATACCACATCAGCGCAAACGACTTAGCACTGGCTGCGCCTAAATCGAGAAAACAAGACTCGCCAAACTGCGAAGCATCCTTCCAAATACCAAATACTAAGAAGAAACATGCGCGCGGGGTGTAAAGTTGATAACCGGCGCATTTTAGACAAGACAGTAAACTTCATATCATTCATGGTAGCGTAAGTGAACAGCGAGACGCCAGACACAAGAAACTGCTTCATTGCTTTCTTCGCAAGCATCCCAGAAGAGATGCAAATTTTGATTAGCAATACAATACAGAGTGCCATAAATAGATAGCGTAAGGGTTGTTATTATATTGATTATATTAAGTGCTTTAACATAACGCAGCTCTTTCAGACATCAATGTATTGGATGTTTATGGTTCGTGTCTCGGAATGGCCTTTCAAGTTGTAGTTATTATTTCTATAAGTTTCTGCCCCCCCCCCCCCCCCCCATATTGTAGCTATGCTGCGTCTCGCTACATTACTTTTGGACTAAGCCTTGTCCACCACTTTATTTCTGCCATGATCCTGGCAAACGCAAATCAACGGCTACCTCAGCGGATCATATCTTTTGCTTACTCCATCGAGCCGACGCGAATAGGGCTGGGTATACAAGGAAGGAATATCAGCTGAAACTCTGAAGAATATTTCCTATGTATCCGCACCCACTCGACTACGTGATTTAGAAAACAAATGAGTAACGAAAGGGATTATGATACGCGTAGAAAAACAGTGTCAATGCGAATCAAAGCTTGTGCATCGTAAGGCCTCCTTAGGAACACTTATTTTTTACGAACCTTATTTACGAACACCTGCTTACATTTTGCAGCTTGCGCTTATATATACATAACAACGTTTATCTTAAATCGTCAGTAATCTGTAATATATCCCTTTAATCGGTGTTCTTTATGTGCCCGCTTATATAAATTACAAATACAGTGTGCGAGCAAAACACATTTATTCACTACCGCACTAATTTAAAGCACTGTGGTATTTACCGGCAAAAAAAATAAACAAGGTATGCGCGACTCAAGCATTTATTCTTTGTTCGTAATTAACATATACGCATATCACGGAAATTTGTTTGCGTGCCACTAACCAAAGGGTGAACCAGCTGTTTAGATGAAAAAAAAAAAGTTAAATACAGCTACGGCATTACTTCAAATAAAATGTCAAAAATTAAACCTGTCACATACGTAATACGTTCATAGAGGGCACTTGAGTGCGGACGCTTTACTGGCATCAAATGGTACAGAGCAAACAAACAAAAATAAAAGCACTGATAATTGCGCGTCGAATTGGCAGGTATGATGCAGTTCTTGGCGCGCATCGAGAGAAAGCGGAAAAATGCGAAAGAGATGACGAACACCTAATACGCAAGCAATTAAAGTAATGCCGAAATCAAATGCGGACATAATACGTGTTTATTCTTTGAGTGTGTGGTATGAAATATGAGTAATCGAATGGATATACTTGCAACTACTGCTTACCGGACTATATATAATTGGGGTACTTGCCGCGGGTGCTCTTTGCAGTGCTAACCAGACTATAATTGTTAACAAGGTTGATATTACACGTTAAATACTTCCAAGGGAATTTAATTATTTTGCTTTTGGGAACTCTTGTCGTGATTCGCTTACTTCGCAAAGAGCGAAGCCGCAAAAACACTAAATTTCATTGCTTCAAGTGGGAGCTTTTCTGGTGCTCCAAGTAGGTCAACTTTCTCAACCTTCACATTTTACAGGAATTTTGCAAAATCTGAAGTGCCAAGCAGTCGAAAAGGACCGTGCATCGAGCCAAATTTTTGAGTAAATTGCGACCTATCTTCGAACCTATAGCGCTATTTTTGTTCGTGGTGAGAAACCGTGCCGGCCTCACAATCTCTCTTTCGCAGAAGGATGATCTAGCGGAAGCGAATAAGCGTATACCAGTATAGCCTCTGCGTCCTCTATTTCCCGTCGTTATTTCTTTTTCAAAGCTATTCCTTTTTTTTATTTTGTATGTACATAAAACAGGACTAGAGCGATCTTCTGGAGGCAATGACTTGCATATTACCCGTGGCTTGCGTACCCTAGAATGGAAACATTTTCTTGAACAATTAGACCATTTCTACCTCCATGCGGGGTAGTCCACATTTAATTCATTCCAACTAACTGCCGACTTCTTTTGTGGCTTCAGTGACGTAATGTAGTCGGCATTGTTGGCGTGGGAAACAACGGGATATACCATTTTGGACTGTTTTGATAGTGTGGTTACTGTGACCAGTTTCAGTCAGCGCTCGAACGCACATGTTGTATGTTTCACTTCTTCATACATCCTGCCTCCAAACTGCCCTCTTTTCAAAACGACTACATTTCTGGACGTGAATTAGGTGCTTTAGGAATGCTAAAGCAAGCTGTACGGCGAGTGAAGCGTGCTCTGCGAGTCGTACGCAGGCCCTCTCCAAGCTGTTTTCTTCGGAGCCAACTCCTGTCATGTTACTTCCCCGAGGTGTTGCCGACGGCCAAAATGGAAAATAAATTAGGTGATTACTAACAGTACTGAGCACCGTTAACCGGCATGTTTGTAAAATCTTGTCGCCAACAGCTCGAGACGACGCACAAGCAAACAAGAACGTACAGTCCGCGCGGTATCCGCCCCGCCGCACAGCGCGCATACGCGGGCGCTCGGACGGCTGACACACCAGTTGCTGGTGGCGCCCTCTGCGCTGCGGCGCCTCCGTCATCGCAAAACCGGCCCCTCGCTCCCATGCATTTCGCGGCGCGGTCGACACACTGCCCAATCTTCTAGAGCACTATCACCGGGGGCCTCTTATCGTCTGCTTCATCGTCATCGCCCTTCGGCAAGAACTCGCAAGTTTTGTTGCCACGCTGTACATCCCTGGCGTTGACCTCACCTTCGATTTTGTGTTACGTCGTGTGCGCGACGGGTGCAGAACAGTTCTGGGCTAGACTGGTCACTCTCTTGAGTTCGCGAAGGCAGTTATCGAAGCGCTGAATTGTTGTTGTTGACGGGACATGAGCGGGAGCTTGTTACAGTGTGCAGTCCCTGGCTACGAAGGTATTGCTAGTGACGGCAGGAAAAACATTCTGCATCAAGTGCTTCAAAACGCCAACCTCCGGAAACATTGGCTACAGATCATCGGATAGCCAGCATCGGTGAAGACAGCGTTTATCTACGTTTGCTTTACCCGGATGTGTGGTTCGCGATTTGGGGATTCCAACAAGACTGAGTCTGCGTGAAGGAGCGGTACCAACGCTGTTTCTTCCAACCCTGCCGGTAAGTGTAAAATGAAAAGATTGTGATAATATTAGCTTTAGACGCGTTATCACAGTACAGAGTGGATTGTTTTTTTCTTTTAACTCAGGCGATCTTGCTCGGCGTTGTGGCATGCATATAGCAAGATTTTTCATGATCACTGTGCACTACACTGCTCAAAATAGACCAGTGGCGAGCTTACGATGGGATTTTATTATTTTTTTAATGTTATGCTAGTCGACCGCACGCACCAATGCACCCATATAAGCCGTATACTATCATCGTCGGGGTTTAGCAGCGGATTCTTCAACGGCGTGTACTTGTGGGGGTCGAGTCCTATCTCGGTACTCATTCGCCGAAGTCGCTTTTCAAGCTCGGGGTCCATAATATCCCTACCGCAGCAAGGGCATGAGATGTTAGCGAAAGACTAGAAATTCAGAATCGAGATCGCAGAGAGCGGTCTTCCGGGCGTTGCGGAGGGAAACTCTCTCGTGCACCTTGCCCGAACCTTCAAACTTCCGTGTTTAGGTTCCTCTTGCTTTTGACTATATGATGCCCCTTCGTGAAAGATAACGATCGATTGTAAAGAAAAAAAAAATTACCGACGATTACGTTACTTCCTAATGCGAAATTTGAGGCAGCAAATAAGCTGTTTCACCTTTTCGATAGATTGAGGCAAAGAAATCGAGCAACACATGTATGCGCTATCACAGAATGTTTTTTTTTTTTATTTTTCACATGTATTCCTTTAATAAAGACTCCTCTAACAGTTCTTGACAGTCATGAAGGAAGCTTTGTGGTCGGAGAAATAGACTGATATATGTTCGACTTGGTCCCTCTGCTCTGGCAGCTCGTTTAGCAGCAGCAGCAGCAGCAGCGGCAGCGGCGGCGGCGGCGGCGGCGGCGGCGGCGGCGGCAGCGGCGGCGGCGGCGGCAGCAGCAGCAGCAGCAGCAGACGGAGGACTTCCACCGGTCGTCTCGCTCATGGCTCAGAAAGAACTGGCAGATAAATTCGCAGTGGCGAACGGCAGTGGCAATTTCGGCTCGGGCGGTGCCCATATACAGATCCGCCGCCACCGATCTGGCTCTCTGATTGCCACCGCACAGGGGTTTCATTGGAGGAGGAGCGAAGAAAGGAATTAGGTTTGAGCCGGCGCTTTGACAACCGGAGACTCGCAGGAAGAGAGGGAGGGGGGCGGCGTGTACACCCAGCGGCAAACGATGGGGGCAGAAGCGCGCGCAGCAAGCGGACAACGCGATAAAAGGAGGAGGGAAGAGATAGCAGCGACTGACTGATGCTGCTGACGCCGATAGTGAGTCAACCCCAGCTGCGGAGTTGGTTTCAGAGACAACGCCGCCGATGCCAACGCAAACAATATGATACCCTCGCTTCCGCAGCGCCAAGAACCAGGTCTAGCCGTGGGAAGGTGGTCACGTATTCGTCGACGTGCCGGGGCCTACGTGAAATAACCGGCGCGTCGGCAACTGAAGAGCACCCTATCCGCCGCACAGGAACAAGGGGGGACCCTCCCCTCCTCTTTCTGCATGGCGGCGACGGTGTTCTATGCAGTCACGTTATCTTGACTCTCTAGCGGCGTCAGCGGCATCCAGCGGTATCAGTTGGTCGCTGCTAGCGCTGGGGGGATGAAAGGGGGGCGGAGCTGGTTACGAGGCCGACGACGACGCCGACGCGAAACCCAGGAACGGACGCCAAAGAGCTGCGCTCTAAAAAAGGAAGGGGATGAGGAGAAGGGGACTGCGTAGTTGTGCGCTGTGGTGTAGTTTGTCAGAAGAAAGTCAGGAATGAAGAGATGGAAACAGAAAAAAAAAGTGCCAAGAGGCTTTACCCTTCTGCAGGAGGGGGGGGGGGGGGGTCGCGAATGAAACGTTATCACTCGCGTGAACTGGATTTGTCGCTCAAAGTTGTGCCTCTTTACCCCTAAGCGATCAGCTGCCGATCGTAAGTGTAAGAGTTGGTTTTGACAGGAGCATATACAGGAGTTATACACAACTAGATTTTCCTGCGGAAATGGGGGGGGGGGAATTAACCGCAACAAGGGAAGAGGACTTCTTCAAATCGCTCACCGACAGCAATAAGAGCAAGAACCTTCTCCGGTTCCTAACGGAAAATAATTTTCACGGGTTCTTATAATATGCCTTATGGCAAGCTTGCGTAATAAAAAAAGAAAAAACAGCGCGCGCATGCAGTAGTGCAACGATCGAGTGACACAGTTCGGCACAATGTTACAAGTGGCTCACAAATGCACATTTATTTTTGTCCCAGCTTTTCCAGGAACAGCGGGTGTAGATAATCAGCCAGCTGGATGGAATGGAAGTGGACCTCGCAGGAGATGGGCGTTGCGACTCCCCGGGCTACAGCGCCAAGTACTGCACGTACAATGTTGTTATCATTCAGACTGACTATATTCTACAATGGAAAAGGTAAGAACAGGAGAGGTAAGGCAATGCTGTGATATGAAAATTGGCTAGCTGCAATTCATATTAATTGAGTGAAGTAAGCTGCAGTGCCCAATAGTGCGAGCATGGGGCCTGGCCTCAACATAACGAGTCTCAGTGCAGTCTTTAACAAAAGGCGACAATTTCTGCATATTATTAGGAGAAATTATTTTCAGCCTCACCAAGAATGCCCTTGGCAAGTGCTGCTTGCATGTCTATACATAAAAAGAATCAAATTAATCATTATGTAATACAAACAATTGAATTACAAAATGTTTTATCGTTGCAAACCATTGGTGAAGAGGTACATTTGCTGACATATATTATTATGCAATGAGTTTTTAATTTCATCTATCTACAGACCACCACCCAGCTATCTGGACATAATGCAAGAGCAGCAAATTTCCCATACAGCACTACTTTGATGCTTGGTGCATTACTAAAGATGCATGCAGCTGCTTGCTTTAATAATTAGGGCGAATACATGGTAATAACAATATTCTATACTGCATTTAAGAAGTTGAAAGCTCTGAGCAGGTCAAAGGGCTGTGAAGCAATAGAACCATGGATCCAGACAATCACAAGTCTATGTTGCTGCCCTGGGCCAGGGTAATGGTGACCTGATCATCAGCATGTAGCAATCTGTTGAACCACATATGCGATAAGCGTGATGGCCATGATAGACCATACATCAAATGCCTGCATTAGCTCCTTGCAAACAGGCAATGGATGAGCAGAGGTAATCTGTTTTGTATATTTTTTTGTAAAGTTTTCACTTTGATGTTGTTTGGAAGGTGCACGGCTCACACTTGTGGCATTTGTCAACCAATGATAAATTTAAGAGATAGGTAATGCAAATAGAACTTCACAGAAAAAACTTTGTATACATTCGCACATAACAGGAAGTTCACATATGACATAGCTGAGAAAGAAACCCCTAATGAAGTGAAGAAACAAAATAATGTAAATCTGAGTGCTGAGACTGCAAGATATTTTAATACTGAGGCAGCTTGGTTATACATGCTATTATGGAACACAAATACAATGGGATTTTCCATACTGTCCTATACTGACAATTTTAAAGAAGACAAAGTGTAGCATGTTTTCTCGACAACATCTCTTAGATTTCTTTTCACCGTAATATAGTAGTACAAGACCTGGGGGGTTTTCAAGAATATGATGCTAAAAGTGTTTTCAGCTGCAATGCAGCAGCTGTGAGCAGATTCAGCATCTACGATTGACTAGAACACACACCAACACTGCAACTCATCTGCGAAATATTTATATATATTTTTTATGTATATATTTTTAACAGATTCATGTGCTTTTAAGAAGCTGAACTCCATTCTGAAGAACTCCCAGTTTTTGATTGACACTCGATAACTGTCTCCCAAAGCCCAAACATCTTCCCTTGAATCTCTTCACAACCTTGTCATCAAGTTTGCTCCCAAATCAACTGCATGCTCGGATGGTGGGATGCAAGTAAGGTTTGTTGAATGAAAGAGAATACTAAGACATTATTTTTCACTCCGGTGTGACTAAGTAGTCCAACTTTTCTGCATGGCATGTGCAAACAATAAGTCCTTGCATGAAGCTTTTAATGTATGTACATAATATTGTCTTTATAAAAGGAACAGAGACCATAGGAAATAGAACACAGTGCGAAAAAGAAAACCAGAAGTTCATATCATTTGCTCCATTTCCTTTTGCTCCTTTTGATTCTTCAACTTGCTAAGCAGCCCATTGGAACTTGCAACTAAGCAGATTGCTTTTAGTTCGTGCTATGGAATAGCCCTGGAGGGCTGAAAAATTGCTTTGTGACCAATTTCAAGCACCTCAAAACAGTCATTCTCTTTGTCTAGTGCTGAGGTTTAGAGAAAAAAAGTTCAAAGGATTTTTTTTTAATGTGAGGAGGGGGAAGCTGCTGTGCTACTGGACGCATTTGGCGCCTTCTTTTTATGGAAGTTGGGCTTGACTTCAGTCTCCTTAGTGCAGTGCTTGATCTGGAGGTCTCATATTATCAGGCCAGGTAAAATGAGACCCTACAGTTGCGATTCACAGAAGTCGACTCTGACATCTGCCAAAAAAAGTGCCCTCCACGTAACTCAATCCCAAATTCTGCATAAAGTATACACTCAATGCACCTTATGAGCCAGCTGCCACAATCCTTCCATCCTGATAGTAAATACACTGCTGTAAAATTAGCTAAACTTATCTTGTGTCTTTCTTTTCGAAACTTGGAACACTTCCATGTCAAAGTTAGTTATCATACATTTGGAGGAGACTGCAGTGCACACTTCTGACATTCAAGGATGTTTCATATAATATGGTAAAAACATATTTGGTAGAATGGTAGCACTAGCCGTTCTGTAATCCCCTTCCGCGGAAAAAGTGAGACAAGAGGCTATAGACGCACTGCACAGGCCACCAAGGGTCCTCATTGAAAGTCATTGCTGTTATATTAAAATAGGCAGATGGGATGAGATAAAGAACAGTGCGCCAGGAATACATACAGACAGAAATGCCATGAGCTGAGACACTGCAATGACACAAAGTTGAGGTCGAGCATGGAGGGCTGGCTGGAAAAACACCTTGTCTCTCTTTTGTGCTCCTCATCTTAGTGCAGTCCCAAGCCAAAGATAGTTTTTAAAGAACTGGAAGTTATCAGTGCAAGTTTCCGACCCCTCTAGAACCATCTCGAATGTCCCGAAGCTAATGTATTGAAGCTGAAAGAATGCTCAAGGTTCACTTGATCACTTGAACTAATGATGATCGCTAGAATACCACAGCATGGAGAACACGGGTGATCCACGATATGAAGTTGTATAGCCCATGTCATACATTCATTTTGCTGCTTGAAGATCATTGCATCACATTTTTAATTTGATATAAAGGCGCTGGATATAGAGGCTAAAACAGAAGCAATCTCTGCTGCAGTGATGTGAATATAATGCATAATGGTTTCTTATAGAAGCCTTATGCTTGGTATAATTTTGCTAGTAGGCAACAAGAAACACATTTTTTTCCAAAGTATGAGAAATTCATTCATATTTACCTTCTTTTTAGGTCACATCTGGCTGTTATTCACTTCAATGAAAATTCTTCTAAGCTCCAGGCACAGAAAAAGAAAGGAGAGGACAGCTGGAAAGTGAAAATGGCAAAATCAAGAAAAGGACATTTCAGTGCCGCTTCAGTGAAAATGGAGCATACTTTTTGTAAGTTAAAACTTCGTTTTACTTATATTATTACACAAAAAAACTAAGTGAACTGTTGTAATCAGGATGGCTATTTCGCGCAGCGTACGTCCAAAGGATCCTCCTGGATGCGGAGAAACGGTCTCAGGGCTCTTCACACAGAGACACAGCTGCAAGCATAGCTTCAGAGCGCCACCTTTTGACTGATGCCTATGAAAGACCGTCAAAAGAAGTAATTGCTGCACACAGGCACAGATTTGTGCTTCATCATGACTATTCAATTGCCAGCACAACTGTCAGTATACATAACCCAAATGCTCAACAGACTGGCATCAGCGAGGCACAGCATTGGCCGCTGGAGCCAAAACAATTGTTTCAATATGTTTGCTGCGACTAACAATATTTGGAGCGCAGTTTCATATGACATTTTTTTTGTCGTAGTGAGTGCAGTCTTGTACCCATGTCTCTGTGTTTCGCTTCTGGTTGCGGCCAAGCAAACGTGCACAGAAAGCATGTTGCTGTTTGCTTATCGCGGCAACTCCACATGGTGTGCGACCGCTCGCAGGCCCTGCAAGTATTGCATCAAAGCTGCCACTTGAAACAAAAAGTAGAAAAAACAGAGCAACTGTGGGTTCAAGGTGTGTGTAAAGCTAGATAGCGAATAATTATGCTGATCAGAGTTGTTCAGCTTCTTGGGGTCAAGCTGGAAGTAAATGGAAGTAATTAAAGTGAGCCGACTACACAAGTGACCATGTCTCATCTCTCTTTTCACAGGCTCACTGTTCCGAATCCGTTACGGTCCACAGTTTACAAGACAACAGTGTAATTGCGCTTATTATTATTATGTGGGCGATATAATACTGTGTTCTTAACGATAATTTATACTGCTGAGCGACTAAGAAAGCACAACGCTTCGCTGCGGAGAGAGGTTTTTTTTTTTTAATAACGTCAATTGTTTACCCTCAGGACATAATAGAATATGCTCTAGGACTTATCTAGAGAAATTCTGTAGGCCTTCTCTTGAAATAAAGTTGTTTTCGGTGCCTTCGGTGTCTTCGGTGCCTCCTCATCACTGCACGTCATGTGAAACCTTGCAAGGGGCAGATACAGCATACGAATGCTAATACGTGTTTACCGAGGCGTCTTGTATCTCACCGGCCTAACCGCTCAGTAGTTTGTGGTGAAACTGCACACGGAGCTTTGATATTGCGGTAACTTTTATTTGCTCGCAGTAAATTAGGTAAGGGTGCTTAATTCGCTGCTGCTGCGTACAATGCGAACCCGCAATCTGCGCCAGTATCGGGGGCCGAAAGCTGCCAACGCCGGCACATGATACCACGGGTTCGCGCATCGCGCACTGCCAAGCCAGGTAGGTACAGTTGTCTTAGCTAATTTACTATAAGGCAAAAGTTCATAACCTTCAAACTTACTACGAGACAAAATGCAACCTCCGTGAGTAGTTTCACGCAATCAAGCCAACGGTTAAGACGGTAGGATTTTAATAGCCGCCACAGTAATGATGCATCACAACAATGACTAACTCATTGCACCTGTGAAACCGTCGCTTATCTGTGCGCTATGTTCAAGCTAGTAAACACATTACTTACCAGCGTATGTTGTCGCCTTGACTTGATCCGAGGTGCGTATTTTGGTTTGGTGGACACAGGAACGGAGCAGCGGTTGCCTCCGAAATTTTGCTGCACTACGTAAGGCGCAGTGGATTGGGGCCCGAGATTTAAAGCACCGACTTAATAGATCAATCAATTAGTTTATTTCCAGTTTTCTTTACAAAAAACTGAGGGCGGCAAGATAAAAGCAGTCGTTACGACCGCTTGACATGGAACATGTCATCTACTCCCATAAACTCATGGAACATGTCATCTACTCAGATATCATGAATTTTCTAGATTCACACAACTTCTTTCATCCTGCGCAACATGGTTTCCGAAAGGGTTTCTCGTGCGAAACACAACTAGCAATCTTTACTTTCGATCTGCACACTAACCTTGATCGTAACCACCAAACTGATTCAATTTTCTTAGACTTTGCAAAGGCCTTTGATAAGGTGCCTCACAAACGCTTACTAATGAAACTCTCCGCTCTAAATTTGCATCCCAACATTCTAAATTGGATTAAAGAGTTTCTTGCTAACCGCTCACAGTTCGTCTATGTTAATAACAAAAGCTCAAACACAATCCCCGTAACATCTGGCGTCCCACAGGGACCTGTACTCCCCCCTCTCCTGTTTCTAATATATATAAATGACCTACCTCTTCATGTACACTGTCAGATAAGAATCTTCGCCGACGACTGCGTAATCTATCGGAAAATTACTAACGTATCTGATCAAGTAGCACTACAGCATGACCTAACCCAAGTGCAAGAATGGTGCAACCGCTGGTTAATGACTTTAAACGCCAAGAAGTACAAACTCATCTCTTTTACTCCTCAGCATAACCCCCTTATTTTTTCATATGAAGTTGCTAACTCTTCCATAGAACGCGTGGAATCATATAAGTACCTTGGAATCACACTTTGCAGCGACCTTTCTTGGTGTACACACATAACTAACATCATATCATCTGCAAACAGATCTTTAGGCTTCATAAAACGTCACCTACGTCATGCGCCCCAACAAGCAAAATTTTTGGCATATAAAACACTGATCAGATCAAAGCTTGAGTACGCCAGTCCAATATGGAACCCATCTCAGATATGCTTAACAAATGCGCTTGAATCAGTTCAAAACCGCGCCATCCGTTTTGTGCATCACGCATACTCGTATTCCATCAGCGTTTCATCTCTAAAAGATACTCAGTCTTGATAACCTTTTACTCCGTCGCCGCATTGCCAGTCTTTGTTTCCTGCACAAAATTCTAAACAGTTCATTAAATCAGGCACCTTACATTGTGCATCGCACCCACATACGTCATCGCGCTTCGCATCCATTTCAGATAACTCGGCTTGTTGCTCACACCAAAACTTTTTCAGGATCTTTTTTTCCCCGAGCAATTGTGGACTGGAATGCCCTTCCCCACGAAGTCGCCGTCCTCTCATGCCAATCTTCATTTATTGATGCCTTAAAAATTTATTTTCAAACACAATGACCTGTGCTTGTATTTTCTCATGCTTTTATACCCACCCCTTATGTAATGCCACCAAGAGAGGCCTTTAAGGAAATAAAGTGAAGTGAAGTGAAGTAAAGTGAAGTGGTGCCTGCGCGAAGGGCGAAGATGCGCGAGTGCGCGCGCGAGACCGGAAGTGCAGGAAAAAAATCTTTAAAAAAATGTTTCTGTCTACAAAACATCCTAATTTTCTTTCCTGATAAATTAAAGTTAAGCGTATTTCGATATTTCTGGCATAAGCGATAGTTTAATGGCTGTGTGACGTCGCAAAGAAGCAGACCAATAGCCATTCGAAAACGCATGCACGTAGCAGCGTTGCACAGAGGAGAAGGAGGACTCACAAAAGTCGAAGGAAAGAACGCGCCAACTTTCGAATGGGATTGTGGGACCTGCACTGCACATAGACGTGTACTATTGCGTTCAAATGTGTATCGCAGAATAATCTAGCGACTGAGATAGTTTGTGAGGAGTGCACGGGAGGTGTTTGTGGAGGGTAGTGCATGGTGGCCTCTTGAAACGCAACCATACGGTATCTCGCCATCTGCAATACGATTGCCGCTGCAGCGCGGTCCGCGAATCCTCGGGCATGATTATCTAGCGCCTTCTTTGCTGGATGGGGAAACTACGCTTCAAAAAAGGTCAATTTTTAGTGTTGCTTTTTCAGACCGTTATGAATTTCAGCACCAGCTAGAAGCCGCTAACCAAGATATCTGCTACTGCCGCGAATGTTTTAGTAGAATTCATTCTTTCTTTTACTTTTCTCTTCTAATAAACTCTGCTAATATTAATATATTTTAATATATTTTGATACAATATTGCTTCAGGCGACTTTATTTGCTAGGTTGATGCACTTTTGTAACAATATGAATGTACGGAACTTAAAGACAGTTTTCGTTAAGGGTCACAGGCGCCACCCCGTCCGTAAGCGCACGAAAGCGCCACCCCATAAGCACACGAAGCTTGTAAAAAAAACACCGTTTTTTATATATCCGGCGCACGGGAATTTTAACTACTAATAGTATTGAAGAGCTCTGTTTAAATATAAGTACTCATAGAGCCACCACGTGCATATTCGCCATGACGCCATTAGTGTTTCATTAATTAGTTACAAGAGTGCTATTTCGCAATCTTTCTTGGAACCTAGTTGAAACTCTGGTAACGCATACCGTGAGCGTAGCTAAGAAATCTAAGGTTCATAATTCAAAAATAGCAAACCAGACACCCTAAGAGGCAAGCTTGACGTAGACATGACTCCTGATCTCTGCATGTGGAATGTGTATACCGCAAGTTAAGTATCGAGAGCTGGTAAATGCTTTCACGGTTCCTTGTGATTGCTGTGCGACCGTCAGAGCGGTTTCGTTCTAACGCCATTATTTTGAAAAAAGCTACTTACATAAAGTAGAGGTCTCATGCAATTGAAATGCGGTATTTTATGTATCTGTTTCGTGCGCGTTTATGTAGGCGAGTGCATGAGGTAAATCGTCTTCCTGTGCGGCGCGATATTGTGATTTTGGATCTTTTATGCACTTGGAAAGTTAGTATTCTTACAAATATGCTAAACACATATGATAACGCCACACGTACGAAATATCACATCTATATTAGGCTATAAAAATTGACAACACAGCTCAGCACGCATTGAGCACGGGCCCCACGTCACGTACGGCAACCTTATTTCGAGGAAATGTTTAGATAGCGGATTCGTGTTAGCCTAGAATATTGTTATGGGGATGTACTCACAGACAACACCATTTGTACACTCACTCCTGGCCCACATTCAAGCGTCCTTCCAACACCCGTACTCCCCAACACAATTACCGACCCTATTTCCGCAATGATTGCCTCTGACCTCAGCCCCGAACACGCTCAGGACCTGCACAACCTTTTGTTATCCTTCTCCGACATTTTTGACTTTGCTGCCGGTTCTCTGGGCCAAGCATCAGTTGTGACTCGCCGCACTGACACCGGCGGTACAAAACCTGTACATCGGAGGCCTTATCGTGTGTCCCTTTCCGAGCGCCAAGTCATCCAGCAGGAGGTCGACAAGATGTTGGGCAACGATATCATCGAACCTTCGAACAGCCCCTGGGCATCGCCTGTCATGCTCATTAGAAAGAAAGACAACAGTTGGCGCTTTTGCTTCGGCTATCGACATCTGAACAAGAGAACAAAGAAAGATGTTTACCCGTTGCTGCGAATAGACGATGCCTTGGACTGTTTACATGGAGCCCGCTACTTTTCCTCCATCGACCTTCGTAGTGGCTACTGGCAGATGTCTGTCGACGAACAAGACCGCGAGAAGACAGCTTTTGCACACCCGACGGACTTTACCCATTTAAGGTTATGCCTTTTGGACTTTGCAACGCCCCTGCTACTTTTGAACGAATGATGGACTCCTTACTCCGCGGCTTCAAATGGACGACTTGTCTATGTTACTTGGATGACGTGATTGTCATCTCGCCCTCGTTTGAAAGTCATCTTCGTCGCCTTTCTTCCATCTTGGCACTTTTCCGCCGTGCCGGACTTCAGCTGAACTCAAAGAAGTGCAGTTTTGGTCGCCGCGACCTTAAAGTGCTTGGCCATTTGGTGAATGCCACCGGCGTGCAACCCGATGCAGACAAAGTTCGCGCTGTCAGTGCTTTTTCATCTCCCCGTTCACCCCGTGATGTCCGCATCTTAATAGGACTCTGCTCTTATTTTCGCCGGTCCGTCCCAAACTTTGCCGCTGTTGCTCGTCCTCTCACCAATCTGCTGAAGAAAGGCGTTACTTTCTCGTGGGCACCAGAGCAGGCTAACGCATTCTCCACCCTCATCGCTGTTCTCACCAATCCTCCTATGTTGGCCCATTTCAACCTGTCTGCCTCGACGGAACTTCGCACCGACGCCAGTGGCCACGGGATTGGTGCTATTCTTCTTGCACAGCGACAACGCGGCCAACACTGTGTGATTGCCTACGCCAGTCGTCTCCTGTCATCAGCGGAACAGAACTATTCTATTACGGAACGGGAGTGCCTGGCTCTCGTTTGGGCCGTTGGAAAATTCAGACCCTACTTTTTTGGCCCACCCTTGACTGTAATTACCGCTTACCACGCACCACGCCTTATGTTGGCTCTCTTCCCTCAAGGATCCTGCTGGCCGCCTCGGCCGCTGGGCACTGCACTTGCAGGAGTATACCTTTTCCGTTGTATACAAATCCGGTCGGCTCCACCAGGATGCGGACTCTGTGTCCCGTTATCCCGTCGATCCCCCTTCTTCTACTGACCATGAGTCGGACCCCTGTGTCTTCTCTATATCGAACTTTTCCCACATAGCCGATGAACAGCGCTTGGACCACACCCTCAGTTCTCTTATCGACTACCTCCGCACACTCAGACGTGACTCTTCCCTCGCCCTGTTCTTCCTTCATGAGAATACGCTATACTGCCGCAACATGCGACCTGATGGCGCTGAGCACTTGCTGGTCGTTCCCCAACACTTATGGTGTGCCGCTCTCGTACAAATGCATGACGCCCCCATAACTGGTCATCTTGGCCTCTCACGCACATACGACCGCATGCGCCGGCGTTTCTTCTGGCCTGGACTTTACCGCTTTGTCCAACGTTGTGTAGCCGCTTGCGACCTCTGTCAATGCCGGAAGAAACCACCTGTGCTACCACCTGGACACCTGCAGCCGTGTTGGCCTTGACCTCCTAGGGGCCTTCCCCGAGTCCTTGTCAGGAAACAAATTGATCGCTGTGGTCACCGATTATGCCACGCGGTACGTGATCACTAGCGCCATTCCAACCAGCTGCGCCACAGACGTTGCTGACTTCCTTTTGCACGACGTCATACTTCACCATGGTGCTCCCCGTCAACTAGTTACCAACCGTGGCCTCTGTTTCCTTTCCCGAGTTGTTCAGGAAATACTTCGTTCTTGCTCCGTTCGGCACAAGTTCACCGCTGCTTATCACCCTCAGACGAACGGCCTTACGGAGCATTAACCGCACACTCACCGACATGCTCGCAATGTACGTATCCAGCAGTCATCTCGACTGGGGTATTAGTCTGCCATTTGTCACCTTTGCATATAACTCTTCGCGTCATGACACTGTTGGGTACTCTCCATTCTATCTTCTCTTTGGAAGAGACCCCTTACTGCCCTTCGACACTGCTTCCCGCCGCTGGCCCCGTCACAACCTATGCCCGTGATACGATCGCCCGAGCCGACGCTGCTCGCCAGATTGCTCATCACAATCTCATCATCTCTCAAGAAGCTCAAAAACGCCGCTACGACACTCACCACCGCGATGTGCACTATCCTCCCGGATCTCTGGTGTTGCTCTGGCTTCCGTGCCGTCGTGTGGGGTTGTGTCAAAAACTTCTGACCCACTACGCAGGTCCTTACCGTGTACTACGCCCAGTGACCGACGTGACCTATGAAATTGCACCGCTCCCCCCAAAGTCACCGATTGCTACACCCACTTCCGAAATCGTACAAGTCGCCCGCCTCAAGCCATACTACTCCCCCTCCACACCGCACGCCTAATACGCACTGGGACGTTGCCTTTTGCCGAGGGGGGTAGTATTACCGGGAAACGCGGGACCAAAGTGATGTGCTCTTCGCGTCATGACACTGTTGTGTACTCTCCATTCTACCTTCTCTTTGGAAGAGACCCCTTACTGCCCTTCAACACTGCTTCCCGCCGCTGGCCCCGTCACAACCTATGCCGGTGATACCATCGCCCGAGCCGACCGAGGAACGCGGGCACGACGAAGCGTTGAGAAGGAGCACGACGCTGACAGAGCGAATACTGCATGGCTACTGTAGTCTTAGCGTCGAGTTCAGCCCATCGCAGTGCCGTCACATTAAGTACATCCCCGTAACAATATTCATGATTTTCGCGCAAGAACTACAGCCTGCAAGCGACATGTCCAGAGAGAATGACATACCTTGTTTTCTAGGTAATTCACCAGCCTAAAAGTAATAATGGCCACTTATTTCAATCCCAAACGCCGCCTGCAATGTACCTAGTGCGTTACAAATGAGCACGCTATAGCCGAAGCCCAGTGCGTCATGCGATGAGTAATGCTCGTCCAGTAGTGAAGTAATTCTGCTTTTTAATGGCATGCGCTGAGTGTCAAAAATTTTCATGTTGGCTTGGAGATCCTTTGTCTTTCCTGTGTACACCTCATGAAACCCAACACCGCGCCCAAGGCTCCAAGATCCCGATGTCGTCGCTGGAGATGAGCTGATACTTATAAGCGCTGTAGCAATGAGTTCTCTAGTCCGTCCGCGACAGCGCTCCTTACCTCTGCGTATTTTATGGCGCAGAGACGGGCCCAATTTTCACTGCAGTCGTATGCAGCAAGGAGAGACACTGGGGTTCGATACAGCAAAGACAACCTGTCTTTCTGTCGCAGACTGAAGCGGTTGCGACTCACAAGACCGCCGAAACACGGACGAACACTGATGATGGCGGTGTTGGCAGCGGCAATGGTACGTACATACGGCGCGTGATTGGCCAGGGTCCATTGCAGCTGAGACATAACAGGCGCCTACTTGAACTGCTTTACTCCAAACAGGAAGTAAGGATTGCAAAACCTAAAATAATTCGCGCAGAGACGCAAGAACACAGATACCGAATTTAAATAAGCACAAAGATGAACAACGAGAACCAAAGACAAACACGGGAAACAAGACGTGGAGTGCAATGACGTGTCCCAAACGCCTACAGAAAAGCTCTGAGTCCACAACTTCGCGTTCTCACCCGAGATACGCAGTCTTCAAAAAATCATGTTTCTGTGACACCACAACCGATGAACGACTTATGCAAGAGTCAGCAATTATGGTCTTTTAAACTAAGAAACAATACCAACTTTTCCTAATTTCCGTGATTCTACTTTGCCGCATTTACAACCGCTATGGTTCCTGTCGGATTCCAGTAGCCAGCCGTATTTTTCGGCCTGCGGAATATCGTCTGTGAGTAAATGGAGGGCTTCATTCGAAACGCGGTACGAAAAATATGTAATTGTATTCCTCTTTCATGGGTTACTCGATTTCGAAGGGGAGTTGAACTTTCTTATCTGTACCGCAGCCAGCCGCCTTTCCGTTCAAAAGAGTCGCTGTAATCAGGAAAAAAAATCATTCTCCTTGTTTAGTTCATCTCTTTCTGGGTCCCTCTAAGGTGCACAACTATGAACAAGAAAATGGGCCGTGCCTCAACTAGTCCTCTGTTGGTCCTTCTGTGAACGATGACAACTTTGCGGAGGCCGCCGTAGCGCAGGTAGAAACTCCAGTCTCTGACATCTTTTCTTTCAATAATGACTTTCTCACTCTCTGTAAAGACGAAAAAAAGAACATAGTCGAAGCATATGCACCTGTTTTTCTGCCGTGTTTTGTTTCTTTTTCTACCCCGACTCCTTTCTAGTTTTTCTAGCTATCTTAGGTTTTCATATATTTTTTTGTGGGAGCTTTAGAAGTTTCTTGGGCCAGCTTCACCCAAGCGACCACTGAGGATAGTCTCTGTAAAAGCACTCATGCTGTAATCGAAGTAACATAGTGTCCTCCTCGTACTAATAAAAAAAAGATATTTCCGCGTCCCAAGGGGAACTTCAAAAAAGATATATTTCTAATGGGTAATAAAAACGATTACAATAATAAGTTAAATATTCAAAATTCTCTTTGTGACTAGCTTTTAGGTTAAAACGGCCGCTCTCTTCCTAAACACAAAATGGAATTTTATATTGCCCTTTGCTTACAATGTAACAAGGTGCAAAAACAATTGCATACCCTTTATTCCGTTGTAAGATGCTACAACATTCGCATACAATTTTTTTTAAATATTACTCCTTGAAGTAAGCATAACTAAATACTGTTTAGCAATTTCCCAGATCGGCCCTCTATTATATTCACATAAAGTATAGTTCAAAAGAACTCACGGACAAAGTAGCCGCTCTCCAACGTTGGGCCAAAGGTTACTCTTTCTACAAACAGGCCCATATGTGCCAGTAAAAATCATTCACAGTAAAAAAAATGCACCGGGGTGGCGCAGTGGTTACGGCGCTCGACTACTGTTCCCAAGGACGCGGGATCGAATCCCGGCCTCGGCGGCAGCTTTTCGATGGAGGCGGAAAGCAAGGCGCCCGTGTGCTGTGCGATGTCAGTGCACGTTAAAGAACCCCAGGTGGTCGAAATTTCCGGAGTCCTCCACTACGGCGTCTCTCATAGCCTGAGTTGCTTTGGGACGTTAAACCCCACAAACCAACCAACCAACCTCCATTATATTCACATAAAGTATAGTTCAAAAGAACTCACGGATAAAGTAGCCGCTCTCCAACGTTGGGCCAAAGGTTACTCTTTCTACAAACAGGCCCATATGTGCCAGTAAAAATCATTCAAAACGTAATAGAGAACTAAAGCTTACAACTTAAATTTTTGAACTCTGATGGCTTTAACCATTTACGGCTTGAACGAATTGATAAAATTCATTTTGAAGGTAGCGCGAAAAACGAGGACCAATAGTGGAAGGACACAACACGAGCGCTTTAAAAGTTGTTGAACTGTTCTCATGTGCATGCTTTTGAAAATGCACTGTTCAAATCAGTCGAAATTAAGATTTATGCATGTACTTGCAATTATTAATTCTCTTTGTAGGTTGTTGACAGCCATGTTCAATATAATATTTTGTTTTATTATAATATCCCGGGCAAGCTTTCGGAATTTCCTGCGCAAAGACGATTTGCCGGAGTTTAAGAAATTTTTGTGAACTTGCTGCTCTTTTTGCTGTTAGATATGTTTGAAATATCGATTTTCCTTTTTTGTTCATTGCAGTGCCATGGCCAGGATGAATTTTTGCTTTGTAATATAAAAAGAAAATTGCAACTTATCTTAGCATGTTCTGAAAATTTACTTAAGAAAATAAATAATTATTCAATAAAAATTTTGCCTTTGTTCTCAGCCGATTTTATGATGCCGAAGAGCCTATATGTCTTTGCATTGTAAGCAATTGTTTTCTATAAAACAGAAAACATTGCAGGCTGCACAGATGGCGGTATAAATGGAACTCGCAGCTCGGAGCACCAGTGCCTGATTGCTGCAAAACCTAGACAGCGTTTTCTGTTATTCTAAAAGCTGCAGAATATTTTTGTAGTTTCTGATTCTCTCACCTGTTTCCTTTGTTGACTGCACGCGTTTTTGATGAAGTGCTGCCGGCCTACTCAAACGTATACTACAATGAAGTTGAATGCTGGCGAGCACTGACACAAGAGTAAGCCGACTGAACGAGTTGCGATAACTCATGACGCTAGTGTTAGAATTTAACATAATAAGTAATTATCGGAAGAACTATAAATTGATAAACTTACCTCTTATGTTTGTTTGTGGCTGCTATAATGTGATCTGAAGCTGAAAAATGTTTAACTGCCGTCTGATCAGTCATTTCCTGACGCCGCTCTGCTAACAACGTTAAAATAGAGGTTACTCTTCCCTGCAGGTTGAGAAAACAAACTTTAAAAATAGGTTTAGTGTGCCAAGCTTCCGGCACACGAGACTTTAAATTATTGCAAGCTTTGGGGTACGGGCTAGCTGCTTGCTCATGTTGTATAGAACAGCATAAAAGACAAGGACGAAGTTGGACGCGAACAAACACAACTCTGACGAAGGTGGGTACGTGACAAAAAGCACAGCAGACTCGTATTGGGAGCGGGCAGTTCCCCAACACTAAAAACCTGCAACGCGTGCAGCAAATAGCTGAGGTACTTGCCTCTGTGTTCAGCTGAAGAAATTTGCCGAGACCCTGTGACATGTAAGAGAGGTGAATCTTCTCCAGGGTCCGCAGAAAGAAGAGCAGCGTTGCATATTACAAGACATCAGCGTTTTTTTCTTCTGCAAGCTGCGTACTTCAGTCTGCGTCCTCGTGGTTTGCGCTCTTACATCCAACTGTTTTAAATTCTCAAGAACCATAGAGCAATAAATATAACTGAACTAATTTATTTGGAAAATTAAGCACAGCCATAGCAGAAATTGAAACAATGCAACTCTGTGAAAATTTCATATTTCTGGCTTAGTTAAATATGCGTTAAAAATTTCTAACACAAAGGAGGAGAGCAAGAAAAATAAGGCAATAGAACCTTAAGTAACCAAAACCCCATGAGAAAACAGAATAGAGTGCTGGAAAAAAACTGCACATCTTAGGTGGAAACCTGCATATTGATGGTAGCGAACAGAGAATAACACCAAGAACACAGAGCACAAATAATTCAGGACACATTTTATCCTACACTTAGTGTGGAAACCACGTGCATATTTTGTGAACGTCACCGCCGTTTATATGAACCGCTCATTGCCTGGAGCTAATTAATCATATCATCACCATCTCCCGTGATATCTCGTTCAACGTTGTGTCGCCATTGACTAAATAGCCTTAAACTACTCGAAGATCAAAAATTAAAGGCAGTAATGAATGGCATTTGCGGGTGTATAGTTGATCACTGAATGGTGTTTAATAGAAGTTTTAAAAATGCAACAATACAGTTACTGGTATTGGATAGCTGCGCTTAGGCTGTACGTCGGAAAGACGCTTTTGGCGTTTTTATTTCAGATTACTTTCTGGACCGCATCGTGTTTAATATTTTCTTACCTTTGCAGAGCCAATTGCACGATGTGAATGTAGTGTTAGTGCTATTTTATTTGCTCGTATAATACAATATGCCAGGCCTAGGTGAGGCTATGGGAGAAAGGCAAAGCAAGCCTCCTGGCGAGGCCTACATCCCGGACAGACATCGTGGCGACGGGTGGCCGCACAGACAAAAAGAATTCCCAAATAACAAACGTGCTTACAAAAAGATGCATTGATAATAACACGACAGTTTGCAATAACGAGGTACAAAGAGACAAAATATACACAAACGAACTAAGCACCTATTTGAAAACAACCAAATAACACTTTCCACAAAGGATTGAAAAAAAAAAACGGTCACAGAACATTATGAAAACATGACAGTAGCAATGCGGCGGAAGTAAAACAAGTTTACCTGAAAATTATGCAGGATAAAGTATCTTCATCCTTGCCTAAAGTCTAAAAATGTAACATCCTACTGCTATATTAAGAACCGATTTATGAGCATTACACACAGTTGCAATATAAGTAATAATGCTTTGCTATGCATAGTTGGTTCCAAATCTAACGGTGTGTAGAGCAACAGTACGCAAAACATATGTATTATTTCTAGATATATAGGTATTCCTTAAAGATATGAAGTCGTGCTTGATATTAAACAAAACATAAACCGCCAAAGTCAAATTGTAGGAAAGAAATAATTGCACACATGAAAGGGATCAAAAAGATTTTCTTCGCCAGGTGAGCTTGTCATGGGAATCGCTTTTATTGCAATTACCCCATACTAAATTACAATACGCAAGATGGCAGTGACAAAGCATTAGTTTTAACGTATTGTGGGTTTTCTTTTTGTGGTTGCACCTTGTTTTTTTTTTGACCTATTGCGTTTACATTACACAAGATTACGCTCGACGAGTCCCGCTGTGTGATGGTGAATTTGGCCGTTCGCGATTAAGACGCAACAATCAGAAACACGAGATATATAATGCTACTTTTTTTTCCTCCCCTATTTAATTTTGCTTCCTGCACTACCTTCTAAGCTGATACTTTTATACTGCTGATTAGTGCGAATAATCGCTAAATGCGCACGTGTATTTTAGAATGCTTATATATCACTTAACCATGAACACAAAAACTGAAAAAACTCTAATATTCCGAAACACCGCCGCCCTTTGTTGCGCTGGATAGTTGCTCTTTTGGCCAGTTACAGGCGGAGCTTTTCATTATTACGAAAGCCCGCATTTCTTATCATCCTGGTTTCTTTTTCTTGCTAAAAATTAGCATCCGAGCTATGCCGCAGCCTGCAGCTTTAAACAGACACACCATTAGATGTGCATCGTTATTTCTAAAACACTGTTCGCATTAGTTGTGCAGAGGCAAGGGAGTCTTGGTTACTCGAACAAAAGAGGCAAAAATCTGAATTCTAAATTTGAAGGCACGTCAATAAAACACTTATGCTCCAACAAAACACTCACACCCCCCATTTTCGACAATGGCCGCCGTCTTGCCACCAAGCTCGTACGTCATCGTACGATGAAGTGCGAATCAACTCCTCGGTATTGTATAATTTCACACAAAGCTCGCATAAGCTGAATTTATGCCTAACCACATCTTTACTGGACTTCCATTTAAAATAGGAAATATATGCAGAATAATTTTTGGATAGGGTAATCAAGTGTTCTGCGAGTTGCTGTGGCGACTCGAAAGCAAGTGCATTGATATGCGACTTATAAGGTGCAATCTGGCTGTAATTAGCGCCTTCGAACACAACAGGTATAATGTGATGCTTTAGGGCTAGGAAAAGCTTTTCTGTTGCGTAATCAACGCATATAGAGTTTTCAAAAGCAAGAATGTAAAAGTAAGTACGCTCAAAATATTTGTAACAACTTTCTTCTTGAGACCTTGGGCAGTTGTAGGCGCCGCATAATCCGTACATATCAACTTGAAGGTACCGCCTCAGTTCTGTAACAAATGCTTCTCGCCGACCGTCCGTCTTGCAGTTGCTTACTGCCCAAACAGCAGTTTTCCGCTTTGATTTCCACAAGGCTTTCAACTTTTTGTCCATACTTACAGTGGAATTTCGGTGAAAAACTTGTCCATATGGGATGCGCACATCTGAATCTGACCTGTACGTCATGGTCCAATTGAACATGTGTTTTGCATAACTAAATTTAGAATGCCAAGTATTTGATGGCGACTCCTTAATAAGGAATACCCACTTTTGAGACTTCAAACGAATGGTCGGTACGTTTTCAATGTCGCGTGCATGAAACACGACGGCTTCACTAAATTCCAATAGCCGCTGGTCGTTTGTGACGACGCAAGTAGCGCGGCAGTTTTCAATAACCTCTTCAGTGTTTCTTGCATCACTCAGATTTCCATACCACGATCCAAAAAACTTTGTCCACATCATTATTCGGGGCAAAAGCTGTGAAGCACTGATGTTCTGCGAGAAACCAGGATACTTGGAGCGGTGACCGTTTAACTGAATGTCAACGTGTTTGGAATGTAGCTGCATGAAGTTCTTTGTTTTTGGAAGGCATATGTAGAAAGCTGTTATTGTTACGAATATCAACAATATTCTCAGAGCTATTTTTGTGAAACAGCTTGATTTGGAATTGAAGAGTACGCAGTCCGGACCTGAAAACAGGAGCAACAAAAAAATGTTTGGGTATTAGGCGAGCTGTAAGTAATTGTTCTGGTTATCAACTGTAGGTAACCCCAACTGCTAGCACTCAAAATAAAACCCGATATGTTATAGACAATAGCGATCTCTTACAATATACAGATATATTCCTATTCACCATTTAGAGTACACAACTGTGTGTGAGTAAACATTTGGTCAATTTTCATTGCTAGTAAAATATTGCTCGCAAACAAATTCATTGCTCACAAGCATAAAACCTCATCCTATTGCTGCTGTGCATAGACTGCATGTTTGCCACGATACCAGCTTGTATATTCTTTTTACCCCCATTCCTCACCTTTTATCATTTCACAAGATACCTGTCTTAAGTATTTCACATTGAATGTCTTCCCCCACGTTTCTACCTTTGCATATGATGAAGTACAAAACACAGAACATTAGCAGGTCAAATATCTTACGCAGAAAAAAAGCAACTTTCTTCTACTCGCTGCTCGAAACGATCACTCTTTGGTTTATACACCTGACTCCTGGCCACTAAGAACACTTCGTGTTTGAATAGTGCTCGGCCCCCACTTGTCACAGTCAAGACTATGACAGCCACTACGGTGCGAAGCAGCCTCCTTCAATTGGTGTAATAAACTCCTGGCGCAGTACACACCAGCTGCTGTTACTGAAGCGGCCTCCGTAACATTACAAACGTCTTAACTCCTTGCACTCTAGTTACTGTTTCACCCTTGTTGCGCAAGAAACTTAAGAATGACTTGGGAAGAAAACATGCTCTGCTTGGGTTTAAAGGAACACGATTAAAAATGACACAAGCGTTTAACGCAAAATGAATTTTTAGCTTAAATATTTGTGTCGTCTTTTAAACCTGTCTTTGTAAGCCCAAAAACCGCACGCAAGAATGTTTCAAGTAGTCCAACACAAACACTAAAAAACGCTGTGCACCTTCATCAAGGAGGAATGCGATCTCAGGACTGATGTTTCCTCCTCGCCTGCGAATCTGATCATATTGGGATATCATTATATTACCATCGTCTGCAGGAATTTTGCACAGCTCAAAACATCTCAACATTGGTGGAAACCACATTTATGTACAAGCAAGTACGTAGCTCATTAAAAGTCATCATTGTATCACACAGGCTATATATTTATAATCGTTCACAATAGCTCAGCCACCTGATTCTCCTCTTCGCCATTCTCTTCTTTGCTAGAAAACGTCTTGTTTCCTCAGCAATTAGAGGAACAGTGTCAAGCAATCTAAAGTTTTCTCCAAGAACGTATTCGCCTTTCTTGGGTACTGAAAGGGGCTGTGAACAAGAAGCTAATAATGTGAAGCTATATCTGCAATGACAAATACTTCCGTCCGCACATATCGTTCAGGAAAATATTTTAGATACCTTGTAAAAGAGTGCTGTTAATTTCAATCGAAGCCTGATTTTCAGCTTCAAAGTGCCTTTTATTTTCCTCTGTACATTTTTTTTTACGCAAACAAAGTTGGCGCTCATTTCATATCAAAATGTCGCCACTGAAAGGTTTCTGTATTTTCTTTTTATATACCACTCCTCAAGTAATGTCCGTTTTGGCAGGCACGTTGCCGATGGGGCCACTGATGCTCCGGCTTGGCGCCGCATGTCTGCATTACTGTCTGCTAACCATGGAAGCTGTCATTTGCACAAATTAAATATTTCGTTAAGGCGCAACACAATTTGGCATCGAACTCAGGTGATTTGGCGTCGCTTGGTATACGGGGCGTATCCTGGAGTTCTCTCGGCTGGTCGGCCTGGTCATTCAGATTTTGTACATAACTGTCAAAATCACGTGCTAAGTATGAGTAAGTATTCAGAATAATTAGCCCAGTTATTGTACAAATTTATCAAGGTGCGTGACATATTTTAATATCTCTTGGACAGCAGTGCAGAATAACCGAATTCCCCTACTGAATCAATCCAGATTCAAGTAGGGAATGAAATCGTCTAGTAGAGTAAAGGTCTATCAAATAACTAGCGGTGAGAGGGAAGGTAAAAGAATTCAGGATCACGCTAGAGGAAGAATATTCAGCTTTAACCAAGGAAACGGTCTTAGTGCACAAGTAATCAGTAATCATTTCAAAGATATCATTGGTGGTAGTCTGGTAGCAATACCGGCTAAGACGGTTGTGCAGGATACCGGAAAACTATGTAAGCAGGCAGCAAATTTGATTAAGAAGCGAAGAAGCAGGAACGCTTTCATCACTAACGTCAGACCTATCAATTCTTATCAATACGCCCAATGTATCCGACATAAAGAAGTATAATGCGGAGAAAATCAAGTATGCAGTAAACAGTGGTAATATCCATAAAGCTGCAACCGAAAACTGTGGATAAGCAAACGTCAGGTCTGTGCGCTGTGCAATGAAGCACAAGGTGGGCAATCATTAAAATAATATTGACAATATTGTCAAACTAGGCTAGGAATTGAATGCTGGCCTAATAGAGAAGCCGAAATCCTCAAACCAACATTTTTGATACTGGGAGTAGCGAGCAGCCCGGCTTTGCGCCAGTGATAGAGAACAAAGTTACGGAAGCTTTGGAGCCTGTGAAAAGAGGGAAAGCTGCTGTGGAGCATCAGGTAATACGATTCGCTCAATGACAGTGGGGATATCGTCCAAGATAAACTTGACCCCCTCCCCCCCCGGTGTACTCAAACCTCATGACATCGACGGCACTGGAATCACAGAAGAACGCAATCATTACCCTAATTCATAAGAAAGGAGACCCTAAGGACTTCGCGAATTAGAGAGCGCACACCCTAATATCGGTTACATAGAAGTGATTTACTAAAGTAATTGCAAAATAATCTGGCCAACCTTATTCTTCAAGCAAATAAACGACCAAGAAATTTTTGGACAGGAACCCTTCCGTCGATAATTTCCATACTATGAACCACGCGATAGAAAAATGCATAGATTATAAACAACCACTACAAAAGCATTTATTGATCATAAGAATGCGTTAGACTCAGTCAAACCTGTCCTCTCATATAGGCATTGCGAAATGAGAGTGCAGAAGAGTGATATGTAAAACTATCAGAAAAAATCTATTGTTGTCGCACAAATACCACCGTTCTCCACAGACACAGTAATGATATCCCCATTAAGACAGGTGTTAGACAACCATGTAAGCTTTCTCAGCCCTATTCACCACTCGCATAAAGAAAGTTCTAAGATAATGCCATTAAGGCTATGCGCAAAAAAGACAACTCAAAAAACAGAGGCAACGACAGGACGAGCGCAATCCTGTCGTTCGGGACTCGGAATGGGACTCGGGGACTCGGAATGGGAATTGTTAGAGAACTGTTTTTACGGAGGAAAGGCGAAATAGACCCGCCAACACTTTACCAGATTTCCCTAGCTATCATCAGGCAGTCATGCCTGATATCATTTTCAATCATTCCGGTATCGCGAAAGTTATAGACTCGCAAAACTTACATCTGCATCAGGATTCGATGCTATCAGCTCAAAAGTACTAAAACACACCAAAATTGTTGTCAGCGTCATTTTATGTCATAACTTTCAGCAATCGTTGCCATCAGGAGTGGTGCCGGAACACTGGAAAAGGGGCAAGGTTGTTCCAGTTCCGAAAAAAGGTCTAACATCTTCATGCTCTAGTTACAGTCCTATTTATTCAACAAGCGTCTCTTCAAAACTAATGGTTCAGTTCAGTTCAGTCGTTCAGTCGTGTCCGACTCTTCGTGACCCTATGGACCATGTCACGCCACGTTTTCCGGCCTCTCACTATCTTCCCAACATCTCATAACTTCATCTGCAGTGCCTCGAGGATGCCATCTAACCATCGCGTTCGCTGCCTACCCCTTCTCCGGCGACCCTCAACCTTTCCCAACATCAAATCTTTCTCCAGCGACTCCTCTCTTCTCATCATATGACCAAAGTAGCTGAGCTTTAACTTTAGAATTTGACCCTCCAATGAGCAGTCAGGGTTTATGGTCGACAATATTGACTGATTTGATCTTCTGGCAGTCCAAGGAACTCTCAGGAGTCTTCGCCAGCACCACAATTCAAACGCGTCAATTCTTCGGCGGTCAGCCTTTTTCACGGTCCAACTCTCGCATCCATACATCACAACTGGAAAGACCATAGCACGAGTTATACGGATCTTGGTTGGCAGACTAATGTCTCTGCTCTTTACTAGGCGGTCAAGGCTAACCATTGCTCTCTTTCCAAGAAGCAGGCGTCTCCTAATTTCATGGCTGCAGTCTCCTTCCGAGGTAACCTTGGAGCCCAAGAAGAGAAAATCTGTCACAGCTTCCACTTCTTGTCCCATGATGCTCCAGGACTTGATAGGGCAAGACGCCATGATCTTTGTCTTTTTAATGTTCAGTTTAAGCCCAAACTTCTCACTCTCTTCTTGCACGCGCATCAAAAGTCTCTTGAGTTCCGCTTCACTTTCTGCCATTAAAGTGGTATCATCCGCATATCTAGGGTTGTTGATACGTTTTCCAGCAATCTTCACTCCAGCTGAAGACTCGTCCAGACCGGCCTTCCTCATGATGCACTCTGCATATAGGTTAAATAGGCAGGGCGACAGTATGCAGCCTTGCCTCACTCCTTTCTCAATTGTAAACCAATCAGTAAGACCATGCCCAGTTCTGACTGTGGCCTCTTGCCCTACCTACTGGTTCTTGAGGAGACAGATAAGGTGAATTGGAACTCCCATCTCTTGGAGAGTTTGCCACAATCTGCTATGATCTACGCAGTCAAACGCTTTCGCATAATCAATAAAGCAGAAGTAGATGGGTTTCTGGAACTCTCTTGCTTTTTCCATGATCCAGCGAAGGTTGGCAACTTGGTCTCTAGTTCCTCTGCCCTTGCGAAACCCAGCTTGCACGTCCGGAAGCTCCCGATCCACATACTGCTGCAGCCTACCTTGGAGGATTTTCAACATCACCTTGCTAGCATGAGAAATAAGCGCGATTGTGCGGTAGTGGGAACAATCTTTGGCACTGCCTTTCTTTGGAATGGGGATGTAAACTGACCTCCTCCAATCCTGTGGCCACTGCAGGGTTGCCCAAATCTTCTGGCATAATGTATGCAGAATGTTAACAGCGTCATGGTTGAGGTTTTGAAGCAACTCAGCTGGAATGCCATCAATTCCGCTAGCTTTGTTCTTAGCAAGGCTGGCTGAGGCCCATTCAACTTCACTCTTCAGAATGAGCATGCGCTTTACTCTCACATGGTAAAATTTATAATTTCTATAGCCTTTTTATCCTAATCAACATGGTTTCCGTAAAGGTCTGTCATGTGACACTCAATTAGCTTTATTCATCAATGACATAAGTTCTAACCTTGATTTAAATATACGTTTATATGCTTTTTTTTTTTAATTTCGAAAAAGTATTCGACAAAGTTCCCCAATCAGCGACTTTTACTTAAACTTTCACGATTACGCATTAACCCTCTTGTATTGGAATGGATACGTAATTTTCTGACTAACCGGAAGCAACTTGTGCACGCTAACTCTCATCGACTAGCTCCACAGTCCCCTCCGGCGTTCCCCAAGGCATTTGGAACCAAGGTACTTGGAACCTTGCTCTTCCTAATCTACATTAATGATCTGCCTAGTAACATTCTTTCTAACATCCGCCTATTTGCAGACGATTGCGTCATCTACCGTCCCATCCATAAACGTTCCGATTCTCGCATTTTTGAAGATGACCTTAAACGCGTTGAGGCCTGGTGCGACAAATGGTTAATGTCTTTGAACACTAATAAAACGTCATTACTCTTTTTCATCGACGACAGCACTATCAACCCTCCAGGTATGTCATCTGTCGCTCCGAAATTTCATCTGTCCAATCATACAAATACCTTGGCATCTCAATTTCTAACACACCTAATTGGTCTGCACATGTAACGAACATTGCTAACAAAGCCAATCGCACTCTTGGTTACCTCTGTCGAAACTTGCGCCTCGCCCCTGCCTCGAATAAAGCACTAACTTACCTCACGTTCGTTCGATCTAAGCTAGAATATGCATGCTCAATCTGGGACCCTCTTCAAGCTAACCTTTGCACCATCCTCGAATCAGTTCAAAATCGCGCAGCAAGATTTATTTTTTCAGAGTATTCTTATCACTACAGCGCACCTGCTCTTAAATCTAAGGCTAACCTTACTGTTTCAGTTTTTGTTTCAGTGATATTACCAGCTCATCGCTTCTCAAACCGCACCAGCCATCCCAAAGTTGTCTACCCTCCCCCAGCGCAGACTACAGCTCATCTTCGCTCGTTCTTCGTAAAAACTGCTCGCGACTGGAACAATCTGCCGGTCGACTTCGTGTACCACTTCAATCCATCTCAATTCAAGGCAGCCATCGAATCTATTTTCAAATGAAATAGCAGCCCATCCATCATGTAATACCCCATTCCTGGGGCATTTGAGGTATTGATAATAAAAAAAATATATATAGTTCGAACTAATTTAAAGGTTATCGTGGTAGTGTCGGCCAAGAATGCGAACAGCGCCATAGCACAGAATTCCTTTGCGGGACCTCGATTTTCCCTCAGTTGTTGAGTTCCTTTCAGGTCAATCAAGACGACCCGACCATTTTTGCTGCCATGACACAGGCGCTGTTGTGAGCCCCATATAGTAATCGAAAAAATATTTGGCTGTAGTCGCAAATGCGCTGGCAACTTCCATAGAGCCGAGATAAAATTCGGTTGGTTAATTATGAGAGTTATTTAGGGGGCATGGAATAGACAAGGGAGAGAACAGTGCGCAATTTTGATTTTCAGCATTTGGAATCCACTCGCTAGGCGCCTTTAGCTCTAGGGCTCTGTCCTGGACGTGACATGAGGCTCAAATTGATTCCGACATTACATGCAAGCTGATCTAGAAAGGAGCCGAACACGGCGACTATTCCCACTGCCGCGATACATCCATTAAAGAGGAGGTATAACGGAAGTGGCCCTCTTTTATCTTTCAAAGATGACCATAGTGTTATTAAAATATAATTTTCTTAAATGTCGCCTTTTCTTTTGGTTTATTCTTGGATGCATTGTTTTCTGCGTACATGATATAGTTGCGGACCCTTGCACTTTATTATGAATACTTACGATTTTTGTGCCTTTGGTGTCGTTTGGGTGAACTTGATTCCAACGATATATATGCCCAGTATAGCATATACTATATACTACTATACAACTATACAGTACTATATAGCGTCCCCAGTCTAGTGCCTAGACTTCTAGAAATACGTGTTCGCTATATACAAATAATGAGCAAGCGTACCTGCATAGATACTCCTACGTTTGCATTACCACCGTTTCTTGGGCTAGTTGGTGCACACTTGAACTGGTGAAAAACTGCGGCGAACGAAATGCGGTGTGTTTCGTTCGGCGCAGTTTATCACCAGTTCCTACTTTTGAGTCTGAGGTGAATATCATATAAGGAAAATGTCATATTTGGACGCTTTTATTATTAAATTACGCACAATTAATTTTCACGACCGCAAATAAAGCGTGCACTTGATTGAACGAGTTGCACACTGTTGCTTAGGCGATGCATATAACCACTGTTTGGTAGCAAGCAAAGTGTAGTCGTAAAACTAACTATGTATAGAATGTTCGCACGCAAAAGAAGCTCACCATATCCAAAATACTTTGAGAGCCTAGCTTGAGGACCACTGGATGTCCCAGAGGATACGTTTCTTGTCTTTTGTCCGAGAAGAACGACTGTTCTGTCGCTTTGCCTGCGCATGTGAAATATCATGAGAAGACACCTTGTTTTCTGCGTGGTCAGAACTCGAATTTTTTCGCAATGCGTGTGCATCACGCGCAGCAAATACTAAAGGTTCGCTACCTGTCATGTGTTGCCTTGGCATTCATAGTATTCGGCGAGTGGTTGGTAGGATGCAGTTTAGGCTGTAGACCAAAGCACTCAACAACTTTTAGCAGTTTCGTTGAAGATATTGGGAAAGTACGGAAGGCACAAACGTACAGGGACTGGCTTTATCGCCCCATGTAAGGTCGTACTCCTCCAAAGAAAAACATACGCATTATGTGTTGGTTGTGGGGTCATGTCTGCCAATTGTTTCGGTCAGTATTGAGAGAACACGATGCGAGGGAACAGAGAAACGATGTGTGTCCCTAGACTAATACGTGAGCAATTCGATCAAATGCTGATATAGTGAGATGCGCCTTCTTCAGTTCCTTATTGACAACAAAATAAATTGCTTTATAACAGTAGTCTCACTCGCCTAGTATTTCACAGCGCTTATCAGGACAACCGTGCAGTGGGAAGAGATAAATGGGGAAGAATTGAACTTTCATAATGGCTGGATATGAAGAAGAACACTGATGTTTAATGTAGCATAGTGACCGTTATCGCTATTCTCTCGTACATCTTGCCCTCAGCCGTCAACGTGCCTTTCGGTTGCCTCCTGCTGCGCAAGGTTTATCTGGGAATCAGTTCAGTTCAGTCGTTCAGTCGTGTCCGACTCTTCGTGACCCTATTGACCATGTCACGCCACGCTTTCCGGTCTCTCACTATCTTCCTAAGATCACATAACTTCATCTGCAGTGCCTCGAGGATGCCATCTAACCATCGCGTTCGCTGCCTACCCCTTCTCCGGCGACCCTCAACCTTTCCCAACATCAAATCTTTCTCCAGCGACTCCTCTCTTCTCATCAGATGACCAAAGTAGCTGAGCTTTAACTTTAGAATTTGACCCTCCAATGAGCAGTCAGGGTTTATGGTCGACAATATTGACTGATTTGATCTTCTGGCAGTCCAAGGAACTCTCAAGAGTCTTCGCCAGCACCACAATTCAAACGCGTCAATTCTTCGGTGGTCAGCCTTTTTCACAGTCCAACTCTCGCAATGCACTTGGTTAAACAGCGCTGTCCTTGCATTTCCAGTCAACCTCCGATGATGCCATTCCTGTATACTAGTATAATATCGCAATGGCTGTCTGTCCTATGGCAAGCCGATCGTTCCGTGTTTGTGTGAAGCCAGAAATCCCCGCAAAAAGCGAATATATTTGCCAACAATAGCAATGTAAATTCATGCGAAATTTCAGCGCCCCTCTCCATGTGCTTTCTTTTATTTCGATAGCAATACTGTGCCGGGTTTGCAGCCGTTGCCTGGTTACCCGGTGGAAGACACGCTTCACCTTCAACAGCCGAGGAGGAGGAGGAGGAGAAGAAGAAGAAGGAGAAGACTGGTAACTTACGCTCTCGTGTCATACGTTTAATGGAGTAGCCTAAGTGTCCCCAATAATTTAGCACCTTACACCGAGAGGGCGTGATAAGGGAATAGTGTGGCAGGCAAAATAAGCTTCCGCCATTGCTATCGCAATTCAAATAGGGTTAACCAGAGTTAAACCACAATTAATATTTTCTAAGGTGTCAAAAAGAAAGAATTTGAAAGACATGTTTCTACATATGTGGTTCTTGCGGCTAATCTATGCTGTCCCCAATAAATGTTCTACTACAGGCACTGGATTTACTAAGTTCTTGATTATTACATATTAGGCTTTTTGATAACACTCGCCGAATTCGCACCGGCATTTCGATTAACTCGCCTCGAACCGAGCGTATCCGACGTGGGATAATTTCTCTGCGCATCTAATATATTTCACATAGGATAATGTGAACAATCTTGAAAATTCAATTGAAGGGCAATATGCAACCGTGCTATTCTTTGCCATATGGGCTCCTCTTCCAGAGTTATGATCCTGTTTATATATTGCTTCTAGTTAAATCGCTGTCCTTTCACATGTGTGCCCCTATTACGTACGATATCATCTTAAATAAACATAACAGAAACAAGATAAGCAGCCATTCATATAAACTTTTCGGTGGAGGCGAAAAGCAAGCCGCCCGTGTGCTGTGCGATGTCAGTGCACGTTAAAGAACCCCAGGTGGTCGAAATTTCCGGAGTCCTCCACTACGGCGTCTCTCATAGCCTGAGTCGCTTTGGGACGTTAAACCCCACAAAACCAAACCATTCATATAAACTCCCTGATTTAAGAGGGCGGTTTGAATGTCCGTGAATAGCCTAGGAGTTGCAATTTTGAATCAGGATTAAAAATAGAGAATTCAACTTCCATGTGACCGTCCCAGCTGAAATGTACCTAGTAGAGAGTTAGATATTTAATTAGCAATCTCTAATACTTCCACCCAGCTATGGCCTCTAAAGTTTTAGGGCGCTCGACTAAGCTTATCAGGACGACGGATAGAATGCCGTGTGCGACGACCGCTTTTCAATGTACAGGCGAAAAGGAAAGCGCCTGTTTACGCTCTACATCAGCGGACGGTAAATAACCGTAGGTGATCGAGGAATCCGGAGCCCTCCACCACTGTGTCTCTCATAACCTGAGTTTCTTTGCGAAGTTAAACCTAAAAAACGAAACTAAACTATACCTATTGCGTTCTTGTAGTGCAAGGGACCAGCACACACCCACATCCAGGGCATATTCTTTTAATTTTTACATTTTAACGCCCACCGTCACCGGCTCCCTCTTGCACAAATTTTCAATACACACATGTACCTTCACCCCTTCAGCTATTAGGTGCCTCACTTTCCAGGCCTCATAGCAATGCTGCTCTAATTCTCGCTTTAGCTTGAAACGCTTAGAATTGGGTTGCCCCTGATGCATCTTATCCAGGGTAGCATAAAGGAAAGTTTCGGCTTTAGGTTTAGGGCGGCATAGCGTTCAGGTGTCCCTCGGAATTGTCTTTAGGTTTAGGGCGGCATGCCGTTAAGGTGTCCCTCAGAATTGCGGGCAGTTCCTGGCCCTACGGGGCTGGGACGGTAGGTCAACACCGCTCTCGGCGGGGGCTAGTCAGCAGCCACTGATTTTTATATGCCACCGCTTCGGTGGTGGTGGACGACGGCTTTTGTTGCGGCGCGCGCCTTTCTCTCCCTCTTCTTCTTGTCTATTTTCTCTTCTGTCCGCATGAGGCAGCGTAGGTGGCTCAGCTACAGAGCCAGTAGCAGGCTCGTGCATTTTCTTTT
The DNA here is from genome assembly GCF_055883805.1 of Amblyomma maculatum. Taxonomy (NCBI): domain Eukaryota; kingdom Metazoa; phylum Arthropoda; class Arachnida; order Ixodida; family Ixodidae; genus Amblyomma; species Amblyomma maculatum. Next base: position 249,898 of record NW_028146745.1, read on the forward strand.
CTTTCTTCCTACAGCCACAACAACAACTCGGAATTGCAACGCTGCCATCTAATCTGTTGTCCGATCCTGATGTGGTGGGTTGTGGAAGGACGGTCGGAATCGTGCAAGCGATATGGTCCAGTGCGACATGTGGTAGGGTGGCCCTTTCGGCCCACCTCTAACTGCACACCTGCTCAAGCTGGGAACGGTCTGCTATACCTTACGCTGAAATATAATAATCATCCGCACTCCGCCAAACCTCGGCAGTGAACACTGCTATGTGAGCAGACCACATTTTCTAGCCACAGCAGGAGAGCCGCAACCAATTACTCATCGCTCTTAACTGGGGCTCTTAAGGTGGCGTGTCATCCCATTACCTTCAACTGGTCTTGCATATATTTTCCGGCGTATAGAATTGCCAGCGCGGCTGAAGCTAACACAAACGCACCAAAAAAAGGAGAGATCTTTTGAACATCTCAGTGCTGGGAAAGTTACGCTTGTCGAGATATCTTTCACCGCTACGTACAGGGGGGGGGGGGGGGGGGGGGGGGGGGGGGGTTCACAAGTTCCCAGGCCGCAGGGTCTGCTTCTGAGCAGTATATAGTCAGGCAGCTACGACGGCCCCAAATCTCAAAACACATGTGGATGGTAGAAATGAGAGGTGCAGCGGCAGCGTAGCGGTAGAACATCCGCCTCGCATGCAAGAGGACCTGGGCTCAAATCCCGGTGCCGAAAAATTCTCCACCGGAATAAAAAAAAAAAAAAATCCGCGTGTCGATGGAATTGTATAAACAGGCTTGGGGTGCGACCTGATGCCGGTGACACCTCCGGCAACGCGCTCCCACACCAGAACAGGAGTTGGCCAGCCTAGTGCAGTAATTGGCCGCAACCTCTCATGCAGTTTGCAAAGGGCCAACGTGGGAAATGCACCCTCCGGCATGATAAGTTGACCATAGAAAACAACACATACATTTTTGATCGAGCTTCGAAACAGGTAGTTCTCCGCTCCTTATACCTATCCACAAGTCCCTCCCACCACTCGAATTTCAACACTGTATCTTTCCTTTATACTAATATAAGAAGCCTTCTTCCTAAACGCGATGCCTTTACAAGTCTAATAGACACCACCCAATGCAATGTCGTCGTACTAACTGAAACCTGGCTAAATGCACTAATAGATTACAGAGACGTGCAGACCCTTTTCCCGAGCTTCGAGACTTTCCGCCATGATCGGGTAGGCAGGCGAGGCGGAGGCGTGCTGATAGCCACCCATCGTAACCTTCAATGTTTTAATCTACAGATTTACTCACCCCTTGAAATATTGTCCATCTGCTCTAGTGCCTCATTTCGGCCCATGATAATCTGTAGTACTTACCGCGCTCCAGACAGCGATGCCTCGTTCATTCCACTATTTCATGATGCTATTAATACCGTAATCACGAATATTCCGTGTGCTACTGTCTTTATATTAGGGGATTTTAACTTTCCCGCGATAAACTGGTCTTGCCCTTCTGAGATCGCATCAAATTCCGCCGAGTGCCATTTTTTGAACAAATGTCAAACCTTTGCCTTAACCAAACTAATATCTTCACCAACAAGACAAAGCGCACAGTCATCAAGCACACTTGATCTGATTTCAACGTCGCATCCAGAAAATCTGTTATCCCTTTCACATCTTCCTGGACTTAGTGATCATTCAATATTTCACGCCACGTTTCTCAACCACCGACCAAAACCTAACAAAGTAACTTTAACACTCACTCTTTATGATAAATGCGATTATCTAAACGTTAACCGCGAACTATAAAATTTTTGTACTTCGCTTCTTATCGACTTTGAGCGAAGGTCCACCGAGACTAACTGGCTTCTAAGAATAAAATGAATAGTCTTGTAAAACAATAAATCCCTACAATTACTGTAAGCAAGCGCGTTAATACCCCTTGGTTCAATAATACATTAAAGAGTCTTAATAACAAGAAGAAAATATTCGAGCAGCCAGACGAAATAACAACCCTAATACATGGCAGCAGTATTACGCAGCCGAAAAACAAATTAGCGTCCATGTTTTTAAAGCTAAGCAATCATTTTTTAATACCACGCTCCCTGAAATGCTACGCACAAACCCGCGACAACTCTGGAGATCTATCAATCCTAACCCTTGCAACCCAATAACACTTCATGATGATGATATGGCTACAGTTGCGGAACATGATGTTGCTGAAGTATTAAATCTGACCTTTAGTTCTGTATTTACTCGTGAACCAGATGGGGACCTACCGGATTTTCCATCCTTTGGTTTTCCTGCTATGCCCGATATATCATTCGAACCCCAAGGCATTGTTAAATAATTGATGCTTTGAAACTAACATCAGCAGATTTTGATGATATTAACGCAAAGGTACTAAAAATATAAAACATATCACAAGTGTACTGTTGTCTCATATCTTTTATCAGACATTGTACCGCACGACCGGTCATTCCAGTACCAAAACAAAAGGGCCTTCATCTTCCCGTCATAATTACCGTCCTATATCCATTACTAGCGTCCCGTCTAAACTAATTGAACATGTAATCTTTTCTCACATTATGAAATTTTATTTATCTATTCATTTCATTCACGCCAGCCAACATGGTTTTATAAAGGGCTTTTCTTGCGACACACAGTTAGCTCTATTTATTAATGACCTAAGCTCCAACCTTGATCACAACATTCTAGTGGACGCCCTCTTTTTAGATTTCGAAAACGCGTTTGACAAAGTTCCCCACCGGCGGCTTTTTTTAAAACTTTCATGGCTTACTCTCAATTCCTTGGTACTTGACTGGCTTCGTAACTTTCTAACTAACCAGCAACAGTTTGTTCTCGCTATTAAATGCTCTTCTTCTCACTCCTCTGTTGCATGTGGGGTACCCCAGGGCACAGTCCTGGGGCCCCTGATTTTGCTTATCGATATAAACGACCTGCCAACTGACATATGCTCTAACATACGCCTATTTGCGGACGATTGTGTTGTGTACCGTTCCATAATCACTCACAGTAATCGCCAACTTCTTCAATCCGACAAAGATCGCATTTTAACTTGGTGCAGAAACTGGCTCATGTCTCTTAACATTAAAAAAATTTCTTTACTTTCTCTTCACAGTAGTCCCTCTGAACCACCTTTTAAGTACCTAATAGCTAATTCAGAAATTGCCGCAGTAACCACATATAAATACCTTGGCCTTCACTTAACACATGGTACTAAGTGGACATACCACGTAACTCAAATTTCTAAAGAAGCATATCGAGTTCTGGGGTATTTTCGGCGAACACTACATCTAGCTCCACCATCGTAAAAATCACTAGCCGATGTAACATTTGTACGGCCAAAACTAGAATATGCATGCGCTATTTGGGACAATAATCAACTCAATCTTTCTAACACGCTAGAAGCAATAAAAAAGCGCGCCGCTAGATTCATCTTCTCTGCATATTCTAATCATGAAAGTGTAACCAAACTAAAATGCAATGCTCATTTATCAAATTTAGCTAACCGGCGTAGCATCGCAAGACTATCTCTTTTTCATAAATTCTATTATCATCTTTCGCACGAATCTGTAATCATCACTGCATACCGCACCTCTAGCCGCACGAACGAAAAGACAACCCATCCTCCGCAAGCCAGTGCATCTGCGCATCTATATTCGTTTTTCGTTCGCATAGCAAAAGACTGGAACGACTTGCCTGCCGACGTCGTGCTCCATACAGACCCATCACTGTTCAAATCATCACTCGAAGCAATATTATGCCCTGAAACCCCCTCCCACATGTAATACCCCTTCAATGGGGCCTTTGAGGTTGAAATAAATAAATAAATAAGCTCCACAAAACCCCGGCCCTCAGTCACCAGCGGCTGCAGAACAACTGACCACGGCGGCGGTCAGATATGTGATGCCGCAGGAGGTGCTAAGAACTTCTGGCTCCGCTGGACAGGCCGCCATTGGAAACTGACCCTGGCAACGTTAAACGTTAGAACCCTAGCTAGCGAAGCTACATTAGCAGTGCTGTTAGAGGAACTAGAGAGTATGAAATGGAATGTCATAGGGCTTACTGAGGTTAGGAGGCCGAATGAGGCATATACTGTACTGAAGGATGGGCATGTACTGTGTTATCGAGGCTTACCAGAGAGGCAACAAGTAGGAGTAGGTTTTCTTGTCAATAAGTATATAGTAGCGGGTAATATAGATGAATTCTATAGTATTAATGAGAAGGGTGGTAGGTATCGTAACTAGGCTTAATAAGCGGTATAAACTGAAGGTTGTAAAGGCCTATGCACCTACATGTAGTTCTGATGACCAGGCAGTTGAAAGCTTCTACGAAGATGTAGAATCGGCAATGCGAAAAGTAAAGACGCAGTATACTGTACTAATGGGCGACTTCAATGCCAAGGTAGGGAAAAAGCAGGCAGGAGACAAGGCAGTAGGTGACATTAGCATTGGTTCTAGGAATGGCAGGGGGAGTTACTAGTTGAGTTTGCAGAGCGCAATAACTTAAGAATCATGAATACCTTCTTCAGCAAACGGAAGAAACAGAAAAGGACATGGAAAAGTTCTAACGGGGAGACTAAAAATGAAATTGAATTCATAGTGTGTTCAACCCCGCAATTGTGCAAGATGTAGAGGTAATCGGGAAAGTGCGATGCAGTGCCCACAGAATGGTGAGGTCCCGAATTAGCCTAAATCTGAAGAAGGAACGCAACAGATTAGTAAGAAAGAAACCCATCAACGAATTAGCGGTGAGATGGAGGGCAGAAGAATTCAGGATCTCGCTACAAAATAGATATTCAGCTCTAACCGAGGATGGCGACATTTCCCTAGAAGCCATGAACAATAATTTCAGAGATATCATTACTGAGTGTTCGGTAGAAGTAGGCGGTAGGATAGTTAGAGAAGATATCGGTAAGCTGTCTAAGGAGACGGAAGATTTGATTAGGAAAGGCCAGAGTATGAAAGCTTCCAATCCAGCAGACCAGATCGAATTTGCCGAGATATCAAAGCTAATCAATAAGCGCAAGGTGGCCGATATAAGAAAGTATAACATGGAGAAAATTGAGTATGCTGTAAAAAACAGGGGAAGCCTTAAAGCGGTAAAGTAGAAATTGGGCATAGGCAATAACCAGATGCATGCGATAAGGGACAAGGCGGGCAACGTCATCACGAATATGTACAACACAGTCAAAGTAGCCGAGGAGTTCTATACACATCTCTACAGTACCAAAGTAGTCAGGACCGTAACGAGATTAGCGGCAGGGAAAAACAGTCAGACATTCCATCAGTGACGAAGGACGACGTCAAGAAAGCATTAGAAACTATAAAAAGGAAGAAATCGGCTGGAGAGTATCACATAACTACAGATCTGCTAAAGGACGGGGGGATATCGTGCTAGAAAAACTGACCACCCTGTATACGCAGTGCCTGGTGTCATCGACGTTACCGGAACCATGGAAGAATGCAAACATTATCCTCATCCATAAGAAAGGGGGCTCTAAGGACCTTAAAAATTACAGACCAATCAGCCTGTTACATATAAGGTATTTACTAAGGCAATCACTAATAGAATCAGGACAACCTTAGACTGCAATCAAGCAAAGGATCAAGCAGAGTATCGCAATCAATGAATACATAGCATTCATTGATTACGAAAAAGCATTTGACTCAGTTGAAACCTCGGCGGTGATGCAGGCATTGCGAAATCAGGGGGTAGACGAGCCGTACGTGAAAGTGCTCGAAGATATATAGAGTGGCTGCACAGCAGCCATAGTTCTGCATAAAGAAAGTAACAAAATTCCCTTAAAGAAAGGTGTTAGGCAAGGACACAATCTCTCCAGTACTATTCACAGCTTGCTTAGAGGAAGTATTCAGAGACTTGGAATGGGAGCAGTTATAAATATGTGTAGATGGAGCGTACCTCAGAAACCTGTGATTTGCTGATGACATTGCCTTGCTAAGCAACTCGGGGATGAACTGCAATTAATGATTGATGACCTAACAGGATAAGTAGAAAGGTAGGCTTGAAGATCAATAAGCAGAAGACTAAGGTAATGTTCAACAGCCTCGGGAAGGAACAGCAGTTTATGTTAGGTAGCGAAGTACTGGAAGTAGTAGGCGAATATGTATACTTAGGACAGGTAGTAGCCGCAGATCCGGACCATGAAAAGAAAATAACAAGAAGAATAAGATTGGGATGGAGCGCATTTGTCAAGCACTCACCGATTAGGACGAAGCTTTTACCAGTATCGCTCAAGAGGAAAGTATATAACAGTTGCATCTTACCTGTACTAACTGTGGGGCTGAAACGTGGAGGTTAACCAAAAGCGTTGTACTTATGTTGAGGACAACCCAGAAGGCTATGGGACGAAAAATGGTAGGGGTAACATTAAAAGATAGGAAGCAGAGCGGGTCAGAGAAATAACTCAAGTTACCGACATTCTAGTGCAAATTTAGGAGAAATGGGCATGGGCAGTACTTGTAGTGTAAAGAGAAGATAACCGATGGTCGCTTAGGGTAACAAACTGGATTCCAAGGGAAGGAAAGCGTAGCAGGAGGCGGCAGAAAGAAAGATGGGCGGACGAGGTTAAGAAATTCACAGGCGTCAAGTTGATGCAGCTAGCACAGAACCGGGTTAAGTGGATAAATATGGCAGAGACCTTCGCCCTGCAGTGGGTATAATCGAGATTATGATGATGATGATGATGATGATGATGATGATGATAGCTTTAATGGGGTCTCACGCGTCAGAATATTCTGACCAGAAGCAAAACCTGCGGCCTGGGAACTTTTGACCCCCCCTGTACATTCTGAAGACTTGTAGAAGTGCGGCGCCTGGGGAGAACACTGACGCCCGAGGCTGGTGTGAGGTTGAAGGCACAGACACATGTGGAAACAGCGAGTGCGATTAGCTGCGGCGCGTCGTTGCGAACGCCGTCGCAATGTCAGCCGCAGCTCGTCGCCGGCGTCCACCAGGTTAGATGAAGTCGACGGGCCGCGAGCGGCAATTGCGGCGTTGGGCGGTGTCACCCAATGGGAGTGCGAGCAGCGGCAACGTTGGTGATTATATATTGATGATTTAACCCAAGTAATTCCTGACTCTGTCTCCATTCGACTGTTTGCAGATGACTGTATTATTTATAAAAGCATTACCTCAGATAACGACCACGCGCTATTGCAGCAATCTGTTTTTTCCATAGAACAGCGGTGTAAAGACTGGTGTATGGAACTTAACACGCAAAAGACGGTGCTTCTTAGAGTAACTCGTAAAAAGAATTTCAGTTCATTTCAGTATCGCTTACACAACTGTCTCATTTCCGAAGTTTCTAGTTATAAATATCTTGGCGTTACTATTACCAATAATCTCTCCTGGAGTGCTCACATTTCAAATATTTGTTCATCAGCTTTTAAGAAACTTTGTTTTATCAGACGTAAACTCAAAGATGCTCCATCCAATCTTAAACTACTGGCTTACACCACATACGTCAGGTCTACACTTGAGTATGCTTCGATCATCTGGGACCCTCACACTAAAAAAGACATTTATCGAATTGAACAAATACAGAGAAAAGCGGTGAGGTTCATTTTTAATAAATATCAAAGAACGGACTCTCCTACTAACCTCATGACCGCCAACAACATTCCGCTCCTAGAAACTCGCAGGAAAATGACTCGTTTACTCTTTTTGTATAAAATTTTAAACAACCAAATAAACCTCAGTCCTCCACCGTGTGTGAAAGTTCCCAACACTAGGCGGACACGTCATCACCATAGTCACTCACTGCAGCCAATTTATGCAAAATCTAAATCCTTTCTGCATAGTTTTTATCCAAGGACAATTTCTGAATGGAACACTCTCCCAGAAAGCTTAATTCAGTCTCCAGACTTTGACCAGGCTCTACAGCAACATCTGTTTGGTTGACTTCGATTGTATTGTATTGTTACTTTGATGTCGCACAAAGGTTTTTCATGTTTTCCCTTTTTTTTGTCTCTCCGGCTGTTGGTCAACACATTTCATGTCATTACATTGCCTCTGTTTGTTAGTTTTGTGGGTGCTTCGTGTGATTTATTGCGTTTCTTGTGCGCTGTATATATGTATGCCACTCCTGCTAGGACCGGAATACTGGTCTGCAGTATCTTGAAATAAATAAATAAATAAACGTCACGGTGACCTAGGAGCGCCGTGCGGTGGAGTGCCTTTCGGCTCTGCTGTGGAGGTGATGCCGAGCGAGCGTTCCGGCCGCGCCGGCTGCTGGCATCTGAAAAATGCTTTAGTATTGTTTCGTCGTATCAATAAAGAGCTACTGGACACAGGACTGTCAACAAGGAGAAAATTGAGAAGATCGCTGGTAAACTCTGAACTGCGGTTAAAAGTAACTGCGACACAAGCGAGTTTTGTCACAGAGCCAGTGCTGCTGCGTTGTTGATCGCCAAACGTCTGCTTGCGCCATTGATGAATGCGTCGCGCAAAGCGTTCTTATGTTTATTTTATTATACGATGACCTTCCCAGTATATCGAAGACGAAATTCGAACCTTTACTACCGCGTTGGCCCGTTCCGACGAGCGGTCCGTTGCCTCTTCAATGCGACGCCGGTTAGGCCTAGCGACGACGAGGGCGGGCACGAATCGGTGGGTTCGTCGCCCAGCGCGTCCGCGGGTGGCACCGTTCCCGAAAGCTTCGTACATGTGCAGGCATGCTGTTGTTGCGTGAGTATAGCGACAATCCTTCTGATAGCACTGCTCTGATCTGTCTTTTCTTGTACGAGCTAGAAGTCTTATGAAGTTCATCAAACCAGGAAGTCTTCAAACACCGCTGCGCGGTGACACCGGCTGTGGGCGGAGCTTGAGGGAGGTCGCTCCATGTGTCCCTGCCGGCACTGAGGCGGCAGTTCGCAAGCAGCGTTCGATGCGGCACGCCAATAAAACTTGTGTCTCTTTCTTTGCCCGACCTCAGCGCGTCGGCTCGCCGATGCCTGCGCGGAAATATTTGTCCGCATAGCCCCCTTCCTGATTATTCCTTTTCTTTTTCCTCTGACTTTCAATTGTACATGACCGGCTGGCGCTACCTATGTGATGAAATTCGCCATCAAGGTGGTCAGTTCGAAACCCACCGCCGGACACCCACCGGTAAAAATGGGTACAAGCGTCCCCCGGCCTGGTGCTCGGCTTTTACAGGGGTGTGCGTTTGGGAGAAGCTCCGTAAACCCCGCTGCGCTCCCCTCCTCCGCAGTGGGCCCAAACCCAGTTTCGAACCTCGCAGCCTGCAAAGGTGGTTCTGTTTGTCTTGCAAAGGTACTTCCTTTGACCCTCACCTGAAGTGCTCCCTTAGAGTCTCATTCCCTTTATTCATCTCTCTTCCCTCCCTGCGGCCTGCTCATTGGCCGTGTTCACGGTATGCATAATAAAATTTTGTTGCTTTCAGATGATGCCTCGTCCTTTGCTGGGACCTTCCAATGCTCTCCGCTCGGCACGGGGCCGCCAGGCCAACGCTACCCTTGCGAATTTCCAGCAACTTGCAACACCGTGCGAAACGGAGCCAGCACACACTGCTGTCACAATGTAATAAAATTCCCAAAGCAATACGGAGATATTTTAGTGCGCCACCATTAACGTCACCAATCACGAATTCGGCGATTTTGGCTTAAGCATAACATTGATACTCTGGACTAGTATCACACCCTAAATAACACTCGACGTGCAAGTGCACATGCCTCACATTTCGACGCTCTATCTGAATTTGCTGCAATTCTTTAGTTCACTACTATACCAGGCCTGAGTGCGATTTCGGAATCGTATTTTCCCGGACCTTAGAAATTTCAGTGTTCGCCAATTAGGTAGGCGTTGCAAACTCGGGTAGCGAAATTTAAATGGCAGCATGATAGGACAATCGAGCCTTCATTGATATTTTATTCCGGGGTTTACAAGCTACCACTAGGTCATGGAAACACGTTCGTGTGGATTACTGAAAGCGGGGATTTCGCTTTATGTCTCCTCTGGCCACACGAGCAGCTTGTATCATGGTCATCTTCCAATGAGTATTACATCGAACAAAAAGAAAAACAAAACGTTTATTCTGGCATAACATAAGGTTGCTTCCTTAACAGAATCACGATGTAAACTATGCCAATTCATGCTTTCGCAAGATCACACCACATTACCCAAACTTTAAATGCAGCTCAACGTTTTTCCTCAGAGGCGCTCTCAATGCCATTTTGAAGCAAAATGTTGACTTGGGGCTACTTTATCTATTTTAACATGAATAAAGGAACGTGAATGAAGTTTCCTGAAACCGAGATGAAGAAGGAAGAGGAAATAGCGCTGACCGGCACCTAATATTTATTGAGCAAAACATAATCGTATACAAAATGGAAGTGGCAGGATTAATAAGATGCAGTCAATTTGGCATGAAGTAAAGGGCAGTAAAAGCAATATAAAAAAAGCGTGAAGACAACGATAATAGCAACTCGAAGGAATTTTCAATCAAACACGTATTACAGGATTACGTATATAACCAAGAGGAACACGGAAGATGAAATCGGGCTTGCGCGGACGGTAACTACACTTAAACAATATCCTTCCGACAGGGTATGCTCCCTCGCATACAACAATTTTGACGTACCACTCACCCACACTGAGCCCTATCTTTTTATAAAAACGCCTGTGTCGTCAAGAAACATGTTTTCAGGTAAGTAGGGTTGCTTGCTCAGTGAAGAGCTAGGTTGGATCCTTTGGCTTTTTCATGTAGTCTCTTGTGTTCCATCAAACCTTCATTCCAGAATATTCGTGTCGGTCCGATGAAAAGCTGAACCTGGTAAATAATCATTCATCCACAACTGACAAACATGTGGGTAATGCCACGCACCATACGTCTGCTTTTAGGGCGTTCCACGTCGATCTTACGGCATAATGTAGTGACTTTGCAAAGGGCGGAAAACAATACATGAATCTTGTGTGTATTGACAACCTTCAAATTATGTGCAACACGATGTTAGCATGTTTTTTGCCTTTGACATACTAAAGCAAGGATTTCGCCATTACCGAAATAATTGTCAGCGGAAAACTTAGCTTTTTAAAACTGTTACAGTAAGCAATGCTAAGAGGATTTTTAATCCTGATTCTAATCCCAACGTTGTCGTAGCTTGTTTACCAGTTTTTGTCCTATGGTTCATTTTCAGAACAGGTAATCAATAATAGTATATTGTGCTCCCATCTTTTAGGAGAAAGTTCTGTTAAGAGAAAATAATATTCATTCTTGCACGTCAGATTGATCTTGGACTCACGTTACGACATCGTAGTAGAAATTTTCCTTAGGTATTAATCATTTCTATTTCTTTTAGGTATAGTTAGCTTTTTCGTTCCTCATTTTTCTCAGGTATAATTTTTTTTCTAAAGTCTGAGTGTGGCATCATGATCTTTTCGACTTATTCGAATTTTATAGGCAGAGTGCCAACTACTATTATGGCTTTCCCCAGAAAGGGATGGTTTACCATACCGCATTAAACAGTGAAGGTGAACACTTATACAATATGCAATCAAGGCCTTGTCACCCTATTAGACATTGCTCCCTACGAAAGGTCCAAGGTGAGCAAAATGTCGCAACCACTATTTATAAAGAGACCGGTTATTCACTGTAAGGATTGTTTCTACAACAGCTCATGAATATAAAGGGACGCACACTGCCTCTAGGTGGAGCAGAAGGCGAGATCCACTAAAGCAGCTCTTTGCACTTATTCTAATGTGCAGTGATTTAAAAGTGTTTGTAACAGCTCTGCATCATCCGTGCCCCATGCTAACAATGATGCGTGCGGCTTCATACATTGTGACGGGTTACAGACACGGCGAAAATTCACAATCAGCTCCATGAATCAGTCAGATACATTAATCGCTAACACAAGTTTGTTAAGCGCGACAGAAGAATTCAGCAGAATTTTCAGAGGAGAAAGTACCGATGATCAGTGTTTGTGTTAGCAAATGCCTGCCAGCTGTCATCCAAAGGCACAGCATCAATTTCTTGGCTTATTCTTGTCGTTGTAGCTGGAACGAAACCCTGCATTTCGAGACATATTACATTATTTTCGTCAACATTAAGCTACGAAGAAAAAATCAAATGATTTTGTCGGAATTGCAAGTTTTATGTCAGGCGTCTTTTTTCTCAAAAGGAAAAAACCGACCTGCTTGACAAGAATCTGTGCACTCCCTCGTTGAGGTAAATTATCACCTTTTCGCCATTCGTTTTCTGTTCCCACAATTCCTCCTCTGGCATTCTTGATGAGTTATCTCTTTGTTATATTTCGAAAGCAATTGTGGCACTGCGAAGGCAGAAACTGCCCGTTAGTGTTTGTCGAGAAGCCTCTGTGTGTGACACGAGTGTGTGTATGGGTGAACGAGGAAGGCAAAACGTGTCATAGAAATAACGGTACAGAATTTATAGCAAATAAGAATAATGATTGTGAGGAAAGCCAAATGCGGCTCAATGAAATACCAGGAAGCTTCATTCGGCAAAATGAACAATGTTAGCATGCGTTGCTTCTCTTTCTTCAACGAGATGAAGTGGCGTACTTCTGCGAATACTCGCACGACCACTATGGCGCTCCGAAGGTCGCTATTATTATGGTTTCGAGGACCAAAGCTGGTAGGTTTAAATGCCTTACACAAGCTGGATTATAACTCGACTATTATTCTCGTGCACCATATTGTGCTGAATCGTCCACTACGACGCATATCCGCCAAATGATTGGGCCACAATATTCGCAGAAAGGGCAGCTCCAAGTGGTCAAATCTTGGCATTTGTTCGGCTGGGATATACACAGCGGAATGATAGCATGGTGGTAACTGCTGACCAGGCGGCTACGCGCGTGAGTGGTGAACATGTAACTCGTGGTGGTGTCATTTTGAATGACACCACTTAGCTCTGGAGGGCCATCGGGTGGCCGTCATCTTGTGTGGCAAACCAATATTGTGAACACTTCTTTGAGCTTCAATAAATCTATAACTCAAGCCCTTGTTAGCCACGTGACATATCCGCGATAACCGACATATCTGCTTAGAAACACGCACAATACGAAGGCAACACATTGTCCATGTTTCCAAGACCTACAGTCTTCATCATGAACAACTAACTCGCCCTATCTCCCACCCTCATCGAATTCAGAGCAGCCGGCAGACAGACAAAAATCGCGAAACGTTATAATAACTGACACTTATAAAATGATAGCGAAAAATTTGGCGACAATCTGTCTCGGTCTTGGAACGCCATGGCTGAAAGTTTTGCAATTCAGTTGCGGCTTCTCTTGCGTGTCTTCTTTCGCACACATGGAGGCTGCTATTGGTTTTCGTTATAATCATCTTCCTAACTGCACCCACCGCAGGGCAAACGTATCTGCCGATATCTCTCAAAATTCATCGAAACAGCCCGGTCCTGTGCCAGTTGTGTCCATATAATCAAAGCAACCTACCTCATCTCATTCTCCTACCAAACACTCTGCAGCCTCCTGCAATAAATGTGTTCAATTCAAATTCAGTCTCTCACGCTTAGCGTTTGATATATTGCTTCGCATTACATGCACTGGCCATGCTCATTTCTTCGCAATTGGGACATAATTATTATTTCAAGCTTAATTATCTAGATACTTTATTCACTCAACATGTTTCTTAAGGCTAGATCGACTGCCTTTCGTCCTCGTCCTCACTTCTTGTTGGCCCCTTTGGGTAACCACCGCTACTTGCCTCCGCAATTTAGTGCAAGTAAGATACAGCTGATTTACTCCTTCCTATTAAGCCTATAGCTAAGGAGCCGTTGATGAATTGCGACTGCCTGCGACATGCTCTCATTCCGAATTATATTTTCACCGCTATTTTCTTTTTCGGGTTCAAGCGCGCGCAAACCTTCCCTCAAGCACACGCATTTTCGTAACAGCTAAGAGCATCGGTACGCATTGCAAAGTGCTGTTCATTTCATAAGCTCCCGAACATTACTTTAGTGTTTGTATAGAATATTTAGGTCAAAGGTCTTTAGCTTTTGAGTGGATAACCATTGTTTGCGATGTTTACCCAAGTTACTTGCCCAATCAATGTCATTAGTGTATCACTGAGCCAAGTTATTCTCTATTGACATTTATTATTAGTTGTACCAATGGTTGACAACGTATTTGAGCAAGCAGAGGGAGAGTAAACTTTATCTCAAAAAGAAAAAGAAAAAAGAAGGAAAAAAAGGGGGGGGGGGGTGAAGTAAGTGGAATTTTCATTTCAAGACCACAGTGGCCTGGGCTGCCGCTCTTGCCTGAGTTACCAGCCTACGCAGGGTCTCTAGATCAGAGAATAGCAGAGTGGCCTCCCACTGCGCCCCCGAATGGTGCATGTTTATGCGTGCAAGTTTGGTTCCTGTGCACCCCCATGTGACGTGGTAGGCAGTGGGCTGTTCGTTGCACCAAGGGCATATGTCTGTAGTGTTCTCGGAAAATTATGCTGTATTGATGTAGGTTGGGGTAAGTGTTGGTTTGGAGCTGTCTCCATTCCCGCGTTTCCAATGCATTTAGCCCCTTGTGTGGAGGGGGATAAATCATAAGTTGTTCTCGTAGGTACTTAAGTCGCGCGTCGTAATCCGCGGGGACAGGAATGCTAGTTGTGAGATCAGGATTGGTGGCCTCTCGGTTTGTGTGACCTCATTACCTTCCAATCCGGAGTGCCCCGGAACCCAAGTGATCTGATGTTTGGGTAGTGAATTTGTAGCCAATGGTTTAGTTGTGAAGCGAGCTAATTTTGTAGGTATTCTGCCTGCAAGAAGGAGCCGAAACGCCGCTTGTAAGTTACCGATTACGTGAAGCTCTTGATTTGTCACGTCTCCGTAGGTTATAGCCAGCACGATCGCCGCCACTTCCGCTTCTGTGATAGTACAGTGTGGGATGGACATGCTGGAGACTTCTGTGTGAGAAGAGCCCACCACCATGGCTGCTGCTGCATTCGATGTATGCTCGTATAGAGCGGCACCTACATAGACAGCTTTCGGACTGCGTTCCACTGCACGCTTAAGATAATTCACTCTGGCGTGTCTTCTATTTTATTTATTTATTTGATCATACTGCAGACCCAGTGAAGGGTCCTGGCAGGAGGGGCAACAATTCCAAAAGAAAACAGAAAAGCATAAAGTGCAAAAACATGAACATAAAATTTACACAAGTACAAGCAAGACAGCAAATCAATGCACGGCCTTTTCTAAGGAATCAAGGTCCTGAAGGGATGATAATGGCAGGTTATTCCATTCGGTTATGGTGCGCGGGAAAAAAAAAATTGAAAATGTTAGTTCTGGCAAAGTAAGGAGTTAGTGATTCGATGTGCGTATTTCTTGTTGCCCTAGACGATGCCGGTTTAAGATACAAATCAGGAGCCATTGATAATTTATTATTTTTTAGTAGAAAGAGGAATTTTAGCCTTTGTATTCTGCTCCGAAATTCAAGGGACTGTATGTTATGTTTAAGCATTATGGTAGATGGCGAGTCAGTGCTGCGATATTTAGAAAATATAAACCGAACAGCCTTGCGTTGAATTCTTTCGAGAACATTAATGTTAGTTTTAATGTGTGGATCCCAAACAGTGCACGCGTACTCAAGTTTAGGTCTAATCATGGTGTTATATGCTAGCTGTTTGACGTCGGAAGGAGCTTGTTTTAACTTATGTTTAGACCCAGGTAGCACAGAATGTGGGGCCCCAGTAGGTCCGATGTAGGCAAGTGGGGCTGGGGCAACCATCATAAAACCTGCATCGGTCCCCGATGGGGCAAATGTGGGCAAGCCCCATTTGGGCTCTCCCCTGCTCCTCCTGCATGGGTCCCATAGCGGCGTTTCTTGGGCTAATGCAGAGCACATTCCTGCATCCAGACCACAAGGGTCCCTTGCCGGATATTTGAGGGCAAGCCAACCTAAATGTGGGCTTTTTATGGGAAAGCCCTCATAGATCTGAAGTGAGACCGCCCCCATTAAATCTTTGTGGGACCAACATCGGCAGTAGTGGGGTAAGAAAACGGACATACCCACATGCTGCCCAAATCGGCCCCTTGTAGGTTACTTGGGGGCAGGTGAAATATGAATAAGGGCTCAATTTGGGCAAGCCCTCGTGAAGCCCAAATGAGGCAGCCTTAGCTAAACCGCTTTAGGTCCCACATAGGCTGTAATGGGGCTGGAAGGCGGGAGGGCCCGCATGATACCAAAATTGGTCCCTTGTGGGGAATTTGAAGGCACGTGCAATAGCAAGTGGGCTTTAGGTTCAAAACCAACACCCAGCCCAATTGGGGCTGCCCACATAAAACCGCTGTAGGTCCCACATCGGCCGTAATGGGGCTAGAAGGCGTGCGTGCAATTGCGTAATCATTGTTTCTAACTTTTATTTGCATTAGATGTTGCCCTAAATTACTGTTATAGATGATTTGTATAACAGTTGTGGCCATGTTTAGTCGATTAGAAATTTACATGGCTTTAGTTCTCGCGCTCGTGCAAATTGCGCTACATATACTAAAACAAACTAATTGCTAACTGTTGCCTCTTATGTGGTTGCTTTGGACAGCCTGCAACTCGCAGTACAATATTACTGTTCAGAACACACATCTCCATAGCCTGAACAAGATGTACATGAAGTCATTTCGGCTAGATAATGTTATGAATTATTGTAAAATTTTATATTGTGGCTGTTTAGGAAGTGCAGACATGTATAAAGTAATTAATTATGTGCCTAAATATTGATTGGGAAAACTTGGACTAGGGCTTTCCATCAATTTCCTGCGTCGGACCCTTATGAGAATAATGTGGGTAAGCCCAAGTGTGGCTAGCGCTATAGAACCCGCATTGGTCCTATGTCATTTTCTGAGGGGCTAACTGAAATAAAAAAAAAAAATGTTCCTCCAAAGCGGCTGCCCAAATCGGTCCAAAGTAGGACCATCGCGGGGAGTTGGCGGGATGTGCCTTTTTAACAATGCCGGAAAAATGTGGGCAGCCCCGCAAGGGCTGCCTGCATCGGCCCCTAGTGGGGCCAATTGGGGCTTTGTCGACAGCCCGCTTCGGGCCTACGTCGGCCCCTCTTGCAGCACCCACATTGAGCCCACCGGGGCTGTCCTGCATTGCCTACATCGGGCCCACCGGGGCCCACCCTTCATAGCCCACTTTGTGCTACCTGGGGAAAACAAAGGTTACGGAAAGAAGATGAGCAAACAGTGTCAATATGTTTGTTCCAGCTAAGTTTATTCGTTAGTGTTACACCGAGGTATCTGTAATCTTCGATTTCTGAAAGGTTCCGGGTGGGAAGACTGTATGAAAATGAATGGCGGTTCTTTTTGTTCGTAATCCGCATAAATACTGTGTTGTCAACGTTTAATTCCATTCCCCATTTATTACACCATTCGCTAATACTATATAAGTTAGAATTAAGTAAAATCTGGTCGCCTGGAACATTAATTTTATTATACAAAGCACAATCATCGGCAAACAATCTAATTTGAAGAGGGTGAGTAACGACGTCGGTAATATCATTAATATAGATAAGAAAGAGTAGTGGCCCAAGGACACTGCCCTGCGGGACACCGGAGGTTATTGATAGTTGGCTGGAACAGTGACCATCGATACTGACATATTGAAATCGGTCGGATAAATAAGCTGAAACCCAGTTAATAATAAATGAAGGGAGACCAACTGTTTCTGGTTTATGGATAAGTTTACTGTGCGGAACTAAATCAAAGGCTTTCTTGAAATCTAGAAATATGACGTCTACTTGGCCGGAATGGTCAAGAACCTGAGCAAAATCGTGAATGACAGATGTAAGCTGGGTGACTGTGGAAAAGCCTTTCCGAAATCCGTGCTGGAATGGCGATAATATGTTGTTGTCGTCAAGAAAGGTTTTTATGTAATTAGCTATAATATGTTCAAGAAGTTTCCAGCATGAAGAGGTCAACGATATGGGGCGATAATTATTAAACAATGCGGCATCACCTTTCTTATGTATGGGTACTACACGGGCAACCCTCCAGTCAGAAGGCAGACTTGAAGACAAGAGAGAAGCTCGAAAAATGATCGTAAGAAAGTGAGAAATCATTTCAGCATAACGATGTAAAAAAGAATTAGGTAAATTATCAGGGCCAGCACTTGCTTTTGTTTTAGATTCAACAACATTGCAAACACAAAAGGTTGATACACAAGATCATGCATGGGCTGTGAACAAGAAACAGGAGTTACAAAATTATCTGCAGGTGTGGAAAACACGCTGTGAAAATGTAAATTAAACTTTTCAGCAATATCGGTCTTGTTGCTGAGCAGCGCCCCCTCGTGCCTCATCGAAGGTAGGGATTTCTTCTGTTTGCTGAGAAAATTCCAGAATTTCATAGGGGCATTATGTATAAACTTCGGCAGAATAGTTTGAAAGTAATGGCGCTTGGCCGCTGCTACTGCTTTAGTCAAAGAAACCTGCTTCATTTCGATGGTGCTGCGGGGAACACGTGCTCTTCTTAAGCGTTTGAGTCTTCTTTTTTGATGCAAGATATCCCACGTAATCCAGGGATTAGATTTGCCAGTTCTCTTTATTCTTGATGGAATAAATTGATTGATACAATGTGTGGCCATGTGTATAAATTTAGACCACAGAAAAGACGGGTCATTTCCTTCAAAGCTGCTAAGACACAGATCTAAATAATCTAGCACGCTCTCATCCCTGGCACGCGAGAAATCTTTTACAAGTACGGTTTTCGACTGTCCGGCAAGTTTATCAGCAACAAAATCGCAAGTAAAATACACCATCTTATGATCAGACAATCCTTGATGGATCGAAACAGTAAATGTTTTAAGAGAACGGCTCACAAAAATCAAGTCAAGAACAAAATTAGATGAACTATGAATAGGTGTAGCTTGTCCTACTATTTGTTTTAAACTTTTGCACAGCATGATATCAAACAAATGGCCAGAATGTGCGCAGTGACGTGAGACAGCACAAGCTAGATCCCAATTGATACCGGGTAAGTTAAAATCACCAACGAGAAATATGTTATTTTGTTTGAAGGACGACATGTGTTCCGACAAATCGCGTAAGAACTTAAGAGGAGAATCTGGAGCACGGTAAACCGCGACTAGAAGGATGGAACGGCCCCGAAAAAGTAGCTTAAGCGAGATGCTTTCTTGATCATCGATTTGTCGAGTAAAAGACGTCTGAATATTGTTTTTAACGAGGACCGCCACTCCCCCACCTCTTGATAATCTGTCACGACGAAATACTTGATAAGATGGAGGAAAAATGTCTTTATTTTCTATTTCCTCGCGTAGCCACGTCTCCGTGATGACAACAACATGCGGATTGTAACCAAGAAGAATAGATTCAAGCTGTTCGCTTTTATTGACAATGCTGCGCGCATTTATGTTTAGAAGTCTGAATTCTTTTTTTATCTGCTCACTGTGTCAGTCATTCTGTCGTGTACATTGCGATGGCAGCTTCACCCTTGTGCTTGTGATGTCATCCCATGAAAACATTTTGCCCGCCACGACCAATTTATAACTCACCAATTTAACTTTCATTTTTTGTGCCTTTCTGCTTTGGCACTCTCCCATAAAAGTTTTCGTTTCCTAAGAGTTTCTTTCGAATAGTCGTTTTGAATAGACACATTCTTTCCTTTGAGCTTGTATGCGTTTTTAAGGACTGCCTGTTTTTCGTTATAGTCTTGAAAAAATATTACTACAGGCCTGTTGTCACTGCTTTTTCCTAAACGATGAATTCTTCCTACAGAAGAGCAATGGACATCAAGCGTTTCAGAGAAGATTTCAGACAGGACCTTCTGTTTTAGGTCAGATTCTGTCTCATTTGGCTCCTCACATACTCCGAAAACGACCAAGTTGGAACGCCCGCTGTAATCTTCCATATGAACCAGTTTTGATTTTAAGTCTTGAATAGCGCATTTCATGTGATCAATTCGCTCAGTTTGTTTTTCGAAATCAGCAAAGCGCGTACTCAAGTCAGATATTGTTTTCTCTAAATTCCCTTGCTGCGCTCTGAGGGCTACAATCTCGGCCGTTAACATAGTATGTGCTGTGACTAACTGATTTAGTAGTTCTGAAGCAATTTCATTGGAATGATCGGGTCCAGGGTTTGATTCAATATCGCCACATAAGAGTAGCGCGCAAACACAAAACACATCTTTGACAATGCTAACGCAGCGCTGTGGGCACGGCAGGACCAAAAGTCCGCGGCAGTTACTTCTAAATGTAGTGGAATAACCACCAACCTGTGCAAAGCAGAAGAACGAAGCATAAGGCAACATGCCTAGGCGCGGTCCGCTGTGCCCACTGAAGCTGAATCCTGGCTGTCGGTCTTTTAAACGGGGGTCCGGAAAGGTCACTGTGGAATGGAGGCGGTGCTTGCAGAAGGTAGTCGTTTCGCCAGATAACGAAATCCCCGGCGTCCGGTACCACATGATCCTGAAGGCACGTGTCGACTGATGTGGCATCTTGCGGAAGGGTCAGTTCGGACGAACCGAGCAGAAAAGCCTGTGCAAAGCAAAAGAACGAAGCATAAGGCAACATGCCTAGGCGCGGTCCGCTGTGCCCACACTGCCATCGTTGTGGACTGGAGACAAGTTCTTTCGGAGTGGGGCCACATATACTCTTGCCCGTTACGGATCAGGAATGTTAATCGTTGACTGGATAGCTTGTAGGTCCAAAGGATAGCCAACGCGCTCGAGAATGAGCCGGCCGGTCTCAGTTGACAAAAGGCGTTCCCTCTGGGACAGGAAGGCACGGAAGGAGAGCAAGGAATCAGATATACTGAATGTTGTGTACA
Organism: Amblyomma maculatum; assembly: GCF_055883805.1. Lineage (NCBI taxonomy): Eukaryota > Metazoa > Arthropoda > Arachnida > Ixodida > Ixodidae > Amblyomma > Amblyomma maculatum. The sequence goes on from NW_028146745.1 coordinate 270,698, forward strand.
CGTTGTGCACCGCCTCCTAGTGGACGTACGCACAGCCTCTTCTGTTGCCATGCCGAGCCGTGCGTTCCTCGGAATTGGACCGTCCTCGGACCAAGCGCGCGACCAGGGCACTAGGAGCAACGCCGTCTTTACAAGCGTTCGCGCTTCTCTCTTTCCTTCTGTTCTCCTCGCTTCAAAAAGCGCAATAAATGCCGTCTCTGCACAGCAACCGACTCGAGAGGTTCCTCGTTCACGGGGCTTCCGACGCCCCAAACATAACACTGGCGACGAGAAGTTGGATTTAGAACAGACGCATTTGAGAGTCCGGTCACGGCTACAGGAGCAATGCACGGCGCCATTGAGCCGTTAAACGGCAAGAATTGGTTTTCGTGGGCGCAGCGTCTCACTTTCTACAACGTTGCAAACGACGTCACCTACGATGTGAAGAAGCGCGTGTTCCTCCTGATGCTTTGTGGAACCGAGAGTCTCGAGACTGCCTGCGGGTTGGTTGCGCCGAAGACACCTGGAGAAGTCGGCAATCAAGACCTAGTCACACTTCTCCAGAAACACTTCGACCCTAGACCATGTGATGCTCCAACCACAACACTGAAGAATTCTTCTCCTTAGCTAATACATTCTTTAGAACAAAATTAGTTTCCTTACGAAGGGCTTGATACACAAATCAGGGGAAAAAGAAGAAAGAGAGCCTGAAGGGAGAAGAGTAGACTATGATTACGGTAAAGTGTACAAATTCAAAGTTATGGAAATTCGAGAAATATTAGGCGACGGAGCAACTCGAGACTGGTGGAGAAGAGACGATGAAAATATTAAAGACAACGTAGTCTATCAACCTCGAAGGTATAAAAGCGCGCGGGGCGAAGCAGAAGGGATGGAATTAGAAGTGCAGGCTCCAGGAGGTCATATACGCCTCGGCTGCGACCGAGCAACACCTGCTGATACTTTAAAGGTATCATGTTCTATGACACTGGGGAGTAGACACAGTGTTGTTAATGATCCGTTTCTGTTTCAGTAACCAACATGCTTACTACGCTCCACCTGCATCTTCTGCCTGGTGGTCCACTAAAAGGCCACCGTCTACTCGGCGTTGCGTCTGCTTGCGCTCTACCGCGACGTCATCCGATTGTGCCAGCCAGGTCACCCTTTCCATTGTCCAAAGTCACCTCAACGCAAAGGCTACAGGCTGGACTCTCGCCACGAGTCATCGACATCATGCTATGTGCGTGAACTTCTAAGGCTTGTAGCTATTATATCTCTAGTGGGGCGTGTAGCATTAGAAATTGTTTTAGTGTTAGCATTGTTCAGTAAGGTTTTCGTTAGCATCTGTGTGGTGTAGGATGTAGTAAATGAATGTCCGTGTTAGTACAGATGGCATCTGGTCAATTCAAACCGCCCGAGCGCTCTCCTCAGATGCGCGACAAGAAGCAAGTGGCTTCCCTGCCAAGACTGCATACACGTATGTGCTTGAGTTATCGGATAAGCTGATAGAAATATGTAGAGTCGCACATTATGGTCCGGAAGATCGCGAGAATGATATAACATCTACTACGATATGAAAGGCAGCCATAGAAATCTCAGGCAAGGCGACACAGTTCTGTTTCTATAGTCCACAGACTACAACATTATCTTCTGAGGAAGCCAAAATGTTTTATTCCAGGAATACTAACTTTGGACAGCAAGATGCTAAGAGCAGCCTTCTCACCAACATGCCGTGCACTCCTTCAATACTACTCCGTGGTAGCCATCTATCGAAATATTTTCTCAGGCGGCAGAAACTGGCTTAGTCGATTTAGAATTCTCAGGTTTGTGGTGCGCAATCTCTAGCAAAACCCCTCGGTTAATAGCCTGAATTTTTGCATAAGTTGCTTTTTGACTTCTTAGTAATCCCTAGAATAAAAGGTAAGCGTCATACCCGATCCCGCGCGTCTCCATTTAAGCACATGCAAAACGCTGCCAATATATTGCCGTAAAACTATTAGCAGAAGTTATTGCTGATTTTCGTCAAGGTCGTCTCTTTTGTCATCAAAGGAGCCATCAACGTTTTCCGACAAGCTGGTCGGTCTAGCCGATTCTATTTCTAACACGGAGCCCCAATCTTCACCCGTGCTCCCCTTGCGTCCTCTTATCATCTGCTGCTTCCGCATCAGGAACTTGCTTTCTCGTTCTACTCTTATTTGACGCTTTTCAGCCTCCTTCGCTTCTTCCTTCTAATGCGCTACTCTTCCAGCCTCTCCTTCATGTGTTCCCTCCGTCATCTTTTTCAGGTGCTAGTCATCGTTCGTTGCACTAGCTACTCGGCGTTCTTCCTCTTTTTCTTTCGATTTACTCGGTGTTCAACTACCTCACCAGCATCCTCGCCTGTCTGTGCTCTTTTATTCCTTAGCCGTTGGATCATTCTAATACGAATGCATCGCCTCTACACTGCTTAGACGTAGCTTGAGAGCAATCTTTATTGTTGTTATCAAGTCCATACTCTGCCGTCAAGAAGTCCCTAAGATCGAAAACAAAATAAGCAAGGCAAACGCAACCTGGGAAGTTCTCTCGCCGCGAGTTTCTCGGCACGGATCTGAAGAGATTGCTCGAGATAAATGAAAGAACCAGACACCAGTTGTACTAATACGGTCGCTCATTTATTACACCCTACAGCACACCGGCGCTAACAACTCTAATTGTGCACGTGGCACTACAAGTATAAAAGTTCGGAGTTCACGCACACAGTATGATGATAAGTTGGTGCTTCGGTCCAGGCTGTAGCTTTCGCGTAGAGATGGCATTCGATGATCGAAAGGCTGGCCTCTCCATCGTCAACTCGATAGACGCGACGTCGATCTGCCAATGGAGTTGAGTTGGATGGCCTGGGCGATGCAGGTGGAAGGTGGTGAGCGCGTAGTCCCTAGGACACCCGAACCGGCTCAGGATCAGCAGGAAAACTACGGCGCAGTGTGGTAGAACATGCGACCACGGGAGCGGCAGCATTGTTACTGTCTCCCTGCCGACGCGTCCCTGACCTCTCAGATCCTCCGCTTACACTTCTTCGGGCCCCTGTCGCGTCGTCCTGCGCGCATTTATAACCTCGGCGTTGATTCACGTCATACTTGCCTACGTCGTCATCACTGCTCCATCAATCGCCGCTTGTCATAGACAAACATACTGACGTATGCTTCTAGATGTGCTTGCCACGTCGCCTAATATTGCTTCCTCCTCTTGGTTAATCTTCATTTGCACCCGTAATAATTATCGGCGTCGTGTTTTTCTTCTTTCTATCCAGCCTCTAATTCTTCTTTTTGCCATCATAAGTGAGAGGGCTATGTCTGCTGCACATCCACGTAATATATCGTCCACTCCTTTATCTTATTGCTTCGCCGACACATATACCTCTCAGTTCTTTTACGACTTCTTAGGTCCTCAATGCGTCATGTTTTCTAGTGATATCCGAATCACATGTGTTGGGACTGGTTATTTTATGAACATTTTGGTTTGACCTAGTGGTAGAATTTTCTTAAGCACCGAACTTTATTCCACCGCTCAGATTCCTCACACCTTCCGCTGTTTCAATGTTTATACTGGCGACCATTTTGAAACAATGTGCGCACTATAATCTGATATTTATACACCTAGAATTCCAAGAGAAAACGAGTATAAATGAACTGCGAGTCTTCAACAAAAATGCCCATCTGTTCCCAGTCCTACAAGCCCAGAGGGTCCTTTTTGTGACATTATATTATATGCTAAAGGTACTCACATCACTGATCTCCTCCACCGTTGACGGCGCCAGTAAAAAAGGTTTACGCTGTGCGCAGAGGTTTGTATCCGCTAGTGTCAATAAGATATTACACATACGTGTTTCGTATATTAAAGCAAGTGCGAATGTGATCAGAAAAGCTGCAGACAATGCAGCGATTATTAAACAGCGGTCCCAGAAATGGTGTGCAATCTCTACTACATTGCATGTGACGTCGGTACGAATGACAACCACAGAACTCGGGCGCCGAATGGGATTTGAAAGAAAGTGTGAGCGTTTTCATCTATAGAAATGTGTCGCGAGCTAAAAAAGTAATACATTTTCCATTAAGAATACGCCTGGCTATAATAAAGGGGACCAAAATACTTGACATTGGGCTATAAAAATAATATTTTAAGAAAATAAATATTTCTATATAATATTAAAGTGCAATGCTTCATTACACTTTCGGATCGAGGCTGGAGGTTCTATGAGAGGCATCAATAAAAGAACAGTGTAGTTAGTGACTAGGGACTTAAAAGGCGTATGAAAAACTGTTTATTGGAAGTATGAAACGCGTCTAGCAATATGTATCCTATCTAGGCTCTCCGAAGCGCAAAAGTGTCAAGTTAGCTTTATGAGCATTGAACAGATCAGCGATTTAAATTGATTCTCCTCCTCTCTCCCCTCAATTCAACCAACGCCAGCGCGCAAGAAAAAAAGAAGAGAACCACGCCCGTCCCGCTCGCCTAACTTCGAGGCGTCGGTAGGGAGTCCTTCGCGTGGTGATGTATCGTTCAAATCGGCTGCGAGCGGTCGCTAGGACCCCTTTCCAAAAATAATTGCCAAATTATTGGCTCGCGTAAAGTTTTTAATTCCGATTCAAATACTCACAAACACTCACACTTTCTATGAAATATTTTCATTAAAACGTTACCCCAGTAGCATTTCAGGGCCCCTTCAGTCATAGCAGATTATAAACATTGTTAATTTCTTCACGCATACTTCGTGTGGAAGGACAGCTCGAGATATTGGGATTAAAACGTGTGTAATGTTAGAGTGATGGAGTATTGCCAAGTCTAGACTCGTTCCCAAACAGAAATTGCTGTTTTGTCATCAAGCCTTTACAACAAGTCTTTCTCTGAGGTCTGACATGGATGTTGTTATACAAGGTACTTTCAAACTTTAGATCAAGCAAGCCATTGGTCCCGTTAAACCTTGTTAAAAATATCTTAGGCGCTAAAGTTTTCCTTCAAAGCTTTTGTGATCCAGCATACAAATCTTCATTACGAAATAAAGACCAACAGACATATATTGCGGCAACTATTCTTGATGATGTTGAAACGTTTTACGCTGCTTAAATATTAAAGCTGACTCTAAATGCAAACGAAGTGTATGGAGAATTTAAAAAAAGAAATACAGACCATTCCTCCAGAGGTAGTCGACTCCAAGTGTCATCTTGGGAGCTGCATTAGAGGAAGCAAAAATAGAAGATGGCATTTCAGCACAGCTGCGTATGCTTGAAATGATCGCAGGCGTTCTTAAGGGGTCGGAAAACGATAGTAACCTTTTGGGCCATATTGAGCATCGTGCTGTCTCTATCGAGAGGAACAAGAAATTGCTGGTTGTGCATTTCTGAGTTACACGTTTCTCATATACACCATGTTTTGTAATGCCCTGCAGTGGTGGTGCAGAGTTTAGCGCGCTCGGCCACTGTGCCCAAGGCTGCGGGATCGAATCCCGGCCGCGGCAGCCGCTTTTCGGTGGAGGCGAAAAGCAAGGCGCCCCGTGTTTTGTCTGATGTTAGTTCAGGTTAAATAATCCCAGGTGGTCGAAATTTCCGGAGTCCTCCACAATCTCTTATCGTTTGAGGCACTTTTGTACATTAAACCCGAGAAACCAACTAACCATGTTTTTTCTGCGCCAAGGTTATGTTACATTTACTGTTTAGAATATTATTACAACACGGGAGCACTGCTATCTGTTGCATTATTTGTCTTGTGGTAACGATCACCTCTGCAATGCACACAGTAATTTATTGCGAACTTTAGAGAGCCACCGATCATTGTAGTCAGTACTTATTTAAATGGGTGAAGAAGAACACTTCACATAATTCACAAGCTACAATTCAACCCAGTTGTTTCAATGGAGAGCTGACCAATTACCGCGACAGTCCACCAGTGCTGTTCCTGGTCACAAAACACCGCTTGATAATTATATGGTCATTGTTGGCAGCTAGATGCGTAGCAATTTACTGACGGGCAGCAAGGCGCCGCTGAAACTGCCGGAGCAATATTTCGAGCTCCATTCGCACATAAACGTTCGAAACTTCGCACGATTGTCATATTATATGACATTAGGGTGTTTTCTGAAGTTCTGAGAAGAAAGAACGGCAGTGCTAATGATATAAAAATATTGCATCGCAGCAGACGTCAGGTTTGAAATTTGCCGCGGCACATAGACCACACTCTAATCTATATTTATTCCCTTGTAGAGCCCACGTGAAGCTCATTAGAGGAATCCCAAGCCATTTACTACTCCTGTACCTGAAATGTGTTTTCGCACATCGTAAACCATACAGTGGTCGGGCGAACAAGCCACCACAGTTTGTGCTGAATACCTGGAGCGTGATCGCCCTTTAGGCACGGTAGCCGACCTTGGTAGGCTGATATTGTTGACCAGGACGTCCGCAAATGAATGTCCTGGTCTGTCTTGCTTTTGTTGCACTTCGGAGATGGTCCGCGGCGTGCAGATATGAGCGTAAGACGTCATGAATGGCTACTAGCTGTTGTGATGGAAGCAGTTGGGCGGCAGTCAGCCTGCGCGCCGGTACGGTGCCCTCCTTGCGGCGCCAACAAATATGTGCTGCCGTTTTTTTTTTTTGAGCGGCACAATGTAGCAGTGCGCATCTCTTACGGTTCCCATGGAGTTGATTTTCATCTCGGTTTCAAGCTTGTTTTCACCGCTGTTTAAAAAATATATTCTAAATTAGCGAATTGAGTGTTTCAGGATAATGGAGCACCGTTCAGCACTTACGCAGTGTGCCCGAGATTTTCCAACGAATCCGCTGGTGGCGACGACTCCATCTAGGCGCTGCAGAAGTTTACTGACTGTGCACGAACAGATATTGCTGTTAACGTGGCGTAAACGTAAAGCTGAGCACAATAATTATTATAGTTCAGCCGCTCCGCCGATACTAGGTTGATTAGCTATTACCTCTTCACAGCGTGATAAATCTGTCGGCAGAAATAATGAATGCAAGCGTCATTCCGGGAAAAGCATTGACGCCATATGCAACTGGATGCTCATTGTATATACTTTGAAAAATGTGACAAAGAGTTGATTTTAAATACATTTGGGGATGAGCTTCTGCGGAGAGCGTTTGCACTAAAGCAAAGTGCCTAGGTTGTGTTCCGCAAATGACGGGGAGTTGCAGCTGTCGGCCGCTTCCGGCCACTCGGCAAATCAGGTGAAACCCTGCGAGGGTATGCGCCTCATACCACTTACGCAATCGTCGACATTATTTAAGTATGCCGCTATCTGCATTCGCTAACGTCTGAATTGATTCCGCCCAATGAAAACCACACTCGCGAATACTAAGGACTTCCTTCGTTCGCTGGTCGATGAGGGAGGTCTACTCCTGTTATGGAGCTCTTGAAACATTAGGCATGCTTTCTAAACGCGAACATAGTTCAAGGCGGAGGCTACGCACCCTGCTTATTTCCCCGATAATGCCCGCTTCATTCTCATCGCCACCTCCGATTCTCTGGGGACAGGGAACCTGGAAACATTTCTCAGCCGCGCCTCTTTAGCAGGAACGGCACGCATACTCACTTAAAGTGCTCAAGGTAGTCACATGAGCAGAAGTTCATTATACCTATAATAAACCCTACAGTAGCCGGCGAATTGGAAATGAAATGAACAGCTAATGGGCTTCCTTCTCGGTCACAACAGAGCTCGGATTCTCTTCAGATACTCTTCAGTGCCCAGCGGCACTGTGACGTGGCAGCAGCTAGTGGTATACGAAGCTCTCCCATATCGTTATAGAGGAATTCGTTACCAGTAAGCAAAGAACTCTGCTACAGCCATTGGTTAAGTATCCTCTGAGAACATATTCTTCAGAAAGCTATCCTCGTCACATTGTAACAAGCACATTCTTTATACATCGATAAGAGTAGCGGCACTAGAGTAGCTCTTAGAAACCTTTAATCTATTCCGCCAGCATGCGCTTCACGCGCACGCTAGTTCCCACCAATGAAGTGCTTGTGAGAGGAAAGTATATGCGCACGCGTGTATTATTTATCCTATGGAGTGTTATGAGGTACCGGCGGAATGAGCCAATACCGGTGCGGCGGAACCAATCCACAACAGATTACGTTCTATTCAGTCCCGTTCGTTTCAGGTACGTTCGATTTTAGGAGGTGGTGGTGGTTGTGGTTATTTTATTTATATATAAAAGAGAGGAAAATTTGTTTTAGAGCTCCGGTATCTGCTATTTAATATCAGAAGCACCTGAACTGGGACGGCAGGAATAAAGGGATAACGAGGAAGGGGTAGAGGAAATAAGGAGGTGAGCAATAGGGAGAAAGGAAAGGGTAAGTAAAAATAAAAAAAGAAATATATACACTATATAACAATATACAGTAGTTTGCTTGAGGCCCACCCACGAATGTCTTAGGTCACTGAGCACTCGGCACATCGGGCGGGCCTCCGGCTAGCTTTGCGTCCATGTACGTGTTTAAGACGCCCGGAGGTGCACACTTCACAATGCAATGACGGCCGACTTGGGGAGATCGACCCTTATCGTCCAGAATAGCACACGCGGAGCGTACGCTCACAGCGCACACTATCCGGCGAGGTGAAATAGGCAGGTCATCAAGCCCGCCTGTTCGATATATTGACACAGGCTCACGTGAGTTCGCTCGCGGGCGCGCGCATTCCCCGACGGCCACATGAGCACAGCTACGCTTTCCGGGATTACCAACTGCGCTCTGCAAGCCGCCAGCAACTCACGTCGCAATTCGGCTAACGTGGCGCAATGCAGTAGAGGATGTTCTAGAGTTTTTACTGCACCACAGCCGTCACACACGTGACTAGTGGCAAGTCCGTGGCGCATCCGACTTTCCCCAGGCCACACACATCCAATGCGCGCACGGAGGATCATTGCGCGTTGCCGCCAAATCAGCGAGCGGCTGCTGCAACTGTAAATGCGCTCACCCCTCGCGATGCGTGGATCAAGGCGCTGCGTGCGGAGGTAGTCGTCGATTACCGCGCGCACGTCCTCCAAAGCGAGTTGCTCGTCGCTGGGAGGGAGTTCATGTGCTGCGATAGCGAGCTCGTCGGCACGTTCGTTGCCCTTGATGCCGCAGTGCCGGGGATCCACTGTGCCCGTATAGCGCAGCCGCACTCCGCCAAGCGCTCGAGACGAGCGCGAATCTGACACAGCAGCGGAGTTACCGGCCAATAATTCGAAGGCGGCTGAGGACGGCGCGGGAGTCGCATAGCCCGGCACACCTGGGTGGCGGCGGAGTCAGTTCAAGCAGTAGATCCAGCCCTAGGCGTAGGCCCAGCAGCTCCGCCGTGGTGGAAGAACTCAGGTATGACAGGTGCAGCTGTTTGTGCAGTTGCAGGGCGGGGATGGTAGCCGCCGCTGCTAGCGAGCAACTGTCTCTGGCCACGGAGCCGTCGGTGTAAACGAGGAGGTGGTGTTTGAGTGCCTCTTAGATTACGGCTCCGGTCAGCTGCTGCACTGCACAAAGCGGTGTGGTGCGTCAACTTGCTTACATTTGTCGGGTTGCACAGAATCCCCGCCATCAGTACAGCTCCCGGGCAGGCGGCCATATTGAGTTATACTCCAAGCGCATTCTCAGTACTTTCCTTGTGCCTGCCGACAATATTACCTGCTAAACAATCTCACAAGCGCAGTAGCTGGTTTTAGACAGCTGTAAGAATCTTGCATCTTGAAACTTTGCTTTCTTTTCTGCAATTTCACTGCATGCGAAAGCTTCCTGTGCCCCAATCACGGGTTATTTGTTTGTGCTGTCCAGAAGTTCTTCACCCGTTTCCCTACCATTTCAACGCGAAGGTCTATAAGCAACGCAAGTGAGCCGCTGTGTGATGGAGCCTCTAACAGCCGAAAATAAATTTCAAAATACTTTCCTCTAAATACTAAATACTAAACGTCGATCCTTGCTTGTCGATGCTTGGAAACTAGCAGTAGCGACAGATGGAGGTAATGTTGCCCAACCGTTATTTTCGCCAATTAATCTGCCTGCTGTGATGTTGAAGAACAAAGTGCGGGTTACTGTAAATGGTGTAAATACGCTTGCTTTAGTGGACACTGCTGTCACAGTTCCATAATGAGTGTGTTTTCAAAATCGCCTTCGACCGACAATATTGTTTGCTTGGGACCAAAGTGCCAGTTTTTGCGGTTTTGGGGAAGAACATTTGCTCCTTTTGCGTCTCTACTACATGCCAGTCGTCATTGCTGAAGAAACGTTTCTAGTTAAATTTCCAGTTTTTGCTCGATGCACACACGACGTTGTTATCAGCAATAATTTCCAGTGCGATAGGAGCGACGGCCAATTGCTCAGCGGGGAAATTTCTCTGCGCCGCAATATTTTGACTGCCTTTGCATAGGCCAGACCTAACCCTAGTGATGGTGCATTTCATGTCATCAACGATATATTGTTGACTTCTATGGCTACATGCTTGTACCGGCTTCATTTTTCAATGTTTTCCTTTATTTACTTGTCCCTTCACTCGTATGTGTACAGCTTCTTGCTTTTTTCTCAATAGACATTTTATTTTCTTCACTTCTTTTGCCTATATTGATGTGCGCTGTTGTCATTCCTACCCTGCCGCACTAGAAGGCCATCATAAGGCGAAATTTTGTAATGGCCCACACGAGAGCTAAACAAGTACGTTCTGTGATCGAGAAATTCTGCTCAGAACCAGAGAGGAGGAAAATGGAATAAGCAATGATGCAGGTGCGCCCCATCTGCTGCTAGGCGAAAATGGCACCATTGCCTTGACCACTGGCGTCAGTGAGTACATCCGTTGATGCTGAGGGATTGAAGTGTGCCAGGATGGGCGGGTTTCTGAGGGCTGCAATGAGCGCAGAAAAGGCTTGGGATTGTTCTTGCTCCTAATAAAATGGTGTGTCGTTCTTCAGAAGATCGGTGAGTGGACGAGCCGTGTCCGCAAAGGCAGGGGCAAAGCGCCGAAAATAGGAGCAAATGTTAAGAAAACTACGAACGTCACTGGTACAGCAGGGTGTAGAATATGCACTTATAGCAGGCATTTTGTCTGGGTCGGGTTAAACGCCACGAGCGTCGAGCACGTGACCGAGCACCTTGAGTCCACGTCGGCCGAAGCTACACTTCGAGTTCAGCTGAAGGCCAGCTCTTCGGAAGATTCCAAGAATAGCTTCAAGGCGATGTAGATGGCTCTCGAAGGTCAAATAAAATACAATAAGGTCATCGAGATAACATAAGCACGTCGTTCATTTGAAACCGCCCAAAAAGAGTCCATCATGTGCTGGAATGTTTCGGGCGCATTACACAGGCCAATAGGCATCACCTTGAATTGGTACAGACCATCGGGCGCGACGAAGGTGGTCTTTTCTCTGTACCTTTCATCGACAGCGATCTGCTGATAACCGGAACGAAGGTCAATCGAAGAGAAAAAGCTAGCACCGTGGAAGCAGTCAAGGGTATCATCTATCCTGCGGAGAGGGTAAACGTAGGTCTTTGTAATTTTGTTGAGGTTTCGGTAATCAACGCAGAACCTGGAGATATTGTCCGTTTTTTAACAAGCACGAGAGATGACGCCCAAGGGCTGCTACAAGGCTCTACAATGTTTCTTGCCAACATCTTGTCTACTTCATCTTGTATGACGCGACGTTCAGAAATGGTGAGGTCGTCTGTGAATTGCGCTGGTGCCTGCGGTATCGATGCGATGAGTAATGAGGGACGCCTGACCCAAGTTTCGGTCAGCAAAATAAAACTATCGCGGTATGATGTCAGAAGGGTCGTAAGTGCTTTTACACAAGCACGGCGCAAGTAAGGAGCAACCATGCCGGATATGCGAAGCTGCGGAGGTGGGTACTGTGCAGGTCGTGTCGGCACTCCAGCAATAGGGTTAGGTAAAAGAGCAGAAACATTAACCTCCAACAATGATGTCTATTCGGCAAGAGAAATGCCCTCAGGAAGAATTTGCACAAAATAGCTGAAGTTCAGAATTGGAATACAAGTGCTGTTATTCGCTACATGCTCTATAATGTGAAGGAGAGCGATGCTACGCTGAAGAGTCATGTCGGTTATGCGCCAAACGACGTAGTCGCCCTCCTGAACGGAAGGAAACGGCGACATGAGCACGTACGCTGCGGCTTTTAATGATAGGCGAGTAAATTTAGCGGAACCGAGACGAAGCGTTGAAGTTTCAGGATCTTGGTTGTCACAACGGAGCGGCAGGTCTAGATGACTCAGTCCAGAACAGTCAATGAGAGCTGAGTGTGCAGTTAAAAAGTCGAGTCCTAATCAAACGCCTCAAGGGCAGCGGGTGTGGACTGTAAATAACACAGTGTTCTGGCGGTCAGCAATGGTAATTCTTACAGTACTCATACCAATAAGAGTAGCTGTGTTGCCATCAGCATAATGAATGGTAGATGATGTAGCATGTGTGAGGACTTTTTTAAGGCGTCGGCGGAGTGAGCTGCTGAGAACAGAAATGTGGGGACCGGTTTAAATAAGGGCAGAAATTGGAACTTCGTACACAAGAATATCAATCAGGTTACGTCAGGGTGTGGAGGTCGATACCGAGTTGACAGTCCGGGTCGGTAATGCAGCGTCACCCCCGGGCGCTGCACTCGCTAGTTTTCCGAGCAGGTACCGGCGTATGATGGGGAGAAGCTGCGACGAGGTACCGGTGAACAGAATCGACGAGCCTGTGGGGATAGAGATCTCCTAGAGCGACGGGCCTGGGTGACTGTTTTATTGCGAGGCTCATCTGGTTGAGGAAGAAAGTGTCCAGGTCCAATAGGCGGGGCAGGGCTCCTCTGGTTCACCAGGGAAGCGCTGAGGTCCATAGTTGTATCGACGGTCGGAGTTATTATAGGAACGAGTGAGTAACGTACGGCTACGGAAGTAACTCGAAGTGTGGCAGGCTCGACAGCAAATGGAGCAAATTGGCTTGTCGTCTGAGGAGCGCCACTCAGCAGTATTGCGACTAAGGCGACGTGGGGAAGCCTGGATGGTGGTAGCAGCAGCCATTATAAGACTACAATGTGATGGTGGCGTGGACGGCACGGGCGTGGAAGAGAGGCCGACGTTGGCAAATTCCTGGTGAATTAACGCCTGTATCATGGCCACGGTGCCGGGCAGCGGAGACATGAGTGGTGTAGGAGCTAATACTTCTAGTTTCCTCCGGATGATCTGAGTTATGTTTGTGAGATGCGAAGGCTGTTGCAAAGGGGCCAGCTCTTCGCAGGATAATGTAGCTGCCGTTTCTAGAAGGCACTGAAATTGACGTACGAGGCGCCGTTGTTCGACCTGCTCGAATTTTTGACCGACTTTAAGCACCGCGTTGCCGGTGGAGCAATCCATGCAGAACATGATGTTGACGCATCATCCGTGATAGCGTTTTGGATATGGCCTACATTGCCATTTTCCGTCATATAGCTGTTAACCTTGCGACACAACGTACGCATGCCTTAAATGTAGGCAATGTATGACTCCGTGGGCAGTTTTATTTGAGATGAAAGTTCTGTTTTGCAGCCAGAGCCCGACCAAGGGGCTTTGGAAGTTTTTGTTTGCCTTTTTCAGTTCCACTGCCACGTTAATAATTACTTATTCGGACCTAGCATGAGGGCTAATCATTCTTCTAGTGACTGCTGAAGCTGCTTTGATGCGTTTACTTTATTCTCCTTTCTCCAAGCACGGGAAAATGAACTAGAAGAAAGGCGATATTCGATGCAGTATGTCTTTTGTCCTTCAGCCCACGTTTCGTTTCTTCTGCGTTTCACCCCAGCACTTCCCACAAGCAGTTATCGTATTAGGCGCGCTCGAAAGGCAGCCTGTGCCTTGACTGACCAGTTCTTAAGTATGGGCACTGAAATCCCTCGCCGAGTGGATAGTGATGTTTAATGCCAGAATATCATTTTCCATAAAACCTAAACGTCTTGGTTTTGCAGTATTTTACGTTCATGATTACAATATCCCCGACCCAACATCTGTGTGCATATACTGTTAATTAGCAACATGTTATCTGAACAGGCATTATGTAGTCTGTCCCAAACTGCATTTACTCTATGAACCACATTTGCGAGCAACTTCCGTTCGGTTGAATATTGGTTCAAAACTTCTTAGATATATTTCTCTCGGCGAAGCGGTCCTTCTGCTTTACGAAAAAACATTAGTGTACAAGGATTACATCTCTTTACGGGAAATTTGAAAACTCTTGCAGTTTTGTTTTTTTGCGTATTCCCAAGGTATTGATGAATGAACAACTGCTACCCCCTACCCCGTTTCCTTTTGGTTGTCTTTTTTGGGAGATACTGTGCTTGCTGAAGGCTGGGTCGCAACTTCACCCCAAGCTTCTTTCTGCTTCTTTTCTCTGTTCGGTTCATGCATTGCGCATGCTGCAGTCTGTCTTGTGGTTTGTTTCTTTTGTTGCTAGTTTTATGGCTGTACTTGACGTCCTAAGAAAAATTACGTTTGCATAAAAGGCCGCCTGGTTGAATCATGTGGCACGCCGCTGTTGGGTGATTAAGTCTTGACACATACTAAACCACTGCCTACTCATCGGCTAAATTTTGCCTACTGTGTTAGAACAGAATAGAACAGCAAACGTCATTAGGTGGCCCATTCTTACATTGTAAGTAGTGTCAAGCGGGGATCCAGGCACTGGTAGCGGGCACTGGTAGCGAGCAGAACCGGAGCGGTGGTGGCTTAACTTGCAGTCAGCTGGTCCGCAAAAGCTCTTCCACTTCCTCTTTCTCGGCCATCTGTCCGCTTAATCGCAACTTCTTATTTATAATTTTGCCCCACAGAAAAGAGGAGCTGTCCTGGCGACTCAAGAAGATGAAATGATAGCAGGATCGTAATAAGGCTTTAAGCGGTCGACGTAAATAATCTCACGCCCTCGGTGGCGAAGGTCGGTAGAAGCGGCTAGCGGTTCAAATAGGTAATTGACGGGAGAAGTCTGTTGGAGCACTAGATAGGGTCCGTGGTACTTGGCAGTAAACTTGCTGGCCAGACCTGGTGGTGTCGATGGGACCGAGAGCCATACATGAGAACCGGGAGGGAATTGGTGGACAGAGTGGCTGCTGTCGCTGTGCGCTTTCTTCTGGGCTTGGTAGTCCGAAGTAAGGGAGCGAGCCAGCTTGCGACCTTCTTCAGTATGCCTGGCAGCTGCTGAAAGTGATGTATACGTTGAAATATGAGGACGGTAAGGGAGGATGGTGCCGAGTGGAGACGAAGGTTGACGCCCATACAGCTGAAAAAATGGCAAGAATCCGGTAGTTGCTTGAACAGCGGTGTTGTAGGCACAGGTTATAAATGGGAGAATCTTGTCCCAATCGGAGTGGTCGGAGGCGATGTGTCCGCTTGAAGCACTCTGTGAGGCCGTTCGTTTGAGGGTGGTACGCGCTGGCTGTCCGATGGATGGTCTGACATTCACGTAGGAGCGCTTCGAGAACCTCGGATAGAAAAGATTTGCCTCGATCACTTAAGCCGGAACTGCATGGCGTGATTTCGGGCGCGATTGCCGCGCGGATGGTGGGCCGCGCGCGTCATTCTGACGCGTTGCCACTATTTCCCACTGTCGAATCGCGCCGCCGCGTGGTTCTACGCTTCGTAGAAAACAACGCCTCGCGCAGCGCGTGGATGGTGCCGAGTGGAGACGAAGGTTGACGCCCATACAGCTGAAAAAATGGCAAGAATCCGGTAGTTGCTTGAACAGCGGTGTTGTAGGCACAGGTTATAAATGGGAGAATCTTGTCCCAATCGGAGTGGTCGGAGGCGATGTGTCCGCTTGCAGCACTCTGTGAGGCCGTTCGTTTGAGGGTGGTACGCGCTGGCTGTCCGATGGATGGTCTGACATTCACGTAGGAGCGCTTCGAGAACCTCGGATAGAAAAGATTTGCCTCGATCACTTAAGCCGGAACTGCATGGCGTGATTTCGGGCGCGATTGCCGCGCGGATGGTGGGACGCGCGCGTCATTCTGACGCGTTGCCACTATTTCCCACTGTCGAATCGCGCCGCCGCGTGGTTCTACGCTTCGTAGAAAACAACGCCTCGCGCAGCGCGTGGATGGTGCCGAGTGGAGACGAAGGTTGACGCCCATACAGCTGAAAAAATGGCAAGAATCCGGTAGTTGCTTGAACAGCGGTGTTGTAGGCACAGGTTATAAATGGGAGAATCTTGTCCCAATCGGAGTGGTCGGAGGCGATGTGTCCGCTTGCAGCACTCTGTGAGGCCGTTCGTTTGAGGGTGGTACGCGCTGGCTGTCCGATGGATGGTCTGACATTCACGTAGGAGCGCTTCGAGAACCTCGGATAGAAAAGATTTGCCTCGATCACTTAAGCCGGAACTGCATGGCGTGATTTCGGGCGCGATTGCCGCGCGGATGGTGGGCCGCGCGCGTCATTCTGACGCGTTGCCACTATTTCCCACTGTGGAATCGCGCCGCCGCGTGGTTCTACGCTTCGTAGAAAAAAACGCCTCGCGCAGCGCGTCCACTGACGTCACGGCCGGCGTCCACCAATCAGCGTGCAGTCACGTGTCATTTTGGTTTTTTGGTTTTGCCAACAGATGGCTCTGCTCTCCGCGCATCTCGGCGGAGTCTTTTTGGCGGAACTTTGTTCTTTCCTCGGGCACGGCTGGTCTCAAGGGAGAGAGCGCAGCGCGCGCTCTCTCTCTCGAGACCGGTCGTGCCTCGGGAAAGCTGGTGCGCGCGTCCACGTGCTTCACGTAACGTGTTCGCGCGTAGTGTTCGGCCAAAATGAACAAAACAACCTTCAACGAGGCCCTAATCACCGAAGTTGAAAAGCGTCGCATCTTGTGGGACATACGCGACAGAAATTATAAAAATAGCATAAAACGTGACCAGGCTTGGAGAACCATAGCAGATGCCCTCAACGCAGACGGTATGTACCAAATTTGTGCATGCGTGATGTGGTTATCTTATTTCCCTGCTTGTTCAATGTATGTACATACGTCTCGAATTGCGTGTGAGCGTGGCATGTTTACGCGCAGTTTTCATACACTTCGTTTTTGAATGCTTGCAGGCACAGAGCGTGCCGTCGCACTTCCTTCGTTTATTTGCGAGAGAACAAGTTTGATTCTTGCAAACTGTGTTGTTTCATGGGCTCTGATTGACATGAATTTGCATGTAAGAAAATACTAACAATAAAAAGCTAGCGCGGACTAATGCAGGCTTCTCGAGATTCGTTTTTTCTTTTCCGCGGAAAATAAATTTGTGCAGTACATTTCAAAAGTTGCTTTACCTTCCTGCGTGCGCGTATGTGTAATTGCTCCGAGTAACACTTTGTACTGCTTTACAGTAACGCAAGTGATGAAGCGGTTGAAGTCTCAGCGAGATACTTTCATGAAAAAACGAAAAGAAGCGACATCTTCGAAAAGTGGCGCCGGTGCGGACACTGCCGTCACCGTGCGGTGGCCACATTATAATTAATTGCTTTTTCTGTTTGACACGATGGAATACCCCGAGTAAGTACTTTCGAATCATGCACATTAAACACTGATATGTGCGTAAAATGTACTTTTGAAGTGTACTGTGTACAGTTAAATTAATCATGCTTGTAATGGTGTCGAAGTGTTCGCAGTAGCTTGCGCTTCATTTCTCTGCATGTTTAATTTTTATTCATAATAATCAGCTTGAAGCAAGTTACGAAATCTACGGGCTACAAGTCGTGTTGGTTTTACAAAAATGTTGCAATATTGTGCTTTTGAAATGTTTATCATTCATGCAGAACGGAAAGGAACCTCGTAGATATCCAAGGCATGGACCCGTTCAACGAAACTAGCGCCGCGTGTCTCCAGACTGAAAAGCCGGGTACCATTGCCACTGAAGCCGATCTGTGCGCTTCCGGCTTTTCTACCACCCCTACACAGGATGGTGGGAGTGGATGTTCCAGCCCCATATCAGCTCCATCACCAGCCAGCAGCACATCATGTCGGCCACAAAAAAAGAAAAGAGGCCAAGAAAAGGCTTTCGAAAAAGAAATAGGAGTCTTGGGAGAATTGGCTTTACAACGAGCCGACGCTTCAGAACTGTTCGGGCTTTTCATGGGGGACAAACACAGACGGTGCCCACAGCGTCTACGAGGACAGTTCGAGATGGAACTTCTCCAAGTTGCAGCTCGCTACGTTGACAATGAATAATGCCGTCAGTGGAGAAGAATGGCGAGTTTTCAGTTTATTTTGAAAAGAAACATATTACAATACAATTTTTCCTCTGACGTCTCACATCTTTTTTCAAGAATTAGTTACACAAATTTGAGGCACTATTCTTGCACTTCCTCACAATTGGGTTCATCAATTTTCAAAAATTTCCATTGCCAGGGCACTTTTTCTTTGTTCATTAAGTATGCAGCGTACTGTTTACGCACCTGCAACGCTAGTTGAGCACTCTTTCGTGCATGGGTTGGCTGCAGGCCAAATGTGGCCGAATCTGTCTCAACTGATGCTCTCCATGTACCGTCTATCATATTGCCATATACATCTTCGTGGTCGGCGAATCCAACTGGGCTGTATGAAGAGCGTCCATCGGACTCCATGCACAAGAAATTGTGCAACACACACGCTGCTTTCACAGCCAGTTTGGCGTTTTTAGGACTTTGGTTGATGGGGCCACGAAAGATTCTGAATCGTGCCCGCAGGATGCCAGAGGCATTCTCTACGCATCTCCTGCAAAAAATAGACGGAAAACGCATTCACAAGATGAGTCCTTCAAACGACAAAAATCAGATTTTCATGTGCAAATAATTTTTTAGTTGCGGCAAGTACACAACTAGGGCCCGTCCTGTGTGTCTCGCTGTGTCCTTGTCTTTTTAGCGCTATGCACCAATCTAGGGAAATAAGTTTGGAGTTGTGCAGCAGTGAAAGAAAATTTGTCGCGGCAATAAAAAAGCAGGAAATCGAGTCTTAAACCGCTTATTAGAGACAAAGGGAAATAGGTAATTCGTTGTACCGATTAGGTGAGGGGTATAGTGCCATGTTGAAACCACAACTTTATCTGTCTCAGCTTTTGCAGTAATACTTGCTGCCAGTTTTCTCAAGCTACCGCTTGGCTATTCGGTGTTCGCATACTGAATAAAAGGTAGAAAGGAGGGGGAGCAACGCACAGAAAAAGAACAGACAGCCCGCCCAAACATTTCATCTGCGTGATCTATTCTCCTGTAGATGTTATTGCCCACTGCTCCCCTATTATTTAGCGCGGATGAACACAGAACCAGCCTAGTTATCTACCAAAGTTTTCACTTCGTTACACTCATACAAAGAAACTTGCTGTGCGTGACAGCATAATTATGACGTCAAAATAAACACTAGCTGAAAATGATGTACTTTCCCTTTCAAGAGGAAATTGAAAATACAGACACACCGTGCACGGCTCAGACGGTAGTTGAATATTCGTTCAGCTGGGTCTTCCCTAGATCCAGGAAATGGTCTCATGAAGTCTTCTCGCAACTGGAAGGCCTCGTCCCCTATAAAGGCATACGGGAGTGTTTTGTTGCAGCCAGGCAGCTGTGAATGTGAAGGCAGCTGCAGCAGACCAGCATGCAGTTGTCGGCCAATCGGAGAGCGTTTGAAGACGCCTCCATCACTTATGCGGCCAGGAGCCCCAACGTCGATGAGGCGAAACAAATATCCACTGTCTGCTACAGCCAAAAGCACGATCGAAAATGTGCCCTGTAAAAAATAAGCACAACAAGGTACTTTTTGTCAATAAACACGGCCACAAGAAATGTAAAAAAAGAAATTGGATAGTAGGGAGCACTAAGACGTAGAAAATATCAATGGCTAAAACAGTTTATATTCAAGCAAGTAAATCTGTTAGTGCTTCAACATGTACAATCATGCGCCTATATGTACAAGGTTGAACACCGCAATTTGTCCGTCTACATCAAACCATAGGAACATTAATTACTAATGTGTCATTTACCTTATAATTTTAGTAGAGACTGCCAGAGTTTGCAGGTGCTACAATCTGAACGTGCAAAGTACTTTTGATTTCATTATCAGGTATTTACTCTTCATTGCGAAAATTTCGAAAGCTTTAAATCATCATTTTCCCTATTTTACGTTTTTTTTTCAAATATTGAAATATCTGATTGATTAATTACGCAGTGTAAAATTCTTTATATAGCAAAACCAAGCTTTGCGTTTTCATTCTGAGCATTTCACACTCCGAATATACTTTTCCGGGTTATAATATTTCATTATTTACTCATTTTAATTGAACTATTATATGCTTTAAATTTTCTTATTGAGCTTTGGCTTTTGATTTCGAACATATAGACATCTTTGACGCCTTAATACAATCTTTCCATTTTTTTATATGACCACAAAATCAAATTACAATCATTTTATTAAATAGTAGGGTAGATGTGTAGGCCAGTTGGTGACACATAAGGAAATAAAACCGCCCTGTGTTGTCCCCAGCCTCCGTCCTGTGTCTGCTGCGGTTTTATTTTCCTTATATTAACTAGCAAATGCTTACACAAACCAATCGCGAATCAGATACTAGAACCTCAAATTACTATCATACAATGTTTTATATAGACCCCGGTAATTTTGAACACACGGGGCTGAGAGTTACCCCTTCCATAATAACGACGACGGCGGATTTTCACCCGAACGATCTGAATTGGAGTCGCCTAGACTAGGGAGAATACCTGCGCAGTCTCTCCGAGACGTCACTGCACCCGGCCTTGTAAACGCCCAACTCCGCGCTGCTTGTGTCGGTAACTTCATGCCTACCATGGCACGTGCTGCGTAGCATTGCTATTCCTAGATCTGTCGGTGACTGTCTTACTCCGTTAATAGCCTGTCTGGGGCTGATACGCGGTGTCAGAAGTGGCGGAAGCAGCAACAAGCTTCGTCGTACCTTCAATCATAGAGCTACTGAAGCCACCAGACCATCTTCACCTAATGTTAAATGTTCAGAGGAACTGGGAGCTTCTCAAGCAAACATTTGAGCTGTGTGTGCAAGAAAGAGAAACAACCAAAGCGCTAACGGAAGCTACTAAAACCGCCGTGCTACTGACCGCTGCCGGGGATGATGCACATAAAATCTTCAATAATTTTACTTTCGAGGATGGCGAAGACAAGCAGGACTACAAGACCATGGCAAAAAATTTAATGTTACTGTGAGAGCAGCAAAACGAAGTTTACGAAAAGATGCCTCTCCAGATCAAGGACGCAAGAAATAGCAGATTCGGTAGAGCACTTCATACGAGACATGCGAAAGCAAGCAAAGTACTGTAACTTTCTCTACATATCGAATCGCTGATTCGCGAGGAAATCGTCTTTGGTACCTGAACATTAAATAACATAGAAATGCACAGAGAAGTATTTGACACTCCGAAAGGCAGAACAAGTCTGCAAGCTCACAGAAGTTGCAAGCAAAAAAAAAAACGAGGCATTGCAAAACAACGAAGCAAAAGTGGACGCTACCAAACTAAGCAACCCGCTTTGCAACCAAGGTCCGAAACATAGCGTCCATTGTTCCAAGTGCAATAGAAGACATGAGCCAAGGAAGTGCACCGCTTTTGGCAAAACTTGCTGCACTTGTGCAGCCAGAAACCATTTTGCAGTTAGCTGCAGAAAGCATGAGGTTGACGAACTACAACATGAAAACGAGGATTCTGACATCTTGGACGTCATCATATGCTTAATCCACAAAACGGAATTGGCTATTAAGGCCGACATTGGGCAACAAGAGGTAGCTTTCAAAGTGGACACTGGCTCCCAAGCAAATTTACTGCCGCTATCGGTTTACAACAGATTCAGCCCGAAGCCTCGCCTGATGCCAAATAATTCCGTTTCACGGTCCCGCAGAGGAAGTGCTATCAAGCACGGAAATAGCTGCCGCGTTGTCGACAAGGTGAGACACATGGCATGGTGTAGACCGTGATAGGGGGCTCCGAAGTTCATTCCTCACAGTTTCTATGAGGACCTCTCATGCCTGAGCCTTCATATCCGTAATTTGCTGTTGCTCCTCAAAGATAATTTTGCGAATGAGGTCTGTAAGAATGGTGCTATCGATTGCACACAGTCTCGCGACCGTCGGCGGAGCACAGTTGACGGGTCGGTTGTACTGGCGGCACCGGTCTTGGAGGGCTCACTCTATAGCCGTAGCGTTCTAACATACTCACGGTTTTACGTTGGTTGCGTACCAAGCCGGCAAACACCTACACTTTGACACTGTGCATGAGATGCCATAGCTTCCTTGACTCACTCATATGAGCAAAAAATGGTGAGCCAGGTCTTCCGCAAACATAACCACGCTCTCATTCGGCTTCTGGACTCGCACTTCAAACAGCCCAGGTAGCACAAAGTGGGCTATGAAGAGGAGGCCCACATGGGTCCGATATAGACAACGCAGGACAGGCCCGGTGGGCTCAAGGTGGGTGCTGCAAGAGGGGCTGACGTAGACCTGAAGAGGGCTGTCGACAAAACCCCGATGGGCCTCAGTAAGGACCGATGCAGGCAGTTCCTGCGGGGCTGTCCGCATTTTTCCCCCATTGCCAAAAGGGCATATCCCACCAACTCCCCCAATGGTCCTACTTTGAACAGATTCGGGCAGCCGCTCTGAATGAAGATTTTGTTTATTTTAGTTAGCCCCTCAGGTAATGACATAGGCCCGATGAGGGTTTTATAGCGCAAGCAGCATTTGGGCTACCCCACATTATTCTCATAGGGGTCCGTCGCATGAAGTTCCCAATCAATATTTATGCACATATTTAAGTAATTACTTTATACATGTCTGCCCTTTCTAGACACCACAATATTTAATTTTACAATAATTCATAGCAATATTCTAGCCTAAATGACTTCATGTACATCTTGTTCAGGCAATGGAGGTGTGTTTTCTGAACAGTAATATTGTGCTGAGAGTTGCAGGCTGTCCACAGCAACAACATAAAGAGCAACTGTTATCAATCAGTATGTTTTAGTATTATTAGCGCAATTTGCATGAGCGCGAAAACTAAAGCCATTTAATATTTCTTACCATCTAAAAATAGCAACAACTCTTATGCAAATCATCTATAATAGTACCTAAGGGCAACATCTAATACAAATAAAGGTTGGAAAGAATGATTGCACGATTACGCGCGCCTTCTAGCCCCGCTACGGCCGATGTGGGACCTACAGCGGTTTTGTGTGGGCAGCCCCAATTAGGCAGGGAGTTGTTTTGGAACCTATAGCCCACCTGCTGTTGCGCGTGGCTTCACATTCCCCACAAGGAACCGATTTTGGTATCATGCGGGCACTCCCGCCTTCCAGCCCCATTACAACTGAAGTGGGTCCAAACCGGTTCAGCTAAGGCTGCCTCATTTGGGTTTCACGAGAGCATGCCCAAATTGAGCTCTTATTCATATTTCACCTACCGTCATGTAACCTACAAGGGGTCGGTTGGAGGCAGCATGTGGCCCTGTACGTTTTTTTTGCCTCGCTACGGCCGATGTAGGTCCGACAAATATTCAAGGAGGGCAGCCTCATTTCGTATTTATGAGGGCTTTCCGATAAAGAGCCCACATTCAGGTTGGATTGCCCTCAAATATCCGACAAGGGACCCTTGTGGTCTGGATGCAGGAATAAGATCTGCATTACCATGAGCAACGCCGTTATGGAACCCATGCAGCAGAAACAAGGGCAAGCCTAAATGGCGCTTGCCCACGTTTGCCCCATCGGGAACCGATGCAGGTTTTAGGATGGTTGCTCAGCCCCACTTGCCTACATTGGACCTACTGGGACCCCACATTCTTCGCTACCTGGGTGGCGCAGTCCATTGTCTCGATCAGCTCTCGCAAGTGCACCAGCTGGTGACGTATGTCATTCCATGTGAATAAGCTGGCCTCATGGTTTTCAAACCACGTTCTAGCATGATCGTGAGAGCAAAATAAACATTTCACGTATTCTGGTCAGCGCTCCACTGATTCATATTGGCCACGCGCTAAAACTGGTCGAGCCTGTCCCCTACCTCTTCAAACGCCTCCCTGTGAAGGCAATCTGGCACCTTGGTGTTTTGAAAAGCCACCAGCGTAAGGTTGCGATGTGCCATGGCTTTGGAGACCTGACGAACTTGGGCGTTTGAAGCGTCGCTCCGCAGCTGGCTCTACGCCGGGACTAGGCCTAGAAGGCGGCGGCTAGCGCGATGGACAGGCGTGTCGATGTCTGGGACCTCCTGTTGACTGCCAGAAGGAGTCTTACGCATACCCAGTATGCTCCACCAATATCACGTAGATAGAACACAAAGGAGGGCCTAAATATAGGACGGTTTGAATGGTTGACCAGAACGAGTCTTGCGTTCAAGCTTCCTTCTCTTCTAGGCGCGCGCTTGCGTTCACAGGCATCATCTTTTGCGTCGTTCTCTATGTTGCAATATTTTCTCATTTACCTTGCCTTGTGGCAAACTCTTCGAAAAAAAAAATTGTCACATCTTTTTCAGCCTGAAATACTGCACAGAACCATGAGTACAGAGGCTGTGTGCCCTCGCAGTTCACACATCTGAAGTCAGTTGCACTGCAGTTAGCTATTGCATGGTCGTGTGCGCTACATTTTGCAGAGGTAAGGAGTCCTCGTTATGTCTGGTTACCATTTCCGTACAGCTGACACTTGAAACAGCTGCGGGGGCTCGGTATGTACGGGGTAACCTTGCATCGAATCAACTCCACATTGATGAAATCAGGGAGAGTGCTCCGGTTGGAAATGACAATATGTTTCGTTCGTATTTCATCAGTCTTTCCCCTGATTGATATTCTTCTACCTGCAGTTACACCTTGGTCCTCGAGGCCTTCAAGGATATCTGATTGTTTCACTACGGATGTCTATCTCAGACATCACTCCCGGAGAGCTGTTAAGACTGCGGTGAGGTGATACTTGAATGTCAAGGTAGCAAATGTTTTTGTTATGAGGAGCTTGTCTGAGAAGCTTTTGTCTGGTACGTCTATAGTTGGTCACCAGATCCTAGCTTTTTCGCTTTATAGTTTGCGGCAATGGTAGTCTTCAGCGAGTTGGAAATCAGAAAAACTGATTGCTCGTTTCCCTGTATTTCCAGCCCAGGACAAAAACTTTGAAGTCCTAAGAACTGGTGTCATGATTTGTTGCATAACATCGGTGTGACTCTCTTTCGGAGGTCGATCAGGCTTTTTTAGAGATAATTTTTCCATGCAGTATGGATAGTTTAAGGGCTCCTAATTATGGCCCATCTGGTTCATTCCTATATGCAGAGGAAGGGTCCCGGCGCAGTCTTATGACTATGGGACCCTCGTCTGTATTTTTATGCATTTTGTAAATATGTTCAATCTAATAAACTTTCACTTTCACTTTAAAGAAAAAAGGTCCTGGAGCACCTCTCCCGGTAAACAGGCGAGGAGCCTATCAGCCGAGACTTGACCATGGCGTCGACCACCACCGCTCATGGTTTCTTCTCTCCACCTCTAAACCTGTCGCTATGGTACGGATGACAGCTTCGGTATAGGGGCTCAGGTGGTTCCGTGTTGACACCAAGCGCCAACACCTCGTTACGCAAGGTGCCCCTGCGGGGGCAAGGTAGTGTAAAATGTACCCTTTGCAAGCTCTATTTTACGTAAGTTTTTTGTCCTTAATTGATCTGCTTTGTTAATATTGTTACTTAGGTGTATTTGCTGTTCGTGATGAGGATGAAGAAGTGCAACAGACTCGGAGAAGACGACGACGCTGAGTGTTGTGAAATCGGTGCTCTCATCAACGTTAGTTGTGCGGACAGCTTTGGGACTGTAAATCTTCCACGTAACATCTCTTGGTGGAGGTGAATCTATTCGATCCCCTGTCACAAGCTGGATCTCCGCAGCGGCCGCCACATCGGAACCACCATGATGAATACCGACGCCTCTACCTCTACAGCCGGCGCACCTGCTGTTATATAATGGCCCACCCCCGTGACCCCGGAACCTTCTGCGGGACCGACGACGTCGACGTAGACGACTGGCTAGCCCCATACGAGCGCGTGAGCAAGCACAACAGGTGGGATGCCACACTCATGCTCACGAATGTAATATTTTACTTGGCTGGGACCGCGCGGGTGTGGTTTGAAACCCACAAAGACGAGCTAACATCTTAAGATATTTGCAAACAGAAGCTCCGCGACCTATTCGGAAAGCCTATTGGTCGCCACATTGCTGCCAAAAAAGCGCTCGCCTCTCGCGCCCAAACGTCTACGGAGTCTTATCTCACTTACATCCAAGACGTCCTGTCTCTATGCCGCAAAGTCGACCAAGGCATGCCTGAGGAGGATAAAGTCGGTCATATAGTAAAAGGCATTGCAGACGATGCCTTCAACTTCCTGTTGTGCAGGCATTGCTCCACCGTGGACTCTGTTCTGCAGGTGTGCCGACGTTTCGAGCAGGTGAAACAGAGGCGCATATCTCACCGTTTCGACCGGCTGCCGAACACGGCTGCTAGCTGCTCCTGTATCGATATCCCGACTCCTCGACCACCTGCTAACGACAGCACTTTGACACGCATTGTCCGCCAAGAGCTTGAGGCAATGACTCCCGCGGCCTCGCTGTCGCATACACCCGACAACACCCTGGCTACCATATCACTTATTAAGGCTGTTGTTCGCACAAGAGGTTGCGAATATGGGCCTCCCTTCTACCAGCACCACCGACACCACAGATTCCGGACCTGCCCCTCCAGTAATTGCGGCGACCTCAACCGACGCCGGTTTCTCACCCCGATATCGTTACCGCAACCCAAATGAATGGCGTACTCACGACAATCGCCCCATCTGTTTTACTTGTTCTCGCGTTGGCCACAATTCTCGCCACTGCCGTAGTCGCTGGTACATGCCATCTCGTCAGTACACCTACGTCGACCGCCGCGGAGACTATGCCCTTCGCTATTCTGCACCTCGCCCCGACCCGACCATTGCTGACCCCGGTTCCACTGTCCGTGCTGCCAACCGCACGACGTTCGCGTTCTCCTCTTCCTCGCCGCCGTTCGCCACCGTCATATTCTCTCCACGTACCGGAAAACTAGCTAATGCAGCTCCCGGAGTTGACGCTGCATTTATGACCCGGACCGAAAAACCTCTGTTGACCCCTGCCCTACAAAATAACCGTATCGACGTCCTTGTGGATGGAGTTCCTGTTTCTGCTCTAATTGATACAGGCGCCCAACTGTGCGTTCTCAGCTCCTCATTTCGCCGTCGCCTCAAGAAAGTCCTTACACCAGCCGTCTCGTCCACAGTTCGCGTCGCCAATGGTAGCCCTGCTGCCGTGGTTGGCATGTGCACGGCGCGAGTTACAATTGGTGACAGTCATGCCCCAGTGTTGTTCACCCTCCTTCATGAATGCCCCCACAACGTTATCCTTGGCATTGACTTCTTAACAGCCCACTCTGCCCTTGTTGACTGCTCTAGCGGCCTACTTCGCTTGGACCTTCCGCTCTACTCTGAGGACCCCTCCTGCTCACCCCGCCTTCGATGAGCACAGTTTAGCCGCCTTCCTCCTGAAACTGCCGTTTACATCCCTATGTAGCCATTTCCACCCGTCCCAGATGGCGATTATCTCGCTTGTTCCATTACTGATGTGATGCTGCAGCGGCACGTCACCCTTCCTCATCTAATTGTGCAGATCTCCCAGAACCGCACCACTGTCCCTGTCCTTAACTTCAGCTTTTCAACTCAAGCTCTGTCCGAGGGAATTTCATTAGCTGCGCTGTCCACGATTACCGATTGTGCCATTTCGGCTCTGTCTACAGATCATACAACTGCCGTCCCTGCCAACAACCTCTCGTCGTCCACATGGCGCCCTGATCTGCTTAACAGCATGATTGCAGCTGATCTGCAACCTGAATTCGCCGCTGTGTTACGCAAGCTTTTGTTTACCTACAGTGACCTTTTCGACTTCGGTACCCGCCCATTAGGTCAAACGACAGTTGTCACCCACCGCATTGAGACCGGTGATGCCAGTGCTATGCACAGGCGGCCCTATCGCGTTTCGCTTGCCGTGCGACGTGTCATTCGAACTGAGGTCGAAAAGATGTTAGCGAACGACATAATCGAGCCTTCCAGTAGCCCCTGGGCATCCCCTGTCGTGTTGGTCAAGAAGAAGGATAACTGTTGGAGATTCTGCGTTGACTACCGTCATTTGAATAAGATAGCCAAAAAAGATGTATATCCTCTTCCCCGCATCGACGATGCGCTTGATAGTTTGCACGGAGCCAGCTACATTTCATCCATCGACATTCGTTCCGGCTACTGGTAGATTTCTGTCGACAAGAGAGACCGTGAAAAAACAGCGTTCATCACCCTGACGGCCTTTATCATTTGAAAGTCAAGCCTTTTGGCCTATGTAACGCCCCTGCAACTTTCGAACGGAAGATGGACTCCTTGCTGCGCGGCTTCAAGTGGACGACTTGTCTTTGTTACTTAGACGACGTCATTGTTTTCTCGTCCACTTTTGACAGCCACCTCTCTCGCCTTTCTACCAATCTCGAGCTATTCCGCCGCGCCGGCCTTCACCTCATCTCAAAGAAATGCAGTTTCAGCCATCGGGAAATCAAAGTGCTTGGTCACTTGGTTAATGCTTCCGGTGTTCAACCTGACCCTGACGAGATACGGGCCGTCAGAGATTTTCCCACTCCGTGTTCATCCAGCGATGTCCGAAGCTTTATTGGCTTATGTTCTTATTTCCGACGATTCGTCCCGAACTTCGCAGTCCTTGCTCGTCCGCTCACCCAACTCCTCAAGAAAGACGTTTCACTCTATTGGGGGCCTTAACAAGTCGCAGCTTTCTCAGAGCTTATTGCTGCTCTAACTACTCCACCAGTCTTGGCCCACTTCAACCTTTCCGCCAATACTGAACTTATACCGACGCAAGTGGCCATGGAATAGGAGCTATACTCGCTCAGCTACAACACGGCCGTACAAGGGTGATTGCGTATGCCAGCCGCCTCCTCTCAACACCCGAACAAAATTATTCTATTACGAGCGAGAGTGCCTGACGCTTGTCTGGGCTATTACGAAATTCCACCCTTATTTTTTTGGCCGCCATTTTACTGTGATAACAGACCATCATGCCTTGTGCTGGCTTTCCTCTCTCAAAGATCCTACTGGCCGTTTGTGGCGCTGGGCGCTACCATTACAAGAATACACCTTTTCCGTCGTCTACAAGTCCGGCCGGCTTCACCAAGATGCAGACTGTTTGTCACGTCATCCCGTCGACTCCCCTAGTACTACAGACTGTGACTATGATGCATATGTGTTGTCTGTCTCCGCCTTTGCCAACATTGCCAAGGAACAGCACTTAGATCCTTCTCTGTATTCCATTATCCTCCGTCTTACCTTCGACCGCCCTGACCAATCTTTCGCCTTATTTGTGCTCCACGAGAACACCTTATACCGACGTAATATGCGACCAGGTGGCACAGACCTTTTGCTCGTCGTTCCCCAACACCTGCGGTCCACCATCCTTGAACAGTTCCATGATGCTCCCACGGCTGGCCACTTGGGTGTCTCTCGCACATACGGCAGCCTGCGCCGACGTTTCTAGTGGCCGGGGCTACCGCTCTGTCCAGCAGTACATTGCCGCACGTGAACTGTGTCAGCGTCGGAAGAAGCCCACAATTTCGCCTTCAGGACATATGCCGCCGATACCCATACCAACTGACCCGTTTTCCCGTATAGGCGTTAACCTCTTTGGCCCCTTTCCAGTTTCCACCTCGGGGAACAAATGGATCGCCGTCGCCACCGAATACGCTACTCGGTACGCTATTACCCGGGCCATCCCGACCAGCTGCGCCACAGACGTCGCAGACTTCCTTCTAGAAAACGTAATTCTTCGTCATGGTGCTCCTCGTGAACTACTAACTGACCGTGGCCGCTGTTTCCTGTCGCGAATGGTCGACGAAATTCTCCGCTCGTGCTCCGTCCGCCGCTAATTCACCACCGCATATCACCCCCAGGCCTCACTGAATGTCTAAACCGTACCCTCACAGACATGCTGGCCATGTATGTGTCTGACGACCATCGAGATTGGGACGTTCATCTCCCCTTTGTCACATCCCAGGCAGCACACCAACATCGCACCAACCCCGGCCCAACGTCGAAAAAATTGGTACCAGCATTGGCGTAACACTGGTTTTTTGAGAAATTACTACATTTTTATATATTGGTCCGGCTTATATGCCAACATTGCACCAGTCTTGGCACTGCCAACATAGGCTATCAGCTGGCCGTACCCCTAGTGTCACATATTGGCATGCCACTAGTATTCAATGGCTAACGAGGCATTGGCACTGCCACTGTTAAGCCAGTTTTAGCCATGCAGTTATTTCACCCTTGCCCTTACTGCTGCCATTTGCTTAACTGTCACTCTGACAATTGTAGTTTTCTTATGCAGTCAGTTTCCAATACCACCTTGCATTTCATCTCCCTAAGGAGCCATAAAAAGCACGTAATTAAATAAGGCAAGCAAAATATTTTCCGAAAACATTTTATTGAGAGCTCATATACATGTACATGCCACAAGGACATCAGAGGGCCAAAATGCGGTGCAGGAGCAATTGGGTACAGGGTTAATATGGGAGAGGCTAGCAGGTGTAATTGGAAACAGGGTACTAAGCAGCACATGACCAGGTAGTGCAGGTAGAGGTGATGGGGTGCAGTATGCATTGGTCATGATGGAAGGGGCTGGACATGTTGAGCAGGGTTGATGCACTATAGCCTTGTAGTGCGAGAGGTGTTGCAGAAATAGGAGGCTGAGCATGGGTGCACTCCAGGGCAGTGTCCACCATGGATGGAAAATGGCAGTGGACTATGTTGAGCATGATATTTGGCAGTGAAGGGTCAATGGATCAAGTGCTGAGGTTGACGGGGCGGGGGAAGCGCATGGCCCAGGTAGTAAGCTGGGCACCCCGCAGGAAACAACCATTCAGGAACAGTTTGTTGAGGAGATTGGCCCGTGGGTCTTACAAATGACATCTGCACAGAAGACAAGCATATATCACCATAAGATCTAAACTCACCTTCTCAACACTTATCCAAACACATATGAAGACTGGGTGCTCTATACGATTGAGTACAAAAAACAGAACCCCGCTATAGTAAAACCTCTGATATAACTGAAACTGAAGTCCCAGTTCATCTTCCATAGGCAACTGCACATTTTTCCCCTTTGTAGTAAAGATGTTTTTGGTAAAAATCAGTTAAAGTGCTTCTGGCCATGGCGACAACTCCCGCGCACTACCTAGAGTCGCGAGGCCAAGACTTTTTGTATTTGAAAACAGAGCAATAACCCAGAGTGTTCGTTTAGGTGGCTTTACTACTAGCCGCAGCAGCAGTCAGAAGAAGCCTACTTTACAAAAGCCTTGGAGCAGTCAGGGAAAGCGGGCAGCGCGAAGAAAAAAGTAAAGCTGTCTACAAACATAGCAAGGAGGCGGCGTGTTCCATTCAGAAAGTAAAGGAGTAAAAGTCCAACAAGAAATAGGGAAGGGAAAGAAATGAGTCAACATTCACTGCAATGTGCAGTACAAATCATGAGGCAATGGTGGCAGAAAGTGGAGGTGCAGCGAGTAAGGCCTTACAGCACTTGAGTGTCATGCGAATTTATCATTTACTGCCTTTTAAAAGACGGAAAGAGCAAAAAGGAACACCGTTTTTATGCAAGGCTTTAGTTTTTACATGAAATCGAACTTGGTTGCATTCATAATCAAGTCTTCAAGCTTCAGAGGTACTTCCACAAGATGTAGAGAAGTTTTATAATGAAAAAATCACACAGAGGTGATAAAAGCGAGATGGAAGGTATTTAGGTTTTTTTTCATTAAGCAACAAGACGTGTTCAGTAAGTGCCTATTTAACTAATAGACAGCACTTTCAGGACCATGTCAGTACAGACCACTGATACAGTAAAGACCATGATATAGTAAATATTTTCGCTGGCCTCAGTGGCTTTACTATAAAGGGGTTCTACTGTATATATTGAAGGCCTATTGCCACACATTCTTCTTTTAGAGCACTTTGCGACAAGTTTCTGGGCCTGCAAGGGCATGTAGCATCTTATGACGTAGGGATGATAAACATATATGCGAAATAATATCCATTCCAGACACAAAAGAAAGATATTTGGAAGGAAAAACCTGCTTCCGGCAAACCGATAACTTCAGGTGGATGCTTAGTGTTCATTTAGAATTACAGTTCCTGAAAATATGACGGTTCAGGCTCCAGAACTTTCAATTTTTTAAAAATCTTGAACATTCCTGCAATAGACAATATGGATTACTAAGCATGCGAAACTGGATGATATTAAAGAACACATTAAAGAATATTTTTCTGTAGTACACCAGTTACAGGCACGCATACATTACTGCGGCCAGAATAAAGAAATAATTGCCCTGACAGAATCACTCAAGCTATGTTCAATCAGCTTACTGAGGGAGATGTGTACATCGCAGATATTCCCAAGGATGTGTACGCATATAATATTATCAAGATAACCGTACTATTTCAAGTTCAGCTTTTTAGTTTTCACAGCTTAATTGCTTGCTGCATTCTACTATAAACAATTGCCTTACTTGTAATGTACCAAGGAATAGTTTTTATACAGTGCTCATTATAAATTAAAGGCACCAGAACAACATGCACACAAACAAGAAAAGAAGAACGGGACAGAGCGCCATTCACAACTGATTTATTGTGCAGAATAAAGTACATATATATGTCACTGCCAGCATTTGCGCAAGGAACCCATTCAGCATCATGTAGTTTAGGATATGTTCAAGAAGCCCATGCCTCATACCACAGCCTCTTTCTCTGAGAAAGCATTTCTTGAACACAGCTTATCTTAAACTACATGATGCTGAATGGGATGTAGCTGAATGTGTTCCTTGCGCATGTGCCGGCAGTGAGATATAGGTACTTTGTTCTGCACAATAAATCAGTTGTGAGTGGAACTCTGTCCCATTCTTTTCTTGTGTGCGTGCATTGTTTCGGCGCCTTCAGTTTATAATAAATAAGTAGGAGCAAGCCCAACAAGAACTTCTAGTAATCATACAGTGCATGCTTGTTCAGCTAAAATTATTACAGTCAGACTGCAATGAGCAATTGAGCACGTACTAGAAATTTACTTTGCATAGGCAGGAAAACGTTATGCTAGATCTGAGTACAATGATATCGTACTTCCTTATCAGCTAGCAGCCTACCAGGTATGCATTTTCCCTCATCACAGCTAATTATATGGCCATACCATCGGCAACCTTCCACATGCAAGATTATATTCAGTTAGGCATACATGGGTGATTTTATGTCCAGGAACCAGGTGTGGTGCTCGGGCATCTGATTTCTTCAAACCAATTCATAGTAGTTGTTGGTATAGAGAATAGTAATCTGCCTGAATATCTGAGGCCAAATATTATTTTCATTGCTTAAGCACACCTTAAAATACAATGCTTGATGTGACTATGGGATCATAAAAAACGCTACATCTAGCATGACAGTGATTTTTCACTTTCACCCTTTCACAAGTTCCTTGAAAAACCAGTTTAATCCTTAGCTGAAAAGCTGTTTCGCACACATTTTATATTTCAGTATCTATAAAATATTGCTATTTTGTGAATATATTTCAAAATCAAATTTCTTAACAGCCTCACAAATAATATTTTTTTCAAAAATGGACAATATTTTGTATTCAAATTAAGAATAAGGTTGTGTCTGGAGAAATAGTATTGTTTGCAGAACAAAACAGCACATACGCAAAAAAGCACCAATATCGCTCAAATTTAATGTGCAATACACGAACTGAGAGTTCACCTAAAATTACAAGTACAATAGCCCTGTGTACATGGACTCGACAGCACCGGGTTGAATCAGCGTTGAGTAAGCAAGGTCATCATTCTCGACCCGGCTATGTCTACATGAACTCGCTTTCTAGTGAGTAAGTATCGTAGCAGAGCGTAGCATCGAGATTCGAAGTTATTGTGCAAGTTCTTACTCGTATTTGATCCCATTGCCTTTTACTATCAAGAGCTTCGATTATTTTTTATCGTTGATGGGCGCTAAAAAGCATTCATTTCGAGTGACGCTCGTCGCCGCTCCAGAGGCTTTTTCATATCCCAGAGTTTCCCATAACTAGACTCCCTGACTGGACAGCGTCTACATGCCTTTAGATAAGCGGGTCAAACGAATTAACCTACCCCCTGCAAGCGAGTTAACGCTACCCGCTCCGCCGCCTATTTTACTCGACCCGACTGTGTATACATGAACCCACCAACTGATTTTTCACTCGACAGACGTACTCGACGCAATTCTGCCGAGTTCATGTATACAGGGGTGGAACGCACGTGTAACAAGTAACAATGCAGCTAAGAATCCAATCTGCTTTCTTCTGGCTCCTCCAGTTTTCTAAAAATATATCTTGTCTGACAAAGGATGATATTTGGAGTTAAGCAGCTAAGCAACACAAGATGCATATGCTTGCTCTAACGCATGACTCCTCAGTGCACTTACAGTTGCAATTTGCTTGGTCATGTGGCAGTTCACTAAACCGTCTGACTAGATATGACAATAAAAAAGAACATCGGGGGATCATTGCTACTTTTATTAAGACATGCAAAAGCTTTTTTGTTGTTGACATAGCATTCAGAGACTGCGGGAGTTTGGCAGTTTTATACGTCTCATTTCGTTTGGCAGTTGCAAGGGGATGTAGAAAAAGAAATATGAGCAGGGAATATAAGGGGTGACAACATCCCGAAATGAAACTAATGGACCAATGATGCACAATGTGTATCTTAAATGGCGTCACTGGTAACATCAAACACAGAAAATCATCCTTGAGTATGACAAATTTGAAGCCCAGGAGGTGAGTTGGTTGTGGGCAGGTAGTACGAAAATGGCAGTCCCCCTGAGAGGTAGGCGGCAAGATCACTGCCACCCATTATGGGGAAAGCCCTGGCAAGCATGCAGGCAAAGGTGCACATATATAAGAGCAATAAATCCACAAGGAATGCACGCCTGAATGAGCAGCTGCACTAATAATTTCCTTTTGTCTTGCAGCCCACCCCTCCTGCACTGTAAGCAAGTCTGCTCTGTTTTCCGAACGCAGAAGCATATGCAAAAACAAACAGAATGTTCTCTACACTTTACAAAATTTGAACGAGTATTGCATGATGATCTCCTTTCTGCAAAGGTCTTGCTCTAGGGTTACAGAATAAATTCATTGCAGCTGCGAATAAAGCGAGTTGGGAGCTAATGGCGAATCTCAGTGGCTTGGGGAGAGAATTATTTATAATTATCGCTTTGAGCAAAGTAAATAGCCTGGTTTACATCAAAGTAATATTACATCTACATGGCTGAAGCCAGTGTAGGCAACCAGAAATATACAAGCAGTCAGTAACTGCATGTCTGTATGAACAAATACATACAGTGCAGGCAGCAGTAATGAAGGGAGAGTGGAAGGCAAATAACCTGAGCAATACTGAATGGCTTTCTTCTCTGCAACCTCAATACAGGCTTCCTGCGAATTCTTGTAATGCAAGCATAACCAAGTATGCTAAATATTCCACCACTTAAAGCACCTGCACTCCCATGTTATGCAAATGACTACTACTTCGTCAGTTCAACAAGCTATGTCTGTTATTGTGCTATTACACCACAGGTTCACTCAATAATGCCTCAGCTTGAAATAGTCCCATACTGTTGAAATAAAGCAATGAAATATAGCACCAGCTATTAAAGCACTGCCAGGGACATGAAGGATATTATTTTCTGCATACTGGTGGGCAAGACTTCTGAACAAGTAAGTTTTGAGCTAGTAAAACGCCAGCAGAGCATTTAAAGCCTTTATATAATGCAAAACAAAGGCAATGTGTCATACCTACCGAGGCAATGTTTCCTTACACACAGCATGTTTCATGGCAAGGCTCCCACAGTTGTTGACAGGTTTGCAGCACCAAAATGTTGATGATGTTGTCTGCCTCACATTCAGGCAGCACCCCTTTGATGGCAGATGAATGCTTGTGCAAAAGCAGTGCGATGATACAAGTGGAGCAGCTTGCAAGGAAAGAAAGTCTCCATTAAATCGATGCCTCTAAATCATGATAACAGCATACCACGGCTCTTCTCTGTTTAGTTAATCTATAATTTCAATTGAAAACTGTCTCAAAAAATGGAGTAATTGCAACTCTATGTTACACATGGTATAACATAGCTGTGCCAGGGCGGTGGGGCGATCAGTTAGCATAACGACCGGAAAATTCATACTGATGTTTCATGCAGTCTTGATGCTGGAGCAAAGTGTCATGGTGCGAAGAACAAAATTAAAAGCAGGCACGGGCGCCAAACGTGTGCTACACAACCGACGCGACTAGAAGTGTGCATGGTCATAAAATTTGAGCCCGACCTGGGCCTCATGCTACAAACCCGAACCCGGTCTGGAACAGAAATTGCCTGAGCCCACCCATCACTCACACTGAAGGCTCCAGCCCTGCTGGACATGCTATAACAGACCAGTTATAAAACCTACAAGTCGGCTTCCCTGTGAGGCAGGAATTCGTGCACAGTGGGGACAGAACCTGATTCAGGAATAATAGTTAGGTGCAGTACATGCATCTACCACAGTCCACGCTGCTTGGGATGCAGTTCCCCACGCACAGGCCATTGTCAGAGAAAGGTTTTCGGGCATTCTTAACACTGGAATAAAGTGGGGAGCACTGTCACTCTAGGGGTGAAGAAAGAAAATTTAGAACAGGGACACTAACCGGAGAGGGTAATAGTGGGGCGACAATGCACACGCGAATAATACTGTGACGAATGGGCAAGAGGTGCGGCAATTGCCCTACCCGTCAGGCGTTGTGCTAGCACTGTACCCAACTATTAAGGTCTATGCCGCCATTGTGCAGGAATGTCTGCCGCACAGGGAAGCTGACTTGTAGGTTTTGCAACTGATCTATTGCAGCGGAAGCAACGATACAGAAAGAAAAAAATAGGCGACAATCCCTGGCGATGCATCGCGCGACGACGACGCTAACGCCTGTCGCTGCCGCTGGTGCACATCGCACAGAGCGAAGGACCTCAGCGACAGAGACGCGTTTTCAGCATTAGCGCCGCCTCTTCGTTTGGGAAATGAGTACAGTTACGCTATATCCAGTTTCTTGCACTAAACGGCAACACTGATGAAATTTCTTGAAAAACGTCGAGCCCCCCCCCCCCCCCCCCCCCCACAAAAAAAAATGGTCCCGGCGCAGCAGCGCGCTACTATACTGCGATGCAGACATGATTGAAAGCAGTGGCGTTTTTCTGCAACTTTCGAAAATTAGCAATATCTAGCCACACTAGCCTTTTTTCTTTTGCAATACTACCCTACCCTACCAAGCTTTTACTAAACCGTCTCGATGCGCTCACATATGCACGGATCAGACGAAATGAGCGTCTGCAGGATTTTCACTCATACCTGAGTAGGGAAACAAACTTTGCATGCAAAAAAAAAAAACGAAGGTGAGTACCCCAAAGATTTGCGATTGGCTGCCTCGCGAGCTGGTTCCAGCATCATGAGCGATTTACTAAAAACCCAGAACCTGGGCGACAGCGCCGAGCGGCAATGCTTTAGCGGTCCTCAGCGCACTGAGCATCGTGCTGCCGCGCGACTCATGCGGTTAGCGTTTTATCGCACCAGACACGAGAAAATAGGCTTTTGACCGTAATCCGCAGACTCCGCCCGAGGTCACCCGAGCGGCCGAGCCACGCGACGGCTATACGCCGTTCCAGCCACTGTAACGCCGTGAATATCCGAAGTTGGCTATTAGGGCTACGATGTCACGCAGTTGTTTACTTTAGGAAATTAGTACTCTGCAAAATAGTAACGGTTTAACTAGAAATAAGCTGCAAAATGATCGGGATCAAGTCGCGCACACTTATGAAAAGTTAACAACGTAAGAAATATGCCAAAAAGAAGACAAATCTCCCTAGCACATGGCTTACGAAGCCTGCAGCAACAATGAAATGTTAGACAACGCTTGTAATTTAAAAAATACTTAATCTAAGAGGCTAATATTTTGCTCCAATATACACAAACGCTTTATGAAATCTGAAGGAAAAAATTTGAAAACTTACATGGCATATTTCTTGAAGAAAGAAGCATTTCCCGTGCGCGGTGCCACCGAACGTCGAGCCGAGCGAACGAGTGGCCGTTGGATGGACGAAAGAACGGAGCGCCCTCTTTGAAACAAAATACAACTGTCGCCGTCGTGCCGGCTAAGCGATTGTCGCGTAATCCTTTGAGCTTTTTAGTAATCGCTTTTTCAGCAGCTCGATGGTCTCGGTTTTGTAGCCTCCGTTTAGCAAGCGTTTCCTAGATGACAGGACCTGAACCAATCTTGAACGATGCGCTGCTGCTGCTGCTCATCTTGTAGGGCTCTGTGCCAGCTGCGAAGCTCATCGTCGCCCTGGAAAGGCGCCTAGCTGTTTTGTTTACAACACCCAAACCTGTTCAAGTTGTATTTTGTGAATGCTGTGTTCTACTACGAATAGTTTGCTAACCAACGAAAATGCTTTCATACAATAGTGCTCAATCGAGTGGAATATTTCAATCACCCTGAAATGAGGATTTGGAGCAAGTTTGTTGAAAATTATTAAATTATTGAGCTAAGCATCTCAGTACCACGACTTGCCACCTCTTTATAAGCTAGTTGCATACGACGCTTACATTTTTTTTTCATATATCCGCACCGTCAGCATCATTCTATTTGCTAGATTAGTCGTTTATTGGCCCGATTCATTAGGCGCTTGCCTCTTTCTCACAGTTTAGTTTCTAGCGTATATTTTATTGGCCAAGAAAATGCGGTAAAAGCACATTTCTTTATGCAACCTGTTATGAGAGCCCGAAAATGTTTGAAAGAAGTCTCCAGTCTGTTAGCGTTCGTCATTTTATTACTGCGCAATTCCTTCCCCTGGGCGGCGGCCGCCCATTGGACCCTGAGTGGTGCGTCGACCCGTCCACCGCTTTGGCGCACCTGCTTGGATTTAGACGCGCGCATGCAACCTCGGACCTTGCTCGCATCGCATGCGGTGAGAGAGTGCGATCCGGGGAACGACAGGAGTGCGATGTGCGCGAGGACGGGATTGAGCGGTGCGTCAGCACGGAGAGCAGGCGCTGGAAAACTGCGAACGAGCGTGTGCGAAACAAAGATATCACTGTAATCCAGGTGTTAATATACCCACTGTACCTTTTCGTATTTTATTTGTTTTTTCAGTCTTTTCTTTCACATTTTTTTTCGTTCTAATGCTAACAAGTCCGTGTACATGTGGGTATCTTCTCTCCATACACAATATTTGTTAAAAAAAAAAAACTACCTTCGCCGCGCACGCCTGTAACTGTTCCACCACGGAGGTAGTGAGAGAATAAATGAGCTTTGATACCGAATTAAGCTTAATTGTAAAACAACGACTGCTTTATTTAGTTTTTGAACTCTACAGTTATTCCTTCTTGCCATATGTAGCGCAAGCATTGTATTGCAGTGAACGACGACGGAATCGCGAAATTGGGGGTGTGAATAAAAGCGGAGAAACGTTACAGACTTCTTTTTTTCGCACTTGTGCGAAAAAAAGAATAAATACACCAGAAATTCTAAAATTATGCTATCCATGCACTTGGCATGAAGTCGAATCAAATGTTGTTCTGCTGAGCTGCCGCTCTTGTATACTGGCCGCTACACGAAGCTATTTTGTGTTCCTATGAAATTCAGTGTGACAAAGCCCCACGCGGATATATTTCGCGTTTCAAGTTCTTGTGAAATGTGGAAGCCGGCCCGCCGCCGTGCCGCGGGCGACTCTAGCTGGCTCTGCGATCATTTTTGCCACTGCAGTGATTTGAATATTTGCGGCTTGTTTAGCAAACAGCTGGCGTACTCGTTTGTCGAATGAGTGTTTCAAGATAATCAGAGCATCTACCAGTACCGCATGTGTCCGATATTCCATCAGTGATTAATGCGCCATGGTCATTGCAGTCGTACTTTTGATTATACACGTATGGAATGAGTCTACTCTTGTAAAGCCTAAGACGTAAGTTACGCTAGATCTACGTATGTCAAATAGGTATATGAAAGAAATAGAGCCTTAAAGTACAGCGGCTGACGCATTGCGTCTAAATTCCCGCCCGGGCGGCGGCCGTGTGCACCTTGAACCACACGTGGAGCGTCAGGGCCTGCGTCTTGGATTGCATCGCGCAGCGTGTAACCCGACAACCCCACCTGCAGAGCGCATCCACTCGGGCAAGTCGGTGCCGCTGTTGCTGGCGCCGTGCCTCCATGTTTTTCTTCCTTTGTTTGGGATGTTTCCAATGCACCTAGCAATCAGCGAACAGTGCGTCCATATTTCGGCGCGAGTAAGTGCCATCAGTGGACTGGAACAGAAGTGCGCGGTGTGTCGTCAACAAGGGCGGGTGCTTGAGAAAAAACAAATGTGCGAACGAGTACGATGAAGAAAAGTGAAACTGCAACCCAGTTATTTATTTCAGCATAACCTTAATATTATTCATACTGAGATTGTACGTGCAGTGTTTTCTCTCAATTTTTTTCTAATACTTCACTTCTTAGAGCGACAACGAAGCACGAAGCGTCGATACGATTTGCCATATGTGGGAACGTCCATGCATGTGCGGACCGACGTTTAATTTACCGCTCAATAACCCAGCTTTAATTTAGATCACCAGTGTTAAATCGTTTATGCGAAAGTATGTGCTGCGATGCTTCGTATTCGTATAGCTTAAACCGCACAGTGTATTTTTAAAGTGTATTTCGATGGAAGCGCGCTCGCCATTGTCGATCTGAGTCACGTACGGGCCTTAATAGGCTGACGCTTATCGCTCATTAATTGCATCGCACTGCATGCGTGTCCTGCGGTAATCGTCTGTTTGAAGCCACTGTTGTTAAAACTAATACAGTCGGGGGCAAAGAAATTTGCTAAAACTTTTGGAATTCTCTTCACTCAGAGCAGCAGGAACCGCCACGGGAGCAGCCATGGAAGAACCTAGACCATTACCGAATAGAATACAAAAAATAGCAAGCATTGCCTATGCACGATATATGACATGTCGTTTTGATTCTTTCTAATCTCCCAGTCAGCGTGGAGCTATTTATCGCCGCCGCCCTGACGGACCAGCAAACGGTGAACTTATTGATATTTGACACCGTTGACCGATCGTCGGTCTCCTCCAAATTCGTCACAGTATACATGTGGATTGATTACAGTACCAGCTTAAGTCAATGAAGATCTACTGTAAAAGAACATGGTGTAATCCCAAGCAACATCAACAACAGCTAGGTAGGATTAAAGCAAACACGACGGAAACTAGCACCGTGGAACTATAACTATTTAGACACAAGATTTCCAAAGCATTTAAAATTGCAAAGGTAACTTGAAAACATCGATTATAACAGCACAGTTAACGAATTCAAGTATTAAATGAGCTTGCAAACCGCAAAAACACTCTAATGCGGTTTCCCACGGAATATTTCCAGCCACATGCTAATTTGCATCTAATATTGACCAGTAGGTGAAATAGACAAGACAATGTCCACTAAAGTGTATGCCAAAGCATCTGGCGGGACATGGTAACAGAACTGACAGTATTGTTCAGCATTTGCCATATATTAGCCAATGTCAGTGGAGTAATGGCTAACGCTGTTCGATATAGCCATCCTTATGAAACGGCAATGCCAATACCATTGATATGTAAGGTATGCCAGTGTATATCTGACATTGGCGGGCCATTGTAACAGAGCTCACATTATTGTCCAGCATATGTCGAATATGGGCCAACATCAGTGGACTGACGGCTAATGCTGTCCGTTATAGCCATCCTTATCTCATGGCAGCGCCAACACCGGTTTCACGCCGGATATCCAGGCCCATCATTGCCATCCTTGTATAATGGTACCAACGATATTGTGAGGGCGACGAATATGACGGGCCAATGTTGTTATCATTATAAATAGGTACGAACAATATTGGTTACCAATGGAATCCTCAGGGCCAGTGTTGGACGTGTTATAGAATGGCACCAGCCATAGGATGGCAGCGCTGGGCCTACATAGGGCTGATCTCTGCCAACTCACTGACAATATTGGCCCGGGCTCTTGTGCTGCCTGGGATATTCGCCTGTCCATCTGTCCATTCTACAGCTGGATACACCCTATTTTATTTATTATTTAGCCGACACCCGTTACTACCCTTCGACACTCTCTACCCGCGGCAGACGCCACCAGTACTTACACCAGTGATGCCCGCACCCGCGCTCATGATGCCCGCCGGATAGCTCATGCCAGGCTCTCTGCATCCCAAGACTCCCAAAAGATCCGGTACGACAGCCGCCACCGTGATATCCACTGCACTCCTGGATCTCTCGTTTTGCTGTGGCTCCCGTGCCGTCGAGTGGGCTTGTATGAAAAACTTTTGCCCCGTTACACTGGC
This sequence comes from Amblyomma maculatum, assembly GCF_055883805.1. Classification (NCBI taxonomy): domain Eukaryota; kingdom Metazoa; phylum Arthropoda; class Arachnida; order Ixodida; family Ixodidae; genus Amblyomma; species Amblyomma maculatum. The sequence goes on from NW_028146745.1 coordinate 313,108, forward strand.
CCTTACCGTGTTTTGCGCCCCGTGACCAACGTCACCTACGAAGTTGAGTCTGTAGTTCCGAAGTCCCGATCCACCGCTCCAACCTCCGAAATAGTACATGTGTCCCGTCGAAAGCCCTATTATGAACGTTCTATTTCGCTAACATAGACCGCACCGGGACTGTGCTTTTCCCGCGGGGGGGTAATGTTACTTAGCTGTATTCGCTGTTCGTGAGGAGGATGAAGAAGTGCAACAGACTAGGAGAAGACGACGACGCTGAGTGTTGTGAAATCGGTGCTCTCATCAACGTTAGTTGTGCGGACGGCTTTGGGACTGTAAATCTTCCACGTAACAATATTTAGGTATTGTTGTTACAAATATACCTCTGAAAGAGCCGAGATCTGTGGTTCAGTAATCGCTTAATACCTTGGTGGACCGTGGCTTGCTTCGCTTTTGCCGCCCTGTTATTATCTTAGGTGGGACAGGTTTCTCTATGAGTGTGTATAGCATTCTTAAAATGCTGCCATAAGGCATCAACAAATGAAGATGTACTAACAGCAAAAAATTCTTCAATGTAGCTCTCAAGATCTCGCATGATTAGGTCGGTGTTGCCTGTGTGCTATAGATACACATTTCTTTGTGGGATAGCTGAATTACAAAGCTTCATGCACGTTATCCAATCTACAACAGCGGGGTGATTGGTGATGCAATGAACCGAAAAGACAGAATGTGCTGTATAAGCGGAGTTTAAGAAAATCAAGTAGACTGCAGATGCTGTTCCTTCATGCGGTCGTGTTTCGAAATCAACGAACCAATAGAGACCATTTCTGATGATCATATTATTACTTCAACCGATAATGCAGAGCGGCAACTAGTAACTTGAAGATTGCCAACACATCATACTAGAGGCATGTATAAATTCCCACCAAGCAGGAATTCACACTCGCAGCTCTGCATCGCGCATCAAAGCGGCTCTAAGCGCGCATTGCTGTTATCACTTGGACTGCGATAGAATGAGCCAAACGCAATATATTCACCATTTTGAAGCATAAGTTTGCACAAGACACTTCAACTTTCATCATTTATAATTTTAATCAGAGCTGTCGGAATATTATATGTGCCAAGATGAAGGCGCTACTGCCGTGACCCTCCCGGTATTTACTATATGCCTAAATCCCGATTGAAATACTACCGTATTACAGATGCTTTCATCCAGACAATAGTCTGTGCCTCTGAGTATGTGGACCGTCGAGGAGAGGATGAGGGTAGCGAAATCATTGCTTTTATTTTTGATGCTGTGAAAATTTATCTGCAAAATGATTAGCTCTGCCTGACTACCTGCCTGACTGTGTTTAGAGCGGTAGCATTTAGGGCACCGGTCTCCGCATACTATATCAGAAATCTTATAGTTATCTGTTCAGTTGAACTGCGTCAGATGCAACATCACAGTTGTACCAACATTCGTCAAACAAGACTTGGCCACAGAGTATCTCGAAAGACGAGCTTCTTGGTTTTGCAAATTCAAAAAGTTTTTTTACCACCTTGCCATATACGAACACTTCTCAGACAGTATATTCAGTATATTTCAGTTCACTGCCCGATACAAGAATAGATTATTATCTTTAACGTAGCAGACCCTCAAAATGATCAATCCTGGGAGCTATATCGAATTTCATTTTATCAAGAGTCATACTCATATGCTCCGAGCCTTCAGAAATGACCAAATTCTCAGATTCATCTCAGGTTTCGGTCCCGCCGAAACAAGCAGATTATTGCGGCGTGACCCACTGTCAGCATCGTCAGCTACCGCGTTCAAAGACATATCTGCTATCTGATGGCATATCTGATAAGGTGTACCATGACATGAGTTTTGAGGTAGTCCCGAATGACAGGCAACTGGCAGAGCTTGCTGAAGGATTGTTAATCTTTCCTGAAATTTTTCCAGTTTTGCATCAATACTGATCTGTCATTGCTGTGCTGCCATAATAGCGACAGCAGCTCCAACTGCCCTTGCTCGATATGCTAAACGGCCTCAAGTACTGTTTGCAACTGATCGCAAGCGTATATCTGAGGGCCAAGATTGACATTTTTCCTAAGGCCGGAGTTACTTCAACATCAGCCCATAATAGTAGTGCAGCACACTAACACACAGTACTACAGATCAAATATAGACACATAGAACGCAAGCTTATCGAAAATTCGCTAACATCAATGGGGCAAGACACCGCAAATAGAAAATGGTCGCAAGACCTGTAGCACCAGATGTAGTCCAGGTAGCTGACCTGGGTTAACAACAGACATGTGTCTAAGTTCCGCGCGCTATCGGCCCCAAATGCGGCAGCTCTTGGTGGGCGCTTAGGTATGCCAGCTGTCGATATGCCGGGTTGCCAAATGAACGATGCAGCCTCATCCAAACTGAGCGAAAAACCTTGGAGGGCTGTATTCGCTCGTTCGCCGTCATAGCACTACAGGTGGACTGTAGGCATGGCACCTTCACTGAATCCCTTGACGAAGGTGCCTTGCAAGAACGTGCAGGAAGCTAGCAGCACCTGAGTTACAAACAAACGTACGAATATATTCCGCACGGTGTCGTCTCCCATTTGGCTGTGAGAAATTCTCCCGCGGCGTTTACGGTCACTTGCTGGTACTCGAGAGTGACCATAGACCTCTAATTGATATTTGCAAGAAAGCTATTGCCGATATGCCAAACATGGTACAACGTTTTTTCTTGACACTTCTGAACTATGTTTACAACTTGCTGTTTGTTCCCGGAAAAGAGATGGAGCTGGCGGACATGTTATCGAGAGAACCGGGCAGTGGCGACGTCATTGCAGTGGACACCGATGACGTCGAAGTTCATGCCATCAGCGTCATGGCAGCGCTGGTGACTGAAAAGACGACGGCTCGACTAGCACGAGAGACCGCGTCGTATTCATACCTCAAGGTTGTCCTCCATCACATTGCAGAAGAAACCCATCACAGACCAGCCTGGACCGGTGACTTCTAAGCTTTATAGAGAGGCTTTAACGAGATGTTATTGAAAGCGACTTATGTTCATGGTTTCCAGAAGCATGCGGCCAGAAATTTTAGAATGTGTGCATGAGGATCATCAGGTACATCTAAATGCAAATCAAGGCCAAGACAGCTGGTACACTGGCCAGGCCTTGACTGCGATATGGAAACTCTGATCCAAAGGCGCAGTTTGTAGACGCCATGAAAATATCCAGCCGTCAGAAACACTTCTGTTGCATCCAAGCCGGACTCCCGCATGGTTTCGCATTGGATTCGGTATATTTCAATTCGTAGGAAGACACTACGCGCGTGCGTACGACGCAACGTAAAACTTTTGAGAAGTCGAGTTGATGCACCACAGGACCACGGCTGCTTCGATAATGGAAAAGTTGAATGCAATTTTTCCAAGATACGGCATTTCCAGCGCGGTATAGACAGACAACGGGCCCCAGTTCTCCAGTCGTAAATTCGCACAGTTCGCTAAAGCACTCGACTTCTGTCACACCAAGACGAGTCCGTAATTTCCAAGGTCAAATGGCCTGGTTGAAAAAGGGGTGCAAAGAGTCAAACGAATTTAGAAAACAAGCTCATGAGGCTAACAAGGACTTCTCGCTTGGTGTACTGGATTATAAGGCAAGCCTTCTGGAGGAAGGTGGGTCTCCGTGAGAGCTTCAAGGACGCCGCCCGCGAATCCCACTGCCTGACCTTTTCGAAGAATCAACCGGGGAAAGGAGGGATCACAAACAGACAAGCATTCATAGCGCAGCTCTAAGGCGCCGGCACAAGGATGATGTGGTACGCGTAAAGAATTGCTCACGATCATGCAAGGTCAGAATGCTAGGACCAGCAGTGCTGAGGAATTATTTTGTTCAGACGGCAGACGATAAGCTATGGCGAAACGACAAACTCTTGCAGAGAACGAAAAGGTACTTCAAATGCGAAGCACCGGATGATGAATAGGGTAACTCGCATGATAAAGCAAGCACATTGGCTGATCCTCACGTGTCGTCTACAAACGTGTGCGTGGGATAGCATAGGGGTCACTACCGCTAATCTTAAGATACCAGAGGCAAGTTAGATGGCCTGGACAATGGGCTACACAGGGAACTTCGAACAATGCTACAGTGACGGCAAACGTGTTTTCCAAGTGAACTGTTCATTGATGATGGGGAATTTGTAATATCTGGTGTGCGCGCACCTATTTTTGGTTCCGAGCACAAACGTGCCGACGTTTCCTTTCTTCATATCTTTCTTTTCACACTTAACTTCTCGCTCAACGTGGCTTTATATAGGATGCAATAAACTATTGCTAGCATTCGTCCCTTCCACACGAAGTGTCGAGCATCAATCTGTCAGTCGCCATGAATTATAAAATAAGACGTGAATTTCCCCAATGAACTCTGGCATACACACTGAGTGATAATTGTTGAAGTGGAGTGTTGGATAATTGTTGGATAATGGAGTGGGCTAACGTAGGCACTCCGGGCAGCTGGAGCGCCCGGAAGAGTACGTGTACCTGTATGTACTGCTACTGCGATGGCGTCGTGAAACCGGCCGGTGGGATCGGTCTATTGGCGCTAGCGCTGTAATTTGTGGCGGCTGGAAGATAAAGAAAATTTCAGCACCCTGCTACAAGTTTTATCTTTCCATACTATGGCCGCTGGTTCGTGCCCCTCTAGGTAATGCCTGCTAATAGTGAACATGGTTTTGTTGATATCGCTACGCAGATTAGACACTGAGTTCTTTATTTACACATAACTCAATAAAATAACATACCCTTTTGCACAGAAATAAAGGATGACGTGTATTTATTTTAAAATACTTTTACATCAACTTAGCGTATCTGTGCAACCTTTTTGCAGTACCTATAAGTGAACCAGGATTAGAAACTTTTCCAAATGTGTCATCAGAGGTCATAGGTGATATAACTTTAAAATGGGATTCAGATTTGAGATGCTGATAAGGGCAATTACTATGTTCTGAAGTGTCAATATTCATTAAACAGTCGTGGAAAAGGGGATTTCTAGTTTTCGTTAGCAACATTGAGTTATAAAAATATACCAGAGGGCTTTATTGCTTACGGATGTGAATTCAACCTGTAACCTGACATGATACTAACGCTGCAATATAATTTCATAGAGTATTTGATCACTTCGCTCATTCTACGAAAGGACCAAACGAAAAAAATATTTCATATATCCTAATTCTTTGCTTTTGTTATATATTGTGCACACATTACCTTATACACCAGCAACAGAATTAGTGTAGGTAGTATTTCGGACGAAAAATGTCACCGCCGACATCCTGGCATAAGCAGCTTTTCCGCGCACCACTTTTTAGCCACTATGAAGTCTCCTCATATTTTAGATTGGCACTCCAATATGATTAAAAGTTATGTGCTAAGAGCAAAAAGAAAGTGTGCTTTTGTGATGCTGTTCAGAAGTAACTACTACGAACAAAATTTAGGAATGCCACAAGTCTAAAAGGCGGCCATATTAAATATTTTTTCTCTGAAAGTAAGGCACATTACTTACGAAAAGCAGAAAGGATAACCACTTGTGTGGTGAAATGTTTGTGAATGTTGCTTTTTTCATATATGTAATGGTAGCAAACAAAACGCTTGCCAAATTTTGGCACATTTCTAGAATTTAAGGACAAAAGAGTTAGGAGAAGATAAAGAATATTAGAGGATATGTTGCACCGTGCTGTTTCCAGCGATATCGTCAAAGTTGAAACCTGTTGTTTTTCGAGCATTAGGAGAAGGGTCTAAAATTAAGTCACAAAAGCAACAGACACTGAGCTCCACAGTATATTACCCACGAACTAACCGTGTGACTTTGCATGACGAAGAGGCATACCTAATTACATTATGATGAGCTAATTCTGGTTTTCGACGCACGTAAGATGTGGTTGCGGCACTACATGTGGGCATAAATAACTGCCGCTAGCAATCCAATTGTTAAAAAACAGTTGTCAGTGCCTTATTGGTTATGTCACAAAGAGTTTACGATCACGTTCGAATTCCCAGGTCCTTGTTTCCCTTTTTGCTGAATATAAACTATTCCTTATTTTTGTTGTTGGCGTTCATCCATAAAATGTATGTTGGTTTACCTTTTGCCCACATTAAATAAATTTAAATGTTTCTTACCTTTTTTAGCGAAAGCATTTCAGCACTAATTTGGTTTTCTGTTCAGTTTTGCCTGCCGGAAGTACTGCAACATAAGTTGGTCAAATTCTCGTGCTTAAGAAATTTGAATAGAGCATAAACTTAATAATTTATAAAAACTCGGAAAAGCACAAGCTGATTTATTTACAGATACTAGCTTGCAAATGACGTTCTACATACGCTTATTTGCTGTAGGATGTTGTGTGTTATGTCAAATGAAACTTTTCATTTTTGTACTTTGAAGACGGAGAATTTATAAACCGTTATTTACATCCTTTCCTATGAATGTCACATCAAGTTGTCACTTTCATCCGCAAATGGTAGTGTCGCTGCATTCTGCTTACGCTGCATATATATGAAACCGGTATGAGTTCATATTAAAGTAATCAGTTATGCAGTGCAATCGTCAGTCTGAACAAGTTGGTAAATTGTTTGAGCAACTGGCACTATGTCTGCTACTTTTGCACATTCATTCAGATAGAACGACACTTGAGAAGCTGCATGATACAGCTCGATAACATTCTTGAAGCAAAATAATTATATGCATTCCCTTGAATTCTTTTTCCGTCTTCGTAATGAGCTTATTTCTGAAAGTTTAAGACAAATTGGCAATGCCATATTTTTTTCTCTATTTTGCAAGATATCTACTCTGTTCAATCATGTCATAATTTGGAATATGTTTTATGTGCTTAAATGTTGTGCAAAACAATGACATTCATATACATTTTAGTACAGATTTTCTTATCCGTTCTCCAGTTCTGATGTAGGCTTACCTTACAGTCACCAAAGCCCAGAGTTACACCCACAGTCGCGACGGCGCAGTCACTACCTCTAAATCAAGTGGGAACGCTTCACTGCCATGGGAACATCCTGTGCAGTCATTACGGGGTGTTAGCCGCTGCTTGCTAATTCCCACCACTTGAGAAGAGATGTCACACATCCGCAACTATCTGATATAGCAGGAGAGGGGGCTTCGGATGCCTGATTAGAGCCTTTGCGTTTTCGAGCATTTTAGCGCCAGAAGGCTATATTTTCTCAGGACATGTGGCCGTTTTCTTCGTGTTCTTAGATAACCCTGGGTGATATCACAATTAAAAAATGGTCGGCCAGGTATCACTTTCTCTCAGTATCCAATATTATTGGTACAGAAAGGCAGTTTCATCATATTTTGTCGAATGCGAATAAATGCTTTCACACGTCGCGCTTCAGTAAGCTTCGTGTTTTTGGCTGGTAATTTTTAGCCAGGCTTCAGGGGCAGATTCGCGACTTAGGGTCTTTAGAGACCCTAAATTGGCGGCTTAGGGTCTTTAGTGTTGTCATCGTTTACTGAAATGATGAGCGAAAACAGTAGACAATGCACGGAAAAGGCACAAGGATTTATGCTAGGTCTTCGTTGTTTGCTTACTGTTAGCGCTCATCAGTTCGTCTGAAAATTATGAACCAACTAGGCCCAACAGAACTTTCATTGAAGTGCTATCATCCTACGTGGTTTCACGACAACATAATCAGCCATAAAGGACAGTGCGATCAACTTATGTTCTAGTTCCATTTCGTAAGGATGACAGTCGATTTAAGTTGCTGATACAACTACAATGCACAACGTGAAAGATTGGTAGTTAAGCACGCAGTTTGCCGGCTGCGTAAACACATAGTGCTCTCTTTCAGTGGCCGGTCAGGCTGCCTGTGCTCGTAAACAACTCAACAAAGACTATAACGTCTCAATCATAGATGTATTTATTTATGGTCTTCAAGGTTTCAAGAAATTGCAGTTAACAGTTTTCTCCTGTTTTCGTCTGAACCCTACAATAATTTTCCTGCACCACCGACGCCGACGCCTTTAAAACACTCGTTTGTTACAATTAATGGGAAGGTATTCTTTCCTGCAAAAGGGAATAGTATTTTCAGGGACACAGACACAACGGGTTACGAAGAGAATAGTTCTACTTATTTGGTTTACTTAGGCCCAGCGTTGAACAGAGTTCACCGTCATATACACCTCACAACATGGCATCAACTAATCAGTGCGGGGAGCTTAAAATTCTAGAACACACGTCTTCCTTACAATCCCAAGGCAAACATAATGAAGGAACATCAGTGCCAGTTCGTGGTGTTGGTAAGCTTCTATTGTTTCAAACAAAAATTTTGCTTCAGTTATGTTCTCCGTCTCACCGCTAAGAGCTATTTTAGAACAGACAACCCCGCGACAGATTTTAGCCACCAGCAAACGCAATGGCTTCCCTCGTTAATTTTGACCTCTATTTTCACTCTGAATGCTGTCCAACAAATTTGTGCTCAATCCAGCGTGATATTTATAAAAGTGCTGGACATGGATTCCTGAAAAAATTATATCGGAAAACACATTTGTGAATAATCATATTGCCAGAATACTAATTTCAAATTTTTTCTCAAGTGTACAACTTTTCCCGCATGAAAATATAGGTCGCAGAACGGAGCTGTCGAATGCTGCAACAAAATAAAAACAAAAGATTGGTTCTTAAAGTTGAGTATGTTTCTTGCGTTGTTTATCAAAAAACAAAAATTAATATGCAATTGATCGGTTGAAATGTTATTAATTTTCTCGCAGAGAAATGAAGATTCGTCCCTTCGAAACGAAGAGTATTTCCATATTTCGGTGACACTTCGATGTATAATCAATTCGAAACCAGTATTTAAAGCTTATCGCCGAATATAATGTTCCTGTGGCTGTACTGAATCATGTGTAAAATTATGTTGCTGCTGGGTTCTGTAAGTAATGAAAGAGCTTATCTTCTGATAACAACTTTTTATATGATTCAAGCTCAGATTATGGTTTGTTCCGATAAGGTATCGCAGGTTTACGGTATTTAGCTACAGGAGTGAATATAAGCAAAGCAGCACATTTTTACGTTCTAATTGCAAACACGCCTTCTGTATTAAAGATAACAACACGTTATCTGTACAAGTGAAACAGCACTGCTGTCTACTACCAATATGAACATACCATTCCAGTGTCACTATAGAGAGTGTGCAAACTTTTAGAACAAAATAGCATGATTCGTTCATTCTTGTCCGCACCGGTACGTGTATCGAAGACAATCTGATGTTTACAAATATACTAACATTTGCTCTGGGCAAATAAATTCTTGAAAGTTTTACAATGAGGCATCATGCGCCAGCCTGTTGGATCCATCACAATTGTGATTTACTCAATACTGTTTCTTACGCGTCTTCGTAGATCGCCCTATTCATTATACTACCGACAAATGTTTTGTGACTACTACGGCGCACGAACAGACTTTAGTTAAAAACCAAGACATCGTGACTGATGCCGCTTTTAAGACTGATGAATCGTTTACGCGCAGCAGCCTCAAGTGGGAAGCATTTTCTTTCTGAAAACAAAAGCATTCTGAACAAACAGAAAGCTTCCATTGGCACATTCCTACTTGTTCATACTTGTTCGTCTACTTTCTCTTAGCCTGTGTCGAAAGTAGACTGGGATTTCATACTTTGCGCTCCCTTCAATAAGCTCGATGGAGAAAGGCCTCGAAATATATTCTGGTTGAAGTGCTGAACAGCTGTGAAGAATGTGTTCCTCGAAATGTAGATTATATCTCAGAACATTAATTAAAAGCTGCTCATGTCTATAGGCAGTACATAAAAATAAATCTCTGTGTGAATGAAAAAAAAATAATATTTCCAGCATTTTATAAACAATATCTACTGCTTTATGGCATCACACGAATACCCAAACGAGAAATGTTAGTTTGGGGTGACCTCTGTAATACACACGAGGGAAACCTTTAGGAATCAAGTGGGCGGTCGCTTGCACCTGTCTATCTCATTCGGTCGACGTATAGGCGTAATGACTAAGTGAGGCTATATTTACTCAGCAGACCCAGAAGGGTTCCTCGTGGGGCACTTTGGGCAGCTGTGAAGAAAAAGTGAGCCATACGATGATAGAAGGCGGGTCAGCCCAAATAGAAGCGCTCACTACAAATCTGATTGGTCACGCAATGGCCGTGATGGGTTTGAAAAACGGCATGCCCGCACTTTGCCCAAACGAACCTCCTAAGGGGTACATGCGTGCATATACAACATACGTTCGTATTCTGTGCGGTAAAAAACGAAGCGCCGCAGTATGATCCAATTTTCCCATGGCCGGCCTAGATTCCTATCTTTTATCATGCCATGTTATTTCTGTAATGGAAATTATACTCGCCAGCGATGGCTTCTTCTAAAGAATTGGCATAACGGATAAGCATATATATATATATATATATATATATATATATATATATATATATATATATATATATATATACCTACATATATTATGCATCATCGGCCGTAACTATGTAGCAACAATGGTCCCGCATTAGGCGTATGTACTAGACAACCTTCGATGTTTCCCTGATCTTGTGCCATTATTGACACACGGTGTCCAAATTAAACTCACAAGCCAACAATTAGAGGCCAGTGCTGTCCAGCCAATATTAGTAATTTAGGAACTAACTTCTGTTATGTTTTTAATATAGAATATCTCACTGATCGTTCACTGTGCTGAGGCATTGCCAAAAATACTGACTGCACCTATGAGGGTAACTCATGGAATATCGCAGGTCTCACTGCCCATCGTGTAACCTCTGCACGTACTGCAAGGGAATTAGAATGTTAACCGACATTAGCAATTAAACATACACCAACGGGCTGCCCCCGCTTCGTCAAAGGCAGGACTCCCATATTTGGCTATCTGAGCCGAATGTAGGAAGCCTGTTTGCCCGGCCCACAGAACTATGAAATGGGGACGGTGACGGTTATCTGCACAGCCCAGGAAAGGCCCTTTTGAGCACGACTTGCATATTCCTCATGGGGCGGTCCACATGGACTGCCCCCATGGGACCAACACAGGCCGCATTTGATAGCCATCTTTTTGCTACTTACGTATGTGATGACAAACAAATAGGATTATAAGAACAGGTTTGCTAATTTATTAAAGTGTGGGAGTAAGCAATGATTTGGCGGCTGCGTTTAGCCAATATTACAGCAAGTTGTTTCGGTGAAATACCCGCTGCTATCATACACCGTATAGTTGTCGCTCTCAGTACTTGGTAGTCTGACAGCAAGTGGTGAATATCAGCTTAAATCATTTCACATGTTTATATCGGATATCTTCGATGGGATATTAGTGTCGGAAATGAAGCCATGTTCGAATTAATGCAGAAGTGAGGGCAGCCCATCCCATATTCTGCAAAGCGCAACATACTTAGCACAGAGAAGACAGTGGTAAGGTTGGCCGCACACGGAGGGAAATGAACACATATACGGCGTCACGGGTGTTCCTTTCTTGTTGAAAGGGTAATAGCGTGGTCCAAGTTGAGGACCCGATGGAAATATCACCCTTGAATAAGAAGGCTCGCACATAAACCAATACAACTTTGAGAAGACGGTAGGCCCCTTCCCTCCACTCAATAAGTATAGAATACGGGATGTGGGCCGCGAGCATGTGGATGTCCGTACATATCCCTGCGAAGCGGCTGTCCCACCAGAGTTACCGTGTGGCTTGAAGAACTCCAGTGCGGATGAGAACATTAGCCTTAGAAGGCACAGCTGTCGTGGCCATGTCCCAATTTAATTTGAAAGCGCTTAGTACATAACCATGCAAGTGTCTCCGTAAGTTCAAACGAGGAGAACTGACTAAGGCTATGTAGGCACATATACTGCTGTTCTTGCTTGTAAACCTTGAATGCTTGCGTCCACGTTTACGATGACGCTTGATACAGGTGAGCCTCTTGCTGTGTCAATCTCTGCCGAAGAGGCGATGCCGAGTTTATAAGCGTTGGTCTGCGATTAACTTATGGCTTGTTTTCACTTATCTGTACAAACTTCTATGGAGGAAGATCTGGTGCAGGCGGCAGAAGAAGGGAGTATATAGTGGCATAAGCCATCTGATCTTGCTTGGAGTGCGTTATATACTGGCGTTACCTCTACGAGCATCACGGCGCTACTGCGTCAGGTCATCAATTGTGCTTAGCTGCGCATTGTCTTGTAGACCACGACCCGTATGATGTGTCGCAGGCAAATAATGACCATCATATACTCTTGGCTCACTGCTTTAAGGCGAACTCATTGTGTTGTAATTTGTTGAAAGTGAACTTCATAAAAAATACATGCCTGCATAACTATTCACGCTAGTTGCCAGAACCACCTGGTGTAGTAAAAGTCTTCGAATCATCGGCAATATTTGTGAGTTTGCTTCTTCTCTGTTAAACAAAAACAGTCGGCGACATTATTTGGTGGATATTAAACCTACAATATTTGTAATCGGACGTTTTTGTAGTTGGGTGCGTGGTAGACAAACTTAGCTTGCGCTTTCTGTACGTTTGTGGCATCCTCAGCGGTTGGAAACCGACGTGAACGTAGCTCCTAGTAAGGTGAAGGTCATATGATGAAACGTAGTTAGGGGTAATAGCCAAGGCTGGTCGTATAGCAGGCTCCCCAGATGGTCTTGGGGAATGCTCAACACTGTGATCTCATCCGCGTATTCCAAGAACTTTCTTTAAATGTTTTCATGCAATGGTCATGCCAGCAGGATGAAGGCGACATTAAACATCATCGTTAAAGCTACCAATCCGTTGGGAACCCCGCGCATTTAAATAAATGATCCAGACGCTTCATTCAGGCGTGTTGCAAATTTTTTTTCTTTCAAAAGTGATTTCACAAAGCAGCGCTCTCCGACAAATTAAGGTGCAACATGTCCGTCGAGTTCAGGGTGCCCTACGACTTAACTCGTTTGTCAATTCATTGTCCATGGCTAGAAAAGTGCTGCCATTGTGACTGGGAGTAGGTTAGGAAACGTTTGATGACAAGTCAATAAACCAGACCTCTGTGCCCAATACTGACGGAAGCCAGTTTGAGCGAGTGATAAAAACTCGGCTGCTCAAGCCAGCACGGAAGTCGTGTAACTGTAATGTTATATTAAATCTAGCTTGCTCATTCTTCTTGTCAATAGGTAGGTTGCAAGTTGGCTGGCATCGTTGAAAGCCTTCCTTGTTTGGACTTGGGGTTCACATCAGCGCGCTTCCATCTCTGGCAAGACTCATTAAATTAATGCTTTGCTTATTTAGCCTTCCAATGAGGTAGTGTAGCGATAATAAAATCTTGTAGAGCTCATAATGAAGGTTGTCAGCGCCCTGCGCTGATTTATTTAGCATCGTGTATTGCAGCCCGAACTCAGACATAAAGAATGTTATCGGAACTCCGCCCGCGCAGGATGCAGAAGAAAATTTGTATGCATGTATTGGGACTCCTGCCAAGTTAAAAGTAGCAGCTGAAGGCAGCGAAAATCCTACTTTTGAAACCGCTTCGTGCAGCTTATTTGGCGACATCCCCCGCCGACACTTAGCATGCAAAGCATAAGTTTGCTGCTACGCCACAATGAAGCGACCCAGTTCCGCGGTATGTAACATTCGCAAAGAGCGGAGTTCGATGATTTAGTTGAACGTTGTTCACACCGCGCAACATATTAGAATTTTGAGAAGTGTCGTTCATACCTGCGAGCCTTAGCAGTAAAAGAACTCAGTAGTGTACATGCTTGCGCCGACACAGGCTCTCGTGTAGCAGCCAGCTTTATTTGGCGATGGGGCTAAAAGCTATGTAGGCTGTGATTTGGTGCCGGACGACCAACCTCAGTCTAGGTGATGTCGGAGCAGTGTTGAGAGCTCATTATATGAGCTCAACAAGGAAGGGTATCAGATATGACGGAAACTATATAGACAGAATCGAAAGGGGTCCGCTTCAATTACGAAATATTTTCGCTGAAAAAGACATATAGGTGAGGGATGAATACCGATGATGAAAGTGTAGTGATCAGTTTTCTAGCATTCTGCACCTATTTGCCACAGTAGAGCTTCCGGACCGAACCGGCATGTCAGGTTGGAGTAGATGTAGCAACGCATGTATGAATCAGAGGGCCCGTCGCTGACCCAGGACTGTTAAGCAGAACGCACAGGCCATCCGTGAAGGCGTCCCGCACACGCCTACTACGAAGGCTCGAAGTGAGTACCCCCCGTCAGGGTGTCGTTCACTGAAGTCGCCTCCTTCTAAAGCAGGACACACGGGGTGTAGCTAAAGGACCTGTTAACAAACTACGGTTTTACGGAAAGGCGCACCACCAGCTGAGCTTACGTGAAAGGGAGAATCACTACTGTACCCTTCAGAAATTTCAGACCTCCGGCTTCGGGAAAAGATATGCAGGATGAAAATGCTCATCAACATACGCCGAATTTTTTCGGGCAAAGCAGTGCGCAAATGATGTTAATTCATGGAAGAAGGCGTATAGCCGCTGAAACGCAGAACTGATGGCAAAGCGTCGTTTTCCTCGTATCAACATCACCCACATCTGGAGCTTATAAATTCGTAGTTAGGGTCTGAGCTCTCCACACTCCATGTAGAAATACCAAAGCAGTTTCCAGATATAAAGTTTTTCACCACCACCACCACCATGATGACCGTTACTTGTGAATTTTTTTTTCTAGCCCGAGCGCTGCATTATAACATACATCAGGTTGTACAATTGGTTGCTATACATCAAAGTGGGGATGTTGCAGAGTTATCCGTTGGCTTTTTCGCAAACTAGGGAGGAGCAGGAAATGACAGAAGCGGGAGGACGTCGATGTTGCTGCATCATTAATGTATGGAGGTTCATCCGCAACTCGTCGACATCGCGTAAACAGCTCGCGGTGTTGCCGGAGCTTGATGAACCGATTGAATGTCTGCACTGGCATCCCTATGTCTGCACTGGCATCCCTACTCTGTGTCGAAGTGTAATTTCAGTCGAAAATAATTAGGACGCAAAACTATGACACAATATCCTGCACTTTTGTCGTAACTCTAGTGAAAACAACCGTATGAGTCACAATAACCTCATACAGATTTCTCATACTAACCTCATACGAATCTCATTACTCTCATATACTTCTCATATGATAAATGAGGTTAGTATGAGATTATACAAGATTTGTATGAGTGTATTACGAGTTTAGTATGAGAATTTGTATGAGGTTATTGTGACTCATAGAGTTTTTTCACTAGGGAACTCTCGCAATTTTTTGTAGCTTTGTTGTACTTTCCATATAGGTCTGCAGTTTTTTCCTTCTTGCTTTTCTGTATAGTTCTGCAGTAATTTTCTGTCGTAACTACAGAAATTTTTAGCTTTACTACAGGCATTTTTTTGTCACAACAGGTTCATTTTTAAAAACCGCACTGAAGCTCTGTTGTGACAACTGCGAATCTTCTGTAGTTATTTTAGTGGGATATTTCAGAGACCAGCCTTTCGCGCTGCCTTTGCTTTATCGGACAACTACCAGACGTTTTATCGTAGTCGTCAGATTTGGATGTACCAATTCAATGAACGTTAACTTCAGACTCATTCCCACTGGCATAAAAGAAGGAGCAAATTTGGCGTATAGTGCCCATTATGGCGACAGTTGTAGTTATGCACCACATTCAGTTTATATGGCCGTGGCCTAAAGGGTGGCTAGTAGTGTCAGAGGACCTGGTAAGGTAACTAAAAGATCGCCCCTTCTTTCTGTGTCTGGACAGGATCTCACAGATTGGTGCGCAGTACAACTCGCGATTAACTGCAGCCTGATCGTTGTGGATGTCGACTTTGTAAAATCGCCAAACGCTGAAAATCAGAACTTCAAAAACTAACACCTGGTAATGCACTAAAATTCGCTTTTAAGTGTAACAGTCCTAGGAATTTGCAACATTTCCACAGCAGTAAGAGTTTGGAGCCTCACATCGATAGTCTTCAACTTCCTCTTGGCAGTGAAGCGCCGAAAATTTGTTTCCAAAATATGCTTCCTAATAGCCTGGAAAATCATGTCTGATATATGTGTCAGGCCTTTTTGGCCAAATGTTGATTAGTAACTGTATAAAATGACAATCCTTGAGTTGACGCAACCGTATTCTCGGTTACTAGATGGGAGCGCGTGCCTTCAAAGCCCTCTCTTGCCGAAGATGAATTCGGTTTATCAAATCTGAATGATGTTTGTGAGAGACTCAGGGACTGTCTGGCAAAGAAAAGGGGGCTCATATTTCTCTGAAGGGTTTCCTCCTCATCACGTATGTTTGAAGGTGCATCTCGATATGTAGACTGAGTGGCCGTCGGCGTGCTTTGTGACTGATAAGAGGAGTTACTCTCTTTTTGGCATTTCGAAATCGCAGGATTGGCGTCGCTGCCGATTAACCGGGAGTAAAGAGCTAGAGGTACGGCCGGAGCTCAGGTGCCAGATCCAGCGACGGTTCCTTTCGCCGCTCCTAACTGGTTGCTGCGTCACGTCCGGCGTGACCCCCAAAACTTGCGGAGGCAACTCCGCGTTTTTCGCCTACGCCGCGGGGCGGGGTCACCGCTCGGAAAGGAACCGTTTTGCCGGCCGGCACAGGAACCGCGACAAGTTGGTCCGCTTCGAGAGGGAACCGCTCTACGCTCGCTGTGGTGCCTCACGGCTGTAGTCGAGCGGCGGCGACGCCACAGCTGCTTGGATACGGCCATGATATATATATATATATATATATATATATATATATATATATATATATATATATATATATATATATATATATATATATATATATACATATATATATATTTTTTTTAAGGGGGGGGGGGGCAGCGCTTTGCTGTTTTGAATAAACTGACACTGTAAAAAAACGAGATCGCACTTTCTACATGTCTGAGGAGGTTTTGCGGCAACACTCGACTGTGTGCCGATCGCGCGCGAAGGCAAGTGAGGACGAAGTGGTATGCCGGGCTGCCATGAGAAGCGAAGGTGCTCTACGCGCTTCTATCGGTACTTCGCGATCGGGAGCTCTCGGCCAATAGCTCTGCGACCATTTGAATCCGGCAGTCGTGGAGGGAAATAATTTGCGTCCGTAAGTGTGACGCCTGAGTTTTTGCCCCCTTCTACAAGAGCCGAAGGGGAGCAGATGGTGGTTCACTGCATCGAGTGCGGTCGGATTCCCTCTGTTATTGGCTGCGTCCTACAGATTGACAGCTATATTCTCAGAAAGTTCGCATACACTCACTACGCATGAGCGGCCGATAAGGCTACGGACGCTGCCCACTACATAGGAAGGCGCGGACGTGCCGGCGTGGTGCCGGTGTCAAGCAGCTCGTTCATGCTCGCCACGGCGGCAGCAACTCCTTGGTCATAGAGCTAGGGGGATTCGTACTGCATACTACGGGCTTTACAGACCTCGTTCTTGGAAATATTGTCATTCTGTACGAAAGACAGAACTTACAAAAACTTCACAGCGAGCGAAGAAGCAGACGCCGACGCCGCGCGTGCGACACCAGCTAGCGGCGAAAAAGGTACTCATGAGCCAAGAAAATGTCTCTGCAGTTGTAATCAGGAAGTTTTCAAGAATATTTCAGTCTGTTATTCACTAGGTTGCATTAATATGTAATTAATAGATTTATTTCGGGTTTATCACCACTTCGGTACAAGTACTTGGTACCAGAAAAAGCCACATGCTCGTGGTGGACACGCCTACATCTGGCGCCATCGCTGATTGGCCGGTGTCTTTCCCGTTCTCCCCGTGAGGTGGTGAACGCTGTCTTGCTGACGTCAAATTGACGTCACCTTGAAAGAGAACGCGTCCCGAAAAAAATCTCCGCTGGATGCAGCCCCAGGTATCAGTTGCAGACCTGGTGTTGCCGCGACAGCCATCGGCGAGGCCACCTGCGCCAGTATAGCAGCTGAAGCGCTCCACTTAGCCTCAATGCTCCTGTCACAGGCAATCATGCCTCGGTGCCATGGGATCGAAACGTAGCAACCTGATAGCGAGAGACCTTCTGAAGATTCCAGAGAAGGCGGAGAGCAATATGGTGTGAGATAGAGCAACTAATGTACATTCTCAGGTTTCCGAGCAACAATATGAAGCCACCCTAACACGAACAGATTTCTTCCTCCGAACCAGTTTATCTGCGATCAGCTTTTGTTTCAATGGTTTGTATTTCATCCACACCATGACTTTCCGAATTGGGCTCTATTAGTCCTAAGCTGGTTTTATTTATTCTGTTTTCTTTTACTCTCCTTACAAAATGGCGAATTGGCACAGCTTCGACGTTTTTATGTGACGTGCGTTTCGCCGGTGCATTTTAAATCCATTTTTAATTGGGTTTCAAGCCGTCACCCTTCTGTTTTAACTTTTCGTGTTTTTTGCCTTGCTTCCTGACACTGCTCCTAACAAACGTTCTCATGTTTTCCTATGATTAATTTGCGACATGAACTTTTATTCCACAGTTTTTCACTTCAGCTGCATCACTGAGCACTTTCACTTCACTTATTAACTTCGTGATTTTTACTAGATTTTCTTTTCCCTTCCGCGAATTTCACTACGATCAGTGGAATTTTGAGCTGCTATGATGGGCCGACACGATTCAGGGCAAAACAAGAGGAAGATGATGGGTACGCGAAATGAAAGAAAATAACACGTGTTGATGGGGAGCATCACTGCGCACGTTGCACAAGCGTTTCGAGAAGGGGACGCGCATTTGGGCATCGCAATCAGTACTGAGAAGGTTTGAATTCGTTTCCTTCGGAATTACAAACGAGCGAAGAAAGGATGAAAGAAATGGGCAAGAGAAGGAGTAGAAAAATCTTTCCGAAGTATGAAGCCCTATAAACATGGAGCCGGTGCTCTCGTTGATCACGCAAAGCTTACAACGAGTCCGCATCTGAAGCAGGATTTAACTTGCTGAACCAGTGCATTTGTTGAAACTTTGGTGCGGGCTTGACAACTTAGGCTTCCCTTCAAACCTTGTTTAGTTCTCTTTCGTATTGACAGAATGCGATTGTATTCGATGTTTCATTATTTTATATGAACGTTCTCTCACGTTTGCGTTCTTTCATTCTTGAGTTTTCTGTCTCTATTTTGCAGAAGCTTGATCTTTCCTTAATATCATGCATTGGTACATTTATTTATGTGATGCATAATCATACCATCTTCTTTATGGGTGGGTGCACTCAGCTTCTATGTTTATTATGATGTTTTTTTTTCACGGCCCCAACAAGTTGAATGTGAGGGTACTATGATGTTTGACACAATTTACAATTAATTGTTGGTGTGCTCTTATATATAGGCGTTAAAAATGGTTGGAGTACCTTCTGCTCTTATTAATTGCTCGTTGTTTGCTCTTCCTGCTAATTCTTTGGTTGGAACAAGGTGAATCTTCTGCCGCTGGCCTGTTTTACAGAATATGCTTTTAATTGAGAAGTTACGGCTCGATCTCATTGAGTAGTTGCACTGCACTCAAACAATCAATCAATCAATCATTTTATTTGCAGCAGTCAGTGTGACTTTAGAAAAGCGACCAAAATTCAAATGCCTCTCCTCTGTCATTGCGCAGGGCAGTGTATTTGGGCCATTATTTTTCATCATTTATGCGTACGATAGCGTCTACGTAAGCAAGCTGCCAAGTTTTGCAATTGATGCAGATAGCACCACTTTATTTTTTAAAGGCGCACATGTAGAAACATCTGGGGCAGCATGTTTTTGATTGCTTCCACCTACTTGGTTTATGGTGTCAAGGCGATTCACTAATCATAAACACAGAAAACACCAAGGCTGTAATTTTAGGCTTCGGAATAAACCGATTCTTGGCTATCAAGCTACTCCAACATTTGCCGGCCACCAACAGCAATAGTGCTTACAGTACAAAGTCTGGTGGAGCTGGTTATTGAAAACATGTCATTGGATGAGCATATGGAAATCTCGCTGACATAACTGTCGAAAGTTGGTTGTGTTGCGTCTCTAATGCTGTATGTAAAGCCGCAGCCTATAAGGCAGACGTTTTACAAAGCACAGTTTTCTTTTTTCTTAATTTTAGTCTTAGTGTGAGGTATCGAGTCTTTTACTAACATTAATGACTGCATATTTTTCCCAAAGGAATTGTTCGCAATATCATCATTATCATCATCAGCCTGACTATACCCACTGCAGGGCGAAGGCCTCTCCCATAATATAACGCAATATAACGCTTCGCAATTTAAACATGCCAACCCGATCCTAACTTCACTTCGTATCAGCCACCTTTCCTCGCTTTAAGACATAACGGCGTTAGGAAGAACAGGGCTGGTATATTAAAATATAGCTAACTGATTACACGGATATCCCTTTAAAAGGAGAAAACACACAAATATTCAACACACTCTCGCTTCCTATGGGCTTTTCCTTAATCATGTGGGCGATTCCTCTACCCGAGGGAGACGCAAGACATACACGCAGCGGGCCGTGAAACAAACATCTTTATCTCGCTGAGGTAGGACTGAGGGCAGGCGGGTCCGTCCGGGTAGATCCGAGGGGCCAGGGGGTCGTTCTGTTGCCAGGTCGGGAGAGAAGCCAGGGAGCGGGCAGCAAACGGGCCGAAGAAAGCAAGGCACCGGCACATCTCGTTTTATGGGGGGAGGAGAGAGGGGCGGTAGGACAATGCACAGAGACTGCCGGGAAGCGGCGCGCCCTTCATATCTGGCTGACGCGCTGCGCGGCCTCCTGCGTAGAGCAGGACCGCATATCTTCCCTACGCCCCCTGAACGTTCGACCCGGGTTCTGGCAACAGCCGGGGCATGTTCGAGCCCGTTTCGTAGTTCAACAGGCAGGCGTGTTGCCTGGCTCTGGCGGGATGCGCACTCAGCTAGTCCGTCAGGCGACAGGGAAGAAGCAAGCGTGACGGGACTGTACCGGATGGTCCCTCTCCAGCAGCGGCCACTTTCTTGGGGTCACAGCGCAGCTGGGCTCGGCCGCGGATGCGTCCGGAAGCGGCCCAGAGCTGCTCCTCCTGATCGATGTCGACCCCTTTCCACGTGGCGCCATGCTGGATACACCGGAACCCCTTTGCAGAAGGCGTTTCCGCCCTGGGCACACCTTGCTCCCTGAAGCCCGTTCTCCAGGCCTGGGCAGCGGGCTCCGAATACAGCCTCTTTGAAGATGGCCAGCATGGCCGCGCTGGTCATGAGGATGGGCCACAAACCACGACAAACTAGGAGGAGTGCCGCCCGTTGATGTGGCCACTCCTTGAACCATGCGGAGGCTGCGGTTTCTGGCTGCTGCAAAATCTTATCAGAATGCATTTTGAAAGAAGCAAAGGCGTTGCGCGAAGTAGTGCACTACCTCGGTCTTACGTTGTAGCATCGGCTTCGAACCGGGTTGCTACGTGTACGCCTTACATGGGAGGAGATCGCTGCATCGCCTTGAGCTTCCACCGCTTCGCAGTTATCGTCCTTGCGAAGGTGGTAAGCCTTCAAGTCTGCAACGTGCACCGGGCCAGCGGTTTCACCACTCGTCAACAACCGCACCTGGTAGTTGAGCGGCGTAGTCCGTGCCGTAACTGCGAATGGTCCAACCCACTTGCGCGCTAGCGACGCGGCGAAACCACGCGATGCGTTACTAAGCAGATGCGTTATTTTCAGTACCAAGTCACCCGTGTTGAAAACGACTTGACGACGACCTTTGTAGTACGGATCCGCCTGCTCCATTCGCGCGACATCCAGGTTTTCACTAACCCCGCGCTGCTCTGCCTAAGACGCTCGCGGAGCATCGTCTTGAGGAGGGGGCGCGGGCCCCGCCACTTCAGGTAGGGCATTCTCTAGAGGAGAAGCGATCTCTTTCCCAATATTCAAATAAGCGGGTGTCACACCCACCAACCTGTTCAGGGTTGTTCTAGTGGCGAACGCCAGTTCGGACAGCCGTGCGTCCCAATATCTTTGCTGCTCGGTCGTCGCAACCAGCATAATCTTAACATTCCGATTCACTATTTTGGTTATCTTGCTCTAAGCGTGGTAGGGACTCGTTTTCCTGTGGGGGATTTGAAGCGCCCGAAAGATATCCACAAAGTCTTTGCTTGTGAAATACGAAGCATTGTCTAAAATCAGGTCGGAGGGTAAACCGAAATGAGTGAATGTCTCGAACAGGTTTCCCCATTGTGACACAAGCTTCCTAAGTGGAAATACATCAACTAATTTGGAATAGGGGTCCGTTATTATCAGGATATATTGGTTTCTGCGGGCTGACTGAGGGAGGGGTCCCATGATATCGCACGCGACCATTTGCCAGAGATAGGTGCTAACTATCGGCTTCATCATGCCAGGGGGCTCCCCCGCCCGAGGCTTGGCTACCTGGCAAACAGGACATGTACGGGCATAGCCCAGCACATCCTTCCTCATACCTGGCCTGGTCTCGACAGGGCATAACTTGTCGTAAGCCTTACTGCCGCAGAAATGCCTGCCAGCGCTGAGTCATGGAAGTACCAAAGAAATCGTTTCCGCAACTTCCTAGGGACCATTACTAGAAAGGGGGATGAAATCGCCTCTTCCTCGTCAAGCGGGGTGATGTAGCGGAGCGGTAAACCTTCATCGCCCAGCAGATACGCATCGTACATGCCCTCAGTGTTCTCGTTGCAAGCTGCACTACTCGCAAGCTCTCTCAACCCCCTCTGGCATTGACCATCTGCTTTTTGGGCCTCAATCAGCTCTTCCTTTTTGACCGCTACTGCCCAAGACATATTTTTCTCTGTCTCGCTCCTTGGCAGGCGAACAGTCGCACCCACAAGCTGCTGTGCCTTCTTTATTTCGCAGCACAGCGCGGGACCTCTGTCCAACTCCTTTCTCTCTTTAACTAAGCAGGGTGCAACACTCGAGTCCACCCTCTTCCCTTCTCCAATAGCGGCGCCGCCGCTTTCAGCAGTGCTGGACTGCATCTCTGATGGGCTTCCCCCACCTTTCCACAGTGCGCGCGATAAAGCGTCAGCCACCTTATTCATGCTCCCCCGACGATACTCACTGGCGTACGCGTAACGTTGCAACGTGAGCGCCCATCTCGCGAGTCTGCTGAGGGGTTGTCCAGCCTCATTAACCACGAAAGTGCCTTGTAATCTGTTTGAACAGTAAACCCCACTCCGTCTAGGGTCCTGTCGAACTTTGGCAATGCGAACATTATCGCCAGGCATTCCTTCCGGTCACGGTGTAATTTAGCTCCGCCGATGTGAGCGTGCGACTAGCGAACGCGACAAGGCGCAGCTTGTCCTCATGTTCCTGCAACAAAACAGCTCAAATAGCGGAATCGCTAGCATCTGTCTGTAAGACAAACTACTTGGTCAGGTCGGGGAGACACAAACTAGCTGTATTCGCTATCGCACGAGCCAAGGCAATAAATGCGCGGTTCAGTCGAGCCTTTACGCAACAGCAGGTTCAACAGCCTTGCTAGATCTGAACAAGGAAGGATTAATTGCTTGTAGAAAGCAGCCATTCCGAAAACCTCTGAAAGCTTTTCACGTCGATCGGGCAGGGGTAGTTGAGAATTGCCTGGAGTTTGTCATCGTTCTGTCTCAGTCTCAAAGTGCAATCATGAACCAGAAATTCCAAGAGGTTCACTCCCTTGGATTCCAACTGCATTCTCTTTGCGTTGATGGTTAGACCCGCGCGTTTTTCCTTTCAATACTGGAATTCAGGTGGATGAGGTGCTCTTCGAACTACTGTGAGAATATCACGACGTCGTCGAGGTACGCCATCGCATAGTTGAACCTTTCATCGCCCGACACGATGTCCACTATTGCATGAACGTACTCGGAGCATTAGACAAACATAACGGTAGTAGAGTAAATTCGTACAGCCCGTGGTGGCAGGTGAATGCGGTTTTCTAAATGTCACTTTCGCCACCTCACTCTTCAGGTAACCTCTGCTTGCATCGAGGATTGTGAAGAACCTTGCGGTCCCTAACGCATACATCACAGCCTTGATTGACTAGAAAGGGTACGCAACCGTAGGCGTCAGTGAATTGAGCTTTCGATAATTAACACATAGCCTGGCCTGACCATCTTTCTTCAGCTCTAGAACCACTGGTTAAGCCCAGGGACTTTGCGAGGGTCTCACCGCGTCGGTATCAATCATCTCGTCAAGGGCGCTGCTGAGAAGCTGTTTCTTATGCGCGCTAGGGCGGGGGTTACATCTGAAAAGGCGCGCATCACCCGTTTCATTCTCGTGCTGAAGAACGTCGGTTCTGCCCGGTTTCTCTGTGAAACAATCCGAGAACCGGAGTAAAGTTTCCGCAGGCCTTCGGCGCTGACTACTGTGTCCTGAGAAAGACGCGATAATTGCTTCTAATGGGCTACCTTTCAGCATCGCGGGTGAGTCATCTGCCACACAAGCGTGGTCGCCCCCCTCCCCTCCGGCTGGGCGATGCATTCCTGCCTGGATGCGCTAACAAAGGAAATGAGGGGGTTGAAGGGGCTGTAGCGATTGCCGTTCGGCCCCATGTCGAGCACAATGCCTTCGCTCGAAAGAACATCCCTTCCCAGAATAACTCGTATGGCCAAGCCTGGCAGGTAGACGAAGCGATTCCTCCGATTTCTGCCAACAAAACCTACCACTAGAAGCACTACTCTCTCCGCTTTTGCGTCCTGGCTGCTAAGCTCAAAGGGGTCTCGGTTGGCCTGATACGGATGTTACATCTACGGCAGGCATCGAACACGTCATCCCCGACCAGTGATAGCACTGAGCCTGTGTCAATGAGTGCAGAGTAGCATTGACCAGCTAACCGCACTAGCATGAAAAGGCTTGAGCGCGACAACACTCCTTGTGCTCAACAGACGAGGGAACGAAAGCCTCTGCGCCGCTGGTTTGGTAGCCCTGTGACGCGGCGTGGGGGTACCCTCCCTATTTTCCGCCGTAGCCACCGCGAAATACTCCCGCCGATGAAGACAGGCTGGTGCTACCAATTGTCGCCGCCGGCGGTCCGCGTTTCCGTGTATGCGCCTTGCTTGACACTCGCTTGCCACATGGTCCGGTTGGTTGCAATTTCAGCAAAGCCGATCGTTCACCTGTCGTGCGGTCTGGGGCTTCCGCGTTACACGAAGTGGCTGTGGACGTCTTTCCCCTCTAGCCGCGCCTACGCGGATGTAGCTGACGAGCCCAGCTCGACGCCGCTGCTCGAAAGCGTAGGGGTCTAGAGCCCAAGGAATAGCGGAGCCTTGCGCTGACCTTTCTTGCGCTACCGTCTTGAAGTCTGCGCCACTGGCGCGCGGCGTGGAGTCTTAGCCACCCCCCCCCCCCCCAGAGCAACCGAATCGCTAGAGCCGCGATGCGCCTCTGCGAAATGTTGCGCTTTATTCTAGTTTGTTGCCTATATAATGTATTAGACTGCTCCTTACCAGCACCATTGTGTCGGGAGGATTTGTACTTTCTGTTTATTATTTTTGCTTTATTTTTCTCATATGGTTTTATGATTTGTTCATATATGTAACTGCTGTTATGGCAATGACGAATGTATCATGCACAGTGCTGTAAATTTTTTGTAGGATGCATAGAGCTGTGTGAAGGCCTCTTTCTGGCCTTTTGTCGGCGCACCCACGTCTTCATGATGTGTAAAAACTGAATTGAATTAAATGTTGTCCTTCTAAAAAACGCTTTTATTGAGAAAATAACACTATATACGCTCATTAGTTGAAAATGTATCAGGCATTGTTAGCTTTGTCACCAAACAATTGTACGCATACAATTGCCGGCAGTTGGAACGAATGGAAATGTGAGTAAGTAAAATAAATTGAATGACACTCGCACATCCAAATCTTCAGAAGCCTATACCTGAAAGGCTTTCAGTGACTAAATTTCCTGTTGGCCTTACTTAATAGCACGCATGTGTACATTTTAGTTCATTCAATAAATTCTTCGACAATTATCAACTTTTTATCAAAGAATTAAATGCACAGATAAGTCCCGAACAAGGCTCTCTTTTGTCAATGCAGGTTATACGCACTACTCGGGCTGCCTGAAGAAAAAAAGTGGCCGTTACGTGCGAGCGCGTAACGCCAAAATATATTCAACATTCAAACCAAAACATGGGTGCTCTATTTCTGCTTTTCGTCAGTGTTTTCATTGCTGGTGCGTATCTTTTTTTTTTTTTCAACACTTGAACGCACTCCGGGCTGCCTGTGTTTTAGACTAACAAATAATCTCAATAAGCCACTGGATGGCATTTGCGGAAAGTCTATGTACCAGCCAGAAACGGCTTAAGAACTAAACCACCTATGTCAAGGTTTTGCGTAGAATAAGTCAAGCGCAAGTTTGGGTGAGTTGGTACATATTCATTTTACTCACTGCGGACCATGACAGGGCTGAATGGAGAATAAAACACAAACAATCGCTTACTGTAAAGTGAGGTTTAATGAAGATTAAAACACAGCAAATATACCTGGAAACAACTTTTCACTAGAAAAAAATACCTAAACGGTACGTGGGCGGAAGGATAATCCATTTCATTTTCTCGTAGCACAGTGCAAGGGCTGCTGATGCAAGTCGTGCCATGATTATGAATGTGGAAGGCCTCCATCACCCCCCGTGTCACCTTATTGCTGTGGCGAAACAAAATACGTTTGTTTTTGTAGCCTGGGGTGCATTTGCATGTTTTGCATATGAAAGTAAACTGGACCAGAGGATCGTAAGACGCCCGACTACTGTGCCGGAGTACCCGGGTTCGAAGCCGACCTTGATCGGCGGCTGCGTTTAGATGAAGGCGAAACGAAGAGGTGTCCGTGTGCTGTGCGATGTGAGCGCACGTTAAAGATCCCCAGGTGGTCGAAATTACTCCGTAGCCATCCACTACGGCTCCTCTTTCTCTCTTTCCACTTTCACTCCCACCTCCCTTCCCCTACCAACACTTCCCCAGCCGAATTCGAAACACCAGATTGCAAGGTAATTGTTTCTTGCCGTACCAAGAACCCCAAAGCTGAGTCATTAACACCTCAGAAGAAAAATGAACCGCCCGAGAAACCGAAGGCGAAACCTCTCCCTCCGCTAAATCCCAAGAAACCGCTACCCCGACTCTCGGAGAAGGACAATAAAATCATCTACAGACCAACGGGTGGCGTAGACATCACGCGCTACACCGAGAAATTTATCAGACAAGCGATCGCAACAGCGAGTGGCGTCACCGCATCCGAGGCCGAAAACGACCAATCTAGAACCAACTCTGCAAAAAATGTGATCACCATATCGACGCCGGCGAAGGCAAACTCACTACGCTACGTTGCAGTTAAGCAAATCAAAATAGAAGGCAAATACATTGTTATGACGTTCTACATCGCCCCTCCGGACAAGGCCCGCAGGGCATTATCTATAGGGCTTACGATGGCGAAACGCACCAAGAAATGATGACCGAATTCCGAAAAAGAAACCCCGAAATTTTTCAAGCACGCACCATGGGAAGAACATTAAGTCCCTCCTGCTTCACTTCGACGAGGATGAACTCCCAGATAGCATCATCTACTTCGGAGTCCTGTACCCAGTTTTCCCCTTCATTCCTAAAGTACAGGCGTGCACAAACTGCAGAAGAGTCGGCCACAGAAGAGACGTATTTCCGGAGCCACCGCAACAACGGTGCCCATACTGCGGCAACCAACACCTGAAAGAAGTCTGCGACCCGGTCTGCATTATCTGCGGAGGAGGGCACCGCGCAGGCGATAACAGCTGCAAGAAGCGATTTGATTTCAACAACATCAAACGAAAATGTCGGAGCACCAATCAAGACCCAAATCACGGACATGTGACGACCCAACATCTACCGAAAGGAAGGACCGCTAGAGCTCCTTCCCGTTCTTGGACAGCGGACGCAGCAGCAGCCGTAGCGTACGGAGCAGCAGCGGCAGACGCAACGGAAGCAACAGCAATGGAGGAGGCGCCAGCACTAGCAGCCGCACTCAGAGCCCCGGGCCGAAACAGGTGAGCAGGGCAGGAGTGGCCTCTCATGGAAAGGGGATGGAGCTGCAGACATTACAGTCTAAACTAGATCAGGCACTCCACCACATTCAAATTCTCACGGATCGCAATCAAACACTTGGAGGAGGAAAATAGTAAACTAAAAGCACCCGCCATATCTAAGGACCCACTTCCGAAACCACTCCCATTACCGGAAGTCACAGAAATGGAAACTACTGTGACCGCCTCAGTCGAAACCCCAGTAAGCGTAGTTAGCAAGGAAGAAACACCTCGCAAAAAACAGCAGTAGCAGCTGACGTAAGAAATACCTCAGTGGAGAATAGAGTCCCAAAACTCGAACAAAAAGTGGAGGAGCACAGCCAGAAACTCGATAGTCTAACCCAAAGAGTTGATAGTTTAACACAAAGACTCGAACAACACATACAGGATGTAAATCACAAGTGCGGAGTAATTGACACCGTTTTATAGGAAATTTTACACCGGCTTCCCCCTTCAGCTCAAGGGGCGCCAATCGATCTATCCCAGCAATCCTAAAACCGTAACAATTTGGCAGTGGAACTCCAGGTCTATGCGCCACAAAAAAACAAATCTGCAGTTATACATTCAATCGCAATCCGAAAAACCTGACGTAATAGCGATTCAAGGACCCAGAATGTCTCGACTAAAACTGCCAGGGTACCGGGCGGTTCTGCCATGTCACATCAAAGAACAGCCTTTAACCACTACGTTGGTACATAGAAATCATACCGTGGTTAACCACGAGATTGAAAACGTAGAGCACGATTGTATAATAATTGAAACTCTGCCTAGCAGAAGAAACTCCTCTTCTCTGTTCGTACTAAACGCATACAGCCACCCCAGGGCACCGGCTGGACCAGCGAAAGCCTCTATACTCAAAACCCTGCAAATCGCAAGCCAAAACCCAACCCTAATAGCGGGCGACTTCAACGCTCAACACGTGCAATGGAGACACGCAAACATATCCAGGAAAGGAACGGCCCTAATGGATTTTATCCAGCAAAGAGGGCTCACCCAATACACGGACCCCATGCAACCTACTATAGGATAGGCAACAGCGTGACCAGGGACACGTGCCCGGACCTCACGATAGGCAAAAATCTCCCAGACTTAAGCTGTAGCAACACCAGACAAAATCTGGGAAATGACCATTATATCATAATGTCTAAAATCACCATTGCCAATCTCAAACCCCAACCCATAAAAAAGAAATTCACCGACTGGGACAAACTTAGGACTATCCGTGACCAAAATAACGAACCAATCATAGACTTTGAACACTGGACACAGACCCTCCTATCGGATGTGGGAAAGGCCACTAGGGAACTATTACATGACTTAGGCGTAAATGCGGTTGACAGTCGACTTACGCACATGTGGGAGGCAAGGCAGAGCCTAGAAAAAGATCGCTTAAACAAAAATATAACAAAAAGCTTAGAAACAGGATCGTCACACTCACGAAATTCAACGCCACACCGCAGAACTGGCGAGACAGCAGTGGAACCATATCTGCGAAAATGTGAATGGCAATCTAGGCACGAGGGAGACGTGGAATCTTCTGCGGCATCTCCTTGATCCGGAATCCAACAAAGCTACCACTCAAAAGGAAATCACCAAAATTTTAAACATAGACCAAGCACGGATCAAGATATTATAGACACGCTACAGCAGAAATACTTCTGCACAACCCGTGAGACGAAGTCCCTGCCCGATTATAAAGGAGAGCCTAACTCCATCCTGCATGCTGACATAACAATGGCGGAAATAAGAGCAGCTCTCTTTAAGGTACGTACAACACCCGCCCGAGGAGAGGACGGCATTAACAATAAGACACTCAGAAATCTAGACGACGCTTCTATCACAGCCCTCGCGGACTTTGCGAACGAGTGTTGGAGGGAGGGAAAACTCACAGTGTCTTGGAAACATGGCATCGTTAAATTCATCCCAAAACCTGGCAAAAAGCTCACGTTCGAAAACCTCAGACCTATTTCGCTTACTTCTTGCATAGGAAAACTGATAGAGTACGTCATACTAGACAGACGCCAGTCCCACATGTAAAACGAGAATTTATATCCAAACACTATGGTCGGCTTTAGACCACATTTATCAACACAGGATACGATGCTAAGACCAGCAAACGAAGTCCTATCTCATGAGCAAGAAAGGAGTACCAGGGCAATCCTAGCCCTAGATTTAACCAAAGCATTTGATAACGCTAAACACAAAGCAATCCTAGAGTCTGTTTAACTGCTGAATGTAGGCGCAAGAACGTTTAACTACATCAAGGACTTTCTCTCCGATAGGACGGCAAAAATTCAAATTGGCACTATCAAATCCGACACCTTTGCTTTAGGAGATAGAGGAACTCCGCAGGCATCGGTCCTCTCCCCCTTTTTATTCAATATAACCCTGATCAAAATGGCACACGAACTCGCAAGAATCCCAGACCTAGAACACTCTTTGTACGCGGACGATATCACCCTTTGTACCACCAAGGGAAGTATTGGCACGATACAAGATATACTACAACAAGCGGTAGACGTAGTTGTAGAGGAGGCGCAAGCCGCGGGATTCGCGTGTTCCCCAAGAAATCTGAATAACTCATTCAACACCCAAAGTGTCAAAGAAAGAATAAAGCGCCTGCGGTCAAAATCTACGCGGAAGGTGCAGCCACCCAAGAAATGGAAACACTAAGAATCTTGGGAATTCTCATGCAGTCAAACCAAAAAAAAACGACATACTAATTAAGAAACTGAAAAACACCGTCAACCAAATTTCCCTCCTCCTCAGACAAATCGCGAATAGGCGTGGAGGAGTTAAAGAAGCTGAGACCAGGAAACTAGTAGAAGCCTTCGTTATTAGCAGTTATCTACACTACACCATACGTCACCCCTACAGTTAGAGAAAGAGACGACCTGGATTCTCTAATTAGGCAGGCCTATAAAATTGCACTTAACCTCCCTCGTCATACCCCAAATGAAACACTACTAAAGTTAGGAATTGATAACACCTTAGCGGAAATGATGGAAGCACACCTCACCGCACAACACGAACGACTATCAAGCACTGAGACGGGACGTTTCATCCTAAAAAAGCAGGAATACAATATGAAGGAACCCTTGTCCACACTTTACCGATTCCAAGACACGTGCGCGAGCAATTTATAGTCCGTCATCTGCCTAAAAACATGCATCCAGAATACGATACGGACAGAAGAAGAGCTAGGGCACAAAAATTACACGAAAGATTTTGAGTACAGAAAGACACGGCGCACGTGGACGTGGCAGAACATGCGGACAGAGATGCCTTTTCCCCGGCAGTTGTCGATCATCGAGGTTCTCCCCTTGCATCGGCGACAATCAATAAAACAAAATTTCCGGAGGAGGCTGAAGAGGCTGCCATAGCTTTAGCCATTACCTCCACCACTGCCAAATGCATCCTTAGCGACTCTAAAACCGCAACTCGAAATTTTGCAAAAAGAAGGGCCCACTCCGCAGCCATCAAAATCCTACAAAAAATCTCCCATACCCGCCTCATCACATTGATTTGGGTCTTGCCCATTCGGACAATCCTGGGAAGGAGGCAGCGCACCAATTTGCCCGAGGATTCGTGGTTAACCGGGAGGTGCGCTGCGCTGAGCTCAGGTCGGCCAGGGAGCGGATGACAACCTACAAAGAAATTACTACCCACTTCAAGAAAGAAAGACAAATCTTCTCAGAACCACATCGATCTCTAAGTAAAACACAAGTCACCTGGCGGCAGCTTCAAGCAGACACTTTCTTTAATCCGTACATATACTCCATATGGTTCCCAGAGTAGTTCAGCCCGGTCTGTTCTCTCTGTGGACATCAAAAGGCAGACAAACCACACATCCTATACTCATGTAATCAAGACAAGCCATCACAGAGTCTCTCTACCCAATCTCAGTGGGAGGCCGCGCTGCTCAGCTCCGAGCCGGAGGTTCAACTCCGAGTCACGGAGCGGGCCGAAGAGGTAACCGAACGACATCGTCGGTCGGCCACCTTGCGTCCGGCCTAGAAGAGGAGCCCACCGCGGGGACGGGAACGTCAACCCACCCCGCGCCTACGACCTCTTCTTTAATAAAGTTTACCTCCTCCTCCATGACTTGCAATTGCTTTTGAATCGAGCTATAACCCGATATCAGATTGCACGTGCCTAGCCGCTTCGTGATTTACGTAAAACGCGTTGGTTTTCAGAAAGCTGTTAAGTATCATCAAGCGCGTGCCTGGCGGCAGAAGCGCAATCACTAAATGGAAATGAGGCCGAGAACCCCCGAGCAGGCACTGCTTTATTTTGGCCGCGCATGATTACGGGACTCATTACTCAAACCATATGGAGGAAGGAAAGACTAGGGTGCGATGTCAGCGCACGTTAAAGATCCCCAGGTGGTCGAAATTACTCCGTAGCCCTCCACTACGGCTCCTCTTTCTCTCTTTACACTTTCTCACCCGCCTTCATTCCTTCCCTTACGGCGCGGTTCAAGTGTCGACATAGCAAGTGTGACAGATACTGTACCTTTCCCCTCCTGTGAACCAATTATCATTATTATTATTATTAAGGAAAACTAGCAGGGAGCATGACGTCACGCGGCCAACCTTCGCAAGCCAAGTGCCGATGAAGCCGCTTCCTCCCCCGTTCTTTCGCTCTCCTAGTTAGACGCTATGTTTTGATGTCGGTGCGATGTCGGTGCGTGGATATTTCCGATTATAAGAAAACAAAGCAACCACCAGCAGCCATTGTGATTCGAAACCATGTCCTCTAAAATTTCACATCCGATGTTTTATCACGTGAGTTTCAGCGATGGCTGTTTCATACATAACTGCCTTAGCTATTTATATTGTTTGTGCATAATCTATCACTGAGAGCGTTTGTTCACGCCAGTCTGCCAGAGTGGCGGCATATGGCGTCCCACCCACGGCATGAGGTTGCTTTTCTTCTACAATTTTACACTGACATTTTCTCACATTTGTACAGGTGGCTGCTTGGCATTTTCTTAGGTGTCTCATTTTAAGACACTCACTACTGCCTGTGAGCCTGTTACAAAAATTTAGTTATCTTTGTTTCCTGTTCTCTAGAAGATAAATTCATGCCCTACTGCGAGCTTAGACTTAAATTTTATAATAAAAGAGCAAAAAGTCAAGTATGCCAATAAGAAAACTCGGCACCTTTCAGTAATATCGAAAAGCATGACAAAGTAGCCGCAATAATTACGCTTTCCTCAATGTTCGGTTTCAAACAGCTGCAGGAGGTGCAATAATCATATCTTCTAGACCACTGAGGCTACGATTGAACCATTGGAAGCTCACGTGCCACTCTTCAATAACATTATTCCGAATGTAATAAAATGAAGTTCTAAGCAATCAATTCACAGTTAGGTACTCCACGCGCCAGACATGCACCTAAATATGGAAGCCGCAACGTGAGTGCCATGTACAGTTCGTTTCAGGCAGTCGCGAAAGGCATTCCATTAGTACGAAGTTATTTTAGGGTGTGCAGTCTGAGAAAGCACATTCTTAGCAATTAGCAAAGGAAAGAAGGGTATACTTTGGGGCATGTTAGGCCACACTAGGTCACTCGCATTGCGTCATTATAAGGTACAATGCACTCTCCGAAGAAAAGAACCGTACTCAGCGTTTTGTGTTTTTATAGGAGGGAAAAGCGTTATTTGAGATAATTTTTGCATTCTGTGAATTCTGTTTCACTTGATTATTTCCAGTCTTGTTGCCACCAGTGTTCGGCTGCGGATTCACTGGTTGTGTGGATGATGGCTGCAGAGGCGATGACTCCGCTCTCACATGGTATCCTAAGATGTCATGGTACCTGCACTGGTCCGGCCGATTTTGCTACGAAGCTCATACAACTTCTTGCTGGAAAATTGGATATTCGGAGTCGGGCTGTGATCAGTGCTGCAAGAGTGAATAGCCTACTTTAAGTTACCCAAACTGAAGTTTCTTCCTCATTCTCACCTTTTTATTTTATTCTTTGCACTCAACTGAAAACTGTTTAAGAAAATAAATTTCGTATACCTCTTCCAAGACACACGGCAATGAGCCATTTCCTTTTCGCATGGGATAGTGTTTCCGTAGTCAGATTACCCCACTTTTTGCGGACTTACTAGAGAACGGAAAGCGCGCAAAAATTTGCCTGAGCCCAACTTTCCGATTTATAAAATAACTGAAGTGACGAGTTGCTATTCAATTTGAAGCGCACAGTGTTTCCAAAGTGCAATGGTCTTTAACCGCTCTCCGTGCACTCAGATTTACAGTGCTTCAATTGATTCATCACGTCGCCTCGCAACGCTGGGCCCTCCGGTTACAGGAATATGACTTTGCCGTAATGTACAAACGCGGGAGGCGTCATGCAGACGCAGATTGTCTTTCTAGGATGCCAATGGCCACGACTGAACCTGACAGTGACGATTTCGACCATTATATATCGACCCTCGAGCCAGCGCTCCCCGACACGAATGTTTTTCAAAACGGAACCGCAAAATGATAGCAGTCTGCAGCCTCTCCTTGCCGCCGCCCAAGCCAGCGTACCTACAAGCCGTTTTTGCATGCGT
The DNA here is from genome assembly GCF_055883805.1 of Amblyomma maculatum. NCBI lineage: Eukaryota > Metazoa > Arthropoda > Arachnida > Ixodida > Ixodidae > Amblyomma > Amblyomma maculatum. The sequence goes on from NW_028146745.1 coordinate 347,615, forward strand.
GATGGCCTCCTATGGAAAAAAGTTATTCGCCTGTCGGCCAGCGATACCTACTCGTAGTTCCCAAGACGCTGTGCACGGACGTATTGCATGTTATGCATGATGATCCAACTTCTGGGCATTTGGGATATGTTCGAACACTCCACCGTGCTCAAGAGAGATTTTTATAGCCCAGAATGCGCTCGAAGATTGAACAATACGTTGCCATTTGCAAGCAATGTAAACGCCACAAACGTCCAACTGCAACTCCATCTGGCTTGATGCACCCTGTGAAGACCCCGACAGCTCCGTTTGATCAAGTAGGCATTGACCTCGCAGGTTCGTTTCCGAAGTCCGTGGATGGAAATCGCTGGATTGTAATCTGCGTGGACTATCTGACACGTTACTGTGAAACCGCCGCTCCTACATCTGCTACTGCGCATTAGGTGTCGCTTTTCATGCTGCACTCAGTCATCTTACGACACGGGCCGTCACGAATTATCATCACTGATCGGGGCCGACAGTTCACTGCTGATGTTATTGAAGAGCTCATGCGTTTATGCTCCGTAACTTTCCGACACTCTAACGCCATACTATCCCCAGACAAATGGCTTGACTGAGCGCATCAACAGAACGCTTCTCAACATGCTAGCCGTGTATGTGGACGCAGGGCATAAGAACTGGGACACCATACTACCCTTCACCACGTATACGTTTAATACCGCCACGCATGAGACGACTGGGTACAGTCCATTTTTCCTGCTCTATGCCAGACCGCCACGCTACCTCCTAGATACTATCCTGCCCATCACAAGCCGTGAAGACCCCTGCCTGGCTGAGACCCTCTGTCTCGCCGAAGAAGCTCGGAGAATTGCCCGATTACGGTCTGGTGCTTCACAAGAACGTTCTGAAGTGCGATACGATGCAAGTCACCGGCGGGTCACGTACTCTGTAGGTGATTTAGTCTGGCTGTGGCGTCCAATTCGGCGCCGTGGCCTACATCAAAAACTCTTGGCCCACTATGACGGACCATATGTGGTTATGAAATGCATCAGTGACTTAACTTATGCAATAACCCGCCTGACAGCATCGGGTCGTCGGTCTGCCAAAACCGAACTTTGTCATGTTGCCCGCTTGAAGCCGTGTCAGCCTCGCACGACTCACGAACACACCCAGAGGGCTTAGGCTGAGTAGGGGGGAAATGTCACGCCACTGACGACGATGAAGGATTGTGATGGTCTGGGAGAAGAAGAGGAGAAAGCGTTGGTGCCTGGGTGTAGTAGGCTTCACCTTATCCCACTGCCAAATCAGTGTAAATAAACACCCCTTTACTATTTCATCGTAACAAGATATATATTTACCGTCTTCTTGTATCCAATATACCGATACCCGAGTCCACGAGTTGCACATTTTGGCTGTCAGTGATGAAGAGCCCGCACTCCCTCCACTGCAGGTACTTTTTCGCCACACACAATGCAGCTTTTGCCATTCGGGTTGGCGAATATCCACCCATTGTCCAACCGTACTGTACTTCGCACGTTTTAGAATGGTTCTTTTGTATGACCGACCAAGGAAATTTTTGAATTGAAGAGGACATACAATTAGAATCATAAATGTATGGTTTGCCCTTTATTTTAAATCACTCCATTTTAGGTATGAGAAAAATGTTCATTAGAGCTTTTTTAAAGACCACACATAATAACTACCGCATGTTGCCACTCCTTCCAAAAAACCTTATTTGTGGAACAGATTCTTTTTTTATAAAAAAATAAACGCTCTCATATGCAACACTATTGCCTCTAGTATACGTAATATACTCCTAAATGATTGCTTCATAGGGCATCACATGTGCAACCAAGATGCTAAAACGTGTTTCATACAATGGCAGGCTTACAGCTGACGAACTGCCCTGATTACTTGCTGTTTCAAAGTACAATTTTCACTTTTAATACAGCGGTCCTCGATAATCAAAATAATTGCCGTAATATCCAGACTCATCGCCTCCACCCAATAACTGCAATTTATCGTCGAAGTTCAGTAGGTAATGTCCCAGTAATCAAGCAAGAAAATGAACTCTTAGAGAAAATTTATTTTTGGTTGCATTTATAGCATGACAGGATGAAAGATGCACTCAATTATATTCATGGCATGTTACATTGCTAAATTAGCCCCATTGCAAAATGAGCGCTGTATCATGCACCCATCTGCCACATCAGCCCCAGGATCCAGGGTATTCCGGAAAATGCTTTGCCACACCTCTTGTGTCCTCGCAGCACATCACGGTAAAGGGTAAGAGACTTCTTGTTCTGTATTGTGCGCACACAGGCACCCTTTCTATCGCTCCGTTAACTAGCTCGTTCTGTTTTCTTGTGGATGACCACATTTCTCGGGGAACGTTTGGCATGATCCGGGAGGATGCGGTAACAAAACTGTTTCAGTCCCAGCGTAGGCTGGTAACTCAGGCAAGAGCGGCAACCCAGGCGACTGGGGTCTTGAAATGAAGACTCCACTCACTGCCCCCTTCTCCCCCCTTTTTTTTAAATAAAGTTTTCTCTCTCTCTCTCTGTCCGCTTTTTTTCCGTTTTTGCGGTCGCAGATCTCGGCACGGTATCTTTCGATAAACTGTTGTCCCGGTTTACGCTTTCTAAGTGCGGGGGATGACTCGGTAGTTTTGTAATATTTGATATTGTAATGTGAAAGCAAGCCTAGGCCAGTCAGTAGTGGTTAAATATACTGTCTCCAGAGCCTGTCATCACAGCGTATTGTAAGCCTGTCTGTGCTCATGAGTGCCATGGACAGAGACGGCCCTCAGAGCTTGTCACCAGAGCGTGTCAACACGAACTGACGCTTCAGAAATAATCTTGCCACCGCCAGCATTTGGACTACCATCAGTACAGATCACTTTCTTTGCCCAGGCAACTACAGCTCTATACTATCGCAGGAGGCGATCACGCCTTCTAAAATTGCAGCACTTTCTCGCATTGTGCAAAACAAATAGTCATCTTCATCAATTTATTATTTCAAAACACTCCCTCTGTTCAGTGACCATCATCATTTTAAAGTGGTTCCATCTGCGCAGTTACCTAATGAAACTGTTTCTTGTAACTAATGAAAGTATACCCGCTCTGGTTTGTAGTGCGCTTGCAGATGCTTTGTAGAAATGATTATATATAAAGCGAATGGCCCTTTTTCGCAAAATTTCAATTTTATTTATATTAGTTTTCGTGCACGGGTCCCAGATGGTGACAGCATAATCTAGTATTTTAAGTGCAATGGAATTGTATGCAAGTAGTCGAAAGCTAGGAGTGGCACGTTGAAGTGTTCTTCTTAGAAATGATAACTTTATGTTAGCAGTAGCAACGACGCCATCTATATGCTTATTCCAGTTGCATGTATTCGTTATTCCCCGCCGAAAAATACTTATATTGGGTAACTTCTTTGGACTGGAAAATAGAAGGACTTCAATCCGTACAGACTCTTACTGAAATTGCACAACTTAAACTCACGTCCCAATCAATTCATTAACACCTAAATCTGGGTTCATTATATTGTTACGATATTTCGGTGCAGCGCCATTCTGCGTTCTTGTCGGCTAGCTGTTGCACTGTACTCATTCCGGCCAGGTGTTCTTCTGTGTGAATCATCATTGTCAGCAGGAAACCATGTACGGGAGGGAGTTCACCCACTGTCGGTGAAACTGCTGGTATGGACGGCGGTTGCGGCAAAAATGCGAAACGTGGCCGATCATTCCACAGGCAGAACACACTGGCGGCTCACGTTCATTCGATGTATAAAAATCATCCTCGCTTGGGTTAAACGCTTCATGTTCTTGATGTAGTCGACGAGGAGGACGAGAGTGCTCGCTGGTGTAGGCGTTGATGGTGAGAGGCTGTATGTTCGGGCGATGAGCAGCAGAGCATCGGGTGTGCGAAGGAGACGTAACAAAGGGAGCATAACAAGTAGAAGATGGGCTATTGTCTGACGAAGAGGTGACACTGTAGACGGGTCTGACGTGGCCCCCAATATTTTGATGCCTCCGAAGCTCTTCGCGGACAATCTGTCGAATTGTATCTGCCATGCTTGTTGTTTCAGACACATCCACACTGGCGACAGTTGTGACATTTGGCAACCGACCAAACTCGCGAATGATACGCCGTCGTTCCAAACATTCAGACGTGCGGAAGTGTCGTGTTACATCAGCGGTGGTATTCAATACGTCCTTGCATATGCGCTATTCCTTTGAGGAGGTGACGCACTCTGTCTTCCTCAGTTGTCCGAGCATCAACTATTCTGCACAATTTCAGGACCTTTATGTAAGCTGCGCAGGTCTCCCCCGGTACTTGCGCTCGTTGAGCCAGAGTCTGTTCGGCGCTCTTTTTTCAAGCATTGGCATCGCCAAATCTCGCTCTTATTTCTTCCATGAAGCGATCCCAGGTAGTAAGCGCAGTTTCTTCAAGAAAAAGTTCAGCATTCGCTAACTTGATATTCGCATCCCAGCGGTTGCATTTGCTCACCCGATTGTAGTGTGTGAGCCAGTCATCCAAGTCAACCCGGGCTTGCCATAGAATTGCCGGGGTTCCCGATAAAACTGTGCGGTGGTCGGTTGAGCTGCTGGCTTGGGCTGCGTTGAACCATCTGCACGCGCCATCTCCGTCGGTAGAAGGGGTAGCCCAGAACTTCTGCTTCGGCGAAGTAGGAAAGGTTCCGTGGTGATCTGTACTGCGCACCTCCAACACACTTGTTACGAGGTTTATTTACACAGATGTTAGGATGCAAGGAGATTAGCATACCACAGCCGACAGACCAAGCTTTTTCGTTCTGTTCTGCTTATCCCACCAAACCTCATCTTCCTTCAATAAGGACCGCGGGAAGTGCGTGACAATATATATTACAGTTTTTGAAACAAGAATAGCACGTTATAAACACTCGCACAAACTTAGTGATGCCGTTTTCATATAGTCTGCAGTAAACACTCTTTTTTCATTGATGACAAGAGAATGGAGGAAAGTCCGTTGATCCTCTTTTAATAGATCATCATTTATAAAACTTATTACATTTGATAGTGTACTTCATTAATAACCAGTCGCTTCCTGGTTTTGTTTATTTCTATTTCGCTATCATTATACTCTCGATAATATTGGTCTGCATGCCTGAATATTGTTGCACCTGTTCTATGTTGCATAATCAAACACCAATGAAGTGTTGAATACTCTACACTTTTCACTGAAAAAGTTTCTGCCACAACCCTTCCTCATATCTTATTAAACAACCTTGCAACTATTACTCTGAAGCCCCTTATATACTGCTTCGTAAAGTTGCGCTGCTTAACGTTAGACACCGCCGTGGTGGTGCAGTGGTTAGTACGGTCGACTACTGTGCCCAAGTATGCGGGATCGACATTCAGAATCGGCGCCCACTTTTTGATGTATAAAAGGGGGAAATCAGCTTGAGCGGTTCAGATAACTACAGATTTGCTGGAGGACGGGGGGATATCGTGCTAGAAAAACTGGCCACCCTGTATACACAGTGCCTGGTGTCATCGGCGTTACCGGAACCATGGAAGAATGCAAACCTTATCTTCATTCATAAGAAAGCGGACTCTAAGAACCTTAAAAATTACAGACCAATCAGCTTACTGTCTGTTACGTATAAGGTATTTACTAAGGTAATCGCTAATAAAATCAGGACAACCTTAGACTGCAATCAAGCATAGGATCAAACAGGTTTTCGGAAGCGGTACTCTACAATCGATCATATCCATACCATCAATCAGGTGATAGAAAAATGCTCGGAATATAAACAGTCCTTATACATAGCATTCATTGATTACGAAAAAGCATTTGACTAAGTTGAAACCTCGGCGGTGATGCAGGCATTGCGAAATCAGGGGGTAGACGAGCCGTACGTGAAAGTTCTGGAAGACATATATAGTGGCTGCACAGCAGCCATAGTTCTGCATAAAGAAAGTAACAAAATTCCCATCAAGAAAGGTGTTAGGCAAGGAGACACAATCTCTCCAGTACTGTTCACAGCTTGCTTAGACGAAGTATTCAGACACTTGGAATGGGATCAGTTAGGGATAAGGGTAGATGGAGAATACCTCAGTAATCTGCGATTTGCTGATGACATTGCCTTTGTAAGCAACTCGGGGGATGAACTGCAAATAATGATTGATCACCTAGATAGGAAAATTAGAAAGGTAGGCTTGAAAATCAACATGCAGAAGACTAAGGTACAATACAACACAATACAATAATACGTTTATTTCAAGGTTCAACTGGAGAGTTTCCTGGATAAAAGCTGCCTTCGTAGCTTGGCAGTGTCCAGGAAACCCTTACAAGCAGCACCAGACGAGTTATGAAGGAAATCTCCAAATCTGTCATATATACAGTAGTCACATTCAATAACAGAACATAAATACACCTGGAAATTCACAATAAGCTTTAAAGTAAATGGCACAAAGAGAAAAGCTGTTGAAATGCGCAGTTTTTAAGGGAAAATGAAAACTGAGCAAACATTCAGCAATCTACAAACAGAAGCATAAAATCAAATTTCAACAAAATATTTGCGCAGCTCCGCTTTTGTGTATCCTACTGTATTTTGATAAGTGTTTAAAACTTGGGGCAGGTTGTAAGATAGCATTTGTAATTTATAATCAGTGCAAAAACGTGGTATATTCCATGCATTAGTACTTCTTGTGTGCATGTTAGCACGATGCGTCTCCAAAGACGCTGAGGAATAATAATATTCGGCTACGGATGCCTTCGAAAAATACATGATTTTTAGGAACCTATAATTAAACAATTGATCAACAGGAATAATGTTATGGGCTTGGAATGCATATTTGGAGGTAGTGGCATAATCAACATTGGCTATTATTCGAACAATTTTCTTTTCCAATACGAGAAGCTTATTTATGTTTGCCTTGTTCATTGTGGCCCACACTAAACTACAGTTGTTAAGGTGAGAAAAAATAATGCGTAATAAACTTTAGTTTACACTTCATAGGTAGAGTTACATGACATCGCGAGAGGGCCCCACAGGCAGAAGAAAGTTTTTTTGCAGATATGTTCAACGTGAGCATTCCAGTCTAAATGAGATGAAAAATATACACCAAGGCATTTATGTTCATCAACAATTCCTATTTTTTGGTTTTCAAACTTCAGTACACTGTTTGGTGTTGTCGGCTTGTTTCTTGCGCGAAATATACAGCCTTCGACTTTGTAGCATTTATCTTTAATTTATTCATCATTGACCACCTAGATACTCTATCCAGTCGGTCGTTACCTTTCGCTATTACATCATTGAAATTAGGGCCTGAAAGAAGTAATGTGCTATCATCGGTGCAGATTACAAAATGAATAGAAGGATCTATAGTTGCAATGTCAATTATATAGGTATTAAACAAAAGGGGTCCAAGTACGCTCCCTTGCGGGACACCACAACTAATAGGTAAAGGGGATGAAAGTTCATTATCTTCAAATGCTGACTGGCTCCTGTTTTGGAGGTAATCTTCAAGCAGTCTGAGTGGTTTACCACGGATTCCGTACATTTGAAGTTTATAAGCCAAAATCGCATGATTTAAGCAGATTTAAGCCTTACTAAAACCAAGGAAAAGGCCCACCGCATACGAGTTGTCATTATTATTGTTCAAGATAATTTCTTTCATTGCTAATAAGGCTGTTTCTGTTGATTTGCCTGTTCTGAAAATAAACTGCGACTCAGATATTACCTTATGTTCGTGAAAAAACTTCGTTATTCTTCAAGAGATAACCTTTTTCAGTCCCTTAGAAAACACGGGGAGCACCTTCATCGGCCTATAGTTTCCTGGTAAGTTTCGGTCGCCCCCTTTATAAAAACTGACACTTATGCAGTTTTCATTCAGTTGGGAAAAACCCCGGATTCAAGTGCCAGATTATAGATATGAGAAAGCATGGGGAAAATTATAGATATGACATATTTCAATGGTGTCATCTGCATGGCGTTTATATCTAAGGCTTTGCTATTACTAATTCCCATATACTCGTTACAAACTTCACTTGCATCAGTTGACTCGAAGAATATAGTTTCGCTAACCTGACTAGGATAACCGGCGATAAGGGTGTCTGTAGGACCTTGAGATGAAGTAACACTATTAAGAAAATGTTTGTTGAAGTGTTGGGTGAGTGCTCTCCCCTTACTTCGTTTCCACTGCCAAGCATCGTTTTCGTAGCATGGTTATTTACACGGCGTCCAAGGACATCATTTAAAGCTTTCCAGGTAATATCAGGTCTACTTGAACTGACGTTAGAAAAGAGGCGCTGACAATAGATATTTTTAGCTTTCCGTAGCTTCCCGTTCAATCGGTTCCTTAACTTTTTGAAAGAAAGCAGCGCGTCTTCTGTGCGTGTTCGAAGGAACATTTGATATCGGCAGTTTTCGTCCTTTATCATCTTGAACAATTGTTTTGTAACCCATGATTTTCTTATCTTTTTGGGAGGGGTGTGTACTTCCAGCGGAAAGTTCTTCGTATAAAGACGAAGGAAATGGCGAAAAAATAGGTCGTACGCATCATTGACGCTCGTTTTCTGCAACACAGAAGACCTGTCAAAGTTCATAATATCGTGCTTAAAAGCTTCCAATGAGGCATAGTTGATACGCTGCACACGTATGGACTGTTTCACAATGTTTCGCTTAACATGCTCATTCCGAAAAACGACAAATACCGAACAGTGATCGCTTACATCAGAAGCAATCGTACCGCAAGAGAGTACACTGGTTTCAATCTCCGTAGTTAATAAATCAAGTGCAGTCGCACTAGTGCACGTGACACGTGTTGGTGTTTCTATTAAGTTTACAAAACCGCAGGACATAGGTTTCATGTTAAAATCACGTACAATAGCATTCTGGTCAAGCATATTGATATTAAAATCACCACTGCACAAAAGCGAGCATTTGTTCAGTGATGCATATTCTAGAATCTGGTCAAAATAATCTGTAAAATTCTTCGTGTTGCCATTTGGGGGGCGATATACAACAGAGATCACACAGTTTCGATTTTGGAGTGTTAAAACTTCATAATCTTCTGTAACCTCACTAAGATTTGGCAGAATGTGGCATCTTTTGCACGCGAGAGGATAGATAGCGACACCGCCGCCTCGTTTATTTGGTCTGTTAAGGAAGAAGGTTTCGTAACCGGGTATAGAGAGAGAAAAAAAAACATTTATTGCTCTAAAAATTTCTGGTCTTAGCGGTGGGCCGATGTCTTCTTATCTTCGGCCTCTTCATAAGGTCGGCGCCCCTATTCCAGGGCACCGCTGAGTCTTGCTGCTTCGCAGGCGTGCTGCACCAGTGCCCTTTGGGCCGTGAGCTCGCTGCTGGTCAGCAGACCCTCCCATTGTTCTGCACTCGGGTTATTTTGTTTGTGGAAGGCTCTGTTTCGTTCGCATTCCCATGTGATGTGGTATAGTGTGGGGGTTGCCCGCACCACGGACATGTGTTCCTGTATTGTGTAGGGAACATCTTGTGTAGTATGTATGGATTGTGGAACGTCCCTGCTTGCAGTCTCCGCCAGCAGACCGCCTCGTGCTGTGTTCATGATTTGTGGGGTGGTGGGTATTCTAATCTCCGCTCTCTGTGGCAGTTTAGTATTTCTGCATACGTTGGTTCCACCGCTATGGGGTTCTCCAGGGCTTCTGACTGCCCTGCTCGGTTCGTGATAATTCGAACATCTTGCAGCCAGATTGATACCATGTTTCAGTGAGTATCAAAACCGTAAATTCAAAAGTGAACTGTCTTAACAAGAACGGGATTTCTTCTTCCTTATTTCCTATTGAGCGGGCATTAAAGTGCATAGCAGTTTCACACCTTCGGTCCTTTAGTTTCACCTGTTGTGGTAGTGCAAGTTCGTTATAGGCCAATTTTCTTTAATTGTTACCGATTACCAAGCAGAAGGACGTCCCATTTCAGTTGATATGTGAGCTATGAATATTGCCTGTTTCTAACTCAGCATGACTGCTTTCCGGCGAGAAGATCTTGATAAGGTCTTTCTCGCTGGTTATCGGCATTACCGCCGAGCCATCAGATTGCCTCATGAAACTTTTTCCATTTTGCGACGAGACAGATTTCCACTGATGCTCATACTTTTTTTTTAACAGCGTATGCTAGCAGTTTCTTTTGTGCCGGGCAGAGGTGTTCTTTTACGTATATAGGGTCAGAAGTTTCTATCCCAACATCAGTGTTTGTCAGCCTTATTTGTTTGGCTTTCTGAAGTACCTTGTCGCGTTTGGCTTGAGACCGGAACTGAACCACAATATTCGACTTGTCTGCCTTACGTGTCGGCACTCTATGACAGGCTTCAATATCCCGTTCTTCAATAGGCTCACTAATTGCAGTTCCTATCTTTGAGACTATGTCAAACACATACTCGCTGCTTTCGGATGACTTCTTGAATTTCTAGGTTGGCTCTTCTCGAGTATTGCTCAGAAAGAGTAAGTCGCTTCTCCAAGTCAAGCATTTTACCTTCCAGACTCGTGTGCAATAACTGAAGGGTCTCATTTTCTCAGCAAGGTTCTTTTTTTTAGCGATTTCTGCATTTAGCTTTTCCTCAAGCTCTCTGATAGAGTCATGTGCGAACTCGATGCTTTTAATTAAGCCTTGTTTTTCACACTTGAGTTCTCTAATTTCATTGCGCATTTCTCGCTCCATCGATTCACAAAATTTCCTGATTTCAGCTCTAATTTCTTCTCGTAGCTTTGCGATATCAGCTTTAAACTCATCTTTCACTTTTACCGCCTCTTTCCCAGTCATTTTTGAAAATATGTCTGCTTGCAGAACACTCGATAGGCCTCAGCAAACAGACGGAGAACAGCACAAGTTCACAAAGCACTTTCCCTTAAAACCACTTTCACCTGAAAGCAAATAAAATGAAGTGAAATGAAAACGCTTGGTAGCAGCGACGAGGGGCCAATAATAATGCTCAAGATCAATGTGCTGTTTTCACTAATCTGCGATAATTGCAGAAGTAGATTAGGACGTTTCCAACGCACTCGTCGCTACTGCCGAGGGCCGTGAACGTCGATGAAGGTGTTCCTTTTGTAGTGGCTGAGGTCACGTGGAAGCAAACGTAGCAGGTCACAACGCAGCCGACAATGACGCCTCCTTGAACCGAGTGGTGACCAGCGTAATCCGCGTTTTCACTATGGTAGGCTTCCATATGAAACAGTGTTGGCGCCTAGTACGGCTGTGCGGGTGTGCCCTGCAAGAATGCAGAAGTAGATTAGGACGTTTCCAACGCACTCGTCGCTACTGCCAAGTGACCAAGGTAATGATCAACAGCCTCGGGAAGGAACACCAGTTTATATTAGGTATCGAAGTATTGGAAATAGTGGGCGAATATGCCTACTTAGGACAGGTAGGAACCGCAGATCCGGACCATGAAAAGGAAATAACAAGAAGAATAAAATTGGGATAGAGCACATTTGGCAAGCAATCGCAGATTATGACTAGCAGCTTACCGGTATCGCTCAAGAGGAAAGTATACAACAGTTAATTGCATCTTACCTGTGCTAACCTATGGAGCTGAAACGTGGAGGCTAACCAAGAGAGTTCTGCTTAAGCTGAGGACAACCCACAGGGCTATGGAACGAAAAATGGTAGGGGTAACATTAAGAGATAGGAAGCGTGCAGAGTGTGTCAGAGAAAAAACTCAAGTTACAGACATTCTAGTGGAAATTAAGAAGAAGAAATGAACATGGCCAAGACATGTAGTTCGAAGAGAGGATAACCGATGGTCGCTTAAGGGTAACAAACTGGATTCCAAGGGAAGGAAAGCGTAGCAGGGGGCGGCAGAAAGTTAGGTTGGAGGATGAGGTTAAGAAGTTCGCAGGGGTGGAATGGATGCAGCTAGCAGAGAACCGGGTTAAGCGGAGAAATATAGGAGAGGCGTTCGCCCTGCAGTGGGTATAGTCAGGCTGCTGCTGATGATGATAATGAAAAACGAGGCGCCCGTGTGCTGTGCGATTTCAGTGCACGTTGAAGAATTCCAGAAGGTAAAAATTTTCGTAGTCTTTCACTACGGCGTCTCATAGCCTGAGTCGCTTTGGGACTTTAAAGCCTAGAAGCCAAACCAACCAATCTCGTGAATAAAATGGAGATTACTGCAGTAATGGTTAACCCCTTTGCTATAGACGAAGCACTTACCTACAGTGAACGGATTTGAAGTGTTATAACCGAATGAACTGAATGGCCGTTAGTTGTATAATTTGTGAATATCATAATCGCGAAGTGAATATAAGCGAGAGAACGATTCGATTTGGAATATTTTTCGCGATTCGCTGGTCACGGTTACTAGGTTACCCGAGTATTCGAAATGCTGAATAGAAATTATGTATTTCCTGCACAGGCGCACAGCGATGCAGTACCTTGCAGCAAACTACCTTTTCACCGGTCGTGTGGCTGACGCCTGGTAAACGAGAATAGGGATGTCAGTCATAGAGAGGGGGAAGCCTCATAGGAACTGAATCTAAACTGAAATAAAATCTTCTTCCACGATTAAAAATTATCGAAATTTTTTACCTGAACACCAATTCTTTAAATGGGATCAGATAGGCAGCCGTTGACCTCTATGCCGTCTCTTTTGCTCAAAACTTCAAGCATATCCCTTAAAATACTCAACACTTGCGGACCGGCATCGCTGCCTAGATTATTTACGTCACGGGTTCTACCAATGCAGGTCCAAGATGCGACCAATTTCACCTTTTCAGATGTGGCCTAGAAGGAGGGTAAATATTGACTGCTCAGCGACAGCTAGTATCGCGACTTTAGTCATTGAAAGCGCATTTCCTAGAAATCTCGACGCCCGAAACCACCATCACACGGCCGTCTCTTCCTCGCGGAAAAGAGAGATTAGGGAGAGGGGAAGAGGACCATTGTCCTAACGGAAGCAATAAACAGCTTCCGGGGCAGGCGTCAAGTGACTTTCGAGGTCTCTAGTGATCACGAGGTTACTTAAACTCCCCCCTCTTTCACCAAAGAAGAAAAAAATTAGAATGGCCAAATTTGTGCCACACTTTAGAAATGCCATAGCTTAAGACATTTAGCTAAGTTTTTGCAAAATGCTTTTTTGCACTCACAAGGCAGTTGAGGCTGTTCCATAAAATTTCTCGCGTTTATGTGACGCGCTGAGCGATTATGTTTCGCCTTAAAAATATTTGCCTACTTTTTTTCTTGAAGCAGCCATTTGCTGCAACTCTAGTTTGCTCGTGAGAATTCCTGTTCGCTCTTGATTTTGGACTGACTTGGATGTGAATTGAATTTGATGAAGAAGACGACTCATGGCGCAATAAATGGCTCTTTATCACTGTTGATGGCAGGCTGCGCCTTAAGACCGAATTTTAACGACATATTCTGAGAGCATCGGCGACGTGGTGTATACGCAAGAACCGGTCAGCGCATGCACGTGGTATAATATGCCAGCTAACTCGAGCGAAGCTCCGAGATCTGCCCATGCAAGGTTTCAGCGTCGGCGCTAACGCTGGCGCTGAATGCTGCTTACCCATTTCGGTCTTCATTGGATTATGGCTCTCTCCTGCTACTGTCAAGTGGCTCCACGTCCACGAAGGCGCGGCTTCTTTTCAGCCGGGCGCGAGATGGCGGCGACGGCGCGGGTATCTGGCTCTTGATGCTCGCTATGCGTAGCATAAGATAATGTATAATCACCTGAAACTAGCGGGAAATCACCCACAGCTGCGCCAGCCCAGAGTTTCAAGGAGATATGCTCATTATTTGATGCCCGCCATGGCACGCCGCTGAAAGCGCCAACTCTGAGGAAGTGCCTTGGAACTCAGCATTTAGTGGCTAAGTGCAGCATCAATGGAGATTGATCTGCGCACACGTCAAGTCAAGCACAACTTTATTTTGCAACGAGAATGGGGGCGGGGGGTATATAGGGGCTCAGCTCGCACCTCCCGCAACCATCAACGTTCCTGCAGAACAGGACCATTATACGGCGCGGGGTTGGATATACGGGTGGTAGCTGGCCTTCCCTTTTTCCACATGTCAACAAAACAGGCATGAGTTCTTTAGGGGGTAGTTCAGCGCAATGTATGCAATTTTATTATGGCATTTCAATTCAGAAGCGAGAAGTGGTACTCATATCGGAATAAAGAGAATGTGAAATGACGACTGTTAATAAATTAACAAACGAGGCGGCGGTGCATAATCAAAGCACCACAGCTTTATTCACATTGTAAAAAAAAATACAAAAGCAAGAGAAAGAAAAAAGGTGCACGCGCTCCAAACAGCAAAAATGATCTGCAAATAAAATTGAAGCTCCAATCAGAATAATGTGTGCTGGAGGTTAGCGGTGCGACCGGTGGAGAGATGTGGCTAGGCGTCGGCGGAGTCGATGGCTCAGGCTGCGTCCCAAATCTAGTTTCCGGGTCAACGGCTCCATCTGTAGCAGTCGTCTCCGCTGCAGCCTGAAACGGTCAGTTAAGCGTCTCGTTCGCGTAAAATAGATAGCTCGAGAAGGGTATAACCGAGACGCGAGCAGCTTGCGTTCGGTCATCCGGGTGGTGGCCTCTTCCCCAGAGCTACAATCCATAGAAGGTCTGAGAACTGCTGCGCTCGAGTCTGAGGCCGATGCTCAGATCGATGCGTCTGGAAATAGGATGATGGTCGATGAGGGTCTGGAGACTCGGAGGTCTGCGGCAGAGGCCCAAGTCTCGTCGCGCGGATCGTCAGCAGACACACAAACCAGAATCTTGTCCCCGACCACTCTCCTCCTGTTCTTTTTCTCCCCTCTTGACACGCTGTCTCTTCTATATACTACCCTCTCCAAGTGGCTTGTTCTCCATGCGCCATGGATTCGTGTTCCCACTCCTCTTCATTGTCTTCCTGAGTCCATTTGTGGCGCTGGCTCCTCACAAAATTCCCTACTCTAGCTTTCATTGCGATAGCAATACTGCGCCAGGTTTCAAGCTGTCGCGCATCCCCGGCAGACGCCACGCTTGACCTTGAACAGCCGAGTAGGAGGAGTAGAAGAAGAAGAAGAAAAGGAAGATGAAGTAGAAGAAGAAGACAAAGAAGGCTGGTAACTTACGCTCTCGCATTATACTTTTAAAGAATAAGCTTAATTGCCCCTAATAACACAGCACCTCACACTGATAGGGCGCGATCGAGAAATAATGTAGCAGGCAAAAGAAGCTTCTGCCGTTGCTGCTATCGCAATTCAACTAGGTTTGACCAGAGTTAAGCGACAGCAAAGTTTTTTCACCGGAAGAAATTCCATCTTGGGCAGCGGTACAATATTTAGTTGCAGAAAGACGCGACAAAGAGTTCTTGTCGTCTCTAGATTCCTTTATACACACAGTTTATCACAGACACACCACGCACTACCTCAACCTGCGCACACTATAAGCGAAGCCGTCGGTTCCCACAGGCCCAAAGTTTGAAACTCACGAATTACGATAGTCAACCACACTTCAACACTAAAAAAAGTTCTAAAAAAAGTAGACAGAAATTGATCGACCCTGCGCATAGAGCACATAACATTTCGCAGGCGCTGTAAGTAGAATGATCCGCGACATTGTGGTCATAGAAACTGAACGAAACAAAAATTCTATAAACCGAAGAAAAACATAAAACAAGGTGCTGATGCATGTTCATGATCTATCTAAGCTATGGGCACTCATGCCTTACATTCACTCATAATGCCCAGTTAACGGGTTCAACAATGTAAGCATCGACAAAACTAACTCAAGAAATCCCAAAGCATGTAAAACACGCCATATTTCTCACCAACCCTTGCAAAACATTCATCATTACACAGTGCGCAAGCATTGCTTCAAACCTACATGCATAATACGAGAGTTATGTTTCATAAGCCGCCTGATGTTTGGGCATCTGTGTTTCCAGCCATGAGTTCCCAGCTGATACATGACCTAGACCGCCATGTCGCCAGGAATCTGCTCTGGTTTGCACGCGTCTTTTATTTTGCTTAGCACGGCAGCCCTCGGCACTTTGCCCGTAGTCTTAGAATCTTACACGATCGCGGCATACTTTGCCTCTCTCATGTGGCCGCGACAAAATGTCTTTGGGATATTAGCGAGGAACAGCGCTTCCTGGTGCATTTCATGTGCCCGTGGCTGGAGACTCAGAGATAGATGTACCTGTCTCTCAGGCAGGGCAGGTTTGCACATGCTACACAATCGGGCAAATCTTTTGACATCAGCCTGAACTCCGGGCAAATAAAATTCTGTGAGTACGTTCTGAATGTTCGTTCGGATGCCCTGATGGCTGGAGAGGGCAGTATCTTGCATACGCGTAAGGCCTTGATTTCGCAAACTTGTTGGTACCACAACCTATTTCACCGATTCTCCCGTGGTCAACGGGTAAGCTCGCAACAGAATTCAGTCTTCAAAGTAAAATGGATAGGCGATGTTCCATTTGCCATGCTCTCTCCAAATATGTTTCAGCCCTCATCCAATGTTTCGTCCTGTTTTTGTTTTCTTTGAAGCTTTTGGCTCTCTTCAGAGTAGACTTTATAGCCTTGTTACTGCATGTCGTTGGAACGGTCATCAGCCTCAATACGGCGAAACAATCAATCATTTCTGGAGCGATGGGACAGCCCAATTCTACTGTTTCATCATCCGGCTGATGAAGAATGTGTCTTGGGCGCCTGGTGTGTTTTCGATAATCACGTCGTATCGTGCCGTCGTCAACACCAGGCTATAAACTTCTCTGTAAAAAATGGCGACGCAATTGCCAACTCCGCCGCCGGGACTTCCTCACTACTGCCATCCGCCAGGATCAGAGCAGCTCTCTCTAGCGTAAAAGTGGCTTCGGAATCCAGGTCCTCCCGAACAATAACAGTGTTGCCACTGGTAACTTTCAAAATCGAAACCGGCTTTCCAAACAGCTCTCCTTGTTTCACAAGCATGCTGACTGATGTTGGTTTCTTGGTAACCCTTATCCAATCTGAAGAAATCTTTCTGCCCTTCAACAAGGGGACTGGCCGGGGCCACACAGCTTACTGACATCTCATGGTCATCGGCGTCCTTTTGTCTCAAGACGGTGCGCCATGCCACTGCATGCGGCATAACGTGAAGTATGATTTCTTTGGCCGAGCGCGGCGTCTGGGGCATTAGGCCCAACCTTGACATAAACAAAACAACTAATCTGAAGTTTTCACGGACGAGCAGTGTCCTTTGGTTTGTGGTCCTTCAGTTCCTTCTTTTCGAAACAGCAGGTTATATTACCGCTGGACAGCAAGAAAATGATCAACGGCAACCGCGAACTTGTCGACTGTCTTCCAGTCGCACATGCAACTGAGGATCGATAGTCGCGCGTGACAGTTATTTAAAAACTCTTCGGTGACAATCAAGCCGCAAACATTTGCAAATATTTTTTCATGTTCCCTCATTTCCACCCAGCGACCAAACTGAAGATTCTGGCAGCGTACTGCTTTCTGGTCTCGCCATTGTTTGGCTTACTGAGGCGAATTTTGTCTCTGCACCCCACCCACACGCATGAAATGGAACGTTTTTAAGAGCAATAATGTGGCCTTGTCGTAATCTAGGATATCTTCTGGCGACAATATTCAGAAATCCCTTTTAAGCAGACTCAGCGCCGACCTAGTCCTGTCGCGAAAGCCAAATTTGGAAGGGCCTAGATATTCCATGTAAGAAATTAAAAAACGAGAAAGCGCCACGTAAACATAAAAAAATAATTCAACTATAACTGAAAATGGGAAAAGCAGTTAGGGTGCATCAGCTAACTACCGATTAGTTAGCTGATGATAGCTAGCTGAAGCCTATACGTGTCTCAGACACTCGCCAAAAAGAAGAGAGAACGGGAAGTTGAATGGATTGATGACGGCCATGGCGCTGCAGCCAGCTTCAACAGTAAGCACGGCAAACGGCAGGGGTAGAGAATGGCGACGCGTGAAGCGGTCGGAGGGTGTGCAGATGAGACCCGTCGTACAGACAGTCAGTAAAAATAGACAGAAAAACGGCAGAACATGGTGGGAGTGAACCATCTTCAGCCACAGTCAGTTTGGCGCACGGAGTAGAGGTGTCGGTTGTAATGGCATCATAGAGGGGAAGCAGCTCCACTTCAGCACGAGTGCAGTCTATAACGGCCAGATGTTGGAAGAGAACGTCTCAGCACAAGATGAGTCGTGAGAGCATGATGAAAGGACGGGGAATTTGATGATGTAGACAGCGCCCAGAATATGAACTCTTGCTATGAGATGAATTGAGTAGAGAATTGGTGGCATGAGGCGAAAAACGATATAGCGGCGTCGCCACTCTGGCGGCCAATTTTTTTCGCTTAGCACGGACACAGCAGCACAGGTGTCAACAAGGGAAATAACATTGATGACCTCCACGGAAACATTTATCAAAGTCGGCTACGAAAAACAAGGGCTTACATCTTCCGTTGAAAACGCAGTTCTTGGCTCCGGAACTGCGATCACTTGTTTCCCTGCGGCGGGGTTGAATGACGATGCATGGGAGACGCCTAGTGGCGACTCGGAGAGGGAGAGCGGCGACGAACGGATGAATGGTATTCGGGATCGATGGGCTTGATAACCAGAGTTCTGGTAAAATACCGAGGAGGGTCGTAAGCGTATGCTCGGTGGTCGGCTTCGTCAAAAGAGATCATGACTCGGCGGCGGCAGTGACGCATAACGTGTCCAGCGATGCCCCAGACGTAGCAAATTGACACGTTGTCTGTCTGGTGTTCTTGTGTTCGCCATGGTTGGAAACGTTAGGGGCGCGGCCAAACAGCAGGAGCTGGAATGACTCGAGGAGGAAACCGAAAAGGTGGAAGTATAAGTAAGCGGCGCTGCAACAGGATATGCAGCAACAGCAAGCGCTGCAATGGCAGGCGCTGAAACGGGAGGCGCTGGAATGGAAGGCGGGTGACAGACTAATGGCATGGCCTCAAACACTTGTTCCCGGAACATATGCTGAAGAGTCGGTGCCAGATTTGATGGCGGGTTCTGAATAGAGGGAAGCAGCGACAGCTGCCGCGCGACCTCCTCGCGGACAAACTGCTGAATCTGGAGCATTAGAGAACTCTTGACTTCTCTCGTTACGTCGGTGTTATTAAGACTCACGGCCTGTATTTAGGGCAATCCAGTGAAGACTCACACTAGACGCAGTTCGTCATAACTCTTGCAAAGGTTGATGCTTTCTTTGACAGACGTGGGGCTTTTGGCTACAAGTATGTGAAAGGCGTCTTCCTCAATGTCCTTAAGCACATGCTTGATGCGCTCAGTTTCTGTCATTGATGCAGTGGCGCGCTTCCATAGGTCAAGGACGTCATTAATATAACTGGTGAAGCTTTCACAGACCTGCTGGGAGCGAGAGCAAAGACGCTGCTCAGAATTAGATTTGCGTACGGCTCGACGCCCAAGATGTCAAGATGTCAAGTAGGAAACGCCATTTGTCAGCCTATGATGTCGTCCCACCGGTTGTGAGCGCTCACCCGGTCGTAGGATGATAGCTATTTCTCCACATCATGGTCATCCGTGCCGCTGAGAATGGCAGATTCCGGTGACGAAGCGCACCGGGGCCGGTTGCGGGTGGCAGTAAAGAAGCGGTTGGTTTGATGACGTCAGATAGCATCGTGTATTGAGGGTAGACTGCGTAGCTCCATGATCAGTCTTCGTACACTGAACCAAGATTATACCGAGCTTTATTGTCGGGCAAGCTCGTTTGCTAGGTGTAGGTCAAGGTAGACGCTTGCAGGTCTTGGCTTAAACAGCTGTTGCTCGCGTCTCGTGCCTGCGCGCTGGCACGAGGTCATCTTCTTACTTACAATTTGAAGTGAAAGCAATAAAAGGAGAGTTTTAAATGCGGCACCAAAGGATGGATCATATTAACTACAGGAAATAGAACCCCCATCTGAAATCTTCATTCCTGCTTGATTATTACATATTTTGAAGCCAGAATTGGTTTCCGTGTTTCTAAACTAAAAGATCTGTCACGGGGTTGGGGAAGCATGCAGACACTTTAACAGGCAGAGCCCTAAAAGACATCTACTCATTTTTTACTCCGCTATAGCCTTATTCATATTTGCAGCGTAGATGACGCGTAAGCTACCAATGAAGAGGTTTTCAGTAAGCACACATCAAATCTTGTAAGTCTATCTCGTACAAATTAGCAATCTTTGCATTCTTTATAACTGCCGTAGCCTCGAGGTTTCGAAAAAATTACTGCGCATAGTAGTCAGGTTTTTTGTAGCGCATCTTCGCATGCCCTGTCAAAATGTCCCAGGTGACAATATCCCCACCAACTACTTTCTTTTTTGTATTGTTTTGAGCATTTCTTCAGTTAACAATGGTTAGTTATGCACCTGGCCGTTTGTCCAACATATTCACCTCGACTACTCCGCCTAAAGTATAGACCTCAGTGAAAGTATTCAAATATTTTTATTACCCATTGGGGACACACTACGACTTTGTCACTGTCTGATGGTTCCTTTCTTATACAGGTATTCTGAACCTTTCGCTATTCTCACCTAGTCTTTTTATGACTGACGTACACATTCTGTTAGCTTTTACAGGGAAGTTAAAAATTGCGCCGCTTTGTCTTTTTCGAAGAATCATCTTATTTTTGCTACGTTAGGCAATATTCTGCAACAAGACAACCATAGAACAGCATAACGGGTAAGAAGTTTGTTACTGTTTCCAAGTATTGTGCAAAGTAAAACAGTTATTATTTCAAAACATTTGCTGGGATGTTAGGAAAAGGCATAATAAAAGCAGAGAGATAAATGTTGCTTTTGCCATAAGTAACATGTTCAAAATACATTTCGTAGCCACCCGCAGATGCAGCAGAAAAAACTTCAGCATTATATATATTCGAAAATCCCTTCCTGGGATTGCAGTATTAATAAATAAATAAATAAAAATAAATAAATTCACGCTCCTTCACAGCTCGTGGTAAGACTTACAATAAAAATGTCGCACTAAATTGTCATCTAGCATCTACGCGCGCGCAGTGATCGAATGTGCGGAACCTATTGACAATCATGGCACGTCACATCGTTCAAAGGGTTTCATAGGCCAGGCACGCACTTAAAGGCTCGCACAACCTTTTCCCAGCTTCATCGCCAGATCAAAGACAACAGCAGTCTTTTTAGAGTCGTTCTCCCCGCAGCTAACGAAACACTGCGCCATGAGACTTGTTCTGCTGTAGGTGCCATGAGGCGCCGATGGCCTGTCATTTGCCGAACTATCGGCCACATAGGCGTTGATGAGTGAGCCCACTGCGACCGCCAATCTCAGTGGACGGTCGAAGTTGAAATCCTGTGAGGAATCTTCGACGCGAACACTATAGTTGGCAACGACGTCGCTCCCTTTCGAGTCAAGACCGTAAGCTGTAGTGAGCAGCCAGGCCAACGCAAAGGCCACGTGCCCACGCAGTCTGCCATAGTTGACCGCCGCGTCTAACTGAACATCAAACACGGGGAAAGAAATGGAAAGTGGAGTTACACGGAAGGTTTTTCCGTTGTCAGACAGCACTGAAAAAATCCAGGGAGTAAAATGAGCGAGCAACTTCGTCGTCCACAGGGTTCCAAGCAAGGCGCGACAACGTACTCCAGTTTGCAACGAGAGAATTGGTGATTTCGGGCATTGTGTAAGTGTCAGCATGTCCGGTCTTGACGTCAAAGTGGATTACTGAGTTGCACAACTCGGGCCAGTTCGCAACGACAGAGTGATATTTTTGAGGTCTGACCACCTCGACAAATGACACTGGAAAGCATTCCCAATGGCTTTAGTTAAACGCTCCGCGCTTTTACGAATGCCGTCACTGAAGACTTCGCTTTTGTGGTGGGCAAATTGGACATCATGCGACAAGAGGTTATTTGTGTCAATGCAGAAAGCGTCGTAGCCACCTCCTCATTGCCGCCGTAGTAGGACAACGAAACTCTTGTTTGCGAAGAGTACAGCCAACTGCACGGTAGCTCAGGATGTCAGCAGGTGCGCATATTTTGCGCCATTTCTTTTCCAGGTGCCGAGAAAGGCGGCAATCAATTTCGGACCTGCGTTCGCAAGTTCAAAGTGAGGAGTGTCGTTTTATCCAAGCCCAACGAACGTGTCGAACTAATCGACGTTGTTTCTGAAGTTACTGTCAAAGGGACATGAGATAATGGGTGGACGTAAAAGTTGGGAAGCAATAAAGCAGCCATCTTCTTTTCTAGAGCAACACTATCCGAAAATTTCGCCTCCTCTGCCTAGCGACATCCATATGGGAAGGTTTGTGAAGCGTTGTAAGGCAGGGCTTAACTTTGGGGCCCGATTGTGAGTACGTAGCCTGGTCTAAAATGCGGTAGAACAGCGGACCGGAATTTACCATCAGCGTCGCATTGCTTCCGGATCGCTTTGGTATGACGGTTGCGATGACGTCCCATGCGGGATTTAGGGATGCGATCATCAAGGTTCCTAGGCGGTTCACGGGGTTTTTTGCTTAGCCACGTAATGTCGGCACCGGCCAGGGCTCACTTGGCCACCTCCAGGTGGTCGAAGTGGCCGGGTAGAACTTACTGACAGCTACTGCACATAGCGGCCACCTGCTGGACTCTGCTCTGGCCAAAAGAGGGTACGCGGATGGCTTGGATGCGTCAAGTCATGTGGTCCTGCGCAGCATGGTAGAGCATCTCGCGAACACTTAGCTTTTACCTTCGCTGCCATCCACCGCAAACTAGGTGCGTGAAACTGAGATGAGCTGACGGAGGCATGAATGCAATACGTGAAGAGGTCGGAGTGCTCGTGGCACATGGCCATATAACATGTGTCCATACTCGGTCTGGTATTCTTGGTGAAGAAAAATATAGCGAGCATGGCGGCAGCAATGATGGAAATGATAAAGACCAGAAGGGCGATGATTCTGATAGGCATTAATCACTTCCATTTGTGTGCTTGCGTCTATAAAGGTGAATAATTTAAGCGTGCGCTTTGATAACGGTCAGCGGTAGAGTCACGTCGTCAACCCGACCCGCGGTTTGCATGAAAAAAAAAGCCATTGGTTACTGCCGGGTTGAAGTTTTCAGATTACCCTTTCATGATGGGCACGGGGAACCGAGAGCGACCATGTGACCTAACAGACCGTCCTTCTGCCTTGTGCAGGTCCTTGCGTTTGGTCTCGTCGGAACAACAAAGCAAATCGACAAAGTTGGCTGACAGATCAGCCTTCGAAATCTGCCAGGTTCAGATACTGATCTCCGATCTGCTGCAGCGCCAAGATTATCACCAAACCGAAGCTCTCTCCTTCCTTTGGAGATATCTTTACTGCTCCATGATACACCAACAGCTCCACCATCACGACACGTGACCTCATCGCTTTGGGATATAAAAGAACAACTTCAAGCCTTCAACTTCAGTGTGCATGGCGGACCGCGAGCGACCATGTGGCCTAACAGGCCATTCTTCTGCCTTATGCAGGTTAGTGCCTACTACAGCTCAGTTAAAGGCGACAACCGTTGTCTATTTGTCTTACCGTGCCCACAGCATGCTGTACTAATGGTGTATGACGTGTACTGCGTATGTTTACTCCTCTTGAGCGGAGATATCGAGTTTAATCCCGGACCTGAACCGGAGGGTTCCAGCACACATGATCTGCTTGAAAAAGTGCTTTTGGGACAAAGTGAATTATTTGAGGATGTTGCAGCACTTCGTACACAACAAACTAGCATGCAAACACGTCTAGCCGTTTGGGAGACCCCATTTGCAGAAATGGAGAAACATGCGGAACGTGTGGAAGAACTTGAAAGCACGGTTAAAGCCTTAGAAGCGAAAAAAAAAAACTGATTTGGAGGATAAAAGTAGAGGCTCGAATTTACTGGTTTTTGGTGTGCCAGTGGAAGCAGAAGACACAGAGGCTGTACTGCGTCGTAACCCAGTCGAAACAAACTACAGAACTGTGTCAAAAATACGACAAAATATCCTGTAGTTCGGTCGTAACCATCAGATTTTTCTGCAGTTCTGTAGTACTTTTCTGTAGTTCTGTAGTTTTCTGTAGTATATATCTGTTGTCTGTAGTTCTGTAGCACTTTTCTGTTGCAACTACAGAAATTTCTGATGTTACTACAAAATATTTTGTTGTCACAACAGGTTCCCGTCAAAAACCGCACAGAAATCCTGTCGGAACATCAGAAAATTTTCTGTAATTTTTTTCGACTGGGAAAGTTCTGATATATTTTCTACCAAGTTAAAAATCACGTGCAAGTCTGTAGCTCGAAAAGATCGGATCGGCAAGAGCGATAAAACGCGGCCAGTAATTTTATATTTTCAAGATTATGAAGAAAAGTATCATGCAAAATGCTTTCAAGCCTAAAGGTTCTAATATTTCGGTTAAAAACGATTCATCACAAAACACGCTCAGGAAGCGTAGACTTTTGTGGAGGAGGGCTTCAGAGGAAAGGGAACATAAAGGAAAAGTTCCACTAATCAACGAGAAACTTCGAGTCGACAACGACCTTTATATTTGGGATGACACAAAAAGTTCGAGGAAAACAATTCGGTAAATATAACATTGCTAAACAAGACTGACACCTCCGGCCTGATAAGAAAGAAATGCGTATATTAAATTGAAATGCAAGCACCATTTTAACAAAAGTGATCAGTTAGAGGCTATTAACTTAGGTTAAAAACCACACATCGTTGTTTTGATTGAAACTTGGGTACACAGCGGCATAGATGATGAAGGCGTTTTTCCACCATCTTAGTGTTTTCCGTCGTGACAGATCAACGAGGGGAAGCGGTGTGGCTGTGCTGGTAAAGCAAAACTTGTCAGCAACTCTCTTGTGTCAGGCTGATAGCGCAGAGACTATAGCCTAAACGTTCCTTACTACGGACAATAATTCTTGGTATTTGCCGTTTATCGAGCGCCTGACTCACCAACCCAATTCCTCTGTGATTTGCGTGAGCACGTCAGTTCATTCGTACACAAAAATTTTTTTTAGTGAGAGACTTAATCTTCCAGGAGTTAACTGGGAACATTGTTCTTGTATTGATTAATTTAGCACTCATGTTAATTATATGCGTGCCATTACCTTATGCCACAATTTGCAGCAAGTTGTCAACTTACCAACGCGAGCGCATGGTTCTTCATCATCAATGCTTGATCTTGTCTTCGTGAGCAAAACAACTGAGGATTTTTCAGTATCAATTGAACATAGAATGTCTGGTCACAAAATGCTGTACAAGTGGTCTCATTTAAAAACATGCACCACTAAGAAGGCAAAAGCTGTACAAGTGAAGCACTTCACACGCGCTAGAGACGAAAGCGTGTTAGATTATCTCGATTTCCTCCTAAGCAACTTTCACGGAAGCAATGTAGTAGAACTTTGGGACAAGTTCAAAAACATTTGCACTTATTGCATCAAAACTTTTGTACCACCGAAAACAAAGAATATAGGAAATGAAAGCACTTGGATAACGCGTGAAGTCATTCACTTGAAAAGAAAAATAAAGCGTTTAAGACAACGGAATGCCTCATGAACTACAGAGCAGAACTTACAAGCTACACAGAGCTCGTCAATTGGGCATGCCAAATGGCCATATTTTAAAAACACCTTGCCGCACATTATTCGCATGGCTCCAGAAAAATTATGGAAATTTCTGAGTAAAAAGAACAAGGCAGTGGATCGAATAATAAAAGATGGCATTCTCATCGTTGAAAAGCAAAGTATCACCGAACACTTTAATGCGTTCTTCCACATTGTGTTTATTAACTCAGAAGAACTTGCTCTTCCCTGTTCACCTTTATCAAATGTATCTCTTGATTTTGTATCCGCCCAAGGTGCGCTTTCCCTGCTCCTTAATCTCAAAACAAAATCTACCCTCGGACCGGATCACATACTGAATGCTTTTTTGCGCCGATACGCACAAATGCCGTCATACTTTCTGGCAGTAATTTTCTCTGCGTCGCTGTCCACTGCAGCGCTTCCTCCTGACTGGCGAACGGCACGTGTAGTGCCAGTGCTAAGGAAGGGAGACCCCACAATGATTACTAACTACCGCCAAATATCTCTAAGATCATCTTGTTGTAAGATGCTTGAATAAGTCGTAGCCAACTTCATCATAGATTTTCTGGGGGATAACAATACACTTTCACCTGCGCCGCATGGTTTTCGTAAACGTTTTTCTGCGGTGACACAATTAACAACTGTAATCCATTCTTTTGCTGCAATTGTAGACACATCCGGCCAGATAGACGCTGTTTTTTAAGCCTTCAGGAAAGCATTTGACCTTGTTTCACACTCCAAGCTTATAGAAAAATTTAAAATGATTAACCTTCCTCCTTTCATTATTAACTGGTATGCTGCGTACGTCACTGATCGTAGACAGCTCGTTATATTGATACTTACTACTGAAGTGAGTCGGGTTCAGGGGGCGAGCTTCACCGCAGCGGGCTCAGGAGGCGACAACGGAAGACGAAGCGGAAGACAGGCGGAAGACAGCCAGAGAGGAGAGGCAAAAAGTAACGTTTATATACACTTTCTACACACTGAAGAAGGTACAAGTCATGAGAGGAAAACGGAGCTATCTGTCCAAACAAATCCGTCAGTTAAATATGACTTGTTATCCCCAGTTCCCTAGCTGAGGAAACAAAGTTCATCGATACTATCCAATCAGTGAGGGCAAGGGATCACTCAAGGTGCCGCCCACTGCTGAGGGTGAACCTCCTTGCACATCTTCCGGTGGCGAGGGGAAATCTTCTGATGTCGATGACGATTTTGTGAGGGCGATGGAGTTTCGGTATCAGGGCAAAATGGTCCGACAAGCCGCCGTTTGACGGTGGTCATTCACTCCGCGAAATTCCAAGGGGTCACCTGCTTGCCTCGAGAATTCGGCGAGCGGGTTGAATGCTGCTCGGCGACGCGCCTCGAGCCCATTAATCACAAGAATAGGTGCCGTGTTGTCGCCGTCGTGGCGCCACGGGGATTAAGGCTCGAAGGGCAGCTGGTCTTTATCCTGAAGGAGGGGGGGGCGGGAAGGGTTGGTCGTCGCAGCCGGAAACACCTGCCGTCGCCGCCGCTTCGCTGCTTTTGGCGGCGGTCGCCCGCCGGCGTCCGCTAAGTATGCCTTCATTGTCAGCTGCTGGAGTCTTGCCGGACCTCCGGTCACAACAGTACGCCTCCATTGTCAGCTGCTGAAGTCTGCGCATATCTCGTCCTGAACGCCGGTCACAACAGCCCGACAGCCGCCCGAAGAGGTCTGATAGTTTCAGCAGCCAACGCTGCACCCCGTAGAGACCTGGAGTCGGTTCAGCCTGGTCGGTCTGGCCACGTCAAACCTGGCCATCTGGTTCCGGCTTCCTTGTTGAACAGCGCAAGCACACTCAGACACTCAAAGCCCAAAACACAGCAAGCAGCGAGCGCAAAACAAACTCTGAGAACTGCCCGGCTGCCTTCATAACAATGATTGCCATTTCAAAGTAAAGAAAGCAAAATAAAATTCGTTCAGAGAATTTTAAGCTCTCTTCCAAAAAAGACCATGTCCGAGAAACAAGAAATAAAAACAAGATTTTCTTTTTAGCAAATATGCTAGCTAAAATATTGATCCATGTCGTAACTTGAAAGGTGCCATAGAAGGCCATTTCCTGTGAGAACATACCCAAAGGTAGAGCGGTACGTAAAAGATAGTAAGAACAGCAGCAGCAACAGCAAAAAAACAACTGCACAAGAAAAAAAAAAATATTATATGCGTAGCCAGTTAACATCTGGGAGCCCAACTAGAGAGCTTTACCCGGGGAAACTTCGACTCAGGCCATCAGCGTTAGCATCATCGCACCCCTTTCTATAACGCACGTCAAATGCGTGCTCCTGCAAGGCTAGACTCCAACGAAGCAGCCTGCCATTTTTGGCCGACATATTACGAAGCCAAGTCAAAGGACAATGGTCAAGAAACGGAGACCCTGCCAAATAACACTGCTGCTTCTGAATCGCGCACACAAGACCGGGGCATTTTTTTTCTGGTGCACTATAGGCCTGCTCGCGTAGGGTGAGTTTCCTACTTAAAAATACAACAGGGTGCTCCTCCCTATTGTCATCTTGCTAGCTGAGGACGACCCCTATACCGTGGTCGCTCGCGTCGCATTGTAGCACAAATAAACGCGTGTAGTCTGGAGTTCTCAAAACAGGCTGACTGGCCAGGGCCGCTTTCAGGGCCAGAAAAGAGCGTTCTTTGTCTGAATTCCATTCTACTTTGACGGGTTCATTCTTTCGCAAACTGTCGGTAAGGGGGCTGGCGATTTCGGAAAAACTGCGGATATAATGTTGATAATTTCCGGTTCTTCCGAGGAATGACCGAATATCTGTCTTGGTGACTGGCCTGGGGAATTCTGATATGGCCGCTACTTTTGGTTCTAGTGGGTGCCGATAACCGCGTTCGACATTGCGACCCAAGTAAGTCGAGTTTTTCCCAACTGACATTTCTCCGCTCTCACAGTCAAGCCTACCTCACGTAACCGTGTCAGTACATCCCTCAAATGATAGAGGTGTTCCTCCCAGCTCTTAGAAAAGACAGCGATGTCATCTAAATATGGAAGAGTATAGTCCCCAAGACCCTGCAGCACACGGTTCATGAGACGGGAAAAACAAAAGGGCGCGTTTTTGAGGCCAAATGTTAGGACGAGAGGACGAAACGTTCCTAGAGGGGAAATAAAAGTGGCGCTTCGGCTCGCTTTCTCGGTCAGAGGCTCCTGCCAATACCCCCTAGTGAGGTCCAGCATGGATATATAATTAGCACCACTTATGGCCCCAACCATTTTCTCAAGATTCGGAATCGGGTAGCTCTGATCACGCGTGATCTCATTCAGAGGGCGGTAGTCGATACATGGACGAGGGTCTTTACCTGGCGCCTCAACCAATATGATGGGGGACGTGTATTCACTCTCGGATGGTACAATCAGCCCTATGTCTAACATCCGCTGAATCTCAGTTGCCAATATTTCCTTCTGCTGGGGTGAAACCCGGTAAGGCCTGCACCTGATGGGCTTGTCCAAATTAGCTCTATATCATGTTCGATCAAGTTAGTCCTGCCGGGCCGGTCAACGAAGCAATCTCTGAACCCTCGCAAAAGCGTTTCTAGCTCTTCTTTGTGTCTATCTTCCAGTTTGGCGTCGCATTAAATTTTGTGGCAAAGTTTTTGAGTGCGGAATCTAGTTGTAGTTTTGGGGAAAAAAATCACTTTCCATCTCTTTAGGAACATTTATAGCGAGCTGCACAACGGCTTCCCTCTGTCTGTACGGTTTAATTAAATTCGTGTGGTAGATCCTCACCTAATAAGGGAGTAATTACACATTGCATCCACCCAAGTGCAGCCATACGGCTACAAAGGAAAGCTATACAGCTTTCACAGAAACTTCGTAGTTAAAGAAAAATTCGTCCTGAACCGGGAATCGAACCCGGCACCACCGCCTTATTACAAATCTACTCCACCTTGGGGGATTCCCTTAAATATTTGACCAGATCCTCACCTCTTTGCGTCTTGCCGGCATTCTAATAACTTAGTGTCCGAAATCTGCTGTACAACCTCTGCGGGATCCTCCCGTAAAACATCTAGTTTGTTCTTCCGCGACGCAGTCAGTAAGAGCATTTTGTCTCCAACAGCAAAAGTTCGTTTTCGGGCGTTCCGGTCGTAATATAATTTTGCCTTGCCCTGAGCTGATTTCATGTTAGCCTCCACTAGCTCGCGGCATGACTAAAGACGTTCTAGTAGCTGCAACACATACTCAACCACTGTGGGGTCCTCTCCACGCCTTTCCCATGCCTCGTTGAGCATCTGAAGCGGGGACCTTATAGAACGGCTGTACACCAGTTCTGCTGGGCTGAAGCCGGTAGCCTCATGTGGCACAGACCTCAACGCAACATGGCAAGGAAGCCTCCCAATCTGTTTCGTTTTCACGGCACAAAGCCCTTAGCATACTTTTCAACACGGAGTGCCAGGCCTCTACACTGTTGATCTGTGGGTGCCGCACGGAACTGCGTATAATGCGAATACCGCATCTCTCAAGGAAGGTAGTTGTAAGAACGCTGGTAAAGAAGATGCCCTAATCACTCTGCACTTCGGCCGGAAAACCCACTCGAGAAAACACAGAAAGCAGCGCTTTGACCACCTCTACCGAGCTTACTTTCTTAAGTGGGACGGCTTGCTAGAATTTGGTGGCCGGACATATTATAGTCAAAATATATCTGTAACCTGATGTAGTTACATGCAACGGTCCCACTACATCTACAACAACACGCCGAGAGGGCTCTGTGATTATTGGCACTAATTTCATAGGGGCCTTTCTGGTCTCGTGTGGTTTGCCAATTCTCTGGCAAGTGTCGCATGTCTGAACAAATTTTTCGACGTCTTTAAAACATCCGGGCCAGTAGAATTCTCTCAGCAGCCTGTCTTTCATTTTTTTATACCCAAGTGACAGGCACAACTTTTTCCATGCGAGAGGGCAAGAACTTGAGCCCTATATTTAGACGGGACAACAAGCTGGTCGTGTTCTACTCCTTTCCTGTCCTTATACTAGCGATACCATAGGCCAGACCGGCACTTGAAAGCGATGTTTTTGCGTGACACACCCGTTTTTCTTTGGTCGTTCAAGTTTGCAGAGACTGACCTCTCTCTTGCTCAGCGGCAAGCATTTCTCGGTCCACACGAAGGAGCTCGAGAAAACCCTCTGAATGCGACAACACCAGATTCATACTGACTTCTTTTCCTGGCTCAGATTGACTAGTTGCACATAATACGGGACAGTCAGTGCAGCCAGCACCGCTATCGGCGCTTTCTAGATCAGCGCTATTAGTGAGTAAATCCTGTTGCTGCTCGCCACCGTGATCCCGCACTTGGCTTACAGTTTCATGCTTACCCTTTTCCTCTAGCTTCGTCTGCGCTGCGATTTCTCGCGCCTTCGCATGTGTGAGAGCCTGGACAGCATGGTCTTCAAACCTTAGCCCCTTTTCACTGACCAGCATGTCCGAGCGATTGGAAAACATGTAGGGATACTGCTTGGGTAGGTTTTGAGAGACGGTTGCCTCAGTTTGAAGCACCCCGAACGGTCCCTCGATCTCGATACGGGCAATCTGGAGACATATGAGCTATTCTCCTCAACCACCTGCCGTATCCAGAGGCATTCACCCGTGAATTCCCCAGCCCTAACGTTTTGAGGGTGGATGACGTTCATTGTAGCAGCGGAGTCACGGAGAACTTTGCATGGTTTGCCATTTACGGTCAGATCCCTAAGACAAGGCTGCAACAATCGCAAGTTGTCCTCGTTATCCAGAAAAGAAAACATCACTTTTGGATTACGGCAGCCGGCCGCTATGCGCCCAGGCTTCTGGCAGCGAAAGCAGACGACCGGCTTCTTAGATTCGAAAACCTTTTCTTTCCTCGTGTCTTCCTTCGAGCTCCTTACTGCACCCTTTTGTTGTGCAAAAGGTATATTAGACGACGCAATTCCCACTTTTCCCTGTGCGTGAGAGTGCGCCCGATTATCCCTACCGACTTTCGCAGTGAATCTGATTCGTGCTTTCTCCGATTCTCGACGGGTCGCGAACTCGTCAGCTAGTTCTGCCGCGCGTTCCAAAGTCTTTTTGCAAGGCCTGTCCTGCACCCATTGGCGCATTTCATCTGCAAGGCTACCGTAAAATTGTTCAAGGCAGATTACCTCAATGACTCTCTCGCGACTCTCATAAGCCTCTTCACCTTTCAGCCATTCGATCAGATCTGCTTTCAATTTGAACGAAAAGTCCTGAAACGTCTCGCCTTGCTTCCGTGCTGCATCTCGAAAGCGGCGCCGGAATGCATCAGCTGATAGCCGGTGCATTTTAAGAAGAGCTGCCTTAACTTTATCGTACCTTTCGGCATCCTCTTTCGACAATCTGGCAGTTGCTTCAGCCGCTTCACAAGGAAGTACGTTTAATATTTTCTGGGGCCAGATGTCCCGCTGAATTCCCTCCTTTTCACAGATCCTTTCAAAATTTGCGAGGAACAGCCCAATGTCCACGTTTGTCTTGTAGAGCTGCAGGAGATCCTTTATTTTTATTTTTGCGCCCTTCGGAATAGCCTGATTGTTAAAATTATTTCCGGCGCGCGTTGCCTTAGCAATTTGAGGATCTAACTGCCTGAGTGCAATTTCCCTCTCCTTTGCTTTCTCAAGTCTGATTGCCTCTTCTTTAGCCTCCCTGGGCTTCTCCTGAATGAAATCTCAAGTCTCCGAAATTTCATTGCCATCCGCCCCACGCTCCCGAATAGCCTCAATAAGCTGTGGCCTTCTGTGGCTTTTCCCTACCTTAATGCCAAGCTCTTCGCAAAGCAAAATCAACTCCTATTTCTTTAACTTGCTGATGTCCTGGTCACTTTTCAACGATGACTTTCGTAAAACACTGCTGCTTCAAAAGCACAAAATGAAATCTACTAGGTTTGATAATGTCCCTGAGTTATCAAACCTGGCAAATTCTCAGAGAAGGTCAAGCGATCACCATTTCCGATGACAGGACCAAGCGTGGGGGATTCCACCGCAGCCAACCAGTTGAAGTGAGTCGGGTTCAGGGGGCGAGCTTCACAGCAGCGGGCTCAGGAGGCGACGATGCATCGAGGCGGAAGACAGCCAGGGAGGAGAAGCAAAAAGCAACGTTTATATACACTTTCGACATACTGAAGAAGGTACAAGTCATGAGAGGAAAATGGAGCTATCTGTCCAAACAAAATCCGTCAGTTAAATATGGTTTGTTATCCCCAGTTCCCTAGCTGGGGAAACAAAGTTCATCGAACTATCCAATCAGTGGCGGCAAGAAATCACTCGACACTGCAGAGCGTGAACCTCCTTGCACGTCTTCCGGTGGCGAGGGTAAATCTTCTGATCTCGATGGCGATTTTGTGCGGGCGATGGAGTTTCGGTACCATGGCAAAATGGTCCGAGAAGTCGCCGTTTGACGGTGGTCATTCACCCCGCGAAATTCCAAGGGGGTCACCTGAGTGCCAAGAGAATTCGGCGAGCGGAGTCAATGCTGCTCGGCAACGCGCCTCGTGCCCATTAATACAAGAATAGGTGCCCTGTTGTCGCCGTCGTGGCGCCACGGGGATTAAGGCACGAAGGGCAGCTGGTCTTTATCCTGAAGGAGGGGGGAGGCCGGTAGGGTTGGTCGTCGCAGCCGGAAACATCTGCCGTCACCGCCCCTTCGCTGCTTTTGGCGGCGGTCGCTCGCCGACGTTCGCTAAGTACGCCTGCATTGTCAGCTGCTGGAGTCTGGCCGGAACTCCGGTCACAACAATACGCCTTCATTGTCAGCTGCTGAAGTCTGCGCATACCTCGGCCGGAACTCCGGTCACAACGCTACTCCCATGAACTTCCAGTTACTTCCGGCGTCCCTCAGGGCAGTGTGCTTGCAGCGTTGTTTTTAATATATATGTGTGCAAACCCAACATAAGACGGTTGTGATCACTGATCTCGAGCCGGGCATCCTGAAGAGTGAAGTTGAATGGGCCTTAGCCAGCCTTGCTAAGAACAAAGCTAGCGGAATTGATGGCATTCCAGCTGAGTTGCTTCAAAACCTCAACCATGATGCTGTTAACATTCTGCATACATTATGTCAGAAGATTTGGACAACCCTGCAGTGGCCACAGGATTGGGGGAGGTCAGTTTGCATCCCCATTCCAAAGAATGGCAGTGCCAAAGATTGTTCCAACTACCGTACGATCGCGCTTATTTCGCATGATAGCAAGGTGATGTTAAAATCCTCCAAGGAGGCTGCAGCAGTATGTGGATCGGGAGCTTCCGGACGTGCAAGCTGGGTTTCGCAAGGGCAGAGGAACTAGAGACCAAGTTGCCAACCTTCACTGGATCATGGAAATAGCAAGAGAGTTCCAGAAACCCATCTACTTCTGCTTTATTGATTATGCGAAAGCGTTTGACTGCAAAGATCATAGCAGATTGTGGCAAGCTCTCCAAGAGATGGGAGTTCCAATTCACCTTATCTGTCTCCTAAGGAACCTGTATGAAGGGCAAGAGGCCACTGTCAGAACTGGGCATGGTCTTACTGATTGGTTTCCGATTGAGAGAGGAGTGAGGCAAGGCTGCATACTGTCGCCCTGCCTATTTAACCTATATGCAGAGTGCATCATGAGGAAGGCCGGTCTGGACGAGTCTTCAGCTGGAGTGAAGATTGCTGGAAAACGTATCAACAACCTTAGATATGCGGATGATACCACTTTAATGGCAGCAAGTGAAGCGGAACTCACGAGACTTCTGTTGCGCGTACAAGAATAGAGTGAGACGTTTGGGCTTAAACTGAACATTAAAAAGACAAAGATCATGGCGTCTTGCCCTATCAAGTCCTGGAGCATCAAGGGCAAGAAGTGGAAGCTGTGACAGATTTTCTCTTTTTGGGCTCCAAGATTACCTCGGAAGGAGAATGCAGCCATGAAATTAGGAGACGCCTGCTTCTTAGAAAGAGAGCTTGACCGCCTAGTAAAGAGCAGACATTAGTCTGCCAACCAAGATCCGTATAACTCGTGCTATGGTATTTCCAGTTGTGATGTATGGATGCGAGAGTTGGACTGTGAAAAAGGCCGACCACCGAAGAATTGACGCGTTGGAATTGTGGTGCTGGCGGAGAATCTCGAGACTTCCTTGGACTGCCAGAAGATCAAATCAGTCGATATTGTTAACCATAAACCCTGACTGCTCATTGGAGGGTCAAATTCTAAAGTTAAAGCTCAGCTACTTTGGTCATCTGATGAGAAGAGAGGAGTCGCTGGAGAAAGATTTGATGTTGGGAAAGGTTGAGGGTCGCCGGAGAAGGGGTACGGCAGCGAACGCGATGGTTAGATTTCATCCTCGAGGCACTGCAGACGAAGTTATGTGATGTTAGGAAGATAGTGCGAGACCGGAAAGCGTAACGTGACATGGTGCATAGGGTCACGAAGAGTCGGACACGACTGAACGACTGACTGAATGACATTGTGAGTGTATATAACGAACCCGTTCAAATACGATTGTTTGCAGACGATTGTGTGCTGTTCAGGGAAGTGCCAAGCGAGGATGACCTGATAATTCTTAATAATATTCTTCAAAATATTCTTTCCAGGTGTAACTGTTGGGATATGCAATTGAACGCTAACGAAACAGTGTGTATGAAGGTAACCAAGAAACTTAATAACCTTTCTTTTACCTACACCATCGGAACAGAACTATTAACCGAAGTCATCACCATCATCATCATCATTAGCCTGACTATACCAACTGCAGGGCGAAGGCCACTCCCATATTTCCCCACTTAACCCGGTTCTCTGCTAGCTGCATCCACTTGACCCCTGCGAACTTTTTTATCTCATCCGCCCACCTAACATTCTGCCGCCCCCTGCTACGCTTTCATTCCCTTGGAATCCAGTTTGTTACCCTAAGCGACCATCGGTTATTCTCTCTTCGCACTATATGTCCTTCCCATGTCCGTTTCTTCTATGTAATTTCCACTAGCATGTCGGAACTTGAGTTATTTCTCTGACCCACTCTGCACGCTTCCTATCTCTTAATGTTACCGCTACCATTTTTCGTTCCATACCCCTCTGGGTTGTCCTCAACTAAAGTAGACCTCTCTTGGTTAGCCTCCATGTTTCAGCCCCATAGGTGAGTACAGGTAAGATGCAACTGTTCTATACTTTCCTCTTGAGCAATACCGGTAAGCTGCTAGTCATAATCTGCGAGTGCTTGCCAAATGCGCTCCATCCGAATCTTATTCTTCTTGTTATTTCCTTGTCATAATCCGGATCTGCGGTTACTACCTGTCCTAAGTAGACATATTCGCCTACTAGTTCCAGTACTTCGCTACCTAACATAAACTGCTGTTCCTTCCCGAGGCTGTTGAACATTACCTTAGTCTTCTGCTTATTGATTTTCAAGCCTACCTTTCTACTTATCCTGTCTAGGTCACCAATCATTATTTGCAGTTCATCCCCGAGTTGCTTAACAAGGCAATGTCATCAGCAAATCGCAGATTACTGAGGTATTCTCCATCTACACATATTCCTAACTGCTCCCATTCCAAGTCTCTGAATACTTCCTCTAAGCAAGCTGTGAATAGTACTGGAGAGATTGTGTCCTTGCCTAACACCTTTCTTTATGGGAATTTTGTTACTTTCTTTATGCAGAATTATGGTTGCTGTGCAGCCACTATATATATCTTCCAGCACTTTCACGTACGGCTCGTCTACCCCCTGATTTCGCAATGCCTGCATCACCGCCGAGGTTTCAACTGAGTCAAATGCTTTTTCGTAATCAATGAGTGCTATGTATAAGGACTGTTTATATTCCGAGCATTTTTCTATCACCTGATTGACGGTATGGATATGATCGATAGTAGAGTACCGTTTCCGAAACCCTGCTTGATCCTTTGCTTGACTGCAGTCTAGGTTGTCCTGATTCTAATAGCGATTACATTAGTAAATACCTTATACGTAACAGACAGTAAGCTGATTGGTCTGTAATATTTAAGGTCCTTATAGTCCCCTTTCTTATGAATGAGGGTAATGTTTGCATTCTTCCATGGTTCCGGTACTGTCGATGACACCAGGCACTGCGTATACAGGGTGGCCAGTTTTTCTAGCACAATATCCCCCTCCCCGCCCTTCAGCAAATCTGTAGTTATCTGATCCTCTCCAGCTGATCTCCCCCGTTCATAGTTTCTAGTGCTTTCCTGACCTCGTCCTTCGTCACTGGTGGAACGTCTGACTGTCTTTCCCTACCGCCAATCTCATTACGGTCCTGACTACTTTGTCTACTGTAGAGATCTGTATAGAACTCCTCGGCTACTTGGCTATCTTGTTCATATTCGGGATGACGTTGCCCGCCTTGTCCCTTATCGCATACATCTGGTTTTTGCCTATGCCCAATTTCTTCTTTACCGCTTGAAGGCTTCCCCCGTTATTTACAGCATGCTCAATTTTCTCCATGTTATACTTCTTATATCGGCCACCTTGCGCTTATCGATTAGCTTTGCTATCTCGGCCAATTCGATCTGGTCTGTTGGACTGGAAGCCTTCATACTCTGGCGTTTCTTAATCAAATCTTTCGACTCCTTAGACAGCTTACCGGCGTCCTCTCTAACTGTCCTACCGCCTACTTCTACCGCGCACTCAGTAATGATATCTCTGAAATTATTGTTCCTCGCCTCTAGGGTAATGTCGTCATCCTCAGTTATAGCTGAATACCTATTCTGTTGCGAGATCATGAACACTTCTGCCCTCCCCCTCACCGCTAATTTGTTGATGGGTTTCTTTCTTGCTACTCTGTTGCGTTTCTTCTTCAGATTTAGGCTAATACGGGACCTCGCCATGCTGTGGTCACTGCATCGAGCTTTCCCGATTACCTCTACATCTTGCATAATGGCGGGGGTTGAACACATTATGAAGTCGATTTCACTTTTATTCTTCCCGTTAGGACTTTTCCATGTCCATTTCCGTTTCCTCCGTTTGCTGAAGAAGTTATTCATGATTCGTAAGTTATTGCGCTCTGCAAACTCAACTAGTAACTCCCCCCTGCTATTCCATAGTCACCTACTGCCTTGTCTCCTGCCTGTTTTTTCCCTACCTTGGCATTGAAGTCGCCCATTAGTACAGTATATTGCGTCTTTACTTTTCGCATTGCCGATTCTACATCTTCGTAAAAGTTTTCAACTGCCTGGTCATCATAATTACTTGTGGGTGCGTATGCCTGTTCGACCTTCAGTTTATACCGCTTATTAAACCTAATTACGATGTCTGCCACCCTCTCATTAATACTATAGAATTCATCTATATTACCCGCTACATACTTCATGAAAAGAAAACCTACTCCTAGTTCTCGCCTCTCCGGTAAACCTCAATAACAAAGTACATGCCAATCCTTCAGTACAGTATATGCCTCATTCGGCCTCCTAACCTCACTGCGCCCTATGACATCCCATTTCATACCCTCTAGTTCCTCTAACAGCACTGCTTGGCGTCACACTAACAAATAGCCTAAACTGGAACTCTCACATAACTAACGTATGTGACAGAGCCTTTCCGAAACTTTGCCTTCTCCGTCATAAATTGAAGCACGCCCCCGCCGAAACTAAGCCTTTAGCATATACATCCTTATTAAGGCTGAAGCTTGAATACGCATGCGTAATACGGGACCCTTATACAAAAACTAACATTGATGCTCTCGAAAAAATCCAGCGTAAGGCAGTCAGGTTTGTTTTTTCTAAGTACCGTAAAACTGATTCTCCGACAGCAGTAATGAAACAACATGGAATACCGACTCTGGAACTAAGAAGAAAAGTTCAGCGCTTAAAATGCATGTTCCTTCTTAAAAACAACCTTCTTGCTCTAACTTCTGACCCGTGCATGACACCACTCACTGACGCCGAAGACGACATTGACAGGACGACTCTCTAATGCCATACAGCACCACAATTAATGTTTTTAAATGTTCCTTTTTTCCTCACACAATAACAGATTGGAACAACTTATCTCTGCCTCTTCTATCCAACATTGATTCAATTGAAACCTTGAATTGCTGATCTCATATGTTTTTCTTGTCTGCTTTTTGGTTGCCCAAACTGACCGTGTATTTTTTTCCTTGCTGCATGTTTGACATTTCATTTTTTTATATTTCATTAATTGGCTTACATCTGTTTGTTTGTGTTCATGTCTTTCCCTGATGATGAGCTCGATTTGCATTTCGTTTCGTCCTTGTTTTGCTCATATTATATTGCCCAAAGAACAAGTGTTTTGAAATTATTTTTTGCTATCTTCGTTCTGTATACTGATATTGGGCCGTAACGGCCTGCAATATCGAATAAATAAATATCAATTGTACAAGACCATCAACACTATGGTGTCTACGCTCAGTCACAATGAATGGAACAATAAACCTAGATCATAATGCCTGGTGCCGATGTCAACTTAGGTTCACAAGATTCTCCTTTAGATCCCTGAGCTTTTTCGCCGCTTTGGCGCGAGAATCTAAGTAAATAGCGGCATTGAAATGTCGAGTGCAGCAATGCTTTGCTTATTGAGCTAAACCCGTTTTGCCCTCCCGAGGCATCTGCGTGTGCCTTCCGTAAGATCCGTTACATAACGGGATGATTACACAGCTGGTCTTTACCAATACGTTTTGGATAAACTTAAAAGCCAGATACGTTTTATTTAGGGCCGCGCTGCTGCTGTGAATGCATTACCAAGGTTCGAAGTGGATCGAATTAAGGCGAGACAAATTCTCATTTTGAGATGTCCGCATGCTTGGGCTCTTAAGATGGCATGAGGAGGTCCGAAGTAGAGCTTGGAAAATACTGCATTAATAGCAAAAAATGAGCATAGAACGGATATTAACAGGATCATACACACGGCGACATTATCTAGTGACCCAGGACACAGCGGTCGCGACAGCGCGTCTCTTGTCTTCCTGGCGCTCCTGATGGCGCGGTTTTAAAGTATGTAACTGCCCATGCTTTTCGCTCGGGAAGTGACCGTCACAACGGGAGACACGATGGCGCGCTTCCCAGAGTTCCCAAATTGTGATAAAGTACTCGCAACCAAGATTTCCTTCTTTGCAATTTACGCTTATCTCTTTGCCGGATTTGCAGGCGCATGTTCCCCTAGCATGCTACCGTACCTAAGCCGAATAATTAAAGCGATCTCGGAGAAGTGTCTGTTCAGCAGGGTTTGTGGCAATGCAGAAGAAAAGATAATGGACATTAAGCTAAGGCGGGCTGCAAGAAAATTGCTTCTAGTATGAATCCACAGTGATAGATAACCCTTCCGTTGTCCTCTTGGGACCAGCAACCTTAAAACTTAAATGGATATGGCATCTGCAGCTTCTACAGCAAAGTTTTGAAGCACCTGATATTGCAATTGTAAATTTGTGTAAGGCGTCGCCCATTGGTGAACCTTTTTGTTTGGGTAATCCAACCGCATGCGCTTGCTGAAAGCAAAGCACACAGCGCATCTCTCACCACAAAACACGCATCTCGAGCCGGTTGAACGCGTTCATTGCGCGGCATGTTGAGGCTTGGCTTGCTGCTTTTCAGTCCGTTCGTGGAGGGCCTGGCTCGTATCCTGAATATGAACACTCCGATACTGCCTTTTCGCCTCGCTGTTTGCAGTCGTGACTTGCCTTTGTGATGTCGCTGCCGATGTTAGGCTCGGGTTCAGAAGCGGCTTCTGCGGCCTTTTTGTCAGGCGTGACTTGACCTGCATTAAGGCGTTCGCGCTAAGGAATACACTAATTACAATTTTCCTTTGTTGAATATGAGTTACAAGGTGACGCGTACAGGAGCAGCGAGCATGCTAACAGCATATTCTCTTTTTATGCTGAAACATGCATCATAAATTGCCGTTCTCCAGTCTCTCGTGGAATAGTTGAAAGCTGGTGCTGTGACTTCACATCATATCGCCGCGTGTCGATATCAGATGAATTCGCGCTTCCCCACTGTTTGGCTGCGGTAGCACATTCGCAGTTTTTACGTAGGTGCTATGCATTAGTTTTACAAAGGGGAACTGAGACTGTTTCCTAATCTAACGTTCTAAAGGCATGAGTATAGACTATTTTGTCCGCGTCTGCGAAGATAATTTCATATGCTAAACACATCGGTTCAGTGACAGATTTAAAGAGTGCCATTAGCTCCGGGTGGCAGCGGTGGC
This sequence comes from Amblyomma maculatum, assembly GCF_055883805.1. Classification (NCBI taxonomy): domain Eukaryota; kingdom Metazoa; phylum Arthropoda; class Arachnida; order Ixodida; family Ixodidae; genus Amblyomma; species Amblyomma maculatum. Next base: position 388,245 of record NW_028146745.1, read on the forward strand.
ATAGCGGTAGAACATCCGCCTCGCATGCAAGTGGACCGGGGTTCAAATCCCGGTGCCGCGTAATTCTCCACCGGATGAAAAAAAAAAATGTCCGCGTGTCGATGGAATTGCATATACAAGTTTGGGGTGCGACCTGATGCCGGTGAACACCTCCGGCAACGCACTCCCTCACCAGAACAGGAGTTGGCCACAATGGTGCAGCAATTGGCCACAACCTCCTATGATAAGCTCCATAAAACCCCGGCCCTCAGTCACCAGCGGCTGCGGAACAACTGACCACGGCGGCGGTCAGACCTGTGACGCAGCAGGGGGTGCTAAGAAAGCCTGGATCCGCTGGACAGGCCGCCATTGGAAACTGACCCTGGCAACGTTTAATGCTAGAACCCTAGCTAGTGAAGCTAGTTTAGCAGTGCTGTTAGAGGAACTAGAGGGCATGAAATGGGATGTCATAGGGCTTAGTAAGGTTAGGAGGCCAAATGAGGCATATACTGTACTGAAGGATGGGCATGTACTGTGTTATCGAGGTTTACCAGAGAGGCGACAACTAGGAGTAGGTTTCCTTGCAATAAGTATATAGCGGGTAATATAGATGAATTCTATAGTATTAATGAGAGGGTTGCAGGCATCGTATTTAGGCCTAATAAGCGGTATAAACTGAAGGTTGTACAGGCCTATGCACCTACATGCAGTTATGATGACCAGACAGTTGAAAGCTTCTATGAAGATGTGGAATCGGCAATGCGAAAAGTAAAGACGCAGTATACTGTACTAATGGGCGACTTCAATGCCAAAGTAGGGAAAAAAACAGGCAGGGGACAAGGCAGTAGGTGACTATGGCATTGGTTCTAGGAATAGCAGGGGGTAGTTACTAGTTGAGTTTGCACAGCGCAATAACTTACGAATCATGAATACCTTCTTCAGCAAACGGATGAACCGGAAATGGACATGGAAAAGTCCTAACGGACAGACTAAAAATGAAATCGACTTCATAATGTGTTCAACCCCCGCCATTATGCAAGATGCAGAGGTAATCGGGAAAGTGCGATGTAGTGACCACAGGATGGTGAGGTCCCGAATTAGCCTAAATCTGAAGAAGGAGCGCAATAGATTAGTAAGAAAGAAACCCATCAACGGATTAGCGGTGAGGGGGAGGGCAGAAGAGTTCAGGATCTCGCTACAGAATAGGTATTCAGCTCTAACTGAGGATGGCGACATTACCCTAGAGGCAAGGAACAATAACTTCAGATATCATTACTGAGTGCGCGGTAGAAGTAGGCGGTAGGACAGTTAGAGAGGACGCCGGTAAGCTGTCTAAGGAGTCGAAAGATTTGATTAAGAAACGCCAGAGTATGAAGGCTTCCAATCCAACAGACCAGATCGAATTGGCCGAGATATCAAAGCTAATCATTAAGCGCAAGGTGGCCGATATAAGGAAGTATAACATGGAGAAAATTTAACATGCTTTAGAGAACGGGGGAAGCCTTAAATCGGCAAAGAAGAAATTGGGCATAGGCAAAAACCAGATGTATGCGATAAGGGACAAGGCGGGCAACGTCATCACTAATATGGACAAGATAGTCAAAGTAGCCGAGGAGTTCTATACAGATCTCTACAGTAGCCAAAGTAGTCAGGACCGTAATGAGATTGGCGGTAGGGAAAAACAGTCAGACGTTCCACCAGTGACGAAGGACGAGGTCAAGAAAGCACTGGAAACTATGAAAAGGGGGAAATCAGCTGGAGAGGATCAGATAACCACAGATTTGCTGAAGGACGGGGGGGATATCGTGCTAGAAAAACTGGCCACCCTGTATACGCAGTGCCTGGTGTCAGCGACGGTACCGGAACCATGGAAGAATTGCAAACATTATCCTCATTCACAAGAAAGGGGACTCTAAGGACCTTAAAAATTACAGACCAATCAGCTTACTGTCTGTTACGTATAAGGTATTTACTAAGGTAATCGCTAATAGAATCGGACAACCTTAGACTGCAATCAAGCAAAGGATCAAGCAGGGTTTCGGAAATGGTACTCTACTATCGATCATATCCATACCATCAATCAGGTGATAGAAAAATGCTCGGAACATAGCCAGTCCCTATACATAGCATTCATTGATTACGAAAAAGCATTTGACTCGGTTGAAACCTCGGCGGTGATGCAGGCATTGCGAAATCAGGGGGTAGACGAGCCGTACGTGAAAGTGCTGGAAGATATATATAGTGGCTGCACAGCAACCATAGGTCTGCATAAAGATAGCAACAAAATTCCCATAGAGAAAGGTGTTAGGCAAGGAGACACAATCTCCCCAGTACTATCCACAGCTTGTTTAGAGGAAGTATTCAGAGACTTGCAATGGGAGCAGTTAGGGATAAGGGTAGATGGAGAATACCTCAGTAATCTGAGATTTGCTGATGACATTGCCATGCTAAGCAACTCGGGGGATGAATTGCAAATAATGATTGATGATCTAGACAGAAAAAGTAGAAAGGTAGGCTTGAAAATCAATATGCAGAAGACTAAGGTAATGTTCAACAGCATCGGGAAGGAACAGCAGTTCACATTAGATAGCGAATTACTGGAAGTAGTAGGCGAATATGTCTACTTAGGGTAGGTAGTAACCGCAGATCCGGACCATGAAAAGGAAATAACAAGAAGAATAAGATTGGGATGGAGCGCATTTGGCAAGCACTCGCAGATTATGACTAGCAGCTTACCCGTATCGCTCAAGAGGAAAGTATACAACAGTTGCATCTTGCCTGTACTCGCCTATGAGGCTGAAACGTGGAGGCTAACCAAGAGAGTTCTACTTAAGTTGAGGACAACCCAGAGGGCTATGGAACGAAAAATGGTAGGGGTAACATTAAGAGATAGAAAGCGTGCAGAGTGGGTCAGAGAAATAACTCAAGTTACCGACATTCTAGTGGAAATTAAGAAGAAATGGACATGGGCAGGACATGTAGTGCGAAGAGAGGATAACCGATGGTCGCTGAGGGTAACAAACTGGATTCCAAGGGAAGGAAAGCGTAGCAGCTGGCGGCAGAAAGTTAGGTGGGCGGATGAGATTAAGAAGTTCGCAGGGGTCAAGTGGATGCAGCTAGCATAGAACCGGGTTAAATGGAGAAATATGGGAGAAGCCTTCGCCCTGCAGTGGGTATAATCAGGCTGATGATGACGATGATGATTAGCAGCGACCGCTATGACGTCTGGTGGTCGAAAAAAAAAACTAAAATAAATGTTGATTTCACTTCCCAGACAGTCATTACAGATTTCAGCTTTGCGCGGCTTGCATTTGAGTTTCCACTATAAACGCTGTTACGCGACAGTAAGGTAGGGTAGGCATCGTCGACCAACGTTTATAGCGGATTCTAGCACCGCTTCATCCAAGGAATTCAAAACTGCGCCCTGCCTATTGTGGCCAAAGCTGCAAGCATACCAATAGCGATAAGAAAGGAGCAGCCGGATTTTATTTAAGGTGAACTGTAGAGAGCGCCAATTATAATGCTTCATTAAAAGCATTATAATTGCATAGAAGACAAAAAGTACATTTAAGAAAGCCAGCGATATATCCTGAGATGAGGTCATGTGGCTACTACGGTGACAGCAACAGCGTTTCTCATCAAGGTGTTGCCTCCAGTGTTTTTATATCATTTTTTACAGAAGTTTAAAATAAGGCTCATTTGATTGATATTATAATGCCAGATTTGTGCTATATGAGGCAAGAGCGTGTCTTTTCTAGCATTATCTTAACATATTTTGACCAGTATTCTGCCCCTTTAGGCGTGCTTTGTTCGTCGTCCTGCGTCCACTGACACAACATAAGGTACTGCCGGTAACTGCGAGGTGGCCCTGCTTGGCTGCTCTGACCTTCATGCTCGAAAGGGTTTGGTGACCAGGACGGCGGCTTCGACCAATGGGGTTCCGGCCTAGGGAAAGCACCTAGTATGTGGGTACCCCTTGGGGTTTCACACCTCTACTGCAAATAGAAATTATTTACCACCACCCACTGCCCGTACCGCTGTGCATTCGCGTGCGCGAGAAATTTCGAGACGACCAAAGCAAGCGTTTCTTACCAAATATTTTTTGTGGCTGTGACTATATGTAGAGTTTGTTTCTGATACGATATATATATATATATAAACTTAAAGTAGGTGACACACGGTGGAAAAAACAAAGTGTTGTTTTTTCCACCGTGTGTCACCTACTTTAAGTTTGTGCCCTACCGGACCCATTCGAGCTTCAACCCCCTCCCTATATATATAAAAGTGAAAAATTGCTTCATACTGTTTCCAAGTTTATTTGTAGTCGACGTTTCGGCAGGAGCCCTGCCTTTCTCAAGACTGATGGTACATGATTCTTGTTTGTCTTCTTATAGGGTTGGCCAGAGGTGATACAAACAATATGGGCACACACAGGTGAGTCAGCTGGACACGCACAACACACACACACACACAGCTGCGGAGAGCAGGCTAGGCCCAATGGGCCATCAACCCAAGGCACCGGCCGCCGCGAGTCATCTGTATACAGTACAAGACACAATACAGGCAACCGCGGAACAACCTTGGAAGGGAAAAAAAAAAAAAGACGAAAACAGGTGGGGGAAGGTGTTTGCTGCAGGTGGTGAGAAAATTATTTTTCTTGTTCTCACTAAAAGATGGGAGCGCCCAGCGTGATGAGAAAACCAGGTGGACACTGCTGGTCAGAAGAACCTGACAGCGGCGAGTAAAGTTCGAGCAACTTGCGACGGGAGATGAACCTCAAAGAAAAAAAAAAAAAAGAAGTAAGTAAATATGTAGGACAGTAGAATGGTGAAATACTTTGAGGTTTTCGCTAACAGATGTGAGGGCTAAGCAAAAGAAGAAAACAGGTGGGGGAACGTGTTTGCTGCAGGTGGTGAGAAAATTATTTTTCTTGTTCTCACTGGGAGCGCCCAGCGTGATGAAAAAACCAGGTGGACACTGCTGGTTAGAATAACCTGACAGCGGCGAGTAAAGTTCGAGCAACTTGCGACGGGAGATGATCCTCAAAGAAAGAAAAAAAAAAGAAGTAAGTAAATATGTAGGACAGTAGAATGGTGAAATACTTTGAGGTTTTCGCTAACAGATGTGAGGGCTAAGCAAAAGAAGAAAACAGGTGGGGGAACGTGTTTGCTGCAGGTGGTGAGAAAATTATTTTTCTTGTTCTCACTGGGAGCGCCCAGCGTGATGAAAAAACCAGGTGGACACTGCTGGTTAGAATAACCTGACAGCGGCGAGTAAAGTTCGAGCAACTTGCGACGGGAGATGATCCTCAAAGAAAGAAAAAAAAAAGAAGTAAGTAAATATGTAGGACAGTAGAATGGTGAAATACTTTGAGGTTTTCGCTAACAGATGTGAGGGCTAAGCAAAAGAAGAAAACAGGTGGGGGAACGTGTTTGCTGCAGGTGGTGAGAAAATTATTTTTCTTGTTCTCACTAAAAGATGGGAGCGCCCAGCGTGATGAAAAAACCAGGTGGACACTGCTGGTTAGAATAACCTGACAGCGGCGAGTAAAGTTCGAGCAACTTGCGACGGGAGATGAACCTCAAAGAAAGAATAATAAAAAAAAAGAAGTGAGTAGAATGGTGAAATACTTTGAGGTTTTCGCTAAAAGATGTGAGCGCCAAGCATGAAGGTTTTTACGAGAAGTGGGATGTGGAGGGTATCAAAGAAGCGAAAAAAAAGGAAAAAAAAAAGAAACCGAGGAAAAACTGTAAAGGGATAATGATTGATATATATGTATAGCATTAAGCTTGCAGGGCTCGTAAGGACGACATTGCCCCAATGTTTTCATTTATCCCAGTATTAATTGTCCTAAACTTATAAATAAAGTATGACTCACGCTGCTCCCGCTCCCGTGTATTATTGAATACCCCCTGAAGAACTGTTAGTTTGACTGAGTCGAATGAGTGCTGTTTCTGGTTGATATGTTTTGAAAAAGGAAGGTTGGGCAGAGAGCGGACATGAGCTCGGTGATTATTAAACCGCATTCGAAGAGGGGTAGCTGTCTGGCCAATATACTGCATGCAGCATACACCGCATTCTAGGAGATATATAACGTTTGAGGCATCGCAATCAAAGTTACCATCTATTCTCCACTTAAAACTTGACGCTGTGCTTGTTGCGCAGCTTGATGTCTGCATGTGGCTGCACACCTGGCATCTACTCTTTCCGCAAGGCCGGCACCCCAACCATGGGTTATTACCTATTTTTGAGTGAACTAGGATGTTGCGGATGTTTTTCGGTCGTCGGTAGACAACTTGGGGAGGAGTCGTGAAAATACTGGAGAGACGTTCGCTCTGTTGAGTATTTTCACGACTCCTCCCCAAGTTGTCTACCGACGACCGAAAAACATCCGCAACATCCTAGTTCACTCAAAAATAGGTAATAACCCGCGGTTGGGGTGCCGGCCTTGCGGAAAGAGTAGATGCCAGGTGTGCAGCCACATGCAGACATCAAGCTGCGCAACAAGCACAGCGTCAAGTTTTAAGTGGAGAATAGATGGTAACTTTGATTGCGATGCCTCAAAAGTTATATATCTCCTAGAATGCGGTGTATGCTGCATGCAGTATATTGGCCAGACAGCTACCCCTCTTCGAATGCGGTTTAATAATCACCGAGCTCATGTCCGCTCTCTGCCCAACCTTCCTTTTTCAAAACATATCAACCAGAAACAGCACTCATTCGACTCAGTCAAACTAACAGTTCTTCAGGGGGGGTTCAATAATACACGGGAGCGGGAGCAGCGTGAGTCATACTGTGCTGATAGCGCCTGTGCCGCGTCTGAAACATTGTCTGTCCGTGACGTCACTGGTCACATGTGTGCGTGCTATATAAGATGCTGTTCGCGTGAAATAAAGGGTTGTTGTTATCGTGCCGGGATCGGGGCAAGTCTCAGTTCCTTCCTGCCCGCTGCCCGGCCGCGCTCGGCGTCCGGCCAGGGACCGAACGCGACATGGTGTCAGAAGTGGGATCCTCTGGCGTTTGAGAGGCGTTGCATTAACTTCGTAAACTGGCGCCATGTCAGAGGACAACGCAGCCAAGCTCTCCCACGGAATGTTCGCGGTTCCAGCTCCGCCAAGGTTTGACTTCGACCGGACGTCCGAATAGCCTTCTTGGATCCAACTCTTTGATGACTACCGCTTCGCCTCGGGCCTAAATGAGCGAAATGAAGAAGCGCAGGTCCGGAGGCTACTTTATACGATGGGCAGGCAAGCAAGAGAAATCTTCTCTACTTTTTCATTACCTGAAGAAGAACAGAAGCAATACGAAGTCGTCAAAAAGAAGTTCGACGAGCACTTCGTCGCCGCACGGAACCTTGTTTATGAGAGCGCGTGCTTTCACCGTCGCACTCAAGAACCTGGAGAGTCCGTCGACCAATTCGTTACCGCGTTGCACACGATGGCGGACCGGTGCGACTACAAGGAAAAGGAACGCATGATTCGCGACAGGTTCGTGGTCGGCCTCAGGGACGCTAAGCTCTCTGAGTCGCTTCAAATGGATGCGAATTTGACTCTCGCCAGCGCTTTGGCAAAAGCGCGTTTAAAGGAGACCGTCCAACGACAGCAGCTGCAACTGCGAGAAACCGGCGACGAACCCTTGGTAACGGCGACCGGCAATCTTGACGCGGTCAGCAACCAAGGGCAGCCCAGAAAGTATTCTTCAGGACAGCACTCGGACAGCTCGTCAAAGAACTATTCATCTGGAATACAAGGTCCGTGTCCCAGAGTCAAGTCCTACCGACCGGGCACCCCCGGGTCATGCCCCAACTGCGGTCAAGGAACGCACCCCAGAGCCTCGTGCCCGGCAAAAGCAGCCAAATGCAACTACTGCGGTTGTTCCGGACACTTCCAGAAGAGTTTCTTCTCTCCATATGGACAAGGCGGCGTTCTTCGTTGGCGTAGTGAACGGGGAGTACTCTAATTCTCGGTATGTACAGGTCGTCATTAACGGCACTCCGGCGTTCGCTAAAGTTGATTCCGGTGCCGAAGTTTCTGTTGTGCCCTCGACGTTTCCCGGTTTACCTACCAGGCTAGAAAAGTGCGACCTAACCCTAACAGGCCCGTCGAATGAGCCACTGAATGTTTTGGGAAAGTTTCATGCCACTATCCAGTAGAAACGAAACACTGTACAGCAAATTGTGTACGTGGTCTCACCATTACGCTCCGTACTTTTGGGTCTCCCAGCGCTTGAGGCTCTGGAAGTTATTAAATTTGCGGACTCGGTCAGTAGCGCAACAGCCGTCGAAGCTTCCTACCCGCAGCTTTTCAGTGGTCTAGGAGCGATAAAAGGAGAATACAAAATTAGACTAAAGCCGAACTCGACACCTTTTGCAATTCATGTTGCGCGTCGCATAGCCTTACCTTTGCGTGACCGAGTTAAACAAGAGCTCGAGCGTATGGAGCGAGATGGCGTGATCCGCAAAGTAGAAGAACCAACAGAATGGTGTGCAGGAATTGTGCCAGTACTCAAACCATCTGGAGCGGTTCGTATTTGCGTTGGCTTGACTCAATTAAACAAAAGTGTACTTCGCGAACGCTATGTCATGCCGACTGTGGATGATAGCTTCGGTCTTTTAGGTGGTGCGTCTGTGTTTTCGAAGTTGGACGCCAACTCTGGCTTCTTTCAGATTAAGTTGTCGCCCGAATGCCAGTTGTTAACTACGTTCATAACGCCAGTTGGGCGATACTGTTTTCAAAGACAGCCGTTTGGAATAACGTCGGCACCCGAGATCTTTCAGAGGAAAATGTCGCAGATACTTGAAGGAATCCCAGGCGTGATAAACCTGATGGATGATGTGCTCATTTTTGGTAACGACAAGGCTCAACATGACGAACGCCTGCGTCTAACTTTAGATCGTCTCGCCAGTGCCGGTGTTACGCTAAACAAAGAAAAGTGTGCCTTTGGGGTAACTGAGATAAAATTTCTTGGCTGTGTGCTTAGTAAAGATGGCATCAAGCCGGATCCTGAAAAAGTTCGTGCTATCAAAGAACTGGCGACGCCAGCTAACGTGTCTGACGTTCGACGGCTGCTCGGTATGGCTAATCATCTGGCAAGATTCATACCAGATTTGGCTTCAAAAACGGCGCCTTTACGTCACTTGCTTTTGAAGGGTTCCGAATGGACGTGGGGACCAGCCCAAGAGCAAGCGCTGTCGTACGTCAAAGACGTTATCTCTTCGAAGCGCGTCATGGCTAACTATGATGTAAAGTACCCTACGATTCTTTCCGCTGACGCGTCATCATTCGGTTTGGGGGCCGTATTGATACAAGTCCAACCAAACAATGAAAAAAGACCTGTTGCATTTGCGTCCCGCTCGCTGACGCCTGCCGAAACCAGATACTCTCAGATTGAGAAGGAAGCGTTGGCAATGACTTGGGCGGCAGAACGATTCGAAGGGTACATCAAAGGTCTTGAAATTGTGTTTGAAACCGACCACAAACCACTTGTAACGTTGTTGGGAAAATCACCTTTAGATGTTTTGCCTCCTCGTATTCAGCGCTTTCGCATGAGACTTATGCGGTTCAGCTTTACGGTTGTGCATGTCCCGGGTAAGAGCCTCGCTACTGCAGATGTATTGTCTAGAGCCCCGATTCAGGGAAACCAAATTGATGCTCATGCGCTGAGTGTTGGCGAAGTCGCGAAATTCGTTTCGGGCTGTTTGACAAATGCCGTCGAGGCTAGCCTTTTTGAACGAGTCAAAGCTGAGCAAGCAGCCGATGAAGACTGTCAAGCTCTCACAAAATTCAGCCTGGAAGGCTGGCCCAAGTTCTCAGCGCTGTCGATGGTGTTGCGTCTATACTGGCAGGAAAGAGCAACGCTGACAGTCGCTGAAGGCGTGCTACTCAAAGGTGTGCGGCTGGTGATTCCACAAAAATTACGCGCAGAGGTCTTGAAGCGCTTGCACGAGAGTCACCAAGGAATCGAGAAATGCAGAGCTCGGGCCAAACAGTCCGTATGGTGGCCTGGATTGAGTTGCCAGCTGAGAGCGTTGGTAACTGATTGCCCAGTGTGCGCGGAACACAGGCAACAAAAGTCGGAACCAATGATTCCGACAACCACTCCACAGCGTCCTTGGCAAAAGCTAGGTGCTGATCTCTGCCATATTGAGGGAAAATGGTATTTGGTGGTAGTAGATTATTTTTCTAGATACGCAGAGGTAGCCTTGCTATCTTCGACAAAAAGTGTCACTGTCATTATGCACCTCAAAAGTTTCTTTGCAAGACATGGCATACCAGAGGTTGTCATCTCGGATAATGGAACACAATTTGTACCTCAGGAATTCCAGTCTTTTGCTCGCGACTATGGCTTCCGCACTGTGACGACGAGCCCCAGATACCCTCAGGCAAATGGGGAAGTAGAAAGGATGGTCCAAACAATTAAACGGCTTATTATAAAAGCTAAGGACCCCTATCTTTCGCTGCTAGCGTACAGGGACACCCCAGGGCCACTGGGAAAAAGCCCTGCAGAGCTTCTGATGGGCAGGCGGCTACGCACAACAGTCCCTGTCCCTCCCAAGAGCCTTCTGCCCCAGAAGGTGAGCCTGAAAAAGTTCAGAGATCGCGATGTAACCATCCGACAGCGGCAGCGTAGGTACTTCAATAGTCGTCATAGGGCTCATCCGCTGCCAATCCTCAAACCAGGAGCGGAAGTATGGGTGACGCGAGTCTTGCGTCCTGCACAACGTCCGAGGTCGTATGTAGTTAGAACTTCTACGGGTGTAGTTCTAGAAAGAAACAGGAAATTCCTGGTTCGCTTTGTTTCCCAGCAGAATGACTGCGAGGAAGGAGTAGGTAGCTATGAGTTTCCGCAGGCATATGATAGTCGGGTAGAAATGGAACAGGAAACTAATCCATCTAAACCGAAGGCACCTGCAGATCCATCCGATACCCCCTTGCCACAAACTAGCCCTCCTGCATATAGAACACGATTTGGCCGTCATGTCCGACCGCCAGACCGATATGGGTTCAATGACTGACTGTTATTTTGTTTTGAGCATTGGTTGCATCCATTAAAAAGTGTTCATCCTTTGTTGGTGGCAGTGCTAAGTTTGTTGCAAATGCCAGTGTATCTTTTCAGAGAAAAGGGGAGATGTGCTGATAGCGCCTGTGCCGCGTCTGAAACATTGTCTGTCCGTGACGTCACTGGTCACATGTGTGCGTGCTATATAAGATGCTGTTCGCGTGAAATAAAGGGTTGTTGTTATCGTGCCGGGATCGGGGCAAGTCTCAGTTCCTTCCTGCCCGCTGCCCGGCCGCGCTCGGCGTCCGGCCAGGGACCGAACGCGACACATACTTTATTTATAAGTTTAGGACAATTAATACTGGGATAAAAAAAAAAAAACATTGGGGCAATGTCGTCCTTACGAGCCCTGCAAGCTTAATGCTATACATATATATCAATCATTATCCCTTTATAGTTTTTCCTCGGTTTCTTTTTTTTTTTTTTTTTCCTTTTTTTTTCGCTTCTTTGATACCCTCCACATCCCACTTCTCGTAAAAACCTTCATGCTTGGCGCTCACATCTTTTAGCGAAAACCTCAAAGTATTTCACCATTCTACTCACTTCTTTTTTTTTTATTATTCTTTCTTTGAGGTTCATCTCCCGTCGCAAGTTGCTCGAACTTTACTCGCCGCTGTCAGGTTATTCTAACCAGCAGTGTCCACCTGGTTTTTTCATCACGCTGGGCGCTCCCATCTTTTAGTGAGAACAAGAAAAATAATTTTCTCACCACCTGCAGCAAACACGTTCCCCCACCTGTTTTCTTCTTTTGCTTAGCCCTCACATCTGTTAGCGAAAACCTCAAAGTATTTCACCATTCTACTGTCCTACATATTTACTCACTTCTTTTTTTTTTTTTTTTCTTTCTTTGAGGTTCATCTCCCGTCGCAAGTTGCTCGAACTTTACTCGCCGCTGTCAGGTTATTCTAACCAGCAGTGTCCACCTGGTTTTTTCATCACGCTGGGCGCTCCCAGTGAGAACAAGAAAAATAATTTTCTCACCACCTGCAGCAAACACGTTCCCCCACCTGTTTTCTTCTTTTGCTTAGCCCTCACATCTGTTAGCGAAAACCTCAAAGTATTTCACCATTCTACTGTCCTACATATTTACTTACTTCTTTTTTTTTTTCTTTCTTTGAGGTTCATCTCCCGTCGCAAGTTGCTCGAACTTTACTCGCCGCTGTCAGGTTCTTCTAACCAGCAGTGTCCAGCTGGTTTTCTCATCACGCTGGGCGCTCCCATCTTTTAGTGAGAACAAGAAAAATAATTTTCTCACCACCTGCAGCAAACACCTTCCCCCACCTGTTTTCGTCTTTTTTTTTTCCCTTCCAAGGTTGTTCCGCGGTTGCCTGTATTGTGTCTTGTACTGTATACAGATGACTCGCGGCGGCCGGTGCCTTGGGTTGATGGCCCATTGGGCCTAGCCTTCTCTCCGCAGCTGTGTGTGTATGTGTGTGTTGTGCGTGTCCAGCTGACTCACCTGTGTGTGCCCATATTGTTTGTATCACCTCTGGCCAACCCTATAAGAAGACAAACAAGAATCATGTACCATCAGTCTTGAGAAAGGCAGGGCTCCTGCCGAAACGTCGACTACAAATAAACTTGGAAACAGTATGAAGCAATTTTTCACTTTTATGTAACCTCTAGCAACCAAGTACGTCTATTTACTTATGCTAAATATATATATATATATATATATATATATATATATATATATATATATATATATATATTTAGCATATATATATATATATATATATATATATATATATATATATATATATATATATATATATATATATCTATCTATTGTGATGTACTGGGTGACAACGAAGTGAACAGTGCAGGAGCGACAGAATAATGCAATGCGTTCCAAGGAACAGCCGTGTTTCTGCTTGTTCTCATTTACAATGGCGCCGTCGACTAACGTCCGGGCAGACCCGTACCTCCCCGACGCGCTCCTTCTTCCAAGCTGCCGGGCAGTCCAACGGCCGGCTCACTCAGCGCCTGGGACTTCCATCCCGTTCGAGAACGGCGTCCATGCCTCCTCGGCGGATTCTGCCTTGGCCCTTCTGCCCTAAGACCTTTCCACCCTGCGGGAGGTATGAGCCTCTTTCACTGCACCGCTTGGCCGCGCCTCGCTGTCCTCTGGGTGCCCCGTACCGCCGGTACCGCTTCCGGAATTCCTTGATTTTTTGATGACGCGTGGGTTCAATTTGTCGACGCTGCTGCCCGGCGTTCCGCCTCGTCTCCAGCCGCCATGCTCGCCGTAGCGGAAAACCATCTCTACGGTGGCGCCCGCGCCTGGCACCTGCACGAAGGCCACCGCTACACCACTTGGTGGGCCAAGACCGCTGCCCTCCTTGCCGCCTTTACAACCTTGGCAAGTGCGTACGACGTTAAATTCCCGACGACGAGATCGCGGCACCAGGCTCCAGATGAGGACGTTTTCCTACACATTTACGACAAGGTCTGTCTTCTTCTGGCCTGCAATATCAAGTGGCCCACGCCTGCTGCTAAGCAATACATCGTCTACGCCCAGTCAAAACGTACTGCAGAAATAATGCAGAAAAAGCACCTGTTGTTTGTAGTTAGTCGTATTTTTGGCATGTCCTAATTGTGTTGCCTATCTTGTGTAGTATTTCTGTAGTCTGCGTTGTGTAGTGTTAGCATTTCTGTAGTCTGGCTTATGTAGCGTGTCGCATGTCTGTAGTCTGTCTTTTGGAGTGTTTCGCATATCTGTAGTCAGTATTTTGTAGTGTTGTCCTTCTGTAGTCTGTCTCCTAGTGTGTAGTATTTGTGTAGTGCGGTGCATTTCTGTAGTCTGCCTCGTCAAGTACTTGCTATTGATAAATAACATGCAGCTACGGAGCAGCAGTCCAGCTTTGCATTCCATGCATTCTTAAGTATCGCCATACATATCAAAACACCTTACTTGGGGCAAAAAATTTATTAGCACAATACTCCCGGCTGATGACTTTCCTTTTTTCCTGCTTGTGCGAGTTCAGCACGCCCTAGCTGAAGAAAAGGAGAAAGACTGTGAAACAGCAAGCACATAAGAAATACACGTAAACTTCGCAGAACTCGTAAGCATGCAGCGTGTCAACAAAATGTCACCTAGCTGTGCAGACCACTGCAGAATTTGGGAAACATCTGTTGACTGCGAAAACACATTTTACATGCACTGCATAGCTCGAATGAGCAATTATGAAGAAAACTACACCATTTTTATGAGCACAATATGCTTCTTTGATAACAGGTAGTTAAATCTCCTTTATCCTGATCTTGTTAATTTGGCAATTTGGTTAACTTGGACTCTGTATGGTCCTAGCAAAAGTGTGCATAGCTCCAATGGTATCCAATGCTTGTTGGTCAGAGGCACTTATTTGTCCACCAATTAATACAGCCCTCAGGCATTCGCAACTCCTAGATTTAGGCTATACAATGCTCGGCAGATCGGCGGTGCACGAGATGGATGAGTAGCGTTAGGAGTTTTTTCCTGCCTATTGGCTTGTAGTTTGCTGACTGCATTGCAACAGGCGATATTCCTTTTTCTCGCCTCTCACTGGCAACATATCAGAAGAGCTCGACAAGGAAGACAGTCGCCACACCCATGATGAGAATCATTACCTTCTACTGTGATGCTGAACAAATTATAACAGCCAACCACTTAATTCTGCCTACGCTGGACAGAAGAATCAAACGTGACCATGAGAAAATACTTACCGCCGCCGGTCACAGCCCTTCTCGCCAGGTACCTTGCCACCTTTTTGTGGCGCTTCTGCAGCTCATCGGCAAGGCATACCTTCACCTTGAGGTATTGCCACAAGGAATCTGCAAAATCAGGTAACAGATAATATCAGTGTGGTTAAATATCAATATTACAATCTTACTTGGTACAAAGCTACAACCACTCATTCATAATACTACAGTGCAGATACAACCTGCAAAGCAACATAGGAACAAAATGAAAGCAAGAACAATGCATGCAGCATCAATGATGGATACAACTCGACTATTGGCAGAATTACTGTAAGGGGACGGGGAATTATAACCATGTGGACGACAAAAAATTGAATGCAGTTAGAAATTGTGACACTGTATGCACTACATACTACAGAAGCTAGTGCAATATGGGTTGCAAGGTAAGTGTGCATCAATTATCGACATCATAAGGCTGGTACCTTCCAGTGTAGGACAAAAGTACTGCCCCACTAATTTTCAATTATCGCTGTTTTGCTCTACCTGCAGCCATCTTCCTTGCTTCAAGCATAATAACCATATCTCCCTACCAAATTCTTTTCTATTCACAGCTTACAATTTCCTCCTCTCTGAAACTGCTCCGGTACTCAAACTGACCATAAGTTTCTCTTATACCCTAGTTACTCGACTGGCTTAACCACGGTTACCGAACTTAGCCATGGTTAACCACCAATCGCGGTTCGCTACTGTTACACAGCTCACCGCCATTCTCGGTTACGGCAGCTATTGCCCATTACGTACAACAGCCGAAGCGGCGCAGTGATTGGCGGAATGAAGCTGCATTTACAAATATCTTATATATAAATGGTTCCCGGAGTGTCGTCCGATGAGGCATCAACAGCGTGGTCAAGCACCGGAAGCATCGTAACCGTTCAGGTTACGATTCAAAAACCGCAGATCACATGCTAAAAGCTTGCCAAACCTTCCGCTTTCCGAACATGTCATGATTCCGGGCCATTCTTTTGACAACATCACAGCCACAATATTGGATGGTTTTAAATGTCATTATGAAAGATAGGTTCGAGAATCCCTTTTAATCTACAAATTCAATGCAGTTACTTCTGGTCTCAATGAAAACCTAGGGAAAATATTCTTTTTCCCAAGACGCGTGATTAGTATTGAAGTGAAAGTGCATGACTATGTTTACGCTTTTACATGTATTTGCTTTTAATACAAAAGAGTGCTCCAGTAAACTTGATTTGAACTTTCTACCATGTCTGCATATAAAAATATCTTTTTCTGTATGTTTCACTAGCGACTGCGCCTCGTGCATTGGATTTTCCTTTTTTTGTGCAATAGATGATTATATAACTTGCGTATGATTCTTAGTAATATCTTAAAAGATGCAATATGCTTTAATCATTACCTTGTGCGCATGTAAGCGGACATTGTGTGGAATTATTTTGTATCTCCATGCCATGCCGAAAATGTACTGCATGAGTGCCACACGCGCCATTATGAAATTATATAACCTCTTTGACAATGTATTATTTGTGGTTGTACGCGTATTTTATTCTATTGTAATTACAGTGTTACTGCTTGTCACATGTCCTTCGATAGCGCATGTATTTAAGCGGAAAGCGTAGGCTGCTTTGAGCATTCCTTGACGAAGGCCGGGCCCAGCCGAAACGTCGGAAATAAACCGTTGTTTTCGTTTGTGCGCCCCTACCTCATCTTTTATATATTTATATATATATATATTGTGAGCCCTCCATGGATCTTCTTTCATTTGTACATACCATCATCATCTTCATCCGGCACGCGCTTGGGTTTTCTCCATCGGATTAAACGCTGACACAGCATACCTTGCCTTGCCGTCTCGACCTGGCCTTCTTTCACAATATATATATATATATTCTACTTTTTTTGTCTTCTAATTTGTGTCTAATTATCTTTCCCCTAAACAGATTACATTACTAATTTCTGTGATTATCCAAGTAAACATTAAAAAAAAAGACATAAAGTACCATCCCCAACGCTTTCCTTGGCCTCGCCGGCTGTTGGCTTCTTTCCTTCATATATATATGCCTTTGTCAGAAAGGCGTGGCGAGAAACAGACATGCAGGTGCACAAGTACGCACTTAAGGTTTGTCACTCTCACGGTAAGATCGCGCTCAGTGAACTAATCGTAATCAGCACATAACCTCAAGATCCACACACAAACGACACCTTCAGCTGTCGGGAAACATCAGAAGTAGAATCACATGCCTTACTTTTCCTTCTTTTATTAAAAATGCTTCTTAGACATTGTAGTCCACATGCTTCTTTTGTGCAAGGAAATCAAAGGAACCACGCTATGGTTCAGCCATGCCTTTCTGAAAAGCCATATATATATATATATATATATATAAAGCCATATATATATATATATATATATATATATATATATATATATATATATAAGAACGAAACCGGTAGTTGATCAAGAATAAAGTTAGACCAGTTCTGTTAAGAATGATTATCTTCAATCACCAGTAGTGTGCCTCTCACCATTGTTTGTACTGTGCGTCTGAGTTATTAAGCTTTTCTCCTTAACATTTGTGCAGGTTAACTGCCTTCTGCATGCCAGTTGGCTGCTGATGGATGGAAAAATTGATAAAGCATTTCAGAATCTGCAGTGCAGTAATGCCAAAGCACGGATGCTGCTGTTGGTTGCTTCTTGTGGTCTAGTTCACTAATTGTTTACAAATTTTAGTCATTGGTACTTTAAAATTATGCGCCAATTTCGTCCTAGCCCTTTTTCGACTCTACTTCCGGTTAGGTGACGTCACATCCGGGATGTCACATTGATTCACTCCTTTTTTACTGATTTTAGTCTTTGGTACTTTTAAATTGCGCGCCAATCCCTTCCTATGGCCTTTTCGGCTCTACTTCTGGTTGTTGACGTCACCTCCCTAACGTCACCGTAGCTGACTACCTTAATTAACTACTTTAGTTTTTGGTACTTTCAAACTGCGCCAATCCATTCCTAAGCTCTTTTTTGGCTCGATTCCAGGATGCGGGACGTCATACCTTGATGTCACTCTAATTGACTGTAAAAGCGGAGTTATACTCTGATGTTTTCGGCGCGCAGGCAAGCACCGGTCGAAGTCGGATACGTCAAGTCGGCGACGCCGCACTAGGCACGAAACCCGCTCCCTACAGTGAAACCCGTTCCTCCGCGGAGAGAGGCCTGCAGCTTGCCTGCAGCTGGACAGGCGCATGCGAAGCAGGCGAGAAGCAACGAGGGGAGAGGGTGCACGTGCAGCCTTCCCCGGCGCGACCCGCATAGAGGAAGAGATTGGTACCCGCGTGAAATGCGTCCGGATGCATTCGGCGCCGGGCGTCGTCGGACTACGCTGGAAGCCGCCGAACGCGCCGGCGTAGAGCGGCGCTGGAGTTTAGCAAGTCGCGTTTTGGCCGACGTGACGTTGCCGTGCCGCGCGCGCACGCGCGCGCTCGCTACGTCAGAGTATATCTCCGTCTTTAGGTACCGAAGAGCACAACAGATAGCGCGGGCCCCGATAGAACGCTGTGGCGAACGCCTAACATTGGCACTGCACTCGTGACAACAGGCGGGTCATGACAGGACTGCTCTGTTCTTTTCTTTCATTTTTTTTGTACACGGGGTTAGCGCGCTATCTCGACCTCGCGGGGGCAGGTGAGACGCTCATTCACTGCAAGCGCCCAATGGAAGGACGTGACCTAGGGCCGAGGACCAGAGCCACTGTGAAGCAATACTCCCAGATACGCCTAGGTGGCGCTGCTATGCCTTTCACCTGGGTCGTCGTCTGCACTCCTGCGCAAGCACGTTCTCGCAGGCTCAGCAAATGTAATTTATGAAGCGTACTCTACGCTAGTTTTATGACCTCTTAAAAGAAATCATGCAATGTTCCTTTTTTTTTTTTTGCCCCACAGTTCTTCGTCAGCGAAACTGCACTTGCGAATAGGACTATGGGGAGACATCGCGAAAAGAAGGATCCTTTACCACACACAGAAAAGCATTTATTTCAATCAAATAAGAGGGGAAAAAATGCTCAAAGCGCAGTTTACGTCCTCCTACTCAACTTCAGATGTTTTGCTCGCTGCCGCTTCACTAAAAGCGGACATACCTTTCCCTCTGGTGTAGTGAAGCCAGTCGGCAGCAGAGAATTCCGCAGGCACTTAATAAGGTGGGGAATATTTGAAACAAAATGTAAGTTTCTCTCATTGTTCACAGGGCGCTCCATCTTGCGGACAATATTTTTTGCTGATGCATGCACCCCGGCCAATCTCCACATCTTGCCGTTCCAAGCCGCTCCATCACATGTAATGTAATCCACAAACAAGCCCGCTTTTTCAGAAACGATGACCACTTCAACCATTATTTTAAGAGGATGTCACCTTTTATGTTACCTTTAATAGCAAAAACTCCGATTATTTGTTTCCACTTTCCAGTAAATGGTACAAACATCACAACCACGCCATGGTCATACTACATGTGTTTATCTTCGGGTCTTGTAAACGCGCCAAGGTCCACAAAACCTTGAATTTGTCCGGATGATGTGACACTGAATTTTCAGACAGCTTTAGCTCGTTCACAAGCAACCCGCCGTGCCTTTGAAAGACTGACATGCTAGAGGTCTTCTTGAAAATATCTACTACTTTAGGGTTGAAGCAATATGACGATTTGTGAGACCTCATGTACTTCTTAAGTGTGGTTTTGGTAGGCAAAACCAAGATATCATGCTTCCGGATATGGTGGTACAGTCGAGGGCTTTTTATTTTCATGAATATGCACTCGAGTATCCACTCTTGACGGTAGTGCACACCTTTCTTACTAGCCCTCCTTGCAGCTGCAAAGCACTGCCGTACACTTAGCTGTTGCTTGAGCGGCAAACTTTAAATGCTCTTGTCTAATGTTTTTTTTTTTAAATGCTTGCATTTTTCATCCGCATTTCTTCAAGCTGAGCAGCCAGTGTGCCTAATTTGGCAATAACCCTACAATTTCTTTGACTAAGAAGTCGCACTTTGGCTGCAGGTGTACTGCGCAGTCTTCTCCGCTTCATCTCACTCAGCCTTGTCAGCAAAGCCTTCCTTAGATACTTGCAAGATATGCGGGCTGTTCCTGTAAAGAGCAAAGACCTTAATGAAGATCTGTGCACAGGAGGTAACCTTACCAGTGCTAAATTAATTCATAAATAGCACATTCATTACATGCAGCATCGCAATAAGGGGAAATATGAAGCAGTGCACTTCATCGTTAAACTTCGAGAAATTCACATTTGAAAGAAAATTACAATTCTCACCTTTTGTTGTCACACCTCCTCTGCACTTCGTACTGAGGACACGTTCATCGGTATGCACCATTTGTTTCTCTAGTTCTTTCGCCAAGCGCACAGCAACGAAATCTGCTTGCTTGCCCACTCCTTTGCAAATGCATAGGGACTCGGCGTCAACCAGCACACGTTTCGCTTCATCCATAGTGCAGCAAGCGTTTTCCGAGATAAGAGTCCTTCGGCAGCATGGTCTACAAATTACCCCATCCGGTTCGCTACCACAGTTCACAAAACAGTCTT
The DNA here is from genome assembly GCF_055883805.1 of Amblyomma maculatum. NCBI lineage: Eukaryota > Metazoa > Arthropoda > Arachnida > Ixodida > Ixodidae > Amblyomma > Amblyomma maculatum. The sequence continues at coordinate 408,560 of NW_028146745.1, forward strand.
CTCGACGACGACAGAGTGTGCATCGCTATCGTATGAAGCCTATAAGTAGGCGGCACCATCATAATTTGGGAGTTTGTCCATAGCCCACTGATCAGTCGGCTTGGGCACATTCTCAATGCAAAATGGAACTATCGACTCGGAACATTCGTCCGGTTCGTTGGATTGCGGCGTTGTGCTGCTGCCGTACATTTCTTCACATAATTTTTTTTGCGCCATTATGTTTCGCAGCTTCTTCACATCGTCTTTTCGGTAGCGGTCGTTTACGAGTGGGCTCCTTCGAAAAATACTTTGGAAGATTCGGCGAAATCGTGGGCTCGGCGTCAGACGAAAGCGATGGCTTCCCACGCGGAAAGCGCACCTCTTTTCCATCAATCACATGCACATAGTTTCTCAAAATGTACTTATCCTCGAAATGCAGCTCACAAACAGCGTCAGTCACCTCTAAGGCCTTGTCAGCGCGATGAAGCTGCGCTTTCAAATTCTGCGCTTGTCGCCGTCATCCGGAACTCCAAATAAAGAAAGTTTTGGCGAGGTTTTAGTGCCACTATGCCCCGTCCTGCAACCAGGCGCTAAGTAGTTCCTTCGTCGAGGCTTCATTGTGACGAAAAAACACAGCACATTGCGCTAATATAGTCCGTGAACAACGGAGCACAACGAAGCGTAAACACACCAGCAACGCAAACACGTGGAGACTCAAGCCGGCAAGCAGCCGCGACGCCGCGGCCAAACCGCCAGGAGAAAGTAGCAGCAGCGCCGCCGAGCGGCAGCTAGAGTACGTCTTCTGGGATTTTCGCTTCACGCGCGCTGCCTGAAGGCGCCTGCCCTCGTCCCACTACCCCTATTCTAGTACACTATAGACGTGACCCTAGGGGTTTTGCCAGTTCATTTTTTATGAGAGAGAGGGTTTAGTCCTCTTCACGTTGAAGCGACGCTGGACGTCGGAACTAACCAATCAGGTTGATGTTGGTTGTGATTCGTCGTTGCGGAAATTAGGGCCGGACCTAAAAGGGTTAAAACCGAGCCCGAGGGCACTGTCCGGCTTTCCGGAGTAAGTTTTGATGATCGGCATCGTCGGCTATGCCGAGGTGGGAATATTTCCCTTTTAGCAGGTTCCAACCTGTATCTCTGCTGTAAATGTTGTAAATATTTGCTGTGTGTATAAAATTTAGTTTTCTTCTCGACAACTCCTGCCCTCAAGTTTTCGCTCATACCGTCTCCGACAGGGCGTCCCTAGCGCAAGGAACTTCCCCTGCAACATGGTATACCGTCTCTGACGGCGCACCCCTGGTGTACAGGGCTAAAGAACCACAAACGGAACTTCACTGGCGCAGTCGCAGGATGTCTCTACGGGCCAAGTACAGACAAAGTAACACAGCGGAGAAGACGGAGGAGGTGCAGGCGGCGAGAAGCTGCAGCAAAGGAGACCAGAAGAGACGTCGCAGCAGTGACTACTAGAGGGACCAGGGACGCCGGACTGCAGTCGGTTAGGAAGCGCAACACGTCGGTCAGCGGCGGGTCTACGCAAGTAGGCAGCAACGCACCCAAGGCGCGAGGCGAGCGGCAGCGCATCGCAGGCTCCACTGAAGCTGGCGGCGGACATTGACACCAGAGAGAGCGTCAAAGGGGATCAACACATCGACAAAGTGAGTTTTCCCTGTCCCATTGTTCGTGTCTCTGTCTGCGTTCGAGCCGGTGGGGCAGTTTTAAGGGTGTATGGTTCCGCATGAATAATTTCCGAGTTTAAACCTCGGTAGAGGAAACAACCAGAAATGGATACAAGGCTAATTTTGGAAGCGGAACAGGCGCGGTTGAAGGAGCTGCAGACAGAATTGCGGAGACAAAAAGGAGGAAATGAGCATGCTCGATTTGGACCGCGCGATTGAAATTGCTATAGCGGTTTGCAATGAAGTTGATCGCAAGATGGCTGTGGCAACACGGTGGTGGAGAGCAGCGGGCGCCGAAATGCCCAGCATAGAGCCACTAGGTATACCACTTGATCCGGAAGACAATTGCTTATTAAGCACGGCAAGCACGGGCCAAGAAAAGACCAGCAAGGTTAACTTGAACAACCATTCGGGTCGCAGGGGGACCTTTTCGATGTAGAAAGGAGCAGAAAAGGCCGGAAGCGAGGTTAGACCTCCGCAAGGCCTCGAAAACAGTGCAGCTTTACCGCCGCCTTGGGAGGCCAGCAACGAAAACGAGCTTTGTGGCCACAACAGTTATGATTTCATTCGAATGCCTGTATGCTCTACGAGCGAGGACACTGTCGTGATCGCCAACACGTCAGGGAGGTGCAAGGAAAACTAGCAGGTAAAAGAAAGTACATCTTTCTACGAAATCGATAGCTCGGCGGAAGAAAGTTGGATGTAACGAAACTGCCTCTGGGCCAATGATTTCTCATTCAGAAGAAGCGGCTGTTCGGGTAAGCTGTACCGATGTTACCACATCTGGGCCAGTTATTGCCCATTTCGATGGAGTAAATCTTCAGCACAGCTTTATCGTGGGCGCTAATCCGGTGTTTTCGGACGTGAATGGCGCGATACCGCAGACGCAACCTCGGCCGGGGACGAAAACGCGTGTTTCGGTGCACGTGAAACTGACGAGGACGATGGCTCTCAGAGCAGCGAACTTCCCGAAAGACTAGCTAGTATTCCTGACGACAAGAGCTCGTCCTTCAAGGCAAGGAAGGGCGAAGGTCGGGTCGCGCCGAACTCAGAAAGTGCCGCACAGCGGTCGAATGCGCACGAAGGTAGTCCTAACGCGTCGATCGAAGGTGGGGTAGCAGCACCCGACAAGCTTGAACCTGATTGGGTTCCGTGCACACCGCGGAGCTGGGTAGACTAGTTGTCATGTGCCCTGCATGATTCGGTGTTAGAACCTGCGGGTTTTCCGGGTATTTTAGATCTGGGAGGGCACGAGCCATCGAGTGTTCACTCTGTTGAGATTGCAGCCCAAAACATCGCACGCCGGCTCGAGCGCACATAGCGGCAGGGGGTGCGACCGGGGAGACTCAGGTTGGCATTCGTGGACGAGACACTTTCGCTAAAGAGTGCTGAAGTATTGCAAGTGTGCGTGTATACATGTGGGTGTTCGCGAGGATAATCGTGGTGCGCGAACACGAGAACTGATGCCTGCGCATGAACTTGGACTTTCTGTGAGGCGCAACTTGTGCCCGCAAATCGTGTGTTTGTGTGAAGCGATCACTCTAACATTCGAGTTTTGTTTTGCTTTTTATGTTTGTGAGCATGATATTTTGTTAGTCGTTCTTGTGTCCTCCCAATATGTGAGTATTGTTTGTCCGTATGTAGTGTTGTTTGCGTTGTGGGCGCATTTGGGCAGTAGCGCTAGGCTTCAGAGGTCCATTGAAGGAATTAATTCTAAACGGCGCCATTGGGCCCCGTGTAGAATCTTAGAAGGGGCGTGTAAGAGACCTACGGGCACAGCAGATCAGCGCGGGCCCCGATGGAATGCTGTGGCGAACGCCTAAAAATGGCACTGCACTCGTGACGACAGGCGGGTCGTGACAGGACCGCTCTGTTCTATGTAGTCTACTCAAAATGACACAGGCCTACATCATAAGTCGCATATGTTATGCCACAGCTTTTCTTAATCTCAAAAAGACAGAACGTGAAAAAATCGACGTCATAATTCGAAAATGCGTCAAAGGCGCACTAGGCCTCCCTGTCTCCACATCAACAGAGAAGCTGGAGAAAATGGGGATCCATAATACATGGCAAAAGCTCGCTGAAGCTGTCAGAATCTCTCAACTGGAAAGACTAAGTCAGACGGAGACAGGCAGAGCCATCCTAGACTGGGTCGGACTCCAATCAGACAGAGGCCCACAGACGAAAACATCTATCCCACCCAGCATAAGGGAACGCATTCTGGTACCGCCCTTACCTCGAAACATGCACCCAGACTACAACAAAGAACGCAGAGAACACAGAGCCAAAGCCATCGCTGAAAGAATGAAACGCAAAGCAGTGGATGAAGTTGCTTATGTAGACGCATCATGCGAACGACACGGAGCAGCTGTCTCGGCCGTAGTAAATGGAGAAGGTGCACCTAAAATTGCGGCCTCAACACGCACTCGTGACATTAGTAAAGCTGAAGAGGTCGCAATAGCGCTCGCATGTACTGGTACACAGGCCAAAACTATAATTAGCGACAGCAAAACGGCTGTCTGGAATTTTGCAACAGGACGGATCTCAGAGGAGGCCAAAAAGATTCTTCTCACAAATCCCATCACTAGAACCATATCCACCATATGGATACCAGCACACGAATCTGTCCCTGGCAACGATGCTGCGCACCTGCTGGCCCGAGATCTCTACCACCGGGCAGCGGTAGAATAGCCCGAATGCAAGGGAAATAAAGATTGGGCTATCACATACAATGAGATCACAGAATCTTACAAATTAGATCGAAAAGTATACCCTCCCCCAGATCGGTCTCTCACTAACAATGAAGCACGCATCTGGAGGCGATTACAAGCCGATAACTACATCTGCCCTGTCTGGGTTTTCTTAACACAGACCGGGGAGGAAGAAGATTCTAAATGTAAAAATTGCGGACAAAAAGGCACGCTAGATCATATAATATGGCAATGCGCCGATTCCCCAGGCGCGGGCATTAACATTGATAGTAGAGAAGCCTGGGAGGTTTGGCTGCGGAGCGGAGATCACACCGTTCAGTGGCACGCGACCCGCCTGGCGGCTGAGGCCGTGAAGATTGCTTGTAACCTCACCTGACCTCAGCCTGCGGGGCCCTCCTGACCCAGCTCCCCGGCCTGCGTGCCGGGGGCGGGAGATGAAGGGCTCCTTTTCGGTGGAAATAAAGTTTTCATTCATTCATTCATTCATTCATTCATTCATTCATTCATTCATTCATTCATTCATTCATTCATTCATTCATCTATTCTTTCCTTTCCTTTTTTTTGTACACAGGGTTGAGCACGCTGTCTCGACCTCGCGGGGGCAGGTGGGACGCTCATTCAATGCAAGCGCCCAATGGAAGGACGGGACCCTAGGAGTTTTGCCTTTCCTTTTTTTTATGAGAGCGAGGGTTTAGTCCTCTTAAAGTTGAAGGGGGCGCTGGACATCCGAACGAACCAATCAGGTTGATGTTGGTTGTGATTGGTCGTTGCGGAAATTAGGGCTGGACCTAAGGGGGTTAAAACCGAGCCCGACGGCACGGTCCGGCGTTCCGGATTAGGGTTTGATGCTCGGCATCGTCGGCTGTACAGAGGTGGGAATATTTCCATGTTAGCCGGTTCCAACCTCTATCTCTGCTGTAAATGTTGTAAATATTTGCTGTGTGTATAAAATTTAGTTTTCTTCTCGTCAACTACTGCCTTCAAGTCTTCGCTTATACAGTCTCCGATGGGGCTTCTCTGGCGTAAGGAACTTCCACTGCAATACGGTATACCGACGGCGCACCCCTGGCTCACAGGGCTAAAGAACCACAAACGGAACTTCACTTTGACTTGTTTAATTAATTATTTTATCATTTGACACTTTCAAATCTGCCGCCAAGGCATTGGCTATTAAGACAATTTTCGCCTTTCCTTTTAAGTTTTTGGCCTACAAATAATTACCTGATTAAGTTATAGGCCAAATTATTCTTTCAGATGCAACATTACTTCACCCTCTATGGTTTGACACTACCTATTAACCTCTACCGCTTCTTCATTACGCAGAACTGCTGAGGAAATGATTTTGCTGATGCGGTCTGTGGACGCGGCCTGCGGACATAAATCTGTAAACATATCGAAGTAATGCTTTCCCATTAATAAATGTTTACAATCACAACTGCTCACTTTCATTGCTTTGTAAACGCAACTTCATAGGCAGCGCGAAGAAGCACGAGCGCGATTGCGCTCTGCTGCTTTTTGCCACTGACAAGATGGCCGCCGCCCTATCGGCGAGGCTTCACTCTCCCGCATAGGCGCGTATGGGCGGCTTCCACTACAGTAAGTTTTATATATCCTCCTTGGTGAAATCTCATTATTTTTGGGAATGTATTTGCAAAATATTTAAGCTGCTTTGACCACATTAACCATATCCTTATATATATATATATATATATATATATATATATATATATATATATATATATATATATATATATATATATATATATATAATGCTGTTGGTCTGCGCTTCCGCCAACGGCATTTACTGCCTGCTGAGATAATGAAAAATGTATTTGATTTTTATTCATTTTCATCACACATACTGCAATGTTTTATGGTGTACATATGCACCAAAATCTTAAAAACACATAATTCACTGTTTTCATAAAGGTGCATTAAGTTTGTTGTTTGTAGAATGTTAAAAATACGTATTGTTTGAATGTGTCATAATTAAAATTTTTCAAGAATGCTATAAACAAAAATCAACAGTTTTACTTTACAGGAAAGTTGAAAGGAATTTTCTCTCAATCGCTGAAACATATATCGAGAGGCCGTTGTTTTATGACTGCGTTTTGATTCTTCGAGTCACCCTCATATACGCCCAAATGATGTGTCGCAGATTATCCGGCACCAATTAGTGTTATTGGCGCCGGATAGCTTTCATTTCGTGCGCTGCAGAATGCCGCAGAATGTCTCATTTAAAAAGAAAATTCGGTCTATTGTTTAAAGTCTGAGAACACCCTTTTACCATCCTCTTGCTAGCCACAAAACCAATGCAGTGTTTCTTATTATGTTCGTAAAAGCTTTCGTATGCCTTTTATTACTTTGTTCGACAATAAAACATGCTAAAAAAACATATGTTACTGTTGCGTTCAAAATTGAATGAAATTTAGCTTTTTTTCTCTGCATTTGCACATTATATTGCTTCTCTTTGTTGTGCTTCCAACCTATCAATTAAAAACGATGTGCAGGCTTATTCAGGAGGCTTTAAATTCTCCTTTCTCGCTCCTCGTGGTCTTATTGTACCAAGTATTACATGTTACATGTCCAATAAAATTCCAACCTCAAAGTATCTCACATAAATCCGACTAGTAGGATATCGCGCGTTTTTCGCTGTTCATTTATCCTGACGCCAGCTTTGGCTGCTTCGTTATTCCCATAATATTCTTTGTTTCCCATGTAAACGCCTGTTGCTTAGAGCTGCGGATTTTGTATCAAAGGCCTCGGGCCTTTTATTGAGAACAAGGGTCTTTATGGCCAGGCAGGAGGCATCCGATAATCATAGTCGGCTTGTGCTCTAGTCGCTCTCGTTCCTTCCAAATATTGCGAGCCAGGGTTGCGATGAGGGTCATCCAGTTTATAGTAATAACGACCGCCGCCGCTCTATCAAATTCTCTGTAACCAAACAAATTTTCAAAGTCGGTAGAAACTGACAGCTGCAGTTATTCGCTCTACATCACAAATGTGCTCTTTATTTTGAGGGGGCCATTGGCACGAATCCGCACTGTAAAATCTACAATTTTCACTCGAGCGGGAATAAAACGCAATAATTGCTTTTAAACGTTCGCGGATTCTGTGGAAAGCCGCGACCTGAACGCACCATGGGGCCCTAATCACGTATGCAGCTTCCCTGGTCTTTCATATGTCATCACGAAAACTCTTGGTCGCTCGCTGGCAGAGGCGTGAACCCGTGTCTCGAGGCGCCGGTTTCATATTCCTGCTGGAAACGCTATTGGTACTTTTTGAAAGTTGGAAAATAGGGCTCGGGGCATCAAAAAATATCGAATTACGGGCGTGTCTGCAGTGGCACGCGTACCCACACCACTGCCTTTAGGACTTAAATAAAACTGCCGATGGGTGCAGGCGGATACATCACGGATACTCTACTTATGCATCCGGGGTATATCTGCTGTTTAACTTAAAACGTAGTTTGTGATAATTGTCAAAAGTTGCAAGGAAGCTCGGATTGTCGATAGTCCTAATCATTAGAGCATTCAAAATTCAGTCACAAATACACAACTCCTGTGTTTTAGGAGGGTGCCTATGTAGCCTATATCTCATAATAGCGACGGATTAACATGAGCGTGTTTTTATTTCTTTTATTGTGAAGCAAGTTTGCAGGTCTGACATGCAAAACAGGAGTCTGAGAACAGGCTTAGCTGCCAGTGTTCATTAATGAGTGGCTTTGTAATTCTCTCTTCATAAGTGTAGCGCGCCCACTAATTCAAATGCACGTTCTCTCCAGGCTAACTTTTCTCTCTTTACTGATACATGAAGGAATAGTAAAAGGAAATGGAAGTTGCCCTACCTTCTCCCTCCCCACCATCCATCGAATCTCGAGGTAGGTCTGTACTCCGCCAACGCATTGCCCCGCGTGCAGCTTCCCTGAGATGCTCGGAAAGCAATGCATTATGATTCTTGACCGCAATACATTTAAACAATGCATCACCAGAGTCACGTGTAAACAGTAATGTACCAAAGACTTCTGCAATGCTCCTGGTGAAATATTAACGGACTCAAATGAGTCGCTAGCGAAAGCGACCTCGTATAAGGCACCAGCGATAATTGTGTCAGCTAATGTTTCATAATGCACCAAACGTAATCAGTCGCTGCGCCGAGGTCTTTATATTTTTCAGAGCGGTGCTTTTTGTTTCCCCTTTTTAGAATATAAATATATCCAATACTGGGTCGGTGCAAAAGCATGTTGTAACTGATTATTTTTTTTTATTTTGGTTTGTTCGGATTACTGCGGTAGCATCATTTTTTGCGAATGTTTGCCGCTTATATTTTGAACTCTTCGCGTTAAGCCGAAGGGAAACTGTTTTAAAACAGGCCCATCAAATGAACGACCATATCTGTTTATTAAAGAGGCTTGTGCATTGTACGCGAGTACCCATGTGGTTTCACATCGTGTAATGAATTAGTTGATTATTTGCATGTGAACGATCCTTTAAAAAGTTTTACAGTGAGCTCCGTATGACATCTGTTGGAAATATGAAAAAAGATTGCCTGAATATTGCCAGTCTGGTACGCAAGAAGTGTGTTCACATAGCGACACGTATACCGACTAGATCTTCAATGCATGGAAAATTATTTATGCCAAACGAAACGTAAAAGCTGATGCTTTTACGCTTCATAGTACTTGTAGTCATTAGCCATTCGCCACTCAAGATATAAATACTGTTAGGTTATTTTGAAGGAAACTGTCACTCTAGAGCTTTAAGAAGCAGTTGAAAACAAAATGATATCTTCAATGACAAAAATTAAACTCGTTGGCAATTAGCAATGGTTAAGGTGTGCTGGGAAATTTTGGCATGCTTACAAATTTTCATGCTAGGAAAATTTCGCTCCAATTCTGTAGTAGTTGTTGAGTGAAGGGATTTGCCGAGCTTGCGCATTTTATCTCTTTTTATACAGCACGCCGTCTGGTCAGGGGGAAGCATTACTAGAGCACAACAATGCAGGTTAAGTCACTTACCAAGTCAAAAATTGAAAATGACTTTCCATGTTCCATACGAGGCCCTTGTTCACAAGAGGACTGTCACAGAAAAAAGGAACGGTTATATATGCTTCAGTATGCTCCGCAATTCTTTACCGCAGAGATAATGAAGCGTGTCCTGACTCTTGTTCAGCGTGTTGGCTGCCGTCTGGATGATTAGGGATTCTAAGTGTAGTCTTGCCGATGAGTTACTTTCGGCTGCCAAGATTGACGCTTCATAGCACCCTATTTCGTGGCCGGTGGACAGCCCGTGCTCTACAATTGCAGTCTTTGCTGCGCGCTTCTTTCTTACATCGGCCTGGTGCTTCTTTATGCGTCACTGATTGTTTCCAGTTTCCCCAATGTAGACGCAGGGACAGTCGCTGCTTGGTATTCGGTAAACAACCCCTGGGAACTTGGCATGTGGTAGCGGGTCCTTCACATTCACAACTTCGGACCGCAGCTTATTTGTTCGCACGTCCGCAATGTGCACTCCGTATTTTCAGAAGATACAAGAGAGGGCCTCGGTGATCTGAGGCACGTAGGGAATCGCAGCGCGTTTCATTTTTTTTTGCTAACAGCTGTTGTACTCCTGTCAGCGACGCATAAAGGAACACCAGCCGATGTAAGAAAGAATTTGCAATTTGTTGAAAGTGAGCTTCATAAACAATGCGTGCTTGCAGAACTATTCGCTCTAGTAGCCAGAACCATCCAATGTAGCAGAAAATCTTCTACTAACGTCAATGTTTGAGAGTTTGCTTTTGTCTAAAAGAAAAGCCGTCGGTGACCCTGTTTCACCAAGCAGGGTCACCGACTGCATCTCATCAGCCTATTTCAAGAACTTAATTTAAAGGCTTTCATTTAATGGTCATGCAAGCAGGATGAAGGCACCATTTAATATCGCCGATACAAATACCGATTCGTTGGGAACCGTGATCTTTCAAATAAATGATCCAACCACTTCATTCAGGCGTATCGCAAATTTTCTCTTTTTCAAAACTTATGTTACAAAGCCGCGCTCTCCGAGAGATTAAAGTGCAACATGTCAGTCGAGTTCAGGGTGGCCCTACGACTCAACTCGTTTGCGCATTCAGTGTCCATTGCTACAACAGTGCTAGCATTGTGGCTGTGAGTAGATGACAAAATTCTGATGACAAGTCATCGAAACAGACCTCTGTGTCTAATAATAACTGAAGCCAATTTGTGCTAGTGATACAAACTGGGCTTCTCAAGCGGGCACGGAAGTCGTGTGGCTAGAATTTTCTCTTCAGCCTTGCTTGCTCATTGTTCCTGTCAAACGGCAGTTTGTAAGTTGGCTAGAATAATTGAAGGCTTTCCTTCTTTTGACTGGGGATCATAGCAGCGCTCTACCAGCTCTCGGGCAAGACACATTCAATAATTTATTGTGTAATGAGCCTATAAATAAGGTAGTGCCGCGCAAATAGATTCCTGTAAAGCTTATAATGAAGGTTGTCTACGCTGGGCGCCCATTGCTTTCACATCGTCTATTGCAGCTTGTACTCAGGCATAGAGAATGTTATTGGGACTAAGTCCGCGCAGGCAGCAGATGGAAAATGACATTTCCGCGAAACCTTCAAAACTGTATTTTGTTGTTTTTTAACAGCCACCAGCATGCGGCCTTATCACTGTGATTCTGGCACGCGTATCAATTCTGAATCCAGTGTTTGTTCATGCTCGTTGTCGCGATACGACGCGTTATCATTTTCTTTGTCGCGAACGATGCGCCGAGATCTGTCTCGAAGATTCCGACCACTTACGTATGTTTCTCGCAACGTTCCAGGTTGAGATAGTAGCAGTTTGCGACGTTATCTAGATTGTTCTGAGCAGCATTTGAATTGAACGTTGACGAGTATGACGGGCATTCTTTGTTCGACGATCGACGAGCACGTTTGTTGCTATCGCCGCCGCCGAATTGCTTAGTTGTTTTGCGGGCGCAAGTCAGCCCAATAAAGAGTTTCTTCGGTGCAAACACCGACTGTTCATTTGTGTCATCACCCTGGTCGCCACCACGTGACATCTGGTGGAGGTGCTGCCCTTGATTCTTAAAGCGAATACCTCAGCCTTGTTCCTGTCGCCCTGGAAGGCCAGCCTACAGGTCGCCGAGCCAGCCGTCGACTCCAAGGCCTACAACTCGAACGCGGTTTGCTGCCTGACCCCGCTGGACTCCGGAAGGCATCAACTTTGGAAATGACCCAGTCAACAGCACCAGTCGTGTCCGTGCAGCCAAGGGAGCCTCCAATATTCAAAGGATTGCCCATTGAAGATGCGGAAGACTGGACTGACTGTTTTGACCATGTGGCAGATATCAACGGCTGGAACGACGCCGCGCAACTCAGGCAAGTCTATTTTGTTCTTGAAGGACATGCCCGAGTTCGGTTCCAAAATCATGAGGCAGCTATGAAGGATTGGGAGATTGTGAAGGAAGCGTTTTTGGCTGCCTTTTCAAGTGTCGTCCGAAAGAAAAGAGCACAGGCCTTCCTCCAGTCAAGACTTCAACTCCCTAACGAGTCTGTCCTGGCGTACATTGAGGAGTTGAAGCGCCTGTTTTGCTGCGCCGACCCCAACATGACCGAAGGTGAGGGCGTCAAATTTTAATGCATGGGTTTAAAATCGCTTTTTGCTGGTCCTCTCCGAAATCCGCCAAAAACCGTGGCGGAGTTGAAAACGGAAGCGTCTACCATCGAGAAGATGGACACCCGGATGCGCCACTACGAGCGACCATTTCAACAGGATACTCAAGCCACTACCCAGCGCATCTGCAAGCTTGGAAAATCTTTGGGACCTCATCCGGGAGATCGTGCGAGAGGAGCTTCGCCGATTGCTGCCATCATCACAAAAACTCCAGGTGGCGATGCTCGCTGACGTCGTACGTCAAGACGTCCAGCAGGCACTGGGCGCTCCTCAAGCAACGTCTCCGACGGCTTCAATGCATGAATCAGCAGCGATGAACTACGCTGCTGCATTACGTCATCCTGCACCCCTATGCGACCTCCCAAGCCGACGCGACCTTCCCAGGCCTCGTCGCTACCATCCTGTCCCCAAAAGCCGCCCCTTGGCCCCCGCGCGCCAAGTCTAGCAACGAGTCCAAGCCCCAGGAAATGCGACACCTGGAGAACATCAAACAACCGACCGCTCTGCTTCCATTATGGTGAGGCAGGACACATCCTCCCTCACTGCCCGTACAGACGGATCGCCTCCATGGTTTCGCTGTCGATGCCCCACGACCCCGTCCTGGCGAGCGACCACAGCAAATCAACGACTTCCTGCGCAGCGGAGAGCACTCGTCGCAAAGGCGTCTGTTACGCTCCCCATCGCCGCATTATGCCCGATTTGCGCGCCGGGCCGCGGTTACTTGCAAGGACGGTCTCCTAGCCCCCGTAAGGGAAACTAGAGGCAGCAACCTTAGGAGGTTGGGTTGCTCAACGGCGAAAAGACGAAGATCCACCGCCGCCGATGACCACTAACGACGACGCAGCCATTTCATTGCCGCTACACACGACGACATCGCCAACAACACGACCAAAGTGCAAGCGAGCACCGCCGCCCAGCGAAGTAGCAACGGTATGCCACGGCCATGACATGAAGAAAAAACTGAGCCGAGATCGGACACCAAGGCCCACGTGCAATGCTAGGAAGCGAATAAGCGACCTTGAAGTTGATGTCGACGGTCGCAGTCACTGCCCTAGTTGACACCGGAGCTGACTATTCAGTCATCAATGGAGCCTCAGCCTCTCAACTCAGGAAAGTTGCCACCGCTTAAGATGGCCCGCTGATTCGCACCGCAGGTGGCGATGAAGGGATTAATCCATCGGGACGATGCACTGCAAGAAAAACCATAAATGGGCGTATTTACCCTATCAGCTTTGTGGTCTTGTAGCAGTGCTCCCAAGACGTGATTTTAGGCATGGGCTTCCTAAATGAAAATAGGGCTATCATCGACCTCCGATCCAAGCTCTCTGCAGACAAAGTCATACCTGCTACGACGACGTCGATGCAACATGTCGCTGTAAAGATCCTAGACAGAGAATTGACCGTGCCGCCCCGATCAAGCGTTGCAGTCAGCTTAGATGGCGCAGACATCGAAACCGCTGAACGCATCGTGGAAGGAAATTTTCTATTGCTCTTGGAACGAGGTGTCGGCATCGCAAGAAGAGGCATCGTGAAATTCCGGAGAGGACAAGCTCAGGTGCTGGTAACAAACTTCAACAAAGAATACCAGCATCTCAACAAGGGCACGACGATCGCTTTTCTCGACAAGTTAGCGGACCTCAAAGACGTATTCGCCCTCCACGACCAACCACTGGAAAATGCACCGGACCAATTCCGTCAGACCAAATTTGACATCAACTCGGCATTGGCCCACAGCAGGAAACACCAGATTCGCAGTCTTCGAGGTTACAGGGAGTGCTTCTCGTCATCACCGAAGGTACGACAAACACCACCGCATTATAACGGACGAACACGCTCGACCTCTGCGCCAAAGCCCTTATCATGTATCGCCGCTAGAACGCCGGGCCATTCGCCATCAAGTTGAGAAATGCTGCGTGATGATGTAATCCAGCCATCGAACAGCACCTGGGCGGCACCAGTCGTCTTGGTGAAGAAGAAAGACGGCACACTTCGCTTCTGCTTTGATTACCGCCGCTTGAATAGCACAACTAAGAAGGATGTCTACCCGCTTCCCCGCATCGACGACGCTCTCGACCGGCTCTGCAATGCAAGGTACTTCTTAGGGATGGATTTGAAGAGCGGATATTGAGGTCGACGAAAGAGATCCCGAGAAAACCACATTCATTACACCGGACGGCCTTTTTGAGTTCAATGTGATGCCATTTGGCCTCTGCTCCACACCAGCCACGTTTCAACGAGTAATGGACACAGTCCTGGCAGGCTTGAAGTGGCAAAATTGTTTTGTGCATTTCGATGACGTCTTCTCGTCAAACTTTGAAGTCCACCTAAAACGACTGCAGACAGTGCTGGAAGCCATCAAGTCATCGGGACTAACGCTAAAAGCAGAGAAGTGCCGCTTCTCCTACGAAGAACTGCGGCTACTAGGTCACATCGTTAGTAAGGATGGTGTTCACCCAGACCCTGAGAAAGCAGCTGCAATCGCACAATTCCCACCGCCTGTCGACAAGAAAGCTGTGCGCAGATTCCTTGAGTTGTGCGCCTATAATCGACGATTTGTCAAAATCTTTTCGCGCATCGCCGAACCGTTGACGTAGCTCACAGAGACTGACGAACCTTTTAAATGGGAAGCACCGCAAGGACAAGCCTTTGACGAGCTCAAGCGCCGCCTGCAATGCCCTCCTGTACTGGGCCCCTTTGATGAAAACGCCGAGACCGAAATTCACACCGACGCGAGCAGTGTGGGCCTAGGAGCCGTTCTCATCTAGAAGAGTGCCGGAAAGGAGAAAGTAATCGACAATGCATGCAGGTCCTTCACAAACGCCGAAGTCAATTACTCGACGACCGAAAAGGAGCCCCTCGCGATCATCTGGGCCAGTTATAAGTTTCGTCCATACCTATACGGCCGAGCATTCAAGGTGGTAAGCGACCATCACGCGCTCTGCTGGCTGGCTAATTTGAACGATCCCTCTGGTCGCCTTGACAGATTGAGCCTACGACTTCAAGAATTTGACTTCACTGTAGGCCTATAAGGTAGGGCGGAAGCATTCCAATGCAGACTGCTCATCGTGCGCTCCTCCTGTCTACGCGCCCCCGAAGGACGATGACGACGAAGCCTTTTTGGGACCGGTAAACACCAGGAGTTTCGCAGAACAACAGCGATCAGACCTTGAGTTGAACGCGCTAGCCGATTCAACTCAAGCCGTGGCCCCGGGGTCGAGTACCCGCCTCGGCTACGGGAGTTAGTGGGTTCGACTCCCATTGCCGGCCGGACACCCACCGGTTTTCTCAAATGGGTACAAGCCACGGCCCGGCCTAGTGCTCGGCTTACCAGGGCTCGTGGCTTGGAAAAGGAGCCCGCGCCTTCTAAGCCCAACTGTGTAAGCAGTAAAAGAGTCGTGGCCCAGTTGTTAGGGCGTCCGTCTCGGCTGCGGGAGGTGGTTCGTTCGAAACCCGCCGCCGTACACCCACCGGTAAAAATGGGTACAAGCGTCCCCCGGCCTGGCGCCCGGCTCTCACAGGGGTGTGCGCTTGGAAGAGGCTCCGCAAACCCCGCTGCGCTCCTTCTGGGGAAAAATAGTTTCGAACACTTCAGCCTGCAAAGGTGGTTCGAGTTACCGTGTTTCACGGGGTTCAAAACTGAAAACGAGTCGTGTCCTGCACACGCGAAAACTCAGAAAAGCCTTGTTTCAAGTGCGAAACGCTTTAAGCCAGCGTGTCGACTGCATTGATCTCTGAGAAGTGAACTTCATCAGTGACAGTGAACCTTTACGTCTTTCGACACGCTGGCTTAAAGCGTTTCGCATTCCACTGAAGAGCAGTGAACCGATTGAATGTCTGCACTGGCATGACTTCTTTGGTTCAAACGAATTTCAGATGAAATAACTAGAGAATTATGTCAAAAATTCGATGCAGCATCCTGCACTTCTGTCGTTAATGTCACAATTTTTGTAGTGTTGTATTTTCCATATAAGTCTGCAGTTTTTTCCGTCTTGTTTTTCCGTGTAGTTCTGTAGTAATATTCTCACGTAGAACCAGCAATTGTGGGTTTTACTACAAAAATTTCTTCTGTCACCAAGCTCACTCAAAACCCCACTGAAGTTCTTTTGTGACAACTGCAAATCTTCTGCAGTTTTTTCGAGTGGGATGTTTCAGGGATGAAACTTTGCGTTGCCTTTGCTTTGTCGGACTAGTAGGAGATGTTATGTCGTAGTCCTCAGATTTACGTAGACCAGTTCAATGCACATTTGCTTCATACGGACCACTATTGGCAGAAACGAAGGTGCAAAGTTGGTGCATGTGGCCAGTACGGAGACAGTTCAATAAACCACACTCAGTGTATATGGCTGCGGCCTAAAATGCAGCCGTAGTAGTAAATGTAGGCCGGTAGTGTCAGAGGACCTGGCAAGGTGACTACGCGATCGCCCCTTGTCCCTGTGCCTGGCCAGGATGGCACAGTGAGGTGTGCTGAACTGCCTCCTGATCATTGTGAATGTCGTCCTTGTAAAACGGCCCAACGTTGAAAATCGGAACTTCACCTACAAACCCCTGGACAAGCACTGAAATGTCGCTTTTTAGTGAAATAATCCTAAGAATTTGCAGACTTTTCGCAGCAGTGAGAGTCGCGAGCCACACAGCGATATTATTTAACTTTGTACTGGCCTGAAGTGCCCAAAATTTGGTTCGAAAATATGCTTCCACATTAGCCAGGAAAATTATGTTGGTATATGCGCCAGGCTTTTGTTCGGCAAACGTTTATTGGTCACTGTATCTAGTGAAGATCCCGTAGTATACGCAACCGTGTTCTCGGTTACCAGGTGGGAAGACGTGTCTTGAGAGCCCTCTCCTTCCGAAGATGAGTTAGGTTTATTCATTTCAATGACATTTGTGAAAGGCACGAAGACTGTCTGGTAGGGATACGGGGGCTCATAATTGCTTTGAAGGCCTTCTTCCTCATGCTGTATGGTTGGAGGGACATCTCGGCATGTAGACTGAGTGGCCGTAGGCGCTCATTGTCCTTAGTTGAGACCACTTATTGGCTTTTGGGCATTTCGAAAATGCAGGATTGGCGTCACTGCCGATTAACCGGGAGAAAACAGCTGGAGCTACTGCCGGCGCTCATGTGTAGGTTGCAAACCTGGTGTTGTCGCAACAACCACCTGCGCCAGTGTAGCAGCGGAAGCGCTCTGCCTAGCCTCAATGATCTTGTCACGTGCAATCCTGCATCGATGCCATGGGCTCGAGACGTAGCAACCTGGTGGAGTGGAAACAGCTGAAGCTTCCTGAGAAGGCGAAGAGCAATATAGCACCAAATAGAGCAACTATTAATGTACATTCCTAGGCTTCAGTGTAGGGATATGAAGACACCTTAACAGGAACAGATTTCTTCATCGGAACCAGTTTATCTGCGATCCGCTTTTGTTCCAAATTCATCCACACCATGATTTCAGTAATATGACTCTATTAGTCCCAAATTGATCTTATTTTTCTCTTTTTGCTAACCCTCCTTTAATAATGGCGAATTGGAACAGCTTCGACGTTTTGATGTGAAGTGTTTTTCGCCGGTGCATTTTTTATTCATATTCAATTGGGTTTAAATCCGTCGCCCTTACCTTCGTTTTCACTTTTTGTGCTTTTCGCCTTGCCTCCTGACATTGCTCTTAACAATCCAGATCTGGTTTTAATATGATTCATTTGCTCCACGTACTTTATTCCACAATTTTCACATTTATCTGCATCCTGAGCACTTACATTGCACTTGACAACTTCACTCTTTTTTACCTTTTCTCATTTTGCTTCTGCGAAGTTCACAACGATCAGTGGAATTTTGTGCTGCTTTGATGTACTGACGCGATCTAGGGCAAAACAAGAGGAAGATTAGAGGTGCACAATATATGAAAGAAAACTGCAAGGGCTGATGGGGCGCCTCACTGTGCTCACTGCAACAGAGTTTTGAGTAGAAGACACTTATTTGGGCAACCCGATCATCGCTGCGAAGGTTAGAGTTCGTTTTCCTTCCGGATTAGAGACGAGGGAGTAAAGAGAGAGAAGAAATAGGCAGGGCAAGAAATACGAGAATCTTTTAAAGGTATGAACCCCTATGAATGTGAAACCGGTGCTCTCGCTGATCAAGCAAAGGCTACGACGAGTCAGCATCTAAAACAGGATTGAACCTGCTGAACCAGTCCGTTTGTCGTATCGTTGGCACAAGCTTCACACTGAGCTTCCTTTGTAACCTTGTTAAGTTCTCTTTTGTACTGAAACGATGCGATTTGATTCGATGTTTTATTATTTCATTTGAACGTTTTTTCACCTTGCCCTTCTTTCGTTCTTCATTTTTATGTCTCTATCTTCCAAATGTTTGATCTGTCGTTGATATCACGCATTGGTACATTTACTTTTATTGGACGCTTTATCACAGGATCTGCATTTTGGGTGCCTGCACTTGGCTCCCATATTTAATATGATGTTTTTTTCTTTTTCCTGGCCTCAGCATTGGCAACAAGCTTAATTTTAGGATATATACAATATTTGACACAATTTGCAAAAATGGATGTTATTTTCCTTCAAATGTATTATACATTGTTGGAGGGCCTTCTGCTGTTATTTATTGCTCATGGGTTCATCTTACTGCTAATTCTTCGGCTAGAACAGTGTGAATTCACTGCTGCTGGCATGTTTTCACGCGACATGTTTTCATTGAGGATCTGTGACTCTTCTGCTTTCGGTTGTTGCAATGCAGTCCATCATCATTTTATTTGCATCAATCAGTGTGACTCTAGGAATGCGACCAAAATGCAAATGCCTCTCCTTTGTCGTTGCTCATGGCAACGATTTCGGGCCGTTATTTTTCATCATTTATGAAAATATCATAGTCTGCGCAAACAAGCTCCGAAGTTTTGTAATTGATGCAGATAACATCAATCTATTCTTTAAAGGCACATGTGTAAATATTCCGGTGAATCAAGTTATAGCTTGCCTCCACATAATTGGTGAATAGTCTGAATACAATTCGCTAATCATAGATACTGAAAATACCAAGGCTGTATTTTTAAGCCTCGAAATAAACCGATTCAAGGCTATCACGTTGCTTAAAAAATGGCTGGTCACATAATGCAATATATCATGCGGTAGAAAGTATAGTGGAGATCTTTAATGAGAAGTTGTCATGGATGAGCATGTAGAAATTGTCGCTGACAACCTGTCAAAAGTTGGACGTGTTGCGTCTCGAATGCAGCACGCAATGCCGCTGCATAAGGCCGATGTTGTACAGAGCACAGTTTTCTTTAACTTCTTTCTTAGTGTGAGGTTTCGTGTCTTTTAATAGCATTAATGACTGCATATTTTGCAAATCTAATTATTCGCCGTATAACGCTGCGCGATTTGAACATACTGACCCGATCCTTACTGCCCTTAGCATTACACGCCATGCCCCTCTTTAACACATAATGAAAAATAAGTACAAGACTCGTATAATAATATATAGCTCATTGATAACCCAGATATCCCTTCTAAAAGTAAAAAACAGAGCTATTCAACTCGCTGTCGTGTCCTATGGGCTTTTCCTAAAGCTGGAGCCTATTATAGGTGCGAAATGCCGCGCTCTACTCTAGCTTTTTTGCTAAACAATGTACCACGCTGATCCCTACCAGCAATGTTGTCTCAATGAGATTTGTACTTGCTGTTTATTATTTTTACACTTATTTTCTCGTGTGGGTTGATGATTTGTTGCTATATCTAACTGCTGTTATGGTAATGATGAATTGTTCATGCATAGTACTGTCAGTTCTTTGTAAGGTGTGTTGAGCTCTGCCAAGTCTTTTATCGGCGCACCCCACGTCTTCATGATGGTGTATAAACTGAATTGAATGGAATGTTGTTCTTCTGGCAAGAGTTTATAATGCAAAATAATACTATACACGCTCATTAGTTTAAATCTATTAGGCATTGCTAGCTTTGTCGAAAAACAATTGTACGCATACAATTGCCGGCTGTTGGAACGAATGTAAATGTAAGTAACTAAAATAAATTGAATGACACTCGCACAACCAAATCTTCAGAACACTGTACCTGAAATGCTTTTAGTGTCTGTAATTCCTGTTTGCCTTACTTAATAGCGGGCATGTGTACATTGTAGTCTATTCAATAGGTTCTTCAACATTTCTTTATCGAACAAATTAAATGTACAGGTAAGTCCCGAACAAATCTCTCGTTTGACAATGCAGGTTATACGCACAGCTCGGGCTGCCTGAAGACTAAAGTGACCAGGTATTACGTGCTAGCGCGTAACGCCAAATTATATACAACAGTGAAACCAAACCTTCTGCGCTCTATTACTGCTTTTCGCCAGTGTTTTCATTGCTGGTGCCTATCTTTTTTCAATGCTTGAACACACTCCGGACTACTATGTTTGAGAGTAACTAATGATCACATTAAGCCAGGGGATG
Organism: Amblyomma maculatum; assembly: GCF_055883805.1. Taxonomy (NCBI): domain Eukaryota; kingdom Metazoa; phylum Arthropoda; class Arachnida; order Ixodida; family Ixodidae; genus Amblyomma; species Amblyomma maculatum. The sequence goes on from NW_028146745.1 coordinate 429,048, forward strand.
GCCTTTACAGAAAGACTATGTACCAGTCAAAAACGGCTCAAGAACTATTCCACCTATATTACGGAATTGCGCATGATACATGGCAGAATCACAGTACATTACATAGTGTCAATCTGACAAAGAAGGCAAGTAAATACCCCAAAAGAAGTGCACAGAGCAGAGTGCAATTCACGCTAAAGAACCGTGATTTCACAGGTATGTCGACAGTGACAGCCTTGGCGCACCGAATGAATTTTTCTTAGAACAAATGGCAAGAAACACCACTTCCATCTTGGAAGAAAGGCTATTGTTAAGTTCAGTTGTTGTATAAAGCCTTATTGTTACGGTGTATAGTCGACAGTTTAGAAAATGTCTACGATTTTTTGGATGCTTGGTCGAACGACTGCGACACTGAAGCTGAAGCTGCTGTGTTTGTGTGCTCTGGTGTTCTGTAGGTGCTCCACGCGTTGAACTCAGACTCTTACCAGTAAAGAACGCCGCGTATCAGTTTGGTGGAGTGCCTGGTCACACTATCCCACGATCACAACAAGGAGCTCCAAAGCGGGAGCCACCTTCATTCTTTAAATATGCCAATCGACGCATCAAGGTCCACAGCGGCAAAACCAGCACCTGCCATTGTCATGGCCCAGCCTCAAAAATCGGGTACCTTTTGCGGCACCGATGAAGCCGATCTTGAAGACTGGCCCTCCATGTATCAGTGGGTAACCAAGCACAATCGCTGGGACGTTGCTGCCATGCTTGCCAGCGTGATCTTCTATCAGGCGGGAACAGCGCACTTCTGGTTCGAGACGCACGAGGAAGATATCACATCCTGGGACATTTTCAAGCAAAAGCTGGGCGATTTATTCGGAAAGCCAATTGGGCGCAAACTCAGCGAAAAAAATCCTGCTTGTCCAGCGCAGTCAACTACCGAGCCATACGGGTCGTATATTAGTGATATCTTAGCACTGTGCCGTAAAGTGGACAGCGCCATATCCGAGACCGGCAAGGTGGCCTTTATTGTTGGGGACCGCTGATGACACATTAAACCTTCTTGTCAAAGATTATGCGACAGTCGACTCCGTCCTCGAAGTATGTCGGTGGTTTGAGCCAGCTAAACGCCGTCGTATTGCTCCTCGCTTCGGGCGCTTGCCAAATACAGCTGCTACCTCTTCATGCCAAGCCCTGCCATCACTCCATCAGGTGTACCACCCGGCCAAAGTGACCAGAATTGCTTGCGGAGAATTAGAGGTTGCATTCAGCCCTAAACAAGCATAAACTACTAGAGCCTTGATACAAGCTGTCGTTTGCCAGGAATGCACGAATGTGGGCCTTAACGCCAGCCTCAACTCTGATCAGCAGTCCGCACAACCACCTTTCCAACCCACCGTTCCGGTAGCACCTGCTGCGGCTCCTACCGCACCCTTCCCGATGCGATACCGTTACACAACCATTTGAAATAGCGCACCTCGGACGACCGACTAATCTGTTTCAGCTGTTCACGTGTCGTTCACATTTCTCGTTATTGCCGCAGCAGCTGGGCTCCGTCACCTCGACCTCGCTACTTGCCGATCCCAGTGCCAACTATGGACCACATCTAATTTCTCTCAGTGATACTCGATTTCGTGACTTTAACTCGCCAGCTGCATGTCCAGCCGCTCACAGTTCCCAGACACCCGGCGCCACAGCTCACCCCAACCACGCTGTCACCGCCCCTCACCTCTCTGACTCTCTTCCGGAAACCTAACCAAGGCAGCTCCCGGAGGTAACGCTGCGTTAACAGCCCGGCTTGAAAATCGTCTCCTGATTATGGCTGATCGACGCAAACGTCTTTAGGTTTATGTGGACTGTATAACTGTAGCCGTTTAAATTGACAATGGCACCCAAGCTCCTCACAGTTCATCTTTTTTCGGCATATAAAAAATGTTTTGGTCCGCGCCGCTTCCTGCGCCGGTCGTGTCGCCGACTGCAGCTGCGGTCGTTGGCATGTGCACTTATCGTATTAGTATCGTATTACTCCAGTGCTGTTCACTGTTATGGACAGCGGTCCTCACCATATGATTCTCGGCATAGATTTTTTGACAGGCCATGCTACTTTTACAGACTGCGCCACTAGCCTTCTCCACTTGAACCTCCCTCTCTGCTCCGACAGCGCCTGTCCGAAGCCTTGTTCTTCTGCGCAGTATCATCCTTCCTCCCACCGTCGTCTCCGTCATCACCAACCGCTCCTATTTACGCTTCTTAACTTCAGCGTCTCGGCCAATCTTGCCACATGGCATCGTGCTCGCCGATCTGTTCCCCTCATCGAGTAATCAATTTCTGCCTCCGAACTGAGCTCCAACCTGATAATAGTGCTCCCCCGCTCTCAGTCACTTCAAATTTCGTCCTCAATTCTGCCTTGATTGCTACGTATCTGCCACTAGACCACACCCGCGCACTCTCGCAACTCTTCAATGGACATCTTCGATTTCGGCAACTGTCCTCTCGGTGAAACCTCCGTTCTGACTTACCGTATTCACACGGGCGATGGTAACCTGATCCACTGCCAAATTATACAAACTGAAGTCGACAAGATGCGGGCGGACAACATTATCGAGCACTCCAGCAGTCCGCGGGCATCGCCTGCCATCCTAGTCAAAAAGAAAAACAGAAGTTGGAGATTCTGTGTTGATTACCGCCACCTGAATGCAAGCAATCACCAAGAAAGAGGTTTACCTCTGCCCCGAATAGACGACGTGCTGGATGAAGCAAGCTATTTTTCTTCAATTAGTCTGCGTTCAGAGTACTGGCAAATAACGGTAGACGAACGTAATTAGGAAAAAACCTATGTTGTTACCCTTGACGGCTTGTACCAATCCAAATCTATGCTTTTTGGTCTCCAACGCTCCCGCGACATTCGAGCGTATAATGAACTCTCTCCTTCGTGACTTCAAATGGAACACTTGCTTTTGTTACCTCTATGACGTAGTCTTCTCAACATTGGAAACACACCTGGTTTGTCTTTCTACAATCCTTTCTGCCTTCCACAATGCCGGTCCCCAGTTGAATGCTAAAAACACTGTAGCAAAGTAGTTGGCCGCTAAGTTAACGCCAGTGGAGTCAATCTTGACCCCGGTACAGGTCTGGCCATCCGTGATTGTACAACTCCGCGTTCCACAACTGATGTGCGCAGTTTCCTCGGCTTGTGTTCTTACTTCTTACGGCTCATCCAGACTTTCGCCGACATTGCCTGTCCACTTGGCGCACTTTTTAGGAAGGCGCCATTCTCTCGAGGCCCTCATGACGCTCACGAATTTTGAGCCATGATTTCGGCCCTCTCTGCTCCACCTGTCCAGGCCCATTATGCACCTACAGAGCTTCGAGCCGACGCTAGTGGCCATGGCATTGCCGCTATTCTTGCCCGGTTTCAGCATGGCCTGTTCCGTATAGTTGCCTGTGCCAGCCGCCGCTATCTCTAAGAGAGCGCAACTATTCAATTACCGAATGCGAATGCCTCAGATTATTGAGTGATGACTAAACTCCGCCCTTAATTGTCTGTAAGGCCCTTTCGTATAGTGACAGACCACCATGTCTTTTGTTGGTTGTCGTGACTGAAGGAGTGTACTGGGCGCTCAAGTTGCTCGGCCTTGCGCTTACATTAACTCACATTTGATACTGCCTGCAAGTCAGGCCGATTGCATCAAGACGCTGACTGTGTGTCCAGCCGTTCTGTCAAAACTCCTGAATTACTCGACTGTACTGCGGATGACTTCGTGTTGTCCATCACGGAATTTCTGCACATCGGTGCCGAACAGAGTCTTCACCCTTTGCTACAACCCAGTATCGAGTAGCGGTGCACTGACGACCCCGATTCTTCCGTCAATATGTTCAAGCCGCGTGATGATACATTGTTCAGACGCTACATGTGCCACGTTGGTGTGGACCTTTTGCTCGTTGTCTCTACTCATCTGAGCTCTACTGTCCTGACCCAACTTCATTGCGCCTTAGAGCAGAGCACCTGGGGGTTTCAAGCAAGTATAATAGCTTGCGCCGCCGGTTTTTATGACCTGCCCTTTATCGCTCCGTTTGAGGCTATGTTACTGCTTGTGATCTGTGCCAGCGCCTGAAAAAGCCGCACCTTCTTTCCAGTGGGACCTTCAACCAATCGATAATTCTTCTGACCCATTTTCTCGCGTTGGTCTTGACCTCGTTGGTCCTTTTCGGTAATCGACTTCTGGGAACAGATGAATTGCAGTCGCCACTGATTACACAACGCGGTACGCTATCACGGGTGCTATCCCGACCAGCTGTGCCTCCGACGTCGCTGACATTCTTCTTCAAGACCTCATCCTAACTCATGGTACTCCCCGCCAACTGCTTATGGATCGAGGCCCGTGCTTCATTTCTAAAGTTGTTGAAGCCTTGCTCCGATTTTTCGCTACCCGCCACAATATTACGACACCCTATCATCCCCAAACGAAAGGCTTACTGAGCGCCTTAACCAGACACTTACGGAATCGCTGTCCATGTACGTTTCTGATCGACACGTGACTGGGACGTCAATTTGCATTCGTCACATCTGCATACCATTCACCCCTCCAGACACCCCCTGCTACTCTCCCTTTTATCTCCTCCTTGTCCGCGGCCCTCTGCTCCCTTTCGACACTTTGCTGCCTAAAGAGCACCCTAGCTGTTGTCCTTTCGGTGCCACTGCACGCGCCGACGCCGCCCGAAACATTGCTCTGGATCATCGCATCAGGGCTTTCCAGTTGGCCCAAAACAATCGTTATGATAATCACCATTGAGAGGTGTACGCTGTCCGCCTGGCTTCCTCGTCCTTCTTTGGCACGCGACTCGCAGTTTTGACCTGTGCGAAAAACTCATGCTTCATTACGTGGGTACCAACCGCGTCTTGGAGCAACTTAGTGACGTGACATACAAAATCAACCCCTGGCTGTCACGCGAGACTCCAATGCGCCGCCAACACAAACCGTTCACGCCACTCGTCTAAAACCCTACTATTCCCGCTCATCGATTTAGCAAGCACCGGGACCGTGCTTGCCCCGCAGCGGGGGGGGGGGGGGGGGGTGTAGAGTTACAGTGTATAGTCGACTGGCGAAAAACGAGGTATTTTCGACGCTGGGCCGAACGACGTAACACGAAAGTTGAAACGGTTGTGTTTGTGTGCTGTTGTCTTCTGGATGTGCTCCGGAGACTCTTACCACTGCTACGATTCTACACCGTCATGTGTGAGAGCTGACGCGGCCGCAGCTAATTCCGCAGTCAAAGCATTGAGCATTCAAACAATTGCAAATACATCGCGAATCCAAGAAAGCTGGCTACGCATTGTCAGCACTGCAAATGCGAGCATCAGTTTGAAAAAATCGCTGTAATTTCGCATTCAAATAACAAGGCAGAAAGAGGAATCACAGAAGCTCTAGAAATAAAATCCGTCGGGGCCGATATGTGTCAGAATTGTATCGCTGTCGTTGTCTGCGAAAGAAGTTGACCTGCTTAGGCTGTCGCGATGAGTGTGTCTTTGCTGCCTGCGATGATTGATTTTCTCAGGTTTCCTCATCTATTTATGTTTCTCTAATGATGATAACGTTTTTGTGTATACAATGACTTCCATTATTTTAGTTAAACCAGTTGCTAGTTCGCGCTTTTTGTTGTATTTAAGGTCGTTATAGGTGTTAGCGCGGCGAACCGCTATGAATATGCAACTAGGCCCAATTCTCACCATTTTAGGCATTAAACGTTGTGTTTGTTAGTCGACGCCTCGTCTTTGCCTGGACTGCTGATGCCTTCCGCCAAGCCACCGCGCCGCAAGGCCATCGCTATCAATGGGGCTTCGAGCCACATCTAACAACTGTTAGCATTGTTGGCATGACCCAGGCGTAATCATGGAGTAACACACCTCGAGAACGCCGCGTAACAATATACCCGAAAAAGTTGGAACTTTTTGTGATGACACCAGGGTCATGAACACCAGGCAAAAATTCTTTCTTGTTGCTTTCACTTCGCTTTCTCCCGGTTATTAGTGGTGACTGAGATTGATCACTTTTCGCATGCTCGTACCATTGTTAGCAAAATTAAACAAATGACCTGTATTCTTTCCAAATTTTTAAATTACAAAAATGCTTACAGCTTCAGAATAAAACCTGAACATAACACAAGAAATACTATGGTTCCGGACCATGGCCCAAAAATGTCCTGAAGATAAATAGTGGCACAATTCTGACAGCTTTTACTATTCATCATCTTCATCATCAGCCTGACTGTACCCACTGCAGGGTGAAGGCCTCTCCCATATTTCTCCGCTTAACCCGGTTCTTTTACTATTCACATATACCATATGAAGAGTTTTTTAACAGCCCAGTCAACCATCGGACGTACATCGGACGTTCGGTGTACGTCTGGTTCTGGACATACGGATATCCGTAGGAGATTCGCGGATGTCCGACGGACCTCCCACGGATCTCTGACGGATGTACAAAAGTAATTTTTTGAATCTCCTACGGAGATTCGCGCCGGATATTTGTTGGCGTAACTATTGAGGACATTCGGAAGCGATGCCTCCTCTGCTTAAAAGAAGCAGTCTGTGATTACTGCAGGCAATTGCTAAATCTGGCGGACACCATGCACTTATACAAGTCCATGAAATGCTTGAAATTTGGAATGCACCCCAAAGAATGTGGGATGTATGCCTCTACGAAGCAACTAATGGCCACAAAGTACAATGCATCACATCGATGGCAATTTTTTTGATGAAATATTGCTGTTTCTAGTCTTCAAGAGGTTTTCAGTCCCGTCCTATCAGCATAGCATCGAAGCAAGCAGTATTCTTAGGACAGGAATGGTAGACAAAATTGGGGTGATTTTCTGAAACACAATACAGAAATATACCAAAGCAAAGCACTGTTATCAAAAGGGTAAGACAATTTTTCATATTCAACATACTTTATTACAAACACTATTAGATATGAAGGAACACTGAACAAGGGTTAAAAGCGGAATGCCTCAGTTCACAGGTCGAGCCATTTTGACCAGTGGTCTTGCCTTCGTCTGGGCAAAGCGATCTTCACTGGCAGGGGTTTAAATACGCTTTTGCTTCTGAAGAAGAAAGGCTGGGGAGGGGGAAAGGGGGTGAGAAGAAAATAGGTCATAGAGGAAAAAAAACTGTTTCTTAACTATTTCTCAGCCTCGAACCAGGGATCCTGTGGCCTGCGAAATAAATAAATTCCGCAGTACCAAGATAACTAAAAAACTGTGTGGATGATTAGTCACCGCTTAAGCATGTTTGGTGCAGATACACCTTCTTAGAAAGGGACATGCTTTGCAAAGGACCCTCATAAGGGATATATCTAAGGAGAACAATTCTTAAAGGTTTCTTCAATGGGGGGGGGGCGAGGACAAAGTAACAGAACAGTAATCCCACAGTGAACCACGACTGGCCATCCGACCTGCAAAAAAAGAGGTTCGAGGGCAAACTCGAGTAACAAGAGATAAGGAAGCAATGTATTTGGAGAAACATTCGCATCGTATGCTATTGCGGAGGGGGATAGAGAACATGTGCTGTAAAAAAACTACAATTAACACTATGTGGGATAAAACAGGAAAAGAAGCAATTCTAGGAAACAATCTCACACAATGTTATTTGTAGTTTATTCAAAGCACAAGTGCACTCTATTCCCCTCCGCAACAGCATAAGCTGCACATGTTTTTCCAAACACATTTCCTCTTTCTCTTTTGCTACTTGCATGTCAGTTGGTCAGTCGTGGTCCACTGTGTAGTTACTATGTTACTTTGTCCCCCTCCTCCCCCTCCCTTTGCAGACAGTTTTAAGAATTGTTCCCCTTAAACATATTCCTTATCAGGGCCCTTTGAAAAGCCTGTCGCTGTGTGAAAAGGTGTATCTGCACCAAACCTGCTTACGTGGAGACTAATCATTCACCGGGTATTGTAGTTTTTACTGTACTGCAGCATTTACTTCTTTTGCAGGACGCAGGATACCTGGTTCCAGGATGAGAAATACCTACTAAAGAAAAAGTTTTAGTTTTTTCACTCCATTACCTACTTTCTTCTCACCCATCCTCCCCTCCACACTCCTTGACCTACTTTCTTCTCACCCAGTTTTCCCCTCCCCAGCTTTTCTTCTTCAGACGCAAAAACATACTTAAACCCCTGCCAGTGATGAACCCTTTTCTCAAACGAAGACAAGCCCACTTGTCGAAACATTGGCTCGACCTGCAAACTGAGGCATCCCTCTTTACACTTGTTGAGTGCTCCGTCATAGGGTGTAAACCGTCCCATTCGTGTCGTTTTACCTGAAACAATATTAGAAATAAGCAACTCTATATTTCTGCAAACTTGCATCTACGCATCAATGCATCTCCATATGGCTGTCAGGTTTGGACAAGTATTTGCAGTGCATATAGTCGTTATCACCATCAACCTGATTGCAAAGTGTAGAAGGCGAAATTGAGGACTATGATTTGCAGCCAAGGATAATAAGGTTGAACACTTTCAAGATGGTAGTTTAATTCTGTAGCAGGTATTAAGCAAAATGTTTCGTTCACAAACTGATAGTCCCTTTCAAAAGCTGTTAGTAGCCCTGTGAAAAGCAAGGGTGACGGGCACCATTTAGGATCATATGCACTAGAATATGAAATATGCTCATACATGCCTCACCTCCCCCCCCTCTTCCCCGATCGGCGTGTTGAACAGTAGAAGCACATATATCTGTTATAGTGCGCAGAGGTGAGAGGTGCCACGATTTGGCCATGTCACCATGCCCTTGGCGTGCAAACGGCTTCGAGATGGAGTACAGAAATTAGTGGAACATAAATCAACAATGCGCACTGTTCATGTACAAGATGTGACTGGCAGGTGTGCAAGGAGCGCAGCATCCTTTTCATACTTGCAAATTACGAGCGCTGCGACGGAGAACAACGAGAGAGTAATGACAAGGACAGGCGCGACTATCAACTGAAAGTTTATTCGAAGAACACAGAATAAATACTCGCAGAAGACAACCAAGGGCACATGCGCTTCATAGATTTTTTCTAGGTATCCAGATATAAAATCTAACAATCTTGGATGCTTACAGATGGTGAGCTCACGCAAGTGTCACTGTTCTTACGGATGTGATATATCCCTGACAGTTCTCGACAGTCATTTGATTTTGGTGTCTAAACCTAATCTTGGTTTTGTTAAAAAGCGCTAGGCATTTTTCCTACTAGGCACATTTGACCCACTAGGTATACTCAAATGACAGTCTCTATAAATAAGGGCCTAATTGGATGAAGGTACACTAGTCAAAGAAGTGCTATGTTGTCGCAGGCGCTTATTAATACATTTGCCGGTTTGCCCTATATAATTCTTCCCACATATAAAAGGTACTTGATACACAAACCCTTCTTCACATGCGACAAAACGCGAATCATGGTCCACTTGGCACGCACTTTTTCTTGTTCTACTTTTTCGTTTCTGATCTCTAGCTCTTCTGTCAACAACCGCTCAAATGTTGCCCAGCTTATTAGGAATCTAAACAAATACTCTAACTCCATATCTAGTGCCGATTCGCTTAAGCCTATGGGATAACCGATGGATATACGGGATCACTGCATACTTCTTTCTATCGCTATTTTCGGTTCCTAATAAGCTGGGCAAAATTTGTGCAGTTGTTGACAGAAGGGTTAGAACAGGGTTAGAAGGGTTAGGGTTAGATGAGAAACAAAAAAGTAAAACAAGAAAAAGTGCGTGCGAAGTGGACCATGATTCGGGTTTTGTCGCATGTGAAGAAGGGGTTGTGTATCAAGTACCTTTTAAATGTGGGAAAAATTATATAGGGCAAACCGGCAAATGTATTAATACGCGCTTGCGCCAGCATAACGTCTTTGAATAGTGCCCCTTCATCCAATTTGGCCCTTCATTATAGAGACTGTCATTTGAATAAACCTAGTGGGTCAAATGTGCCTAGTACGAAAAAATGCCTAGCCCTTTTTAACAAAACCAAGATTAAGTTTAGACACAAAGATCAAATGACTAGAGAAGTGTCAGAGTCATATCACATCCATAAGAACAGTGACGCGTGCGTGAGCTCACCATCTGTGAGCATCCAAGATTGTGAGATTTTATATCTGGATACCTAGGAAAAATCTATGACGCGCATGTGCCCTTGCTTGTCTTCTGCGAGTATTTAATCTGTGTTCTTCGAATAAACTTTTAGTTGATAGTAGCGCCTGTCCTTGTCATTACTCTCTCGTTGTTGTGCTCCGTCGCAGCGCTCGTAATTTGCAATCATGTACGAACTAGCTCAACTCTCCGTATTACTCCTTTTCATACATATTCATGCATATTTTATCAATGGTTGCCACAAGGAATAGTACAAAGTTATAGACATGAAAAATCCAGCTGTTACTAAAACGATGGAAAGAATACGAAAGTATTCACCCTTTCTAATTTGTAGCGTTCATAAACGAGGAAACAATACTATTTTAAGGTTGAAACCTCATTGATTAGGAGGCAAAAAAAGGAAACAAGCATGCGGCTAGTACGATTCAAACCCACAACCTCATAAAATTTAGCACATGTAGTAGAAAGAGCAAGCTTGCTCTTTCAGCTACATGTGCTAAAAACAAATATATAGCCTAGGCTATACATTTTCCACAATTCGTAACCTATAAGCAACAAAATATTATTTCTTGAAGTGCAATATAATTTGGTCTGATTAAGGGGCTTAACATCCCAAAGTGGCTCCGGCTATCACCATAGTGGAAATACTAATTTTGCATACTGAGGTTCAGCAGTCAAGTGCCCTATTCAGTACCCCACTGCGGCAAAATTGAAACGCGATATTTTGGTTTCCAGACACACTGTAAATACATACCGTAGTGTAAAAAGTCAGCATTATGCAACACAGGCGCTATATATATTGCCGCGAAACCTTCAAAACAGTATTTGTTGTTTTTTAACAGCCGCCGCCATACAGGCTTATCACTCTGATTCTGGACCGCGTATCAGTTCCGTTCTCTTTGTTAATGCTCGATGTCGGAGTCACACCTTTATCAGTTTTGTTGCAGCGCAAGATGCACCGAGATCTGTTTCGAAGGTTCCGGCCACTTGGAAGTCTTTCCACAATGTTCCAGCCCGTGCTGGTAGCTTTTTGCGACGTTATCTAGATTGTTCTGTGCAGCCTTTAAATTGAGCGTTGCCGAGTGTGACGAGCATTCTTTGTCCGACGACCCACGAGCACGTTTGTTGCTATCGCCGCTGTCGAGTTGCTTAGTTCTTTTGCGGGCGCAAGTCAGCCCAATAAAGAGTTTCTTCAGTGCAATCATCGACCCTTCATTTGTGTCGTCGACCTCGTCACCACTACGTGACATCTGGTGGAGGTGCTGCCTTTGATCCTTCAAGCGAAGACCCAAGCCGTGTTCCTGTCGCCCTGGAAGACCAGCCTACAGGTCACGGAGCCAGCCGCCGACTTCAAGGCCTACAACCCGAACACGGTCTGCTGCCTGACCCCATTCGATCTCGGAAGGCATCGACGCTGACCACGGCCCAGCCTACAGCACCGTTTGTTTTCGTCCAACCCCGTGAGCCCCCCTGCTTTCATGGACTACTGGATCAAGATGCGGGAGATTGGATGGACCTTTTCGACCGTGTGGCAGATTTCAACGGCTGGAACGACGCTGCGAAACTCAGGCAGGTCTACTTTGTTCTTCAAGGACATGCCCGAATTTGGTTTCAAAATCACGAGACTTCTTTCAAGGATTGGGAGATATTCAAAGCACAGTTCTTGACGGCCTTTACAAGTTCTGTCCGAAAAGAAAGAGCTCAGGCCCTCCTCCAATCAAGAATTGAATTACCAAACGAGCCCGTCCTGGTCCGCGTAGAGGAGATGAAATGCCTGTTTCGCGGCGCCGACCCTAACATGACCGAAGGTGAGAGAGTGAAATTCCTAATGCGAGGAGTTAGAGTCGCTTTTTGCGGGGCTTGTCCGGAACCCGCCGAAAACTGTGGAAAAATTTGAAAGTGAAGCATCGACCATCGAGAAGACGTTGGACACCGGGATGCGCCACTACGAGCGACCACTTCAACCAGACTACTCATGCCACTACCCCAGTGCATCTGCAAGCGGAGAGAACGTTCGGGACCTCATCACGGAGATCGTGCGAGAGGAGCTCCGCCGAATGCTGCCACCATCGCAACAACCCCAGGTAGCGACACTCGCGGACGTCGTCCGTGATGAAGTTCAGCAGGCGCTGGGCGTTCCTAAAGCGACGACTCCGACGGCTCCAGTGCATGAATCAGCAGCGATGGATTATACAGCTGCTGTCGTCGTTGTTGATTTGATATTAGACTGAACTTTGTTACTACAAGTTTGAACTTTAGGGGATTCGAATAAAATGAAGAAATCACACGCGGACAAAAACTCTTTAACGGTAACAAAAACACGATATATTCAGCAAAGTTTACACGCGTCTTTCTCCGACGAAGGGTGCGTTCCACACTGTCTCGTCCCCTCTTCTCTCCGCCAGTCGTTCCCAGCAGCTCTCGCACCCCGCACGTGCGCACAGCCTCCTCGTCGTCGGCCCAGGCCCCTCCTTCTCCTCAGCGGGGTGCCACGCCGACCCTTGTTCCCAATTGCGCGTTCCCCGGTCGTTCCGGGAAAGTGGACCATGCCTATACCTAGAAACGCGGTGACTTTTGCTGGCTGCTCTTTCGGGAGCAAGAGCTCGGTATTTCTTCTCTTTATAAATTCTTTACAGCTGCATTATGTCGTCCTGCACTACGACGCGACCTTCCAAGCCCTCGTCGCTACCATCCTGCTTCCGAAAGCCGCCCCTTGGTCCCCTCCCGCCAAGACTACCAACGATCCCCAAGCCCCAGAAAGTGCGACGCCTGGAGGACAGCAAACAACCGACCGCTCTGCTTCCATTGTAGCGAGGCAGGACACATCCTCCGTCACTGCCCATAGAGGCGGGTCGGCCTCCGTGGTTTCGCTGTCGACGCCCCACGACGCCGTCCTGGCGAGCGACAACAGGAAATCAACGACTTCCTGCGCAGCGGAGAGCACTCGTCGCCAAGGCGTCTGTCACGCTCCCCATCACCGTACAATGCCCAATTTGGGTCGCCGGGCCGCGATTACGTGCAAGGATGGTCTCCTAGACCCCGTAGGGGAAACTAAAGGCAGCAACCTTCGGAGGTAAGGTTGCTCAACGGCGAAAAGACGAATGTCCTCGGCCGCCGACGACCACTAACGACGACGCAACCATTTCATCGCCGCTCCACACGACGACATCGACGACAACACGACCAGACTGCAAGCAGACACCGCCGCCCAGCGAAGTAACAACGGTATGCCCCGGCCATTACCTGAAGAAACGACTGAGCCGAGATCGGACACTAAGGGCCACGTGCAATGCGAGGACGCGAACAAGTGACCTTGAAGTTGCTATCGATGGTCGCAGAGTCACTGCCCTTGTAGACACCGGAACTGACTATTCAGTCATCAGTGCACCATTAGCCTCCCATCTCAGGAAAGTTACAACCGCTTCGGATGGCCCGCTGATTCGCACCGCTGGCGGCAACTTGATTACTACATCGGGACGATGTACTGCAAGAATAACCGTAAATGGGCGCACTTACCCCACCAGCTTTGTGGTCTTGCAGCCGTGTTCCCGCGGCGTGATTTTAGGCATGGACTTCCTAAATGAAAATATGACTATCGTCGACCTCCGAACCAAGCTCATCAAGCTCTCTGCAGACAAAGTCACACCTGCTACGACGACTTCGACGCAACACGTCCCTCTAAACGTCCTCAACGGAGAATTGACCGTGCCGCCCCGATCAAGCGTCGCCGTCAGCGTAGGTAGCACAGACATCGAAACCGCCTAAGGCATCGTCGAATGAAATATCCTATTCCTCTTGGAACGAGGTATCGGCATCGCAACAGGCATCGCGAAATTCCGGAGAGGACAAGCTCAGGTGCTGGTAACAAACTTCACTGAAGAATACCGGCATCTCAACAAGGGCACGACCATCGCTTTTCTCGACGAATTAGCGGACCTCAAAGATGTATTCGCCCTCCACGACCAACCACTAGAAGACGCACCGGACCAATTCCGTCAGCCCACATTTGACATCAACCCAGTATTGACCCATGACAGGAAAAACAAGATTCGCAGTCTTCTTCGAATCCACAGGGAGTGCTTCTCGTCATCATCGAAGGTACGACAAACACCACTGGACAAGCACCGCATTATAGCAGACAAACACGACCGACCTCTGCGCCAAAGCCCTTATCGTGTATCGCAGCGAGAACGGCAGGTCATTCGCGATCAAGTTATGGAAATGCTGCGTGATGATGTAATCCAGCCATCGAACAGCCCCTGGGCGGCACCAGTCGTATTGGTCAAGAAGAAAGACAGCACACTTCGCTTCTGCGTTGATTACCGCCGCTTGAATAGCATAACGAAGAAGGATGTCTACCCGCTTCCCCGCATCGACGACACTCTCGACCGGCTCTGCAATGCAAGGTATTTCTCATCGATGGATCTGAAGAGCGAATATTGGCAATTTGAGGTCGACAAAAGAGATCGCGAGAAGACCGCATTCATCACACCGGACGGCCTTTATGAATTTGAGGTGATGCCATTTGGCCTCTGCTCCGCACCAGCCACGTTTCAACGAGTAATGGACACAGTCCTGGTAGGCTTGAAGTGGCAAATTTGTTTGGTATATTTGGACGACGTTTTTGTCTTTTCGTCAAACTTTGAAGACCACCTAAAACGACTACAGACAGTGCTGGAAGCCATCAAGTCATCGGGGCTAACGCTAAAAGCAGAGAAGTGTCACTTCGCCTAAGAAGAACTCCGATTCCTAGATCACATCGTTAGCAAGGACGGTATTCGCCCAGACCCGGAGAAAACAGCTGCAATCGCACAATTTCCACCGCCTGCCGACAAGAAATCTGTGCGCCGATTCCTTGGGCTGTGCGCTTATTATCGACGATTTGTCAGAAACTTTTCAGGGATCGCCGAACCGTGTACGCAGCTTACAAAAGCTGACGTACCTTTTAAATGGAAAGCGCCACAAGGAGAAGCCTTCGACGAACTTAAGCGCCGTCTGCAATGCCCTCCTGTGCTTGGCCACTTTGATGAAAACGCCGAGACCGAAATTCACACCGACGCGAGCAGTGTAGGCCTAGGAGCCATTCTCGGCCAGAAGATATGCCGGACAGGAAAAAGTAATCGACTACGCTAGCAGGTCCCTCACAAAAGCTGAAGTCAATTACTCGACGACCGAGAAGGAGTGCCTTGCGATCACCTGGGCTACTCCAAGTTTCGTCCATACCTATACGGCCGACCATTCAAGGTGGTAAGCGACCATCACGCGCTCTGCTGGCTGGCTAATTTCAAAGATCCTTCCGGCCGCCTTGCCTGATGGAGCCAACGACTTCAAGAAATTGACATGACTGTAGTCTATAAGTCGGGCCGGAAGCATTCCGACGCAGACTGCTTATCCCGCGCTCCCGTCGATTCTCCCCCGAAGGACGATGACGACGATGCCTTTTTGGGACCGGTAAGCGCCAGCAGTTTCGCAGAACAGCGATCAGACCCTGAGCTGAAAGCGCTAGTCGATTACTTGGAAGGAAAGACCGCGTCCCCTCCTGGTGTGTTCAGGCGACATTTATCATACTTCACATTAAGCAATGGCCTCCTCGGGAAGAACTTTGCACCCAACAAGATCGCGCAGCTTCTCGGAGTGCCTAAAACCCTTCGGCAAGAAATTCTGCAGGCGTTGCACGATGAGCCCACAGCAGGCCACCTCGGATTTGCACGCACGTTGCGTCGAATCCAGGAGAAGTATTACTGGCCGCGACTGCCTGCCGAAGTTTCCCACTATGTGAAGACGTGTCGTGAGTGCCAACGACGCAAGACGCCGCCGATCAGACCAGCAGGACTACTAAACCCGATTCCGCCCCCAATCCTGCCCTTTCAACAAATTGGGATGTATCTCCTCGGCCCATTTCCATCTTCGTCTGTGGGTAACAAGTGGATCATCGTGGCCACTGACTACCTTACCCGTTACGCCGAAGCAAGAGCACTACCAAATGGTACCGCGGCAGAAGTCGCCAAATTTTTTGTCGAACAAATTCTCTTCGACATGGCGCCCCAGAAGTGCTCATCACGGACAGGGGAGCGGCGTTTACGGCAGAGTTGACGCAAGCCATCCTCGAATACAGTCACACAAGCAATCGACGAACAACTGCGTTCCATACCCAGACCAATGGCCTTACGGAGCGCCTGAACAAAACGATCGCGGACATGATCGCTATGTACGTCGACGCTGAACACAAGACCTGGGACGCCATCTTGCCGTACGTGATCGCGTATAACACGGCAGTCCAGGAGACGACCAGAGCGACCCCGTTTAAGCTTGTGTAAGGCAGGGAGCCCACGACGACGCTCGACGCAATGCTGCCGCACGTAACCAACGAGGATAACCTTGCAAGGGTGGAAGAACGGGCTAGTTGGTAAATCATCTTGGAAATCAAACTAGCACACTTCAAAACAAAAACACAGGAAGAGCACGACAACACAGCGCTGACTTCAACTTGTTTTTATTAGAGTGACACAATATATATGTACGAAAAGTGGGCGTGAAAGAATTGATAACTGATTTTTTATCGCTGTTAATGCCCCCTTTGGCTTTTATTGCTCTTGATGCCCCTTTTGACCTTTTTTCGATTTTAGTTTATGTATCTTCGGATCGTGCCATCTTTAACTGTTTTTACCTACATGCCTCCCCGTTTTTCGCTTGTTTATTTTTTTATAGCCCTACCGTTCTGGCTTGCTTTGACCTATATTGTTATCGTGCGCCTTTTAACTTTGCGTTCGGTGTTTTACGCCACGTGCATACTCAGCAGTTATCAATTCTTTCACGCCCACTTTTCGTACATATATATTGTGTCACTCTCTAATAAAAACCAGTTGAAGTCAGCGCTGTGTTGTCGTTCTCTTCCTGTGTCTTTGTCTTGAAGTGCGCTAGTTTGATTTCCCAGAGGACAACCTTGACGTCACCGCCTACCTGCAGCGTGCAGAGGAAGCCAGACGACTCGCACGGCTGCGTATTAAAGACCAACAGCGTACCGACAGCCAACGATACAATTAACGACGACGCCACGCAGAGTACAATCCAGGAGACCAAGTGTCAGTTTGGATATAATTCGCCGTCGCGGATTAAGTGAAAAGTTGTTGCGTCGATACTTTGGGCCATACTAAATCCTTCGCCGCGTCGGACCACTGGACTATGAAGTCATTCCCGGCGGAACGTCAGCATCACAACGGCGATGCGCACGCCCAGAAATTGTACATGTGCGACTGAAGCCATATTACGCGCGTTAAAGAATCTGTGGTGTTTAAATATTGCAGTGTTTATGTTTAAGTTTCTTTGTTTTGGAACATCGAGGCGATGTTTTTTAAGGGGGGAGTAATGCCGCGAAACCTTCAAAACAGTGTTTGTTGTTTTTGAACAGCCGCCGGCATACAGGCTTATCACTCTGATTCTGGACCGCGTATCAGTTCCGTAATCTTTTGTTTGTTAATGCTCGATGTCGCGAGTCACACCTTTATCAGTTTTGTTGCAGCGCAAGATGCACCGAGATCTGTCCCGAAGATTCCGACCACTTGGGTGTCTTTCGCAATGTTCCAGCCCGTGCTGGTAGCTTTTTGCGACGTTATCTAGATTGTTCTGTGCAGTCTTTAAATTGAGCGTTGCCGAGTGTGACGAGCATTCTTTGTCCGACGACCCACGAGCACGTTTGTTGCTATCGCCGCCGCCGAGTTGCTTAGTTCTTTTGCGGGCGCAAGTCAGCCCAATAAAGTTTCTTCAGTGCAATCATCGACCCTTCATTTGTGTCGTCGACCTCGTCACCACTACGTGACAATAAGACCACTCTTAAGAGCCTAATAAAAAGTGACACAATTGCAAGTAATGTCTGACTCAGTGCCTTGGTACCAGGTACAAGTACACTGAACTATAGCTGAATATTCCTCCGACTGCATACTGCAGAAAGCAAAAACACAGTGCTGATTATGTGAGAGGAAGAAAACCTCCACTACTGTTCAAACTGAACTACACTCTGCTGCTGAAATCAGGTACTATACTGTTGGTAGCCCAGGTCAGTCACATCAACAGCACATGGCCAAAAAATGAAGTGTGAGCGCAACTTATGTAACACACACATGCAGCATACCAGCATGATGTCATTATGCAGCAAAACATGGCCTTCGTCAGCATTACTCGGTATGTGCGGTTCAGCGATGAACGGATTGTTGGGTTTCAATGTTTCAGCTGCAAATATCAGGATGAGAACAGAGCATGCAGAAGCACATAGGCTAAGCTAGGACTGAACTATACTTAAATGTAAAAAGGTATCTATAAAATGAGGGCATTTAAAGGGTGCAAATAAAATCAGGGATAAAATCGGATAAAACCACAGATGAGTGCAATCTATGTGCTTGAGAGGAACACAGGCTGTGCTGGTACATTCATCCTTTAGCTTCACGATCATGGCTGCTTCGACTATTTGGGTGTGAACTTAAAATGGAATTTGTTAAGAATGGTGTTTGTTCAAAAACTGGGAAACATTTTCCACTGTTGTCACATTTGTGACACTGCACTGACAGGTTTCTGGACTGTGTAACTTAAATATCATGGCTGCATTCTATAAATTAGTCTTCCATTGATAGTTCGGCCAGTTTGGCCAATGTATGCCTGCCAGGAGATAGTGGAATGGAGTTTATGACGATTTCTGCGCATGCCACAGCGGGATTCTTGTGTCAAATAGTAAAACCAGATTTTATTATTGGCGTATCTATCAATAAAAGACTAACAAAGCACAGCAATGACATTAAATGCTCCCTGTTCAGAAATCTGCAGTGAACATTGCAAATGTGGCAGCAATGCTAAATTTAGCCCTGCTTTCGAGTAAACAACCATTCAGAAAAAGTGCCAAAAAAACATCGCACGTAGAATAGTGGAATGCGCCACTACCGCAAACCTCGAGGATGAATGCATTAGCACAGCTTCTGTTTTCCTTTCACGCAGAGGTTGCTTTCATCTTTGATTTTACCCTTGATTTTATTTGCACTCTTTACACGCCCTCACTTAAGGCATTTTTTTTCATTTATTAATCCGTTTCACCTAATCAACAATGACATTTTTACCTTCCTGAAAATGAAAAGATACCAAATGCCTTAGCCAAAACAGTGTCCACCCAAAGAAACAAAGCCAAACAAAACACAGCAAAAGCACAGTCCCACATTGATACCAAAAGCAGTCACGAGCCACACACACACACACACCTAAACACAAAGCAAAACACAGCTGCCACACAACCCTCACAACAAAACAGAAAATTGCATCAAGGTACATCGTTTCTTTGCATAGCTAGTGAATGTGTTGCTGGCGCGTAATTCCGTTTCCTCAATGGCAGGATACCACGTCTATCTCTCCACTGGTTGCCCTCTGAGAGTTAAACGGCAATTGTTGCTGAGAGGTGTCTGAACGCCACCTAAAGGTAACATGCACCCAATGAAGGTAGGAAATGATTACGGTGAAGGTAATTGTACAGTGTAACCATTGTCATACCGTCACTTCCTGGCAGCGCTCATGCCTGATTTTGCGGCTAGTAAAGATCAAAAACATCACATAATGCAATCTAAAGGGGAACACAGCCCAAGAAAGATGTTGGTGGCTTATTTTAACGTTGGAAATTTAAACAAATGCACTCGGAGGATTCGAATGGATGTACCAGTGTTCAGGTAAGTAGTGTTAATCTATCATGCCACAGAAGCTTTTTTTGTTTTGTTTTTAGAAGCAACAGGAACGGCAGGTTTCAAATGTGTTCTTATTCATTTTGACAATATTTCGCTGTTTGTCACCAACTACGCTGCATAGAGGACCCTACTAAAGTACTACCCTACCTTTGAGACAACGGGATCATGGGTCGCTGACGCATCTGCTGCCTTTCTTTATTTTTGTCCAAAAAGCCGCTACAGTTTCACGCGCCACTTCATGAGTATTGGGCGGACACTGCTTTGACGTATTTGTTTATTCCTTATTTCTTTGAAAGGAGACATTTTCATTGTTTATCAGCCCTATGCATGGGTGATAGAAGGGTTTTGCGAGATGGCGATGTGTCATCTGGCTAGGTGTGAAGGAAGAGTTTGGCTCCTTGTTTTCATAATGACTGCTGATAGTGCACATGTTCTTATGGGTTCTCTCCTTGTGCTACTGTTATTGCGCTCTTGTTCCTGTGTTCAGTACTTATGGGTTCTCTCCTTGTGCTAATGTTATTGCGCTCTTGTTCCTGTGTTCAATAATAAAGCATGCAGTTTGGCATTGGCAGCGTATCTGAAAAACCAGGGCTCCAAAGCGGTAAGGAAGAGTGATCTGCTCAGAATTCAGGGACCTGTAGCTCTATGGGTGCCGTAAAACTCTGATATCTGGCTCAGCATTGGGCTCTTTAAGCTATAACATGTTTGTCAAGGCTGCACCAATGCATGACATCATCTCGCTACGGTCCATGCACAAAGATAAGGATTTAAGTAATGAATATGAGTGAAGCCAGCAACTGTAACAGGACCTCTAAACTTTGTGTTAAACTTCTGCTGCATAGGGCCGCATACTGTGTCATACATGTTTAATCACTCTGCAGGCCAAAGGAAACTCATGGTACCTGCACTGGTCCGGCGTCTTCTGCTACAAAGCTCATACAACTGGCTGCTGGAAAATTGGATATTCGGGGTCGGTCTGTGATCAGTGCTGCAACAGTGAATAGCCTACTTTAAGTTACCCAAACTGAATCTTCTTCCGCATTTTCACCTTTTCATTTTATTCTTTGCACCAACTCAAAACGCTTCAAAAATATATTTCGTATACCTGTTGCAAGACCCACAGCAATAACCCATTTCCTTCCGTATTTGAGAGTGTTTTCGTCCTTAGATTACCCAACTTTGTGCGGACCGCAAAACTCGCGCTCATCAGGGGAGGAAAAAACGCGCAACTATTTGCTCTGAGCCTAATTTTCCGACGTGTAAAATAACTGAGTTGCGAAGTTGCTAATCGATTTTAGGCGCACAGTGTTCCCAAAGTGCGGTGGTCTTTAGACGCTATGCGAAGGCCGCAGAGTAAAAATTAGAACACTCATGGGATGCGCCTGCAGCTGCAGGGTTATGGTCAACAGAAAAAAAAATGGATTGTTTAATAAGGACTGTTGATTTATCGGTTTCATGTTTATTTCAATGCTATAACAGTGCGCGAGCACGAGCATCACCAAAGCTATCAATTTGCGGAACCATATCTCGCGCGCAAATGGTCACTCATATGCAAGCAAACATTTCAATTTTTGGTTCTGGTGTTTTTTTTTTTAATTGTGGCAAGTCTTGAAAATTCAAATGGAAACTTCTCATTAGATACCGATAATGCGGATATGACTACTCCGTAAATGTTACAGTTCCGCGCAAACGTTTTATAAATAAATGTGTCTGCAATAATAATGCCGTATTTTTCAAAATAATTAACCTCTGTTCGTTTTGGAGGCCGCTCGTTGAGAAAGGTTGTGGGGATGTGTCCTCGTTCTCATTTCTTTCATTTCTTATTAACTCTGTGATTAAAGTTTTCGCCGTGACGTCTTGTTTTCGGCATTCATTGACATGCCCTCAAAAGCAACAGCTTACAATTTGCTAAGGCGCTTGCAAGGCTAGCATTCAATGACAGACAAGCATGCAGCTCTTGTGTGGTTTTATTATCAAGAACCAAGAGGAGCCGCTTAGCACCCACGAGACAGTAATGTCCTTCACTCTTTGAGCATATCAGAAAGATCCGTGTCGTCCAGCTCCGCCTCCAAGTCACCACGTTTCTAAGCACAACGACATTTGGGCAGGTCAGTTGCCTGAAACATTTATTTAGAGGTGAAAGCTACAAAAACGCCATCAGCATTCCTAATCTGACCACGTTAATGACATGAAAATTTCAGGAAATTTTTTAATGAAGATGGGGGTGACCTAGCGGCGCCGTCTGCTGCAAAAAGGTAGCAAAGCAAACAAGAGCATCATACTTATCTAGTTCACTCCAAAATCAACCCACTCAAAACGTACTACAGAAATATTACCATAAAATACCTGTAGTCTGTAGGCAGTCCTAGTTTCGGCATGCCAATTGTGTTGTCTGTCTTATTTCTGTAGTCTGCATTGTGTTCTGTGTAGCATTTTTGTAGTGCATTGTGTGTTGTGTAGCATTTCTCTAGTCTATCTGTGTAGTGTGTACCATAACTGTAGTCTGTCTTTTGTAGTGTTGTCCTCCTGTAGTCTCTCTCCTGCTGTATAGCATTTCTGTAGCATGGCGTATTTCTGTAATCCGCTTCGTCAAGTAGTCGCTATTGATCGATTAACACGAAGTGCAGAGTAGAAGTCCAGTTCTGTGCATTCCATGCATTCCTAAGTATGGCCATGCAGAAACACACCTCACTTGGGGCAAAATAATTTATTAACACATTTCATAATCCCAGCTAATAGTGTGTCGCTGGCTTTTGCTTGTGCAGGTGTTCTAGCATGCATAGCTAACGATAAAGAGAAAGCCTGAGACTGCATGCCCATAGCAAATACACGTATACTTTACAGAACTCATGCGTACAACAGGTCAACAAAATGTTACCGAGCTGTGAAGACCACTGCAGAATTTGGGAGACAACTGTTGACTGCGAGAGAGAACACATTTCGCTTGCATCGCTTAGCTTGAATGATCAATTATGAAAACTGCCCCTGTTTAATCACATTATGCTCCTCGATAACAGGTATTGAACTCTCACTAATCTAGATCTTGTTAACTTGGCAATTTGGTCAACTTGGACTCTTTGTACGGTCCTAGCAAAAGTGTGCATAGTGCAATGGTGTCGGAAGCTTGTTGGTCGGAGGCACTTATCTCTGCACTAATTAAAGGGGTCATGACAGCTAACAAATGAGCATAAACTGATTATTGCATTTCACTCCACACACATTATAATATAAATCCTCGTAATTTGAGCTCACTCCTAACGACCGGCCTTACATTGGCCCGGACATTACACCACTGGCACCACCATTTGTGCTAGCTGATAGTTTTAAAATAATTTGTATTATTAACGTCGGACAATGACTTCACAACGGAACTCCATACTGACTGCTATTCGCGATGTCGGCAGCCCTCCTGGATGCACGCCGTGGATGGTGGTCACTGAGGTTTTTTATCTTCATCAAAAAAATTTTATTCACATATTATCGTTTCTTTGAGAAGCCTTCACTATAATTGTGATATTATTGATTCTCAGACTTATTTGGGCTGCGTTTGAAGATTGTCAGGGAGGCCGAAATCAACGGGATTGTGCTTTGTAATTTAAGCATTATTTCAGAAGAATATTATTCTTACATTACTAGAGTTAGCTTGTTGCAGCAACAAGCGCTCCTCCATATACAGAGGCACTTATCCGACGTTTCCTTCCGTGTGTACATCCCCGCGAAAGTGGGGAGGGGTTAGCGTCATGGTCCTGATTGCTGAGTTATTGCTGTCCCTGCAAAAATTAAGAGTAAATCTGAAACAAGCATGCATACCTTGACGCAAGAGCGTACCTTGCGACATTAGAGGGAACGACGAAACTTTTGAACGAAGCGGTACCTTTTAACCTGCTGTTATAGGCGCGTGTTAATCAGACCTAATTATTTTCGGCTGGTGTAGCGTTTTTGCAAAACTATGTTCTGTCTGGCCACACCCAATGCACGGAACCATGTGACGCCACCGCCGCTTTAGACCCGTCATTGCAAAACCCAACGTGATTCGATTGCTCTTCACCGCATGCCCGCCCCGAACAAGAGCCTCCCAGTCGCCGCTGTCCCCGTATCGCCTCCCCTGCAGCCGCGCACACGAGTGTGACCGACTGCCAAGCCTCATCTTGCGTTTTTCTACTGTTTTCTAGGCAAATGACTGGTAAGTGTTTCAACGTAAGTATGTATACAACTTTTAGTATTTAGTGTGTGAACCCTAAACCCCAGTAGGAATACGCCGATTTGCGGATTACGACTGCGCCCCATCGCGTTTCTTTACATAGCTTTTGCAATGACTGGAATTAAGGGCTCGTTCACACGGCATAAAATGCAAGCTGAGCTAGCAATACCAGAACTATCCATGTCTATTCTGTCCGGTCGCACTTTTATTAGTTCACAAACTACAACTGTGATGCAAGAAGCACCGTGGATGCTATGTCCCCTCCCTGCACCAGATATGCACACACGTGGCGCCGACAGCCGGTGGCTACGTTCACTACACAGGGTCACATATCGCCGCTTCCTTCTCAATGTGAACTTGTCTTGTGATGTAAGCAGTCATCGATTTGGGGTCGTTACTGCCAGAACTGCACTCGATGGCAACATGCAATCGCTAAATCTTATGAATGCGCTCCATAATCGCCTAAAATGTAGACCCGAACCCCTCGTACACACGCTATAGGGCTACTCGTCGCTGTACGGGTGGGTAGTTTGTCGCCGACTAACATTTCTGGTCAAGGTCATTGCTGACCACAAGGGGGAACTTATAAAGTGTAGCTTCTTGCTTTCCTTTTGCTAACATGGTTAAGCTACAGACAAGCGCAGCTTCTCAGGCCGTTCACTCATGTCAGGTGTCAAGTTCTCGCTCGGCCTCCGATCCGACCAAGGCAGGTCGGGCGACCGTCTGCTGATCAGTTCTGTTGGTGTCATGGGGCCGAAAACCTCACACTAAGTGGTAGGTGACCGTTGGTCATGCTGGTATCGTCGTCTTTGTAATGTGAAAGATCAGTGTGTCGATAAGCTAAGGATCCTATAACCATGCAGCCCACTGGTTGTGACAGTGCCTTACGCAGAATAAAAGATGTCTTACTTCATATTACTATCATGCGACAACATCTTCATCAAGCACTTCTGCATGTGGGACGACCACTTTGTCAATCGTTCCCTTCTCCAAAAAAGAGAGACGTGTTCTTATGTAATGCAGCCTGCACTGCAGACGACGCTCCGCCGCGTATCCTCTGTGACGTCACACGAGCATTTAAAAATGGCGGTAGCTCTCAGTGGGAGGTGCTTCCCGATTCCGATTTCTATCCTGTTTTTATTCTGTAATATGCGCCGCGCGCTGAGACAAACTTTGCTTGTAGAATCGTAGACCTGTATATTATGTATAGAAGTATAAAACGGCAATACACTGAACGACCCTGTCATCGCCCAAAATACAGAGACCTCAGGCATTCGCAACGCCTAGCTGTGAGATATGGAATTCTCGGCAGATCAATGGTGCATGAGATGGATGAGGGGCGTTAGGAGTTTATTCCTGCCTACTGGCTTGTAGTTGCACGACTGTGTGGCAACATGTGATGTTCCTTTTGCTCGCCTCACTGATAGCGTATCAGAAGAGCTCAAAAAGGACGACAATCATTGCACTGATGATCACAATCATTAACTGCTACCGTGATGCTGACCAAAATATAGCAGCTAACCATTGAATTTTGCCTAAATTGGACAAAGGAATCACATATGAACATGAGAAGATATTTACCTCCTAGGTCACAGTACTTTGGCACCAGGTACCTTGCCACCTTTTTGTGGCGCTTCTGAAGCTCATTAGCAGGGCAGGCCTTCACCTTCAGATAGTGCAAAATTAGGTAATAGGTAATATCAGTGTGGCTAAACATAGATATTACAATCTGAGGCCAATGCACCTCGTGCAAAGTTACAAACACTCATGCATAATACTACAGTGCAAATACAACCTGCAAAGCAATAAGGAACAAAATGAAGTCAAGAAGAGCAATGCATGGAGCGTCAATGACCGATACAACTCGACAATTTGCACAATTACTTTAAAAGCGTGGGGAATTATTGCCATAGACAACAAACTTCATAAAATTAGAAATTGTGACAAAGTTTTGAACTGTACTACAGAACCTAGTACAATATGGGTTGCAAGGTACGTTTGCATCAGGTATCGACATAATAGGGCTGATCATTTCCACTGTAGGTGCAAAGTACTGCCCACTGATTTTCAATTACTCTTTTGCTCTACCTGCAGCCATCTGCCCCGCTTTAAGCATGTTAACCATATCCACCTCCCAAATTCTTTCCTGTCCACAGCTTATACTTTCCTCGTCTTCTAAACCGATTCTCACTCAAACTGACCATAAGCTTTTCTTAGGATTGCACATTCTGGCTACTAGGCATGGTAATAAATTTTCGTTTTGTAACACCAGAATATTTTGTTACTTCCCTGTTTGGGTGGTTGACTTACAATCATGTAAACACGGTACTGCTGATGTACCCAGGCAGCACACCAACATCGCACCTACCCCGGCCCAACGTCGACAAAAATTGGTACCAACATTGGCGTAACACCGGTTTTTTTGAGAAATTACTACATTTTTATATATTGGCCCAGCTTATATGCCAACATTGCGCCTGTCTTGCCACTGCCAACATAGGCTATCAGTTGGCCATGCCCCTAGTGTCACGTATTGGCATGCCACTAGTATTCATTGGCACATGGGACATTGGCAATAATCCAGCCGTGCCACTAGCATCACATATTGGTATTTATTGGCATGCAACAAGTATTCACCGGCACACGTGGCATTGGCACTGCCACTGTTAAGCCACCTTTAGCGATGAAGTTATTTCACCCTTGCCCTTACTGCTGCCATTTGCCTAACTGTCACTCCGACAATTGTGGTTTTCTTATGCAGTCATTTCCCAATACCACCTTGCATGTCATCTCCCCAAGGAGCCATAAAAACCATGCAATTAAATGAGGCAAGCAAAATATTTTCCGAAAATATTTTATTGAGAGCGCATATACATGTACATGCCACAAGGACATCAGAGGGCCAAAATGCAGTGCGGGAGGCATGCGGTACAGGGCTAATATGGGAGAGGCTAGTAGATGTAATTGGAAACAGGGCACTAAACAGCACATGACCAGGTAGTGCAGGTAGAGGTGATGGGGTGCAGTGTGCATTGGTCATGATGGAAGGGGCTGGACATGTTGAGCAGGGTTGATGCACTAAGCCTTGTAGTGCGAAAGGTGCTGCAGGAATAGTAGGCTGAGCATGGGTGCATTCCAGGGCAGTGTCCACCATGGATGGAAAATGGCAGTGGACTCTGTTGAGCATGATAGTTGGCAGTGAAGGGTCAATGGATCAAGTGATGAGGTGGGGGAAGCGCGTGGCCCAGGTAGTAAGCTGGGCACCCCGCAGGAAACAACCATTCAGGAACAGTTTGTTGAGGAGATTGGCCCATGGGTCTTACAAATGACATCTGCACAGAAGACAAGCATTTATCACCATAAGATCTATACTCACCTTCTCAACACTTATCGAAACACATATTAGAAGTCTGGGTGCTCTATACGATTGAGTACAAAATACAGAACCCCGCTACAGTAATACCTCTGATATAGTAAAGTGAAACTAAAGTCCCAGTTCATCTTCCATAGGCAACTGTACATTTTCCCCCTCTATAGTAAAGATGTTTTTGGTAAAAATCGGTTAAAGTGCTTCTGGCCATGGCGACGACTCCCACGCACTACCTAGAGTCGTGAGGCCGACTTTTTGTATTTGAAAACAGAACAATAACTCCGAGTGTTTGTTTAGGTGGCTTTACTACTAGCCGAAGCAGCAGTCAGAAGAAGCCTACTTTACAGAAGCCTTGGGGCCGTGAGGGAAAGCGCGCAGCGCGAAGAAGAAAAAAGTGAAGCTGCCTGTAAACATAGCAAGGAGGCGGCGTGTTCCATTCAGAAAGTAAAGGAGTAGGAGTGCAGCAAAAAATAGGGAAGGGAAGAAATGGGTCAACATTTACTGCAATGTGCAGTACAAATCATGAGGCAGTGGTGGCAGGAAGTGGAGGTGCAGCGAGTAAGGTCTTACAGCACTTGAATGCCATGCGAATATTTATCATTTATTGCCTTACAAAAGGCAGAAAGAGCAAAAACGGACACCATGTTCATGCAAGGCTTTAGTTTTTACATGAAATTGAACTTGGTTGCATTCGTAATCACGTCTTCATGCTTCAGGGGTACTTCCACAAGATGTAGAGAAATGTAATGAAAAAATCACACAAAGAGATGATAAAAGCGAGAATGAAGGTATTTAGGTTTTTTTCATTAAGCAACAAGACGTGTTCAGTAAGTGCCTATTTAATTACTAGACAGAACCTTCAAGACCATGTCATCACATTCCACTGATACAGTAAAGACCATGATACACTAAATATTTTCGCTGGTCTCAGTGGCTTTACATAAAGGGATTCTACTGTATATAATAAAGGCCTATTGCCACACATTCTTCTTTTAGAGCACTTTGCGACAGGTTTATGGGCCTGCAAGGGCATGCAGCATCTTATAACGTAGGGATAATAAACATATATGCAAAGTAATATCGCTTCCAGATACAAAATAAAGATATTTGGAAGGAAAAACCTGCTTTCGCCAAACCGATAACTTAAGGTGGATGCTTAGTGTTCATATAGAATTACAGTTCCTGAAAATATGACGATTCAGGCTCCAGAACTTTCAATTTTTAAAAAATTCGTAAACATTCCTGCAGTAGACAATATGGATTACTAAGCATGCAAAACTCGATGATATTAAAGAACACGTTAAAGAATATCTTTCTGCAGAACACCAGTTACAGGCACACATACATTACTGCGGCCAGAATAAAGAAATAATTGCCCTGACAGAATCGATCAAGCTATCTTCAATCAGCTAACTGAGGGAGATGTGTACATCGCATATATTCTCAATGCTGTGTAAGCCTAAAATAATCTCAAGATAACCGTACCTGTTCAAGTTCTAGCTTTTTAGACTTCACAGCTTTATTGCTTGCATTCTACTATAAACAATTGCCCTACTTGTAATGTACCAAGGAATAGTTTTCATACAGTGCTCATTATAAATTAAAGACACCAGAACAACATGCACACAAACAAGAAAAGAAGAACGGGACAGAGCGCCATTCACAACTGATTTATTGTGCAGAATAAAGTACATATTGTCACGATATTGGCGACTAGGGCTAGGCTATTAGAGCCGGTGCAGGTGGAATTATAAGGTCCAAGCTTTAGGTACGTCCTTCTAGTCCGGAGCCGATTCACTTCGTCCTTTTTCTCCGAGCGCCACTTCAACTTCTTTCGCTGCGAGCGCCCCCTGGCATTCCTCCCTCCTGATGCGTGACGCACACGGCACACGTGCACACAGGTGGACAAAAGCAAACGAAAAAAAAAAAGTTTGCAGATGCCGTCTTTCAGTTACCGCGTAAAATACGGCTTCATGCGTAGGACATGAACTGTCTCTGGACGAGGTAGTCGACGGCCTCTCTGCTCTGGGCCATCTGGGAGGACCTCATAGTTAACGTCGCTGAGGCGCCGCAAGACTTTATATGGTCCGAAGTAACGGCAAATCAGCTTTTCTGATAGGCCACGGCGTCGAACAGGAGTCCACACACACACCTGATCCCCGGTGTTGTAGGAAGCTTGTTTGTGGCGGAGGTTGTACCGGCGTGAATCCTTGTCCTGTTGCTGGGCGATGTGGACGCGTGCTAGTTGGCGTGCTTGCTCAGCATGTTGGGCAAAGTGTTCGGCGTCAGTAGAAAGCTCGGTATCTGTTTCGCAAGGGAGCATTGCGTCCAGCATCGTCCGAACCTCTCTGCCGTAAACTAGGCGAAACGGCGTGAAGCGTGTCGTTTCTTGGACTGCCGTATTGTACGCGAATGTCACATATATTAGGATAGCATCCCAAGTCTTGTGCTGGGCGTCGACATACATCGCCAGCATGTCCGCAATGGTCTTATTAAGCCTTTCAGTCAGCCCATTGGTCTGCGGATGGTAAGCAGTAGCTTTTCGATGCGCCGTACCGCTGAGATGAAAAACTTCGGCCATCATTTAATAATACAGGTCGGAGCACCGTGCCGCAGCATGATCTGGTGTGCAAAGAAATGGGCAACCTCCAATGCTGTACCACTAGGTAACGCTTTGGTCTCGGCATATCGAGTCAGGTAGTCTGTGGCGATGATTATCCAGCGGTTGTCCCCTGAAGATCGAGGGAAAGGACCGAGAAGGTCCATGCCGACTTGATCAAACGGTGCGCGTGGTGGTATTATGGGCACGAGAAGGCCTGCAGGCTTTGATTGCGGAACCTTCCGACGCTGACATTGCCGACAGCTCTTAACATAGCGCTTAACGACAGTTGCAAGGTTAGGCCAGTAGAATGTTTTTCGTATTCTAGCAAGTGTGCGAGTATAGCCCAAGTGACCAGAAGTTGGTTCATCGTGGCACGCGGAAAGGATTTCCTCTCGCAGAGCTGCGGGTACCACGAGGAGGTAGGTTCTCGAATCGGATCTAGAGCTGTGCTTATAGAGTACACCACTTCTCAGGCAGAAAGTTGAGAGGCTCCGAGAAAAGCACTTAGGTATTGTGGCTGGCTGACCTTCTAAATAATCGATCAGGGCTCGTAACTCTGGATCAGCACGCTGCTGATGAGACATATCTGAAGCATCAACAGCTCCGAGAAAACTGCCAGAGTCACCCGTATGTGGTGAAGCGAGCTCGACGGGCGCACGAGAGAGCGCGTCAGCATCTTCATGCTTATGTCCGGACTTGTAGACTATAGTAAGGTCAAACTCCTGTAGGCGAAGGCTCCATCGCGCCAGGCGGCCGCATGGGTCACGCAGGTTGGCCAGCCAACACAAGGAATGGTGGTCAGTGACCACTTTAAATGGGCGACCATAAAGGTAGGGGCGAAATTTTGCAGCCGCCCAAATTATGGCGAGGCATTCCTTCTCAGTAGTTGAATAGTTCATCTCGGCGCGGGATAAAGCACGGCTGGCATAGGCGACGACTCGTTCCACACCCTCTTGACGTTGCACGAGAACCGCCCCAAGCCCAATGTTACTGGCGTCAGTGTGGATTTCTGTTTCACCGTGCTCATCGAAATGGGCTAGAATAGGCGGCGATTGGAGACGGAGACGAAACTCGGTAAAAGCAGCTTCTTGCTCGTGACTCCAAACAAAAGGGGTGTCTCCCCGGGTGAGCCGAGTCAGCGGTTCAGCAAGATCAGCGAAGTTATCGATAACACGGCGGTAATAACTGCACAAGCCGAGAAATCTGCGAACAGCTTTCTTGTCACGTGGAATCGGAAATTTCGCAACAGCAGTAAGCTTGTCAGGGTCGGGCTTCACGCCGGCAGCGCTTACGACATGACCGAGGAATTTAAGCTCTTGGTAGCCAAAGTGACATTTCTGTGGCTTAAGCGTCAAGTTAGCGGATCGAAGGGCTTCGAGTACTGACCGCAGGCGTTTAAGATGTTGTGAAAACGATTCTGCGAAGACCACCACGTCATCTAGGTAGACTAGGCAACACTGCCATTTAAGCCCGGCGAGGACAGTGTCCATCATCCGCTGAAATGTGGCCGGCGCGGAACAAAGTCCGAAAGGTAGAACTTTAAATTTGTAAAGTCCGTCGGGTGTGACAAAGGCCGTTTTTTCACGATCTCGCTCATCTACCTCAATCTGCCAATAGCCACTTTTTAGATCGATTGACGAAAAGTACTTCGCACGCCGAAGGCGGTCGAGAGAGTCGTCAATCCGCGGCAAGGGGTATACATCCTTCTTGGTTACGGCGTTCAGCTTGCGGTAATCGACGCAAAAACGTAACGTGCCGTCTTTCTTTTTAACTAGAACGACTGGGGAGGACCATGGGCTATTTGAAGGCTGGATAACATCATCTTCGAGCATTTGTTTAACTTGTGACTTAATAACTTCGCGCTCGGTCGAAGAGACGCGGTAGGGGTGCTGGTGAATTGGGCGGACATCATCGAACGTCACGATCTGGTGCTTGGCAATGGGAGTCTGATGCACTTTTGACGATGATGCAAAACACTCTCTGAATTCAAGTAACAATGAAAACAGCTTTTCACGCTGGCTCACCGATAGCTCTGAGCTAATATCGAGGTTGTCGAGGGATGTGGGCGGTGGCACGGTTTCTGTGGACAAGCACTCGGAGACTTCAGATATGCGTTCAGCGAAAGCTACGGAAGTATTCCGAAAAAGGTGTCGATACTCGTGCGAAAAATTGGTAACAAGTACCTTGGACTGGCCACAGTTAAGATGGATCAAACTGCGAGCCACACAGACTCCCTGCGTCAACAGTAACGAGAGGTTAGTTTCGGCTATTGCATCACCATCGTGAAGTGCATTGCATTTGACATTAACGAAGGTGTTGGTTCGGGGTGGCAGCGTGACACTGTCCGCATAAACTCGAAGCACATTGAGTGGTCGCTGTGTACTGCTGAGGGCCACTGCTTTCTCAGTTGAAAACGAGACCTTAAAATCCCAGAGGTCAATAATTGCGCCATATTCCCGAAGAAAATCTACGCCCAGAATTAGGTCACGTGAGCAGCTTTTCAGAACGAGGCAGCTTACCACAAATGTCGACTCTTGAATTTGAACCCTGGCCGTGCACATGCCTAGAGGAGTAACCAGATGACCACCCGCAGTGCGAACGTGTGTGCCAGCCCACGGAGTCAAAACCTTCTTGAGAATCGTGGCAAACTGGCTGCTCAAAATAGAATAATCAGCGCCAGTATCCAACAAAGCTCGAACATGGCGACCATCCAGTATTACTGGTATGTCCAACGACAGCTTCTCGCGAATATCAGGCTTCTGAGTGTTTGAGTGCTCTGCGTCGGTGTACGCGGTATGCTTCACCTGCAATTCGTCGGTGTTGCAGGCGCGTTGTTGCGGTGTCCGTTCCACCGGCAATTCTTCGTCGTTGCGGGTGCGTTGTCGTGTCATCTGTTCCACCGGCAATTCGTCGTTGTTGCGGGTGCATTGTTGCGTTGTCTGTTTCACCGGCAATTCGTCGTTGTTGCGGGTGCGTTGGTGCGTCTTCGGTTCCACCGGCAATTCGTCGTCGTTGCGGGTGCGTCGTGGTGGCGTCGAGGTAGCGTTATAATCGACAACCGCGGACTTTTCCAATGTCGATTCGTAGAGTTTCCGTGTCCGCGTCGATGGGGGGTCTCCCGCGCAGCGATGTCCAGCGAGCCTACCCCCGAAGGTCGCTGGTTTCAGTTTTCCCGCTGGGGGCTGGGTAATCGGCCCTGCGCTGCCCATGAGGACCTCGCAGCAGATGGCGAAGGGCGAGCCCTGGGCGACGGTGATCGAGATTGCCGCAGACGAGACGGAACACCACGGCGCTGGTATTGAGGAAATCTTCAACGGCTCGGGGCCGTTCGCCGTAGCGAGGCCGCGGAGAATCGGCGGAAAAACCTTCGAGGCCCAGTCGACGGTAGGGACAGCGCCGATAGACATGTCCTGGTTCACCGCAGTGAAAGCATAAAGGCCGTCGGTCGGGGGTACGCCACTCGTCTGCTTTCCGTCTAGACTGTCGGGAATCCGTTACGTACTGGATCCCGGGGGCCGGTGTTGTTGGTGCAGCTACGTTAGCAGGAATTAGGGTCGGTCGGTGACTGGGGTGGCGAGTATTGTAGCACCTCGGCGTATGTGGGACGCTGGCACTCAGGTGGCGTAAGGGGAGGAGCAGGGTGAGGTTCACCGCTTGGAAACGGCACCCGGCACCTCCACCAGATTTGTCACGATATTGGCGGCTAGGGCTAGGCTATCAGAGCCGGTGCAGGTGGAATTATAAGGTCCAAGCTTTAGGTATGTCCTTCTAGTCCGGAGCCGATTCACTTCGTCCTTTTTCTCCGAGCGCCACTTCAACGTCTTTCGCTGCGAGCGCCCCCTGGCAATATATATGTCACTGCCGGCATATGCGCAAGGAACCCATTCAGCATCATGTAGTTTAAGATATGTTGAAGAAGCCAATGCCTCATACCACAGCCTCTTTCCCTGAGAAAGCATTTCTTAAATATAGCTTATCTTAAACTACATGATGCTGAATGTGAAATAGCTGAATGTGTTCCTTGCGCATGTGCCGGCAGTGAGATATATATGTAATTGGTTCTGCACAATAAATCAGTTGTGAGTGGAACTCTGTCCCGTTCTTTTCTTGTGCGCGTGCATTGTTTTGGCGCCTTCAGGTTATAATAAATAAACACGAAGAAGCCTAACAAGAAGTTCTAGTAACCATACAGTGCATGCTTGTTCAGCTAAAGTTATTACAGTCAGCCTGCAAAGAGCAATTGAGCAAGTACTGAAAATTTACTTTGTATAGGCAGGAAAATGTTATGCTAGATCCGAGTACAATGATATCGTACTTCCTTATCAGCTAGCAGCCTACCAGATATGCATTTTCCCTCATCACAGCTGATCATATGGCTATACCATCGGCAACCTTCCACGTGCAAGATTATATTCAGTTAGGCATACATGGGTGAATTTATGTCCAGGTACCAGGTGTGGTGCTCGGGCATCTGATTTCTTCAAACCAATTCATAGTAGTTGTTGGCATAGAGAATAGTAATCTGCCTGAATATCTTTGGCCAAATATTATTTTCATTGCTTAAGCACACCTTAAATACAATGCTTGATGTGACTATGGGATCATAAAAAACGATACATCTAGCATGGCAGTGAATTTTCACTTTCACCCTATCACAAGTTCCTTAAAAAACCACTTTATTCCTGAGCTGTATAGTTGTTTCGCACACATTTTATATTTCAGTATATATAAAATGTTGCTATTTTGTGAATATATTTCAAAATCAAAATTTCTGAACAGCCTCACAAATTATTTTTTTTTTCAAAAATGGACAATATTTTGTACTCAAATTAAAAATAAGATTGTGTTTGGAGAAATAGTACTGTTTGCAGAACAAAACAGCGCATACGCAAAAAAGCACCAATATCGCTCAAATGTAATGTGCAATACACGAACTGAGAGTTCACCCAAAATTACAAGTACAATAGCCCTGTGTAAATGGACTCGACAGCACCGGGTTGAATCAGCGTTGAGTAAGCAAGGTCATCATTCTCGACCCGGCTGATGTCTACATGAACTCGCGTTCTGTGAGTAAGTATCGTAGCAGAGCGTAGCATCGAGATTCGAAGTTATTGTGCAAGTTCTTACTCGTATTTGATCCCATTGTCTTTTACTATCGACAGCTTCGATTATTTTTTATCGTTGATGAGCGCTAAAAAGCATCCATTTCGTATGACGCTCGTCGCCGCTCCAGAGGCTTTTTCATATCCCACAGTTTCCCATAACTAGACTCTGACTGGACAGCGTCTGCATGCCTTTAGATAAGCGGGTCGAGCGAATTAACCTACCCCCTGCAAGCTAGTTAACGCGACCCGCTCCGCCGCCTATTTTACTCGACCCGACTGTGTATACATGAACCCCACAACTGATTTTTCACTCGACAGACGTACTCGACCCAATTCTGCCGAGTTCATGTATACAGGGGTGGAACGCTTGTGTAACAAGTAACAATATTGCTAAGAATCCAATCTGCTTTCTTTGGTTCATCCAGTTTTCTAAAAAAGTATCTTGTCTGAAAAAAGAAGGACATTTGGAGTTAAGCCGCTGAGCAACGCAAGATCCATATGCTTGTTCTAACGCATGACTCCTCAGTGCACTTACAGTTGGAATTTTGCTTGGTCATGTGGCAGTTCACTAAACCGTCTGACTGGACATGACAATAAAAAAAAGAGGATCATTTCTACTTTTATTAAGACATACTAAAGCTTTTTTGTTGTTGACATAGCATTAAGAGACTGCGGGAGTTTGGCAGTTTTATACGCCTTATTTCGTTTGGCAGTTGCAAGGGGATGTAGAAAAAGAAATATGAGTAAGAAATATAAGAGGTGATAACATCCCGAAATAAAACTAAGGGACCAATAATGCGCACTGCGTATCTTAAATGGCGTCACTGGTAACATCAAACACAGACAATCGTCCTTGAGTATGACAAATTTGAAGCGCAGGAGGTGAGTTGGTTGTGGGCAGGTAGTTGAAAAAGGGCAGTCCCCCTGAGAGGTAGGCGGCAAGATCACTGCCACCCATTAGGGGGAAAGCCCTGGCAAGCATGCAGGCAAAGGTGCACATATATAAGAGCAATAAATGCACAAGGAATGCACGCCTGAATGAGCAGCTGCACTAATAATTTCCTTTGTCTTGCAGCCCACCCCTCCTGTGCTGTAAGCAAGTCTGCTCTGTTTTCCGAACACAGAAGCATATGCAAAAACAAACAGGATGTTCTCTAAAATTTACAAACTTTGAACTAGCATTGCATGATGATCTCCTTTCTGCAAATGTCTTGCTCTAGGGATACAGAGTAAAATAATTGCAGCTGCGAATAAAGCGAGTTGGGAGCTAATGGCGAACCTCAATAGCTTGGGGAGAGAATTCTTTATAATTGTCACTTTGAGCAAAGTAAATAGCCTGGTTTAGATCAAAGTAAAATTACATCTACATGGCTGAAGCCACTGTAGGTAACCAGAAATGCACAAGCAGTCAGTAACTGCATGTCTGTATGAACAAATACATACAGTGCAGGAAGCAGTAATGAAGGAAGAGTGGAAGGCAAATAAACTGAGCAATACTGAATGGATTTCTTCTCTGCAACCTCAATACAGGCTTCCTGCAAATTCTTGTTGTGCAAGCATAATCAAGTATGCTAAATATTCCATCCGTTAAAGCACCTGCACTGCCGTGTTACGCAAATGACAACTACTTCGTCAGTTCCACAAGCTAAGTCTGTTATTGTGCTATTACACCATAGGCTCACTCAATTATGCCTCAACTTGAAATAGTCACATACTGTTGAAATAAAGCAACGAAATATAGCACCAGCTAATAAAGCACTGCCAGAGACATGAAGGATATTATTTTCTTCATATGTGGGCAAGACTTCTAAACAAGTAAGTCTTGAGCTAAAAAGCCAGAAAAAGTCATATAGCATGCAATCATATATCAAAAAGCCAGCAGAGCATTTAAAGCCTTTATATAATGCAAAACAAAGGCAATGTGTCATACCTACCGAGGCAATGTTTCCTTACACACAGCATGTTTCATGGCAAGGCTCCCACAGTTACGGTGTAAGAAATATTTCTTACACCGTGCCCACAGTTGTTGACAGTTTATGCAGCACCAAAATGTTGGTGTTGTCTGCCTCACATTCAGGCAGCACCCCTTTGATGGCAGATGATTGCTTGTGCAAAAGCAGTGCGATGATACAAGAGGAGCAGCTGGACTGCAGGTGTTATAGAGCAAAGAGCCCTCAATGCAAGGAAAGAAAGTCTCCATTAAATCGATGCCTCTAAATCGTGATAACAGCATACCACGGCTCTTCTCTGTTTAGTTAATCTATAATTTCAAATTGAAGGCTATCTAAAAAAATGGACTAATTGCAACTCTATTTTACACATGCTATAACATATCTGTGCCAGGGCGGTGGGGCGATCAGTTAAAATAACGTCCGGAAAATGCATAGTGATGTTTAATGCAGTCTTAATGCTGGAGCAACGTGTCTTGGTGCGAAGAACAAAATAAAAGCATGCACGGGCGCCAAACGTGTGCTACACAACTGACGCGACTAGAGGTGTGCACGGGCATACATTTTGAGCCCGACCCGGGCCTCATGCTACGAACTCGAACCCGGCCTGGAACTGAAATTGCCTGAGCCCACCTAGCGCTCACAGTGAAGGCTCCGGCCCTGCTGGACATGCTATAACAGACCAGTTGTAAAACCTACAAGTCGGCTTCCCTGTGAGGCAGGAATTCGTGCACAGTG
Organism: Amblyomma maculatum; assembly: GCF_055883805.1. Lineage (NCBI taxonomy): Eukaryota > Metazoa > Arthropoda > Arachnida > Ixodida > Ixodidae > Amblyomma > Amblyomma maculatum. The sequence goes on from NW_028146745.1 coordinate 466,821, forward strand.
GCGACAGAACCTGATCCAGGGATAATAGATAGGTGCAGTACATGCATCTGCCACAGTCCACGCTGCTTGGGATGCAGTTCCCCACGCACAGGCCATTGCCAGAGAAAGGTTTTCGGGCATTCTTAACACTGGAATAAAAGGGGGAGCACTGTCACCCTAGGGGTGAAGAAAGAAAATTTAGAAAAGGGACACTAACCGGAGAGGGTAATAGTGGGGCGACAATGCGCACGCGAATAATACTGTGACGAATGGGCAAGAGGTGCGGGAATTACCCTACCCGTCAGGCGATGTGCTAGCACTATAACCAACTATTACCCAAAAGTCTATGCCGCCATTGTGCAGGAATGTCTGCCGCACCGGGAAGCTGACGTGTAGGTTCTGCAACTGATCTATTGCAGCTGAAGCAACGATACAGAAAGAAAAAAATAGGCAACAATCCCTGGCGATGCATCGCGCGACGACGACGCCTGTCGCAGCCGCTGGTGCACATCGCACAGAGCGAAGAACCTCAGACAGAAACGCGTTTTCAGCCTTGCTTTGTTAGCGCCGCCTCTTCGTTTGGTAAATGCGTAGAGTTACGCTATATCTAGTTTCTTGCACTAAACGGCAACACTGATGAAATTTTTTTGAAAAGCGTCGAGCCAAAAAAAAATGGTCCAAGCGCAGCGGCGTGCTACTATACTGCGATGCAGACATGATTGAAAGCAGTGGCGTTTTTCTGCAACTTTCGAGAATTAGCAATATCTAGCCACACTAGCCTTTTTTGTTTTGCAATATTACCATATCAAGCTTTTACTAAACCGTCTAGATGCGCTCATATATGCACGAATCAGATGAAATGAGCATCTGCAGGATTTTCACTCTTACCGGACTAGGGAAACAAACTTTGCATGCAAAAAAAAAACAAAAAAAAAACAACCTAGGTGAGTACCCCAAAGCCTTTTGCGATTGGCTGCCTCGCGAGCTGGTTCCAGCATCATGAGCGATTTTCTAAAAACCCAGAACCTGGGCGACAGCGCCGAGCGGCAATGCTTTAGCGGTCCTCAGCGCACTGCGCATCGTGCTGCCGCACGACTCATGCGGTTAGAGTTTTATCGCAGCAGACACGAGAAAATATGCTTTTGCCCGGACTCCGCCGACTCCGAATGAGGTCACCCGAGGGAACCCGAGCGGCCGAGCCACGCAACGGCTATACACCGTTCCGGCCACTGTAACGCCGTGAACATCCGAAGTTGGCTTTTAGGGCTACGATGCTACGCAGTTGTTTACTCTAGGAAATCAGTACTCTGCAAAACATTAACGGTTTAACTTGAAATAAGCTGCAAGATGATCGGCATCAAGTCGCGCACACTTGAGAACCACTTTTGAAAAGTTAACAACGTAAGAAATATGCTAAAAGAAGACAAATATCCCTAGCACGTGGCTTACGCAGCCTGCAGCAACAATGAAATGTAAGAGAACGCTTGTAATTTAAAAAATGCTCAAAGAGGCTAATATTTTACTCCAGTATACACAAACGCTTTATGAAATCTGAATGAAAAGATTCGAAAACTTACACGGAATATTTCTTGAACAAAGAAGCCTTTTCCGTGCACGGTGCCACCGAACGTCGAGCCGAGCGAACGAGTGGCCGTTTAGTAATCGCTTTTTCAGCAGCAGCAGCATAGATGCGCTGTTGCTGCTCCTCATCTATGTAGGGCTCTGTGCCAGCAGCGAAGGGCGTCGTCTCCCTGGAGAGGCGCCTAGCTGTTTTGTTTATAACACCCAAACCTGTTCAAGTTGTATTTTGTGAATGCTGTGTTCTACTACGAATAGTTCGCTCATTTTTAGCATACCAACGAAAATGCTTTCATACAATAGTGCTCAATCGAGTGGAATATTTCAATCACCCTGAAATGAGCATTTCAAGCAAGTTTGTTGAAAATTATTGAGCTAAGCATCTCAGTACCACGACTTGCCACCTCTTTATAAGCTAGTTGCATGCGAGGCTCACATTTTTTTTCTCATATATCCGCACCGTCAGCATCATTCTATCTGCTGGATTAGTCATTTGTTGTCTCGATTCATTAGGCGCTTGTTTCTTTCTCACAGTTTAGTTTCTTGCGTATATTTTATTGGCCACGAAAATGCGGTAAAAGCACATTTCTCTATGCAACCTGTTATGAGAGCCCGGAAATGTTTGAAAGAAGTCTCCAGTATGTTAGCGTTCGTGTTTTTATTAATGCGCAATTCTTTCCCCTGGGCGGCGGCCGTCCGCCCCTTGACCCTGAGTGGTGCGTCGACCCGTCCACCGCTTTGGTGCACCTGCGTGGATTTCGACGCGTGCATGCAACCTCGGACCTTGCTCGCATCGCATGCGGTAAGAGAGTGCGATCCGGGGAACGACAGGAGTGCCAAGTGCGCGAGGACGGGATTAAGCGGTGCGTCAGCACGGAGAGCAGGCGGTGGTAAACTGTGCGAACGAGCGTGTGCGAAACAAAGATGTGTAATTGTAATCCAGTTGTTAATATACCCATTGTACCTTTTCGTATTTTATTTGTCTTTCCAGTCTTTTCTTTCACATTTTTTTTCGTTCTACTGCGAACAAGTCAGTTTACATGTGGCTATCTTCTCTCCATACACAATATTTGTAAAAAAAAAAAAAAAAGCTACCTTCCCCGCGCACGCCTCTAACTGTTCCACCACAGAGGTAGTTAGAGAATAAATAAGATTTGATACCGAATTAAGCTTAATTGTAAAACAACGACTGCTTTATTTATTTTTGAACTTTGCAGTTATTCCTTCTTGCCATATTTAGCGCAAGCATTGTATTGCAGTGAACGACAACGGAATCACGAAATTGGGGGTGTGAATAAAAGCGGAGAAACTTTACAGACTTATTTTTTTCGCACTTGTGCGAAAAAAAGAATAAATAAAGCAGAAATTCTAAAATTATGCTTTCCATGCACTTGGCATGGCGTCGAATCAAATGTTCTGCTGAGCTGCCGGTCTTGTATACTGGCCGCTACACGAAGCTATTTTGTGTTCCTATCAAATTCAATGTGACAAAGCCCCACGCGGATATATTTCGCGTTTCAAGTTCTTGTGAAATGTGGAAGCCGGCCCGCCGCCGTGCCGCGAGCGACTATAGCTGGCTCTGCGATCATTTTTGCCACTGCAGTGATTTGAATATTCGCGGCTTGTTTAGCAGATAGCTGGCGTACTCGTTTGCCGAATGACAGTTTCAAGATAATGATAGAGCATTTACCAGTACCGTATGTGTGCGATATTCCATTAGTGATTAATACGCCATGGTCATGGCAGTCGTACTTTTGAATATACACGTATGGAATGGTCTACTCTTGCAAAGCCTAAGACGTAAGTTACGCTAGCTCTACGTATGTCACATAGGTATATGAAAGAAATAGAGCCTTAAAGTATGGGGGCTGACGCATTGCGTCGTAAATTCTCGCCCGGGCGGCGGCCGTGTGCACCTTGAACCACACGTGGAGCGTCAGGGCCTGCGTCTTGGATTGCATCGCGCAGCGTGTATCCCGACAACCCCACCTGCAGAGCGCTTCCACTCGGGCAAGTCGGCGCCGCTGTTGCTGGCGCCGTGCCTCCATATTTTTCTTCCTTTGTTTGTGATGTTTTCAATGCACCAAGCAAGCAGCGAACAGAGCGTCCATATTTCGGCGCGAGTGAGTGCCATCAGTGGACTGGAACAGAAGTGCGCGGTGTGTCGTCAACAAGGGCGGACGTACGCTTGAGAAAAAACAAATGTGCGAACGAGTGCGATGAAGAAAAGTGAAACTGTAACCCAGTTATTTGTTTCAGCATAACCTAAAATTATTCATACTGAGATTGTACGTGCAGTGTTTTCTCTCAATTTTTTTCTAATACTTCACTTCTTAGAGCGACAACGAAGCAGGAAGCGTCGATACGATTTGCCATATGTGGGAACGTCAATGCATGTGCGGACCAACGTTTAATTTCCCGCTCAATAACCCAGCTTTAATTTAGATCACCATTGTTAAATTTTTTAAGCGAAAGTATGTGCTGCGATTCTTCGTATTCGTACAGCTTAAACGGCCTAGTGTATTTTTAAAGTGTATTGCGATGGAAGCGTGCTCGCCATAGTCGATCTGAGTCACGTACGAGCCTTAATAGGCCGACGCTTATCGCTCATTTTTTGCATCGCACAGCATGCGTGTCCTGCGGTAATCGTCTGTTTGAAGCCACTGTTGTTAAAACTAATACACTTGGGGGCAAAGAAATTTGCTAAAACGTTTGGAATTCTATTCACCCAGAGCAGCAGGAACCGCCACGGGAGCAGCAATGGAAGAACCTAGACCATTGCCGAATAGAATACAAAAAATAGCAACCATTGCCTATGCACGATATATGACATGTCGTTTTGATTCTTTCTAATCTCCCGGTCGGCGTGGAGCTATTTATCGCCGCCGCCGCCCTGACGGGCCAACAAACGGTGGTGAACGTATTGATATTTGACGCCGTTGACCAATCGTCGGTCTCATCCAAATTCGTCACAGTATACATGTGGATTGATTATAGTGCCAGCTTAAGTGAATGAAGATCTAGTGTAAAAGAACATGGTGTAATCCCAAGCAACATCAACAACAGCTAGGTGGGATTAAAGCACACACGACGGAAACCAGCAATGCGGAACTATAACTATTTAGACACAAGATTTCCGAAGCATTTAAAATTGCAAAGGTAACTTGAAAACATCGATTATAACAGCGCAGTTAACGAATCCAAGTATTAAATGAGCCTTCCAACCGCAAAAGCACACTAGTGCGGTTCCCCACGGAATATTTCCAGCCACATGCTAATTTGCATCTAATATTGACCAGTAGGTGAAATAGACAAGGCAATGTTGACTAAAGAGTATGCCAATGCATCTGGCGGGACATGGTAACAGACCTGACAGTATTGTCCAGCATATGCCATATATTAGCGAACGTCAGTAGAGTAATGGCTAACGCTCTTCGATGTAGCCATCCTTATAAAAGGGCAATGCCAATAATGTTGATATGTAAGGTAGGCCAGTGTATATCTGACATTGGCGGGCCATTGTAACAGAGCTCACATTATTGTCCAGCATATGTCGAAAATTGGCCAACATAGTGGACTGATGGCTAATGCTGTCCGTTATAGCCATCCTTATCTCATGGCAGCGCCAACACCGGTGATACGCCGGATATCCAGGCCCATCTTTGCCATCCTCGTATAATGGTACCACCGATATTGTGAGGGTATCGATATGACGGGCATATGTTGTTATCATTATAAATAGGTACGAACAATATTGGTTACCAATGGAATCCTCAGGGCCAGTGTTGGACGTGTTATAGAATGGCACAACCAATACCAGCCATAAGATGGTAGCGCTGGGCCTACATAGGTCTGATCTCTGCCACCTCACTGACAATATTCGCCCGGGCTCTTGTGCTGCCTGGGTATAGTGCCGAAAATGGTTACACCCAGCATTGCCTTTTTTTTCTTTACACCAGATAAACAGAAACATTTTCCAAGATTTTTGACATTGCGAAAAGCATGCATTTTCCCCTAATATCTCTTCTTGCTAATGAATGAACCAGTTCCATACTCACGATAGATTGCTGCTCTATTACGCAGGTTTGATTCTGGTCATGGCAGCAGCACTTCTGCAGAGGCAAAAGGCAAGGAGCTCACTCACCGATATGCTCCAGAGCTGCCCATGGCGTCCCTCATAGTGCATGTCCCTCTGGACTGTTAGATCTCATATACTAGCCCTACCTGATCGCCGCGTCTTATTATAAACCAATGGCTATACCGCAGCAGTGAGCCATTAATACCTCGCACTCGTAATTTTGGGCAATAAAAAATCAACTTCCTTATGAAAGGCTTAGAGGGCAGTGGTTGTTAGAGCTGCACTCGTATCCACTCTGTCACTGCTGTGCTCATGGTCTCCTCTGTTTATGCTGGCTGCGACCAGATTATCAGGGCACCATTCGTCACACAAATTTTTTATCCATGTTTCCCTTCATCATTTTGGCCTTGACCAGTTTACTGAGAATGGTGGTACAGAACAAAACTGTTCACAAACTTGGAAAATCTGCAGAATGGGCTACATTGCAAACAAAAAAAAAGCATGAGATGAGAGACTTCGTGGGAATCGATGGCTGAATGCATGCAGCTGAAAGTAGATTTACTGAAATGCAAGGCGCACCGCAGGTTAGACCAATGGTTTTTGGCTTACCTTACAGTGACGCCACTTTTAGGTGAGAAAGTGGGGGTATGTTCTTGTCAGGCCTTACGAAATGGCATTCTTTGACAGAGTGCCTGTGAGGATCCTCTGCGCAAGAGCATCATTTCCCCACAGGCACACTGCCAGCTGCTTGCAAAAGGTTAAATCCGCGTTGGTAGCTAGCAGCCGCTCCCAAAAAGCAATGCTTATATAATTTTCTTAGCCAACGTGGAGCTGAAGAAAAATTATGCGCGCAGATTTAAAAGTGTTTTGTAACGCTATTTTAAAAGCGCAACTCAATTGAGCCTGAATTTAAAGAATGAGCACACCTGCAGCAAATTTGTGGGTTATGATTGCACACAAAAAGAGCATGAAGATAAAACGCTCAATTTTAGACACTGTCAAACTAAAAGTAACGAAGTGACATCAATTTTCCCGGAGCAGCCTGTAACATTATTGTGAGATCAGCAAGCTAGAACACGGGAGCATTAAAGGTCCCCTTCGCCAGAACATTTAGCCTTGTCGGCTTTGGGAGCGAAAAAAAGTATATCTCTGGTAGTTGGCAGGTGGCCAAGCCCTGGTTGGTCGCCGGGTTGTGTGACATCACGCGACCACAAAACTGAGTTAGCAGGAGCTGCCAACTCGAGTAGCTCATTTGAGTTAGGAAGGTGAGATATGGGAATCAACTTACCATATTGACCCTTGAATCTTGAATAAGAACTGCTAACCCTAGATAACTGAGGCATATTTGTAGGGCAGTATATCTGCGTCTGGTGCTTTTGCACAAGCCATTGCTATACACAAGCGAATTCACTTCTGCGTAGAAATGGTTTGGTTTATGCCTGGAGAGTAGTTCAGAACTTCTGAAGCCGATTACTGATGGAATTACCCGGCGAAGCGCTCCATTGGCTTCTTTCGCCAAGGCATCAACAGCGCGTGGCTAGATTACATGGACGGCTGTACTAACTGATCGAGTAAAATGAATAAGAAAAAGCTCAATGTATAAGGAAAAGTAAAGGTCCACACCGTTCATCGCATGGGCCTATTGCTAGCTAAAGAAAGGAGAAAAAGAAAATGAATGACTGGAAGTGTGCTTTTCATATGGCGACTCTTTTTGATGGACTTCCCGCTGCTCCAACCACAAATTCAGTCTAAAGAATAATTATTACCGTCAGCTAAAGGGAACTACCCAGTCGAAAAAAACTACAGAACTGTGTCAAAAATACGACAAAATGTCCTGTAGTTCTGTCGTAACCATCAGATTTTTCTGTAGTTCTGTAGTACTTTTCTGTAGTTCTGTAGTTTTTCTGTAGTATATTTCTGTTGTCTGTAGTTCTGTAGCAATTTTCTGTTGTAACAACAGAAATTTCTGATGTTACGACAGAATGTTCGGTTGTCACAACAGGTTTCCCGTCAAAAACCGCAACAGAAATTCTGTCGTAACATCCGAAAATTTTCTGTAGTTTTTTTCGACTGGGTAGGAATCATACTTCCAGCACAATGTACTTGCCACTGCTACATGTAAAAGACACAATATCATCGTATAGTTCTTTGTAACATTAGCTTATAGTGGTCTAACAAACTTTCATCGTGGTCGATAAAAAAAAGTTTCATATCAGTTCCATCGCACTGACACGTCAGTCATTCACAGCTTAATATGTACATGAAGGCTTTTAGGAATGCTCTTATTTTCTTTGCTCTTTTCTCTTCCCTTGTAGGAGAGGTGCATGAGCACAAATGCAACGTTCCCCATGATCACTTGCAGCGAGCTTTGGGTAATCTGCTTTTCTTTTTTATTATACTTGGAACATTTTTATTCAAATGCGAGTCATCTTATATTGCTTATATTGCACCCCTCATAGTCAACGCACTTTGGGGCAAAAAACCCTATATATCATATGTACCATACCTAAATATGCCGCTCGATCAGAGCTCGGTTTTACGTGAATATTTATTTTGTTCATCCCATTCCTATTAACCTTCAAAAGAAAATGTATTGATCGAGGAAATACCACCTGTAACTTTGCCGGGATATTAAAGTTGTTCGCTCGCTTTCTAGGTTCAGTTCAGTCGTTCAGTCGTGTCTGACTCTTCGTGACCCTATTGACCATGTCACGCCACACTTTCCGGTCTCTCACTATCTTCCTAACATCACATAACTTCATCTGCAGTGCCTCGAGGATGCCATCTAACCATCGCGTTCGCTGCCTACCCCATCTCCGGCGACCCTCAACCTTTCCCAACATCAAATCTTTCTCCACGCTTTCTAGGACTGGTGATCAAATCGCTTGTTGAAACTCGTGGAAGTGAAAACAGAGAAATTCTACTTCACACACCAGACTTGTTTCGGCAATATCGGGCTGGAGTGACCGCTCAAGATAACTGCAGTTATCGTCGCAGCATCTTTTGTGTCTTTTTCTGTACGAACACATGAGCACTGCAGGCGAATGGGCTGTCACAACGCGGTTTTACTGCCTTCGATTAAGATTAGGATTAAACTTCTCATGACTTAATAGTATATACAACACAACGTGCACATGCTGCAGGCGTTTTCTACTGTGCTCTTCGTCGTGCGGCGGCCAAAATGCAGGCGCGACAATTAGGAGTTGCAAACTACCTGATGAAGTTGGAGCGCAGAAGTGCAGCGCATTTTATCCGCAGATTCAATCCGTTGCTGAAGAGTCTACTTGTCGCTCTCACGCTGACCTTTGCTGTCATCTTTATCTGACCGCAAGGAACATGTGAAAACAGGTACAATTTTCATTTTTCGCCTCGTGGTGCAATCAGCCGCACCGCAGCTTGCCGGATTATCCAGAACTGTGCTCGAAAATAGGAAGCGCCAAGCATCCAGTCAGACTGCTGGGGTTTTTGCCTACACCCCAAAAGTCGCTGCTGTCGCCATTACCGCCGCGTCTCCACCGACGTCACTGGCTGACGAACGTGTATATAGTGTCACGCTAATGACGACGATGAAGGGTGGTGATGGTGGGACAGAAGAGGAAGAAGAAGCGTTGGTGCCTGGGGCTAGTAGGCTTCACCTTATCGCCCTGCCATATCACTGTAAATAAACACCCCTTTGCTATTTCATCGTAACAACTTGGTGGAGGTGCTCCGTTCATCCCCAAGTACGGCGCAGCAAGAACAACTGGAGCTTCGACGTAGTCGCCGCCTTGCTGGACTGCCACCGCTTCCAAACATCATGGACCACACCGATTCTAACCGTGCCAGCCGCGACGCTGCAAGCCAGGCTGGTGACAGGCCTGCCCCCTCCAGCTCTATTCCCTGCCAGCCTTACCGGGAACCACGACCGTTTGCAGGAGAGGAAGGTGAGGACGTTGAGAGGTGGCTGCTTCATTATGAACAAGTTAGTCGGTACAACCCTTATGAACGAATTAGTCGGTGGGACCCTATCACCATGCTCACAAATGTCGTCTTCTTTCTAACTCACACGGCGCCGACATGGTTCGAGAATAACGAGGACAATTTGACAACTTGGGAACGGTTAGCCAACGAGATCAAACAGCATTTTGGTGACTCTGTACCGAGCAAAAAGCGGGCTGAGCATACCCTTGCCCAAAGAGCTCAATTGCCAGATGAAACTTGTACCACTTATACAGAAGAGATCCTCAGATTGTGCAGATGTGTCAATTCCAACATGCCCGAAGAAGACAGAGTCGGCCACATTTTGATGGGTATCGCGGCTGACGTGTACAACTCTTTAATCGCCAAAGACAGCCTTGAAACCGTCTCCGATGTCATTAAACACATCCGCGCTTTTCAAGCTCTGAAAACGCGTCGTATTGTGCCAAAATTTGGGCGGCTGGCCAACGTGCCTACCATGGCCAGCCTTGATGACCACGCCCAACTAGATCTTCCGTCGACGATCCGGCAAATCGTGCGGGAAGAACTCCTGCGGCTCAACCCACGTCCCCTGCACGAATCTGCTGAGGTCTCTGTCCAGAGGGTATCTAGATGGCCGGCTTCACCACCACAAGCGATTACCGTTCAGCCTTTCCCACAAGCTCCTGAAGTTGCAGATTCCATTGACTATCCTCCAATGCATTTCGCCAACCGGAATGCGTCGGTGCCTGACGCCCCAAGGTATGACGTCGCCTCAAGTGCACATAGATCTTCCATTCGATCTACCAGGATTCCTGAGCAGTATGACCATTCAGCCAGACCTACGGCGCACCCAGCTGTGCCCTGCTCTTATTCGCAACAGCATTTGCTACCATCCCCGCCGATATGCTACCGCTGCGGCGTCGAAGGTCACATCGCCAGATACTGCCGCAGTAGCTTCCCACCTGGCTATAACCGTCCGGCGCTTCCAACAGTACCCAACAATTGGCAATACAATCCCGTTTTTCAACAATCAAATACTCAGCGTGGGTGTTACCGCAACATCCATAACCAGAATATCCGCGACCACTCCCCTGCATCTGATAGAAGTGTTACTCCACCACCCGCCTTCCGTGCGCGTCGTTCTCCATCACCACGACGGCGCTCCATGTCGCCTCAGCATCCTCAGCAGGAAAACTAACCAGCGCGACCAATGGGGGTGAAGCCGCTGGAAATGTGCTGTGTGCCAACATCCCTCGAACTATAATGCTCAAAAACAAAATTCGTGTGTTTATTGATGGTGTGTATACATTAGCTTTGGTGGATACGGGTGCGACTGTGTCTGTGATGAGTAATCAGTTTAGGCGCTTGTTGGGACGCAAAGTGATGTTTGAATATGACCGTGCTTCAACGTTTTGTGGTGTGAGTGGAGAGGCGTTGCGGCCACTGGGTGTGTGTAGTGCGCAAGTGTCTGTGGGTGGTGCTATTTTTCAAGCCGAATTCGTAGTCTTACCCCACTCTACGCATGACATCATTTTAGGAATGGACTTCTTGAAGTTTTGTGGCGCTACCGTGGACTGCCAAAGTCAAGAGGTTCATTTTGATGGCTCGCATCTGCCGACACTTTTTGAAAGTGGCCGTGATGAAGAAACGGTTTTTAGTATTACCAAAGACACAGTAGTTCCACCCTTGTCTGCCATGTTCGTCCCCGTGTCCGTTCCACTTCTTGAGAAGGTTTCATTCCAGGCCATGGTGCACCCAGTTCACTCAGCATGCCTGAAGAAAAATGTAATTTTCCCTCACTGTATGATATCCGTGCATCATGGTAGTGCCTAGTTATGGACCATCAATCCATCGTCCGAGCCCGCAGTTTTACCAACGGGATTGAAGCTTGCCTCCTGTGGACCCGATGCGCCCCACGTCGTTGCTTTGGTCACAGATGCTACGAGTGCCACCGTACCTCTGCCTGCTGACGAAACTTCGATCTTCCGCATGATCAGCGCCGATCTCAGCTCACCTCAACGCCGTACTCTTGTGGATATTCTTCTACCATTTTCGCCTATGTTTGACTTTTCTGAAACAGATGGACCAACCTCTCGCCCTGCACATCGGACCCATCATAGCATCGACACTGGTTCGGCTCGTCCCATTCGTCAAAAGCCATATCGCGTGTCCCCATCTGAGCGCAAAGTCATTCATGAGCAAGTGGAGGACATGCTACAGAAGAAGGTGATACAGGAGTCATCTAGCCCCTGGGCTGCCCCTGTTATTCTTGTACGCAAGAAAGACGGTTCGTGGCGATTCTGCATCGATTATTGGCGTCTAAATTCTGTTACGAAAAAGGACGTCTATCCTCTTCCTCGCATAGATGATGCCCTCGACTGCCTCTCTGGTGCGTCCTATTTTTCTTGTCTTGATCTCAGATCTGGCTACTGGCAAATTCCAATGGACCCTGCGGATAAGAAAAAAACAGCCTTCGTAACGCCAGATGGCCTTTATGAGTTTAATGTTATGCCATTCGGGCTGTGTAATGCGCCAGCTACATTTGAACGCTTTATGGACACAGTTTTGCGCGGCTTAAAATGGGACATTTGTCTTTGCTATCTGGACGATGTCGTCATATTTGGGAAATCCTTCCAAGAACACAATGACCGTCTAGTACGTGTCTTGAATTGTCTGCACAACGCCGCCCTCATTCTGAACTCCAAAAAGTGCCGCTTCGGAGAGCGCCAAGCGCTGGTGCTAGGACACCTTGTCAATGGTGATGGTGTAATGCCGGGTCCCCAGAAAACTTCCGCTGTTGAGTATTTTAAACCCCCGAAGACAGTGAAGGAGTTGTGCAGTTTTCTAGGGTGGTGCTCGTATTTTAGACGCTTTATACATCGCTTTGCTGACGTTGCTTACCCATTGACGTGCCTTCTCCACAAAAACTCTACTTTTAGCTGGACACCAGACTGCGACGCGTCATTCCGTCAACTGAAGTTTCTTTTAATATCGAAACCCATCCTACGTCACTTCGATCCTACTGCAATGACAGAAGTACACACGGACGCTAGTGGAATCGGTCTTGGTGCAGTCCTTGTCCAACGGCACAATGAACGAGAGCATGTTATCGCGTACGCAAGTCGTACCCTGAGCAAGCCGGAGCGAAACTACACAGTCACCGAGCAGGATTACCTAGCTGTAGTTTTCGCTGTGCAGCGTTTCCGCTTATATTTGTACGGACGTTCGTTTACTATCGTAACTGACCATCATTCACTCTGTTGGTTGCGGAACCTTCGAGACCCACGTGGTCGCCTCGCACGCTGGGCCCTCCGGTTACAGTAATATGACTTTGCCGTGGTTTACAAAAGCGGGAGGCGTCATGCAGACGCAGATTGTCTTTCTAGGATGCCAATGGCCACGACTGGACCTGAAAGCGACGATTTGGACAATTATATATCGACCCTCGAGCCAGCGTTCCCCGACACGAATGTTTTCAAAACGGAACAGCAAAAGATACCAGTCTGCAGCCTCTCTTTGCCCAAGCCAACGTACCTACAAGCCGTTTGTGTGTGTATGATGGCCTCCTATGGAAAAAGAGTTATTCGCCTGTCGGCCAGCGATACCTACTCGTAGTTCCCAAGACGTTGTGCACGGACGTAATGCGTGTTATGCATGATGATCCAACTTCTGGGCATTTGGGATCGGTTCGAACACTCCACCGTGCTCAAGAAAGATTTTACTGGCCCAGAATGCGCTCGACGGTTGAACAATACGTTGTCAGTTGCAAGCGATGTCAACGCCACAAACGTCCAACTGCAACTCCGTCGGGCTTGCTGCACCCTGTGAAGACCCCGACAGCACTGTTTGATCAAGTAGGCATTGACCTCGTAGGTCCGTTTCCGAAGTCCGTGGATGGAAATCGCTGGATTGTAATCTGTGTGGACTATCTCACACGTTACTGAGGAACCGCTGCTCTTCCATCTGCTACGGCGCATCAGGTGTCGCTTTTCTTGCTGCACTCAGTCATCTTACGACACGGGCCGCCACGAATTGTCATCACTGACCGAGGCCGACAGTTCACTGCAGATGTTGTTGAAGAGCTCATGCGTTTATGCGCCGTAACTTTCCGACACTCGACGCTATACCATCCCCAGACAAATGGCTTGACTGAACGCGTCAACAGAACGCTTCTCAACATGCTAGCCGTGTATGTGGACGCAGGGCATAAGAACTGGGACACCATACTACCCTTCATCACGTATACGTTTAATACCGCCACGCATGAGACGACTGGGTACAGTCCATTTTTTCTGCTCTATGCCAGACCGCCACGCTACTCTCTGGATACTATCCTGCCCTTCACAAGCCGTGAAGACCCCTGCCTGGCGGAGACCCTCTGTCTCGCCGAAGAAGCTCGGAGAATCGCCCGATTACGGTCTGGTGCTTCACAAGAACTTTCTAAAGTGCGATACGATGCCAGTCACCGGCGGGTCACGTACTCTGTAGGTGATTTAGTCTGGCTATGGCGTCCAATTCGGCGCCGTGGCCTACATCAAACACGCTTGGCCCATTATGACGGCCCATATATGGTTATCAAACGCCTTAGTGATTTAACTTATGGAATAGCCCGCCTGACAGCATCGGGTCGCCGGTCTGCCAAAACCGAACTGTGTCATGTTGCCCGCTTGAAGCCGTGTCAACCTCGCACGACTCACGCACACGCCCAGAGGGCTTCGTCTGAGTAGGGGGGAAATGTCACGCTAATGACGACGATGAAGGATGGTGATGGTGGGACAGAAGAGGAAGAAGAAGCGTTAGTGCCTGGGGCTAGTAGGCTTCACCTTATCGCCCTGCCATATCACTGCAAATAAACGCCCCTTTGCTATTTCATCGTAACAATAGCATCGAAAGCGGGAACTAAGTTTTACCTAGCTTTGCAGACCTTAGAAAAATTGGAAAACATGTTCACTGTAACATAGAAGAGATTTTCTATGCGCCGCACTGCTCTAATGTCCAGGTATGAAGAAAACAGCATCATTTTGTTATAAGCAAAATTCACTTCCTTGAACAGCTTGTGGGGTGAGTTGGTACATGATACCCACAACAGCGATGCAATGAAGACAATCACGAAGAGAGAAACGCTGCACTGGTACACAGTACGAATTATAGGATAAAACGAAACCCCGGCTTTCACTTTCACACCCAAGCAAAACTTCCTCCTCTATACCCAAGTACATCACACTGAAATAACTCTTCTTTCCAAGCAGATATGCAAGACCCACAATAGATGTTCGTAACACTCCCATTCTAGGTGAGGGATGCACATTTTTATTTCCCAAACTTGCTATAAGGCATACTATAGAAAATAATGCTTTACATGATTTTCGAAATAAAGTTTGCGAAATAAAAAAGTCAACCTCTCACATTATACGAACAAGGCAGTTACAGCTTCTGCCACTTAGACACCTAAACTAAAATATCACCACACATCTGCAGCTGCCACGAATCACATTCACTTACATTACACCTAAAAGGAGAGTTCAGTCCGTGAATCTTAACAGGAAAAAAGACAAGGCAACACTTCTTGCAGTCGCTAATCATCTTGGCTAATCTGCTCAGCGCAGTTGATTACATAACGTGATGATATTTGCACTACTAGCTTTCTTCTGCACTAGCAGAAAATTCCTAATCCTTCTAAATTCTTCAGGGCCTCCTCTGCATATAGCCCAGCCAGAACCAGTATTGGCCAGCCGGAAGCACTACAAAGCCCCCTTTGTCCGTTTGAAGAAGACTACGATGATTCCCCTAAAATATTATCACAACTTCTAGAGTATGTTTCTGCAGTACTAGATCCATCTTCCGATACGTCTTTGGGATACCATCCAGCCCATCCAATGTTCTCTTCATGCACCATAGTTCAGTTCAGTCGTTCAGTCATCTCTGACTCTTCGTAACCCTATGGACCATATCATGCCAAACTCTCCGTCTCCCACTATCTTCCTAACATCACATAACTTCATCTGCAGCACCTCGAGGATGCCATCTAATCATGCACCACACAGCCCTGGCAATGATAAGGGGGCTTTGTAGTGGTTCCGGCTGGCCAATACTAATAGAAGGTGACCCAGGCCATTACGTAGTGTGCATGTATAGAAAACAGCTGGTAGAGCAAAAGCCATCGCATTATGTAATAAACTCCAGCTCACCAGATTGGTCAAGATGATCAGTGATTGCAAGAGTTGCCTTAATGCATTTTTCCCCGTTCAGACTCCGAAACTAGACTCGCCTTTTAGATGTATTGGGAGTGAACGTGATGTGTGGAAGCTCCAGATGTGTGATGGTGTTTTAGTTTTTGTCTAAGTAGCGGAAGTTATGAGTGTTTTGTTTGGATGATGTGAGTGATGGACTTGGTCTTGTGTTCGCTGCTTTGAAGCTACATTGTATGTGAAGGATGTGAACACTTACTGTTGGCTAAACATATCTGCTTAGGAAAGAAGAGGTGTGCGAATGTGATGTACTCAGGTTAGAGATGGAAGCTGTGCTTGGGCGGGAAAGGCAAAGTTTGTGCTCTGTTTGGTATTACAATTGGTAGTGTGTGCCTGTGTTGTGTTTCTTTCATAGTGCTTGTCTTTGTTGTGCCACACTTCTTTGGGGTCAGGTAAAGAGCTTTCGTTTATCCTGATCATCTTAACTCAGAATTTCAGTCAACGTGGATTCTGCACGCTTTTAATAAAAGCATATATAACTCAATGGTGTTCAAGCGATGGATTTAGTTCTATACCAGTCAATACAGACAGCCTTGGGCAATCACAAACCCTAGCTCCGAGCCGTGCGATGCTCATCTCAGGGGTGCAAATGATAGACGAGAGGTGTTGAGGGCTTTTCCTGCCTACAGGCACATACGTTGCTGAGTGCATTGCAGTAGCTAGAGTTTCTGTTGCTGGCTTCTTACATGAGAAATATGAGAAATGTTTGACAACGGCAAAAATAACTGAACAAATGATGAGATTCATGAACTTCTACTTGTCAACAAATTATAGCAGTCAAGCATGCCTGCGACTTAGAGTAGCTCATTTGGACTGGGATGGGGAGAACGGAATCAGCTCCCCAAGTTGACCCTTGGATCAGAGCAGCATCAGAGCTGCCACCCCTAAGCAGAGTAATTTGCAGGTATTGTTAAATTGTGCTTTACTACATTACTACTGCATGCTGAAGCATATGTGCGAGACGATAGAGTCACAAATAACAAGTAGGTGATTTAGCAAATAGCAAAGTGTCCAGAAGAAATTAGCATGGGCAGGGCATGCAGTGTGAGGAGAGGATAACCGATGGATGCTCGTGGGAACAAACTGGATTTCAAGGGAAGGAAACCATAGCAGGGGCAGTAGAAAGATAGGTGGTTGGATGAAGTTAAGAAGTTTGCAGGGGTCAAGTGGATACAACTAGCACAGGCTCGATTAATTGGAGGAATATGGGAGAGCCCTTCGCCTTGCAGTGGGTATAGTAAGGCTGATGATGGCAATGAAAGTGCATGTATATGATTGATAATCTTGACAAATGACAATCAATATGTAAAATAAATATTAGTGAGACAGCTGCACAATACAGTACAGAGCTACATTGACTGTCCAGAAAACAAGCCTTAAAAGACAGAATGTGCAGCTCGAAAGGCTGACCACAGCACCATCACACTACTTTTCTGCAGGAGTGCCTTGTGGCCAGTGGACTACCAAAGCTCAATGAATCAAGAAGACTGCAGTTGTAATAAACGCTCAAACTCAATAAGTGGCACTAATCAAGTTATGTTTAGTTTTCACTCCCAAGAAATAAATACTGGTGAGAAAGTGCTGAAGATCAAGAATACCATAAACCCTCTTCAATATTTTTTCCCAGGACAATGAGCAGAAACAACAAACCTTTCAACTAGTTTCCTGCCTGTTGTGAGAGTGCAGCATCACCTAGTTGTCTGGCACTCAAGGTGGTTCACTGTTATTGGAATAAAAATTTCAAATAGGGTTTGGCACTCAGAAACCTTCTAACCATAAAAAGAATTTTTAAATGTGCAACACTAGCACAGCTGCATTACAGCACACAAAAATTTTTTTTCTTTTGCTTAAGTAAAATTAAAGTTATGAGAGAAAAGCTAGCATGAACGTGACATCTTTCAAGAAAATATTCAAGACCTGTCACGCCACTCATTATGATATACTAAACGACAGTTTCTCGTGAGAGAGGTGCGTGGGGTGCGGTCCGCACAGGGTGCTACGCTGAGAGGGTGCAGCTAGGCATTGAGAGGGAGGAAGTGATGGGGACCGAAATGAATTATTGTATAAAAACATGATTTGGTGCTTCTGAGACACTGAAAGGAGAGGGCGACATTCACGTAAAACGAATTGTTCTGTTAAGAGTGCTTGAGAACGCGTGCTTTAATTTATGCCAGAGATTCCATGCCAAATTAATGTTCGACTGGACCTGTGCACGTTCGTGCACCCTGGAAACGCCAACATTATTCCGATACACAACGGAAACCCCAGCACGAGATCGTGTTAAACGACATCCGTCGGCAGCCACACTGCCATGCCTCTTTTGTGTATGTGCAGTTCATTGTTCTTTCCCAAGCGGGCACCGCTGGCAGTATCTCTCCGGCAGTTGTCTTGTTCATTTATCTCCTATGCCTTTCTCGCTCCTCGGCCCAGTCACACATCTGCCTCACACTTTCAGAATGCCGAAAGGCACTGAATGGCTGCTGCTGTGTGGAATGGCAAGCCAGTTCATGACGCGCTGACTATAAAACAATAAAGAAATGAGGGAGCCGTTAGAGTTGCTAGGTGATTTAAAAGAGGAATACAGAGGGAATGTAGCCAAGGATGCTCACATAGTGCATTATGCGGTTACCTTTGTTTCGTGAAAACGATAGTCGCGGTTAAAATGAGAAATGCGACTGAAAGGAATTTTAAAAAATGAGCCTGGCGACGCCCACCATCTCCTAGAGCCAAAAGGCCATTTCGCGCTGAACATGTTCTTTTGGTATGGCACCAATGCGCTTTGATAACTTTGCAGTCTGGTGCGGAAATCAATTTGCACCTCTTGAAGGTGCAAGTTGACTTCCCATACTTCTCATACTGGGCAATCAGCTGTCTTAATAAAGCCGCTTATTCAGTGAATGTCATGTCACTTTTTCGGAAATATGTGCTATTGACGTAATGTTTTCCGGAATTGTCAGTCGTGGGGCATGATAGCTGCATCTAAGGGTTAAAAAAAAATTACACTTCACTCGCTCTACGTGGTTCGGTGCAAAGCGAAGTTGACTTCAAAGCAAACCTTTGGGACAAAGGAGGTAGATGGGAAGTTGCGATTTAGTGCTTAAAACATGGGAAGGGGGCCTTTGCACCTGGTGCAGGTGACCCTAAAGCCGCCAGTGCTAAAAGAAACAAATGCATTCTTGTAAAATGTATCTCGTATTTGAGAGTATTTTGAAAAACCTTCAATTGTTTTATAGAAAATTCATTTGTCTTAGCTTCATTGTGTCAAGAACAGCTGCTCCTGAACTAATTCATGACAGTGTATTAGTGAATTAATACCAATTGCCATAAAAGTAGAGAATTATAGCTCAAAGCCATGAGACCGTATCTCGGCACTATTACATCGCACCACTGGCTTGCGCCAGTGTACTCAAGTGATGACAAACTTCACCTTCCCTCTCAAGGCCGCCTGTCAAGCTTGATAAATTTCTAGTGCGCTCTCCAGCTGTCGTGATGTTGATGGACACGAAAAGGAGTGCCCATCACCAGTGGGAAAGTGCATCGTGCTATCGGAGAGCAATTGGATGGCCGAAATTCGGGATGTTTTTCCTGATTTTGATCTTTTTTTATACCTTCAAGTTATTAATTTTCAGTTGCCTACATCCCGTCCTGGCAGTTTGGGCAGCACGACCTAAGGCACTGCATCAGCCGGTAATATTAATTCTCACTTTTTACTCTAGAGCGATAAGTGACTGAAAAGGTAAACTTTGTCACGGGCATTGCTTGTTCTCTAATACTCTCGTCAGCATTATTTCTGAAATGTTTTTGACATTTTTTCAGTCAGTCCCCTGAAAAGAGCTTTAGTTTAATGGCTTGATACATTGTCTTTTATGCAACTGTGATGAGGGGATTGTTAGGAATATGAATCACAAACATAATCTTTCAACATAAAAAAGAAAAATTGATAAATAACAGCATTTGCTACCAAACACCCAGTTCACAATGCAAGACCACAACAGCAGCATGAACAAAACACATCTGTCCGCAAGCCAGAAATTGTTTCCCGACAAACTTGTTTCTAAAGAGCTCGTTAAACTGTACAAACAGCTGAGAAACAAGGCACGTTGCCTGGGTGTTGCCTCAGGAAACGTAAACTAGATGTAGACAGCGTCCGTCATTGTTATTTGGCTTTTTCGCCAGCCGAGCAAGCATTCCGGCAACAACACACCACCACAGCATGCATTTAAAGGCAAGGGACCGCTTTTAATAGTTTCAATGAAATAAGACAGTACTTAAAAAAATTCCTACATCGCTATGTTACATGCCGTGGTACGGAGGCTTGAAGTAGTCAGACAGGCTGGTAATGAAACCAGCTGTGCCGGTGCCGCATGTTTCCCTTCTCTTCCATGCAGAGTATTTAACCACAGAAATGAGCACGCGGGCAGTATGGGACCATACGAGTGGCTATGCCTGAGCAGCAGTGAAGGAGCATTGCCAAAGCTTTTTTCTTCAGTGTGGCAAGGTGCTTGCCAAGTGTTCCCTCTGAAATTTTCACTGTGTAGCCGGGTGATAGATACATATTTACGGAAAGTTATTGTTGAAGTGCCGAGATAGTTTCCAAAGCTATACAAATGTGCTTTTGCCAGACAAAGGTTGACCAACTGTTTCCGCAATGTAAATCAAGCATTTACATACTGCGACGAAACGTTTCGATCAAAAGCAATGAATTGTTTAAATAGACCCGGTATTGAGTCCGACGGTAACTTTTTGCTGCACTGAGGGCACTGTTACGATAAAAGATAATATTCTTTTTTCTGCTTTCATACAAAAACTTTATATAGCTTACCATATGAGATTCACAAGCTCCTAAAAAAATGTGCCATGACACCCAATAAAGTAATGTTAAGAGGGCTCACTGAATAGAATATTAAGCCCATTGCAGGATTTCAGAGGCAATCATAAAGACAGTATCAAAAAAGAAGCAGTACTGCTGCAAAGCACAATGTCTGATATCGTAGAGAGTTGAAGGGCACATTACAGCAGCCACTTATGCTGCAGCTCGGGTAATGTTCAAGCATGTCAGCAGCAGTACCTGGTTCTCTCAGCAGATTGGTCGACCATGGCAGTCCCACTGCTCTGCCACAGTGCAATGTGCACTCCTCTTCATTACAACCACCAAAAGCAGAACTGCCGAATGTGACCCTAGACATTTTTGTCTGGCAAACACCCATGCAAGAGTGAGAACGAACTTTTTCATAACTCATGGTACTTTAGCCACAAGCAAGAGGAACTACACAACAATGTAGTCCTACTGATGCTCTATGGCAATGAGTGGCGGCCAATTTAGTTTTTCGGCTGAAAATACATGTCATGCTACATATAATGTACAAGATTCAATGAATATGCAATTTTATGATTTGAGCAAGATTCGTAAAAATTCTGTCTGGAAAGCATAAACATTTCGTACCTGGTGGCTCTGGCAGAGGTAGAATTGGTGCAGGGCTCCTGTGGGAACTATGACTTGTACTAACTGAAGGCTAGTTTGGGACTGAAAGTTAAAGAAACACATGTGATTGTTTAATTTCTATCAGATATCTCGGACACTGATTTTGCAATCTATTTCAACTAAAGTTTATGCAACTCAAGTGGGCAGGAAGTAAAAATTCTCTTCTTTAGTTTTTTATTTATAAAGACCACTGGTACTATTTTTCCCTCCAACTCTGTAAGATGACACCTCAGAGGCACTGAGAAATTAATTTTGAAGGACACTGAATATAAATGGTAAGTCAGGTTACACTATCATGGCCCTAAAGCCACTACGCTGACCTGAGTGATGATTCATTTACTTTCATTTACAGTTTATAATACATACCACACTGCTTAGTATACACTAGGTTAATACATTTGAATTCTTGATTTAATGCAGGAAAGTACTTTACTAAAGATGTGCACATTAGTGAACAACATGAGAATACCTGTAAAGCAAAAACTTTGACACCTGCTGGCTGCAATGGAAGTATGACCGGTGCAGTGTGGCTGGGGGAACTATGGCTTGTATCAGCTGAAGGCTGGCTTGGGACGGAAAGTTAAAGAAGCACATAAGATATTGTCTCGTTTCCAGCAACTACCTCTGACACTTTCTAAATTAATCAGCCTATTCGAACTTACGTGTATGCAATTTGTCTTCTTACATTTGCTTTTTAATTTCCCTGGCTTGAGTCCTTGCATTGTATGAAAACCATAGTGACAATGTTAAACTCCTCCACAGTAAGAAGGCACCTTAGAGGGACAGACAACAAAATTTTAAAACTCACTGAAAGGAAATGATGAATCAGCTTACACTGATTGCCAGCCATCAGATTACTGCAAATGGGCTCTACGAAATCTTCGCTTTTATAACCAAGGTATTGATATTAACGCAAAAACTTGCGGCACCATCACAGGCACATTTCCCAAAGCGGTCATGAGTGACATAAATATGACAGCTCTCAAGAAACAACTTTGCCCTTGTTAGTGGGAAACAGATATTACAATATCAATACAGTAGAATGGCAATTCAAGAAAAGAATTCAGTTTGCACCTCAGCATCTTGTTCAACCACTATGCTAGCATCTCTCTTCCCCATCTTTATGACCGGAGAGTGATTCGACCTGAACATCTAACGCTAAGACAACCGTGCAACTCCAGGAAGAGATCGTAATGGATGAATGGTACATTGCTGGCTGCGAAACCCTTAACTGGTAACATAAAAATTCAGATCACTATAGCTTTTAACTTGAAAGCTCGAAAGACCTATCTGCCAATGTGAGTACAAGATAACTCGGCAGAGCTAATGTATCTTTATGCTGCATTTGCAATGTTTTTACCGTTTTGCCGCCCTAACACATGTCCTCACATGGAAGCATATAGACACAGAAAACAAAACGGAGGAAAATTAAGTATATCATTTTTTAGGAAATCAAAGTGCATTGTTCAAATCACCATTTCTTTTATCTATCTATGCATCAATTGTGCTGTGAAGAAAATTAAAAGGAGAGCAAAAGGAGGAAGGCTGTATTCGAGAGCCCAAAATAATTTCAAATACGTGGGTTCATTTACATGCAGTATTATCACATGCTCATGAGCAATTTGCATCAAAAATAGAAAGCATGAGCTAAGTGGATATACCAGACTCAATGAGCACAAGATGCTGTCCGTTGACAGATGAAGTACATGACAAAACGTTTTTGCTTCTCCTCATGCTCTCTTTTTACATGCTTGCAGTAACGGATGGAATGTATTAAAACAGATCATCCTACAGCTGCACAGCTAGATTTTGGTGCGGCTGAGACTCCATGCTGTGCAGATGCTAGCAGTGTTAAAAAGCTCAGGCAGGCAAAGCAGGAGAACTTCTCTGCTTGATTAGCAGTTACTACAAGAGCTTCGTTTCTGCAGAGCACTTAGTTACTCTAACAACTGCAAGCGAAAAATAGTAGACTTGGAAAGTAGAGCAAAAGCAAATGAAAACCTAAAAGAAGGTCTTACTGTAAAATTGTTTATACAAAGCATTCACATAGCGATGTAAAACATTTTTGCACACAATGCCCTTTAGACATATCATTCAGTTTCTTCAGCTGACTATTTTCAGACTCCAAACCCTGAACTTTACTAGCAAATAGCTTAGCGGGCCCCTGAGGTCCGCAAAGCTTATATTGTGCACTTTGCCTGTAGCTCCAGAGTTTTTCTATTCATAGCTATAGCGCGACAGTTCATTGCGTGAGTAGGGGGGAAGGGGGGGATGAGGGGGTGCTTGTATTGCGCATCTTCTCCCGTAGTTACTTATTATGTTTATTTTGCACAGCTATCGCGCGACTTTGTGTGTGAAGGTGAGGGGGGTGTAAGGCCGCGGTCGCCCTTTCTTTATTGTTTCGGCGCACGCGCCGCAGAAAACGGCGATGGAGTGTTCTCCAAGCTACGAGAAAGTGACTCGACCTATTGCGTCATCTCGGCCACCGCGCTGCGCCTCCTCGCCCTCGTCGCCATGCGCGGAGTCAAGCGTGCATTCCCCCGCACGGTCCTGGCCCTCCTCCTCGCTTCGCGCGGGAGGGCTGCGCGTTAACCATGTTCGAGAAAGTTCGAGGCCTCTCCAGAAGGCCAGGGGGGAAGGCATAGCTTTGGCAGCGCTAAGCTGTTTTCCGTTCCTCCTCCGCATCTAGAAGGTTCGGCGCTCGCTATTTAAGAGCGCGCCGCGCAGGCACCGACGGTTCTGGTTCTTGTGCTGAGGCTAGTCGTTGATGAAGATCGCGTAGCAGGCAGGTCCCGACTAAGAAGTCGTTAAAAGAGCAATGCGCTCGTTTTGCCGTTAGTTATTCGCTCAGTCTCTTTTGTGAAGTGTGTGGCCTCTCTGTCTCATGTAACTAAGTTTTCTGTACCTTGTGCTTTGTGTTCTTTTTATATAAAGTTATTGTTCGTTTTGTTACGGAAAGTTCGTCAGCCTTCGTCTCAGTGTGTTTGTGCGTGAACTGCACGTCGCCTGCCGAATTGAGGAGCACCTAGCTTGGATAGGTGCGGAATATTTGAAGAAGAGAGAAGAACCTTTGACCCTTTACTGGCGCAGCCGACAGGATGATTCGGCAACTGCAGCACTCCGCAAGCCCAGCCCGTTACTCGAGCCGTCGCAACGTTATCAGCGCTCACCAAAGTCTGCCGGTCGTTCAAGGTGGAAGAGCTTCGCCGCGTGCAAGGACCTAGGGACCCCAAGAGGAAATGGTCAGAAGCACCGACGAATTGGAGTGCCCACCAGAGAGGAGCGGCGCGGCAAGGAGGGAGCAACTGTTGCTGAGGTGCTGAGATCTCCCGGTCGTTCGGGGTAGGAACTTCATCGACGCGTGCAAGGACCTAGGGACCCCCAGCGGTGACGGTCAGAGGCAGGGACGATCGGAAGTGTCCCACAGCGAGGAGCGACGCGGCAAGGAAGGCGCAACCGTTGCTCAGGTGAGCGGGTATCTTTGCGTCCGTTGTTGTACGTGGCTCAGGAATTAGTAGCTGGAAGTGCGCGGTGTCGACGTGTAGTTAGTTGGACTAGCAAACAGGAACACCAGAAAGTGAGCGTTTTCCGGATGGACCAGAGTGTCCGTAAGAGTCCCCATAGCCTCACTGAGAAGGAATTGTGCCTAACAAAGACGAATAGTAAGGACCTAGCGAAGTGTCGAGAGGCAGAGGCGAAAGCAGAGACACAATTAGAAATTAGAAAGATGGAGATAGAATTGAGAAAGATGGAGGCAGAATTGAGAATGTACGAACTAGAAACTCAAAGAGTGATAGCGGAGGCAGAAGCTCGAAAGGTAGAAGCAGAGGTCCAATTATTGGAAAGAAGACGAATGCCTCGTGGTTTCCAAAGTGAAGCAAGTAAAGTAGAAGAAACTAAAAAGAACCATTTGAAAGAGCGGCCCCAACAGTACTTGTAGGGAGCGTGTCAGGTGACGAAGCGGCCTTGCCAGCCGACACTCCCGCGAGCACTACGCCGGCGGAGACAACCTTCGCCGGAGCGAGCGATGCTGTCGGCGTGCACGATGCGTTGCCGGCCAGCGAAGTAAACAACGCCAAAACATCGGCTGTAGTCTTCCCAATAGTGCCCGCGTGCGATCATATTACCGAGGGCGTCAGCGTCCCGTCAGGTACACCGGAAGGCGCGTGGCAGCAGGAGACCGAACTCAAACCAAGGTAGACGAGGTAATCGAAGAACGTAAAGCTGCGGCGTGTTTACAAACTCATCCTGACGCGTTAAATGCAGCAAATGCGAGTGAAACAGCGGCACCGGGCGTGAGTGCTTATCAAGAACAGGGCGCCAAAGTTGATTCAGCGACAGCGGTTGCGAGCCATGCTATCGGCGAAATCAGCGATCATGCGTCGACCGCAACAGATGCTGCTTGTAGGGCAGAAGTCCCAGCAGCTGTCGCGAACATCAAAGTCAGCACCGCAACAGTCGCAGAATTGGCCGCCGCTAGCACTCGGGAACCCGAGACGCTCATTAAAGCGACCAGTCTAACATTCGAAGGCAAGTGTTTAGCATGCTGTATTGTTGCAGATCTGCACGAGCCGCTTGATGCCGCGCCCCTCCCTAGCTCTAACGAATGTCGAGATGAAACGAATTCTCCACTTGAGCCTGAGCAACGTTGCGCCGGCGGGCGTGAGCAGTCCTGCTCGCCTGTGTTTGAAAGTGTGTGCGCTCGCGAGCATGGAGTGGCAAGCGAAGCGTGCAAAGAACACTTGCCAGACTTGACCACATGTGATGTGTGCGGAACTCCAGGACCTGGGGCTTACCGTGAACATTTAGCATGCTGTGCAGTGACTGTGCGCGAGAGAAGTGCTTTTGAACTTCGTGCTTGTGAACTTTGCGCCAAGAACTGCGACTGGCTTTAAACGTTCCATCGCCATTTTCTGCGGCGCGCGCGGAAATATTAAAGAAAGGGCCACCGTGGCCTTACACGCCCCACCATAAGAGGATCGCTGGGCTTTTTTGCCCAGCCAAACCGAACATATACAAAAGGCCGCGACCTTCCTTTCACAAGAACACGATCTACATGCACAGTTCCTTTTCACAGTCCCAGGGTGGCACGAACGACATTCGTGACAGGTCAGAGTTCTTAATGCACAAAGTTCACAAGCACTTTTCTTGTGTACAGTCACTGTACGGCATTCAAAGCGTTCATGATAGGTCCCAGATCCTGGAGTTCCGCACACATCACATGTGGTCAAGTCCGGCTAGTGTTCTTCGCACGCTTCGCTTGCCACTCCGTGCTCGCGGGCGCACACACTTTCGAGCACAGGTGAGCAGGACCGCTCACGCCCGCCGTTGCATTGCTGCTCAGGCTCAAGTGGAGAATTTGTTTCATCTCTACAGTCGTTGGAGCTAGGGTGGGGCGCGGCATCGTGCGGCTCGTGTAGGTCTACAAAAATGCAGCATGATACACACTCGGCTTCGAATGGGAGACTCATCGCTTTATTGAGCGTCTCGGGTTCACGAGTGCGAACGGTGGCCAATTCAACGCCTGTTGCAGTGCTGACTTTGATGTTCGCGCAGCAAGGCCTCGCAAATGTCTTGGTGGACCTTGGGGTCCATGGTGTTTATATTGCACACTTTGTCCTGTAAGTTACTCATGATGTTTTATATACACAAGTTCCAGGCAGCACCAGCCATTGGCCCAATATTGGGGATTGATTGGGGATTACTGGCCCGCAAGTGGCCCAATGGTGACAATAAGCTACCAATAATGTGCAGCCACGTTATAACATAATCATTTTTGGCCCAGTGAACTTCACCCGTATCCGTTATTGGCATTCAACCGGCTAAACGCGGTCAATATTGCCCATGCATATAACAGCTTGCCATTATTGTATACACAATGAGACAACCTGGTATTTATTGGCCATCCAACTACAGTGGTTTGCCAATATCTTCCACACCATGGTATAACTTGGTAAATACTGTACGGTAAATAACAACGGCTTCTCAATTTTGAATTTATCTAGGCATACACTGGCCAATAATGTCCAACCATCTTCGGCGGCTTCCTAATATTGTAATATCTTGGTTTCTACTGGTCGATATTGTGTAATGAGCCTTGATGGCTGGCCAGTATTGCACATAACATGGCATAGGTTGGGCAATAATATTCTGCCGTCTTGTCAACTTTGAATATATATTGGCATGCATTGGTCAATATTGTTCTGACAGTCATGCTGGCATGCCAACAATGTAGGCCGATCGGCTTTTAGTGGTCAATATTGTTTGATGGACTGTGATGGCTAACCAGCGCTGGACATATCATTGCATAGCTTGGTTAATATTGTCTGGCCATTATGGTTGTCTTGGTAACATTGAATATATCTTGGCATGCATTGGTCAATATTGCCCCACCAGCTTTGGTGGCATCCCAACATTGCATATATCTTGGTTTATAGTGGTCAATATTGTGTAATGAGCTTTGATGGCTGGCCAGCATTGCACATATAATGGCATAAATTGGTTAATATTGTCCGCCCATTATGGTTGTCTTGTCAGCTGTAAAAAAACCTTGGCATATATTGGTCAATAGTGACCCGCCTGTCATCGCGGCCTGTCAACAATGTATACATATTGCATTATATTGTTCAATATTGTTCGATGGACTGTGATGGCTAGCCAGCATTGGATCCTTATGGCATAGGTTGGGCAATAATGTTCTGCCAATATGGATGGCTTGTCAACATGAAATATATCTTCACATAGATTGGTCAATATTGTCCCATCAGATTTGGTGGCATTCCAATATTGTATATATCTTGGTTTCTAGTAGTCAGTATTGTCTAATGAGCTTTGATGGCTGGTCATTATTGCACATTTCAGGCTGCGGCGGCGCTAAAAAAACAGTAGAAGCAGCTCTGACCGACAGACATTTTATCAATGTGCGTATATCCCAATATAACTGTTTTTGGACTAATTTCGTCCCAACTAAATTTTTCGCTGGCCCGGACATCAGTTTACGTTCAACTTTAGATATTCATATGCCATACGTAATTTGTGCCACCATATATATAATGTTTTTTGGGATTAATGTACAGACTGTCTTAAAAATGTTTGACTGAGCTGACCACACAAAATGCACAGAAGCGCCAATCACGGAAAATGTAGAATATATTTTTCTGAATATAATTTCCTTGATTCACTAATTGCTGTGGACGACCTGCGATTATATTTGACAATTTTGGTAGAGTACTCTTATTTACGATTTTAGGCACGATTAATTGTTATGTAAAATTCTGCATATATATCTTCGTGACAATTCCTGCAGACTAGAGGGCCGGATGTCGATCACGCGTGGACGTAGCTAACACAGATAGTGTCCAAACTTTAGCCAAGTGTTGAAAAAATTCTGGCAGCACGTGGAATCTACACTGCAGAAATTTGCGAAGGTGAGATTAATGCTGCTGTATATGGTGCATCACGTATCATTGTCGTTATCAACTAAACGCAGCGTCATTAGCATTGATACTGTCATCATTGTCATTATCACTTATTGCAGTGTCATTCTCGTCGCTATCATCACGGTAGACAAGGAGAATTACGTATGGTGCTAGTTTCGCGATTCAGGGCTTAGCGCAGTTGGTTAAAGCGCTAGCTAGAATAGGAGTCCGATTCCCGATGGAGACGATTTGTTTTTCTGATCACGTAAAACCAGGATGATTGAAAGTGATAGACACATCAGTGCACAGATCCTGAACACATCTCGACAACAACTCTCGAGCATGGGATTTCGTTCCATGGGCCTATATATACGCATACGAGTGCACAAGCATACGCACACGCTCGAGCACACATTTGACAAGCAAGCGTTTAATAGATGCGTGTCCGCGAAAAACCACCTGCGCAGTCAAGAAACGCAAGGTACACTCAAATGCAAAGAACGCAACAGAACGTGTGAGTCGCTTGAACAAACACCAGTGGCTACGTTTGGATAGTAAACGCAGAAACGATCGAATATATCCGGTGAATCCACATCCTGTAAACGTTTGTCCATGATTGGAAACACGCACGCGTAGCATCATTATTTCCGCCTTGTTTTACGCAATAGAGAGAAACCCTACATATGTTCAAGCGATAGCAGAGGTGGGAGAGATCGATCGCACTAGCCAATCAAACACTCACTGCATGATTCGCCATTACGCTAGCTGTTTCCAGCATCCAGCATCAGCACCGACTATACCGCGCCTCAGTACTAGCTGTTCTTATAGACAGATATGTTGGGCTGCTTTCAAGGCCTTCGAGTTCTAATATCTACTAAACACAAATTTGCATCTTATTCCTGTACACTGTAGCGCTCTGCTGTGGGCTTCACCAATAGACAGATAAAGACTTAACGACTTTGGCCATCGGTGTAGCAGCGCATAAAATATTTCAGCTCTAAGAAAAAATACAAGCAACATATATTCTACGCTATGTCTAGCTAATTCACTTGACAAGAAAAGAAATCTGAACTGTACTGGAATGGTTCGTATTCTAATGCGACGTAAATTGCACACTGCCGAAACGTTGTGTGCATGTGGAAGATAAAAAAATCAACAGCCCTACATGTGGCAAGGCAAACGAAAAAAATAAAAATTTAAAACAATTTCCTACAGTGCAATGAATGCGCGCTCATGTGTCGCCAGCATATATGGTAACAAAATTGAAATTGCATAATAGTTATTTTTGTTCGAAAGCTGCAATGCATGGCTCACAATGATGCATTTGACTACAGCTTTTGACAGCGTTCTCCTAAGCACTGATCAGAAACTATTCTTCGGGCATTCTATGCCTTATTATCCAACCATATAATCAGCGCACCGAAGGCGTTTCCCTTCAGAGAACTAAACAATTCTATCCCATCGTGTCAACCAGATAGCTAATGACAATTCATATATATTAAAAGTAATGCGAGTGTGTTATTTAAGCAGTTTTGGGGCATTTTTAGAGAACATCACTGTCGAAGAATCTAACACATGATTGAGAATTAGGTTTCCTCTGAAATATTCTGCCGCTTTCACAAGCGCAGCTTCCGCGGGCTGAAAGATGATTTTACCACGCTTCTTTCTGAGGACTACACCTTGTTCCAAGTTCGTAGATATAGTTTCAATGTTGACCCTTGCTTTCTTTCTATTCTTTCTTTACTGCCAATTTAGTTCTTCAGATCTTAACTCGTCGAGTATTTTGTAGCTCTTGCTGCTTTATATGCCCACGCTTATTTTCATGCGGATTTTTTCTTGCTCTAAACGTCGACCTGATTTGAAAAAAATAAAACCTAATAACATAAGAATTTTAACCTTGAAGTACCCGTAGTTATGGTCGTTTTCGCTTTTCTTTTCCTTAATAGGAATACAGCAAGTATACGGGCTGCTGCATCGCTCAGTTGAGCGTGATGACGTTTCAAGAGCACTCCGTCGTGAATCTGTGTGCCATCTTTAGTAAAAAATTATGTCCATTTGTTCCAACCGAGAATGATTCCGTGAAAACTGAAGATTGTTTTACGTATGTGATTATTACTGTAACACATAGGTAAAACGCATTTTGCATTAACAAAAAAAATGTAGCGAGGTTATCACGCCAATGAAAACGTTACTGAGCCAGCAACCAAGGCGACCAAAGAGCTCCGAACGAATTTCTCGTTGTTTTAGCGAAGCCGAGGGCAAAACTCTGCGCATTCCTCCTCACATGCTTGGCGCAAAGAACCAATGGTTTCCATTCTCTCGTCCTTTTGTCGCCTCTCC
The DNA here is from genome assembly GCF_055883805.1 of Amblyomma maculatum. Classification (NCBI taxonomy): domain Eukaryota; kingdom Metazoa; phylum Arthropoda; class Arachnida; order Ixodida; family Ixodidae; genus Amblyomma; species Amblyomma maculatum. The sequence goes on from NW_028146745.1 coordinate 497,883, forward strand.
GCCCGAAGGCCTTGACTAAAGCAATTTTCCAAACTGCTTTCAACATCACGTCTTGTAGCCTTTCCTCCCCGTGAAGCAGTCATCGCGGAAGGACAGCGCCCTTCACTGCCCTTTCTTTCCTCCCGGCTAGGCATGCGTTGCTCACAATGCCCCCCCCCCCCGTCTACTCCCCCGCACTATTCCCTTCCTTCCCGCCAACTTCTTCTAGGATCTGTGAGATATTCTTGGGGGGGGGGGGGGAGGAGGGGGGATACAGGACGCGGGTTATGCCGGCCTAATGTCGCGGCGGCACTCTTGGCGTCCAGGGGAAGGGGAGATGGGACGGGGGAGGGGTGGGGGGAATCAACTTTCCTGGCTGGCAGCCTTCAGGGCTCGCGCGGTCCTACGAGACCTCTTTCATTTCTCTCACCGCCTTTCGAGCTCAAAAAAAAAGAGAGAGAAAACACAACGACCCTTCTGCCCCCTTCCAACCGTGCCTCGAAACTCGACACAAGCGGTTGATTCAGAGGCGTCCGACCGGCCACACAATCCCCACCCGCTCGAGCTGCTCGAGCTCCCGCAGCTTTGGACAGCAGAACCGAAAACCCAAGCCATGTGAAAGTTCCCATTCGTTTTAATGACCATGCCTGAAAGAGGATATCTGTGAGTATCACCAGCATTTTAAGTTGTTTGTTCATAACTGAACTGAACTTTCTGAGATTATTTCTTGCTTTGTCTCGTTCTAAGATCGCTACTTTTACTTACCAAGTGTAATAAAGCATCAGATCACTGGGATGTACTTTGCCTGGCAACATTCATTTCGGATTGTTGAAACTGAGGTCTGCGAATATGCGCTAGCCTTACGGTAAGATACCTTTTTTTGCATGATTTGGTGCTGTATGTTGTCAGCCTTGATCATCATGTCAATAACCGATATGCTTGCAAGAACGGAAAGCCATTTATTTGGACCGCACCACGCTAGTCAATTCTGAACTGTATTTTCAGCGCACTATTTTGTATGCATAAACTCTGGTCACAAAGACAAAATTTACGGCGCAGAGGTGACCAATTTGTATTGCAAAAGAAAAATGTGGCCCTGTAAAACATGATGAGTGTTTTGTGGGATTTTCAGGTTACAACTTCATCGCGCGTGTTGTGTGTCTAAGTGATCAATTTCTTTTACATACTATATTCAAAACTCATGGTTAAGTTGAGCTTTCTGGAACATGATTTTTAGTTGCGAGCGAATGTTTATTATTGTAATTTGCCGTTATAAATAAGCGTTTGGAATGGTCTAAACAACTTTTAGCTTATTCACGTGTTTAATCTTTCTCCTGCGCTAATCCCGAGTAGTAGAAGTGTCATAAAATAGCCAGCAGGTGCAGTTTTACTATCACTTGTAGAAAACTAAAAGCGTCCGCAAAGAAGATCTGCCGACGCACTTATTCTTACTGCTAAATTTGAATTTTGGCGGAAATAATAAAAAAAAAACTTTTTCTTCAAAAATGTACTTATCCACAATTGTTGATTGTTATATCGCGCAGAAAAAAGGGGCTGGCCTTAAACATGGCACTTTATCATCTACGTGCAAGGGCTTCTGCTGTTCGAGCGAAGAACTCTATGAAAAAAAATTCTGAAAAGGGGATTCTTATTTACAGTTGCTACCATAGTTCTTATGCTCTACCACACGCAAAAACTTGTTTCCACAACAAACGTGATGCTAAGCTACGGATTTCTTTATTTTTTTCAATTTGAGTATATCATACAAACCCCAAAGCATCTGTGTAGTACGTTGTTTTGGCTGCAGCTTTGACAAATTTTAAATTGTTCTGTTTGCAGTAATGACGCGGTGTACACTAATTTTAGCAGCCGCGGTCGGAGTGCGACTACCATTTTTTGCGTCACTTTTTTCTTTGTGGGTTCTTTTAGTTCTTGCGGCAATCTGCCCTAACGAAAACTATTCAAAGGAAAGCTATTGATCTGAAGCATGCAGTTATGACGACGTCTTTCTTCTACAGGTGTTCGATAACAAAGGCACTTCAAGTAAAAGGGGGCAATCACTGACTACCGTTTACTGAATAGATAACGGAATCATTTGTTTTATGTTTTCAGCGTCAACAACACATCCACATGGGAGGCCGTGCAGTGCCAGATGTCGAACCCAATGTAATCAAGTTAATATCACGGCCTCAGCGAGTATGCAGCTTATTTCAACCTGAGTAAACCAGACAAGAAAGTTGCCTGAGGGCCAACAGGGGGTGCTTTATTTTGCATTTTTACTCCACAGTCTAGCTGTACTGCCACTTTCCAAATGTTTTCTCTCTTAATGGGATTATGAATGTTGCTTTTACTTCCAGGTGCCATCTGTGAAAGGAAATACATTGTTATGCATGCTGCTCAAGTCCATATCATTAAAGGCTGCTGGGAGTTGCTGCCCCTACAACCGACCACAAAAGAAGCTGCGATGAACTCAGCGCCTTCCTCCAACCTGGTACCTGAGAACACCTTGCCAAGAGACGCAAAAACAGGAGGAGCACTGAAGTCTTGAGAGTTCTGCCTAAATATTTCCATGCCCTGTAACCCATGCACACCTAATAAATCACCATGCAATGAGCCGTTCAGCTGTTTTATTTTCTATCCATGAATATTCTCAGCATGCTTTATTTCTATAAAAAGCTACATGAAAAATATCAGCACTGTATACGCATGGGATGGCTTTGTAGTTGCTAGTAGTCATAGCACGAAATAGCAACTAACCATAGTGCTGATTATTAAAATATTCAGCACTATAATTTGCCGGATTGCCAAATGCTGTGGCTGGATGCCAATAATGCAAAACCACTGGGAAAGATTGGATTGGAAATATTGGGTAGCCGATAAATCTGGCTGGATGCCAGTTGTAAAAATCCAGTGAATAAGCATGGAAACAAGATATTGGACGGCCAGTGAGCTTGGCGGAATAGCCGTGATACAACAACCAGTGAGTGAGCTTGGGTGGAAGATACTGAGTAGCCATTGAGTGCCATTGAATGCCAGTAAACAAGGTAGTATGCCAATACTGGTTTTAATAGGAGAGCCAGTCAAATTGGTTGGCATATATCTTGGCTCGTTGTGTACCCCAATCAGGCGCCGATATTGACCAATATTGGGACCAATATATCCCAATATTGGACCAGTGGCGGTTCATTGACGGCGTGCTGTTTGGGAGTCGTGAATTCGGAAGAATCCGATCGGTGAGGGAGAATGGTGTCCATAGTACAAAAGGGCTCACAACCGTACAGGAGGAAGTATGGCGAGAAACCGGTGGTTGCTTGTGGGGCAGAGTTATAAGCGAATGTGACGAATGGAAGAACACGGTCCCAGTTGGAGTTGTCGGAAGCGAAATACATTGCTAGCATGTCGCCCACGGTGCGGTTAAAACACTCAACCATTCCATTTGTTTGCGGATGGTATGAGGAGGTGGCGCGGTGAACGATTTTGCATTCTCTAAGAACAGCTTCGACAACTTCAGAAAGGAAAGGAGGACCTCTGTCACTCAGCAATTCTTTTGGAGCTCCGTGGCGAAGAATTATGTGATGGAGGATGAAGGAGGCAATGTCTTGGGCTGTAGCAGATGTTAAAGGCGCTGTTTCGGCGTAGCGTGTGAGATGATCGATTGCAACGATAATCCAGCGATTGCCCGTTGATGTGCTAGAAAGCGGGCCGTATAGGTCTATTCCAACACGCTCAAAGGGCTGAGCTGGGCAGGCCAGCGGCTGCAGAGGAACCGCGGGTTGGCGAGGTGGGTGTTTTCGGCGCTCGTGGAATATGTGTCTCTGCATTTAGTTGCACTGATTTTCGCTCCGCTATAAATAGCTGAATGCACTACGGTGACATGTCTAAAGAAGCGCCGCTTGAGTGCATACAGAAGTGGAGAAAGGCTTACCTGTCCACGTACCTCACACTGCCTCCGACCCCATACCGAGACGGTACAAACACTCGAGACGACTACGGATCCACCGTTGTTAGTAAACGACGCTCGCTGCTATAAGTAAAGAAGCTTATGCCGACATGGCACGCAGGTGGAAGTAAAATACGGCAGAGAACACAAAGCACGAAGCAGCTCAATCTGATTCAACTAAACAAACAGCTGCCTACTTCCTACTACAGTACTGCGGTGCAGAGACTCGTGAGAAGGCGCAGACGATATATATCAATACAAACGCGCCAATAATTATCTCAGGCTGTTTTAACAATAAAACAAAACTTAAACTTGTTTTCGAAAGGCTTCTGAGTGCCAGAACAAAACTTTAGTTTTCTTTAATTTTCAACCAATGGCAAGCATCGGCAGCCCATCCGCGGGAAGTTTGAAATTGTGAATTATTGTAGTATGCGTTCTTTAATCTACATACATTAGCCCAATGGTACCCAGGCGAATACTGCCCCTCATGTTCCCATTGCGGGGATAAGAGGGCAGACCTAGAGCACATCATGTTTAATTTTGAAAACTTGAAACCGCCGGAGGGCCTGCAGATTAGCGATTCGGAACAGTGGGAGGATCAGAGGCTGCAACATGCCATCACGGCCTGGACCAAGGTGGTCGCCGCAAGCCATCAAACGACAACCACCCCTGGGGCTGATGGAGGAGAAGAGTCCTCTCACGAATAAAACCCGCATCCCTCCGACCTTGGGAACGGTGGTGAATTTAATGGTTTCTTACCCTGAGGTACAAACTGTGGGAAATTAGTTTTGAATGTATAATTACCGTCTCAGTCCTATAGCGGCTGTTCCGAGACACTCAGTAAAACTATTTTGTGACACACATCTCTTGCGCGACACATATATCCAGCAGAAGAAATGCGTAGCGAGACATACATCCCGCAACAGACATTTATCGTGCGACGCATACCAGGCAGAAATCTGTCGCAAGATAGAACCCGGGACAGATATTTCTGCCATGCGACACAAAACACGACAGGCATCTTTGTCGCGTGACAAAGGACAAGGACAATGTTTGTCGCACGACACGACCCACTGCAGACACCTTTGTCGCAGGAGAAAAGACAAGAGAGAGGCCTTTTTTGCGACAGAGCCCACTGCAGGCAATTTGTCGTGCGACTGAACCCGCGACATGAGCCTTCGTCGCACGACACAATGCACGACTGAGACGCTTGTCGCGCGACACAAATATTTGTGGGTGACATATTCACGACACAATATTCTGTCGCGTATTTTTATCGGCAATTCAACCAAAAAGGCACCTTTTTTATTCAGTTACTCTAAGAAATCAAGACGTGCACCTGTAAAGAAAATGTAACACAAATTTATATAGCAAGATTTTAATTACCCCTGAGTATATCTATTACGGGTAGCAATTTGTTTTTTCTCAGTTTCGTGTGATGTTTGAGTATAGCGTTTCACGCATAGCATTCTAGGCTGTCCAGTTTCAACGACCTGACTGTTCAGGCAGAGTACCGTATGGGAAAGTGTGTTATACTACAAGAGGCGTTTGTGCTATTCGGATAAACACGGACCGAAAGAGCACCTGTTAAGGGTGTGGCTTACATCCGAAATGTGTGCTTTTCTGGCCATTTTGAAACCTAGTGGGCAGTAACATTCCGTATCTGCCACATTTTTCTTCCAAGAAAATGGCAGCTGTGAGGGAATGGCTGCCTATTATAGTGCACGGTGAAACAACAGAACCTCAATGCATTGTTCCTGCAGGTCATGCACCCATCCAGTCCAGGCGACCAGGGCTGACTCCCTCGATTACATATCGCATTGCTTAGGCAAAGATAACTTTTGTAATGATGCTATACTTGTCGAATCTGTTTTGAGGGGCACTAGACATTTCTTCAAGAAAAGACAACATTGTAAACGCCCTACGAAATTACAAAAGTGTTTTCAAAACTTTCATTACCATGTATTCCTGCGCACCAACGTGATAAAGTATGAATGCTGGTGGTGGAAAAATTTATTGGCGATACATATACAGGCGGTTATGCACAACCTGACTCTGTGGGGGCCATCTTTCACAAATATTCGGTGAATGTCCATTGTTTGGAGCCATAGTGGCCTGATTCGGCGCTCAAGCTCGACCACTTAGGTCCGTTGGGCTTGCAGGCCAGATCAGAAAAGCGTGTTGTCGGTCTAGTAGGTTCTCCATAGTATATTAGAGAAATGCGCAACAACTTAGATGGGACAAAGGAAGAAACACATACAACCGTTCACGAGCGCAACTACCAACTGTTTAAGGGGGTCAAGCAGCAACAGCACATATTCAAAAAAGCAGAGCATGCGTAAAGGTAGGGCAGGCACACACATCACAAACGCCGCAATTTTACACAAACGAATCAAGATATGAAACTTTAGCATCATAGATCTGCAACGAAGCATCACTTAAAAAGTTTTTCGATATGTTGGCGATTTTTTAATCTTTATAAAGTCTGGGACCTTTACATCCCTTGATCAGGTTGTTTCACAGATTTTAACTACTTTTAATCAATTGGGACGAGGGTTAGTTTTTGCACATGAACTCCCAGATAATCATGAGTTACGTTTTTTGGACCACAAACTTACGTTCTGTGGCAACCACATTTGCCATATGTATTCCCCCGTGCTAACACGAAGCTACAGAGATACGACTCTTCACACTCCAAGGTTCTAAAATGAGCCATTGCGTCTCTCTTTGGAGTCGGCGCTTCACAAGGCGTGCCCTCGTAGCATGCAGGAAAGTCTCGACTATCAGGTTTCCCGCCTCTTGGCGGTAGGCTTCCCTGGTCAGGTCATATCTGCCGTCGCTGAAACCCTCCTGCAGAAACAAAAAGGCGCCCAAAAAAGATCTGACCACTCGGCTTCAAAGCCGGTTGTGGTCCCCTATGTGCATCAGGTGTCTAATAACCTGAAGTGGCCGGTAGACATCATGTTCCTTTGGTGTTCTCAGCCCCCAACAAGCTATCAAAGCTCTGCCACCGCATTTCTGGCGTTTGTGAAAGGGGTTGCAAAAAAGGCATGGCACCTCCTATGTTATGTGCGCCACAGGTGTGGTATACAGCTAGCCCTTTTCTTGTGGCTCTTCCTATGTAGGCCAAACTGGCCGTTATGTTAATGACTGGCTACTGGAGGATGAAAAAATGTAGATAATAATGATAAAAATTCAAACCTTGTAAGGCACATATCTTCCTGCATTAGCACGTGTAGGGCAAGATTTGAGATGACAAAGATTCTAGACAGAAGTACCAATGTATTAGTCCGGCTTGTCTTAGAGGCCTTCCATGTCAAAAAACTATCTGATCACTGCGTAAATGATGCTTCGTTGTAGATCTATGATGCTGAAGTTTTACATCTTGATTCGTGTGTGGAAAATTGCGGCGCTTGTGATTTGTGTGCCTGCTCTACCTTTACGCATGATCGGCTTTTCTGTATATATGCTGTTGCTTCACCGCATTAAACAGTTGGTAGTTGCGCTCGTGAACTGTTGTATGTGTTTCTTCATGTGTCCTGTCTAGGTTGCTGCGCATTTCTCTTATATACTCTGCAGGCCAGAGCAGCCGAGCTGAGTCGCCACCCACACCTTCCGAATTGGGTTGAGATGAAGGGCATAGCGAGATTGAAGGGGCAGGCCCACACCATGGGTTAGGTGTCTGAAGACCCTGTACCACAGTGCCAACAGATGCCAAAGAAATCGGGGTCAAATAATTTACAGCTGCCGGGGACAGCAATGTATTGGTGCTGTGGCGGAGTAGGACCGCTCATTTGCCTTTAAAAAGCCTTTACATGGGCGGGGGTAAGGCTGTGGTCAGCTTGGTAGTAATTTACGATATTTTTGAATGTATAAGCCGGATTAAGTTCGCCATCTTGGTCAGAGGGGAAGGAGGAGGAAACTTCCCAGAGAGAGAGCTTAAGGGAAGAGGCGAAGACAGCATCGTTTCCAGCAAGGCCCTCGTGAGCAGCAGACCAAATAATAATCGGTGAGCGGGTTCCCGAATGTACGAGCTATTCTGAAGAATTTGACCGGCTACAGTCGGCCTCCCGCCTCTTCCACATTCCGACAGGCCCATTGCGAGTTCTGAATTATATGCTTTGAGTGTAAGTGGGAAGCCGCCAGTTCTATGGCGACCTCCTTCGAATCAGTTATGTTGTCAGTTTTCAAAATAAGACCGTTGACTGTTTTCGCCAAGCGGACGACTGTGGCCGTGTGTTATCCCCCATGGTGCGGCTGGAGGTGCCAAAAAAATACACGCCGGGTTTGGAACCATTATGCGTGCCAGAGATTCCGTTCGCGCCAGGCCCGAGCTATTATCGTCATCGCGCGTCACGTTTTAAGGCGTGAGGTGTACACGACGGGCGCATCCGCACACAACGGGCGCATCTGCATTGTGCTGGAATGCATGCCCGTTCTTCTATAAGCGTGATGGGCTGCATGTGGAGCGAGGCAAGAAGGCGGCCAGGTGACGGAGCCTGCAACAAACGCGCATGGTGATTTGGGTAGTGCGCTTTCTTACTGAACTCTCTAAATTGATCACCATTCCCAGCGCAATGACCTGCTGGTTGGAAGTGTTCACCGGGATATCGATGGCCCGCTTAATGAGTTTACGCAGAATGACTTTGAGGGCATCCGCACCTTGCTTCCGCAAGCGAAGATATGGTTTTTTAATGCAGGATTCGACTGCTTATGATGGTGTTCGCCAGTCTAAAGTGATCGTCACTCCGTAACACCCCCCCCCCCCCTTATTTATTGTAAACTCGGCGCACCATGCGACACGCCTGGTCACCCACCTTGCGGAGTTTAGCCTATGTGGTGTCTGGATCTGGTGTTGAATAAAAAGCCCCAGAAGTCAACATGTTGTGTTTCTGGAATGGTATTTGATTTAAATGAAAGGCGAATTTTGGTACTGCATTCAAGTTTTGGGCGGATACGCACAAAATCAGACTTTGTGGGCATCGTGGCAAGCATGACAGTCCACGATAGTCATCACCTGCTGCAGGTTGGTCCCAATGTCTCCAAGCAAGCCCTTCGTGGCCCAAAGTGTGATGGTATCGTAGAGAGACTACTGCTTTCCCGCAACAGCACCCAGCTTGGCAAGCAAGTGTATCCTGGTCACACTGAACAGCAAAGGAGGAAGCCATTTTGTGATCCTAAATGCAGGTGTAAGTGTGGCGGTCCGAAGTAGTGGGTATATGCAATAGAAGGCACAATTACCTCAGTTGGTTTGAATTTATTGGGTGAGAATTAGCTATGTAATATATTGTCGCATACCCCGAGAGGTGGGGCGGAGGTTGTCGGTGTTAATTTCTTTCACGGCGTATGAGATGAATAGGACTACAGCAGGTTGCCAATCAAGTTGTGCGGGAGTTTACTTTTCCAGAGAATGTATGGATTGCACGCTGGAGATATCTTTGTTTCCTAGGGGACGGAGTTGGATCAATGATGGCGTGAAAGACGCGCATATATATTTCGGCTGGGCAGCTCGTGCATTCGTGTGGCGCCTATCAATCCGCATAGATTAGTCGAACTGGGCCGCATGCTCACCCTCTCACTAGGTGAGCTCAGCGATACGAGCTATAAGCTTTCTGTTGTGTTTCTGCTGGTGCCATCTGAGGACGATCCTGCGCTGATCTTCCTAGAACTGGAAGAGATGCTTGTCCACGTCCAAGATCATCTCTGATAGCTGAATCTCCGTTTATGTAGAACAAAGGTATGAAAAACTAATTGCTGAGATCATGGAGTGAAACACTGCTCTTTAATGGATATTTTGTTGCGACAATTTGCCTCAAATTTGTCCAATCTAGCAGATGGGCTTGCGTTGTGGGTTTGGAGAGTGGATGAGTTCAGATTGTTGCACTGATACCACAGTCGTTGCTGCCATGTGTTTCGTTGGTGTTGACCTAGTCTGTATTTTGGATGTTCTAAGTAAAGGTAAGGTCCGGACAGAAGTTCCTTTACTAGGAGTTATCAGTTCGAAATAGATGGACGGGATCGGCGTGAAGAGTGGAGTTATCGTGGACGCAAGTTCGCCAACATGCGCCCTCGCTTTTCTTCATGGTGGTAACATCGAAGCCAACTAGGAGCGTTAAAGTCGCCTACAGTCGCGTTAAAGTTGTTTTGAGAAGGTGGTCTTGACGCGCGACTCTCAGAGCTAGGCTGAAGAGGTCTGCAAAGAAATGTGTTTTGAGACCGTGAGAATGTCAGAACAGGAGAAAAGGGTAGGAAAATGACTGGAGACATCTGCATGTGTGCTGCTCACCTGTCAGTCATTTTCCATGGTTGGCTTTAGCTGAGTGATCCGTCTTGCTGGTATGGGCTTGCTGGTCTTTCTCCTTACGGTGTCGGTGGAGATGTCTGTTGCCACTTAGACTCACGTACCGCGGCGGACGCTGGCTCCATTATCTTCGTGACATCGAGCTGACTTGTAGTGTCCTTGATCGTGGCGATGGAGCGTTTTCGCTTCCCGCTGGAATGCCTTCTTGCTGGAACCTCAAGCGCCTGGCCGTAGAGGTTGGTGACCTGATCGGGTGGAATGTCTTTGCGTTCTGAGGGAGTTTTTGTTATCGAAGACTTGCCATGTGGCATAGAATCGGGCTTTTAACTTAGCGGGAGTCATGCAGTTTATTTTCATGATGGAGCTGAACAAGCTCCGGCTCTTAATATTGTTCGTTAGCCAGGAGTGTAAATTTGCTTTTTTGTAGCCACCAGTCCTACTTCTTGTAGTCGTCGTACTCTTCACGGCTGCATTCCTGGGCATGTCCATAAAATATGGCCAAGATCTACTTCGGCAGCTGGCCTTGGACCCTTAGGGCCCGTGCTCTGCATTGCATCCTCTACAGGGCCCCATCGGCACGTCACCGACGGAGTATGGGCCGCCCCAGCCCTAGTCCTTGTAAGGGATACCTCCTCCATTCTCGTTAGGTTTTGAGGGAGGGGGTACGTGCACGGGGGAATAAGGGCACTTGCGTTTTTGCTTAAACAGATACTTATATTGAGAAAACGGGGTGAGGCTTGTGAATGTGGTACTCGTGCTAGGAACTTGGTGTGCAAGCGCATCTCTGTTTATTCTATAAGTTGTTGCCGTCTTGTATCTATTGTACCGATGTCCGAGTTCACAAGTCGGATATTTCAGCTGGCAGCCACGAGGAGCCCACACCCCCTCCACTGCAGGCACATTTTCGCCAAACTAACCGCAGCTTTGGCCATTCGGGTTGGAGCATGTTCACCCTGTGTCGAACCGTACTGTACTCGGCGCATGCTGGAATTTTTTTGTATGCCTGCACCGGGGCAATTCCTATTTGAAGCGCACATACAATCAGCATCATAAAAGTATGTTTCTCCCGTTGCTTTAAATCGCTTGACAAATCGCTTTAAATCACTTTAAATCTTGGCAAATCCCAGCACAACATTGGACCTGCGTCTTCACAGTTTCCCTAACCTAACCAAACCTAACCATTGGCGATGCCCTTCCCGAAATTGCAAGTGATAGTACCGCCATTTCTATGAGCTACCAATACTGGCAATATCAGTTCATCACCCTTGAAATGATGGCCTTAGTCATTCTCTGATTTTCCCCCATTTTCAGTGCCCCTCGATTACATTACCTGCGAAGGCCCTAGGTTTCCAATGTTCGCCATGTTGGCAAAGCCGCTTCATTACAGTTCCAACGAAGGCGCTATTTTTCACTCTGTTTACTCCATATTGGCACTGGCGCTTCAATACACTTCCAACAAATGGCTTGGAAGTACTCCTATCCCATATTGGCAATTCCAAGTCGTGAGAGCTCCGTTCATGGCCGCCGCTGGGAAATGTGTCCCAAGTATCGGCTATGCCAATTCGACAAGGTGGCAGTATTAGGCTCTGACTTGACGCTGGTCCTTCAACATTCTCTTCAGTTGCTTGTGAATAAGATCATAATCTATGATAATATCACATACGAACTTTTAGGTTAAAGCATATGTAGCTGATGACCGATACGTTTTGATATCTGAAATATTACGCTACTGAGGCATGATATGCTACTGAGGTTCATAAACATAAACTACAAAATATAAAACTTCACTAAATGGTTTTTGAAAGTCTTCGGCGAACTTGGAGGTACCAGTCACGCGCATGCGTGTCCGGTAGGAAATGAGTCAAAATGAGACAAGTCAGAATATGTCAGCAACTTCATTGCGGTTATCTTTTGCTTAATGTTTGATCCCATACATGCGAATGTTTGGAAGATAACGTCACGTGTTCTGGTGAAAACATCTTTTTCAGGTACCAGTATCTCGAAAATATCACAGACGTGCTTTACTATAATGAATTGCTTTGACATCGCTGAAGAGGCATCTGTGTAATGGACGCAAATTTAATAGACTTAATACTGAAACGTATATTTAATGTGTAGAGGAAAGATAACACATGCAGTAGAGGTAAGGGGCGTAGAAGTGCAGACCAGCTGTAGTTTGCCATATAGTATTTAGGCAACAACTGGGTGCCAGCTGCTGTGCCTGCATATATTTTTGCATGCCTTTCCCGCATCGTCACCCATAATGATCCTCTTTCTTTTCCCCTTCCCTTTCCTCAGTGCAGAGCGCCAGGCCACATTTTAATCATTCCGGCCAACCTCTCTGTCTTTTTTTTAAATAAACTCATCTGACAACTAGGTGCCTTTGTTCAGCCATTGCAGTAGTTTTGTCCTGTGCTGTACTTCAATGTAACTACTGATATAGATCTGGTGGAGCAGTGTTGGGTGCCCTTCCTGACCTGCACACACCTACGACATAAAACACAGATCTGACATTGGTTCATCAGCGTCCAAGCCGCCACCTCCGCCGTGAGTCACCTTAATTCAGGTCTCTTGCCACCCAGTTCAAACTAAACAATCTCGACGATAGTGCCAGATGAAATAAATGGACAAAAATTGTAGGTCCCCAGCACCCACACTCTATACACGCCACAAACACCGCCATCCTTCCATGGCGTCGTGCATAAAGATGCGGATGACTGGCTGGATGACTGGCTGACTGGAAGGGAACAAAAAAGGATGAGAGAAGAAAAACTTATTCGAAAAGCAGCGAAGCTAAAATAGAGTGAAAAGTAGAAAAGAAACTTGTAAAAACATAGAAGCAAAACAGAATACTAGAACTAACAGCGTAATTTCACAAGACAAGTTTTCACTACCTTTTCGGAATTAGAAGAAAATATTTCCTTCGGCAACTGGTTAAGAAGAGAAGGAACAATGTTTTTGAAGACACTCGCCACAGCGGGTTCGTACCCTAGGCACGAGAAAACGATTGCGACTCCCCAGATTTTTCACAGGAACATATGGTCTACAAAATTCGCTTGACCAGATGTCTTTAAAAAACTTGTTTAGAGAATAGATTAGAAAAGTCAGGCATATCAAAAAGTTCTAAAATGCTCAATCTTCATCTCGTGACCTACTATGTAATACTAATTTAAGCGCCGATTTCAAGCGCTGTTAACATTCTTTCACCAAAAGCCAGAGCTGAAATAAGAACAGCAAATATCATAACGTAACACACTGTAGCCTAAGGAACATAGAATATGCATGTGTACATAGGGTACAGTTACATAGGAGTAGAACAAACACGCAATTTTCCGGAGCTGAGCAGCGAGATAAGGCAAATGGGTAATAAAGGGCCAGTCGGAATCGAAGAATATTAAGTATTTGATCGCTGACACAGGCATGATTGACAGATATTTTCCATTTCGAAATTTAGTCTGTGCAAACTAATTGACAAATCATTACGTATTCTAATAAATATTTGTGAAAAAAACTAATTGTGCTGTTTTATTTTTAACAATAATTAAGCTATTGCTGAACCATTCGATAACTAACGCTCTGTCATGTTGCATAACAGTAATGCTACCATATAGTCCCTGTGTCTAGCAAATTAGAGCGTATCATCAGCATATTGAACAACACGGCACATTTTGCAGACAGATCTTATATCATTGACATATAAATAAACAAAATAGTTGCAAGTTTCGATCTTGTAGGATCGCTGGATTTATTCTGCTGTAGGTCATTTATTCACCTAAAATAACGAGATTTGAACGACTGGATAGAGAATTAACAAGAAGAGACAAAAAAGGACCTCTAAACCCATACATGTGGAGATTATCTGAAAACACAGCATGACTAACAGAGTCAAACGGCTTGGACACATCCAAAAATAAGGCGCAAGCAAATTAATTTTCTTCTCTGCGGCTCTTTAGGAGATCACATAATTCAAGCGCGTTATGCGTACTACGACCCTTATTAAACCCGAACTGATTACCAGAGAACACGTCATGAGCTTGAAGAAAGCGGATCATCAACGTAAAGCATGTGTTTCTAAAACAAGCGAATGCATGGTAGGATCGAAATACCACGGTAATTTCCAACTTTGTTTTTACTCCATGGCTGTATATAAGAATAGTCATCGCCTTTTCGAAGCCCTTAGGTACTACTTGGATGGAAATTAGACGGTTGATAATCACGAGAAAAACATGCTTTGATCGTTCTAAATTTCTGATAAGTGTATCGACTTAGATAACGTCCCACACTGGAGACATTCGACTGCTAACGCCAGAAAGGATGCAACGTAGACCGTCTTTAGTGAAACGTGACACAAATGCTGATTCAAGCACCGACAACATGCTGTGATATAGTAGACTTCATAATTATAATGCTCAACCAGACCAGCAACGGATAAGAAGCAGGAAATGAATTCAGCTACGTCCTTAGGTGCACAGCCACGTAAGGGATTAACATCCCAGGACATAGCTGGCTTTTCTTTCGACGCCGCAAACCGTGCCTGGAGATACTGACGTCTTTTTTATTGGAGTAATGCGTTTATCCTGCGTGCGGGCAGACCTGCACAGTGCCCTCAATTGAGTGTTCGTAAGCGAACGACTACTAGTCCAAACGGTTTTCATTCTGGTATAGCCGATATAACGTCGTTGTTAATCCACCGTCAACGAGTCTTTCTTTGCTTTATGATTATAGTTTCACAGGGCTATAACAACTGTGCGACAGTTTGAATAAATAAATTTTAACGAGAGCTTTCAAAAGTGTGAGTTAGAAACAGATCTAAGTCATACGTTTCTTTAGCACAGTAAAGTATATGTCTGTCAAAGGAGTCGATTGTGTCCAATTTATCTTGCTTTATAGTCCTTATCCAGGCCAGCGGGAAAACACGACAACCAACAGCGAAATGGTCCGACATTTTGTTCTGCGATAAATGAACATGACTCATTGTGTGCAAGGTGAACGTTCACATCGTCAAGGCATGGCTATACTAATTTGTTACGAAAAATTTCAACGTGCGTGGGAAGGTTGATAGTGGCCTCAATGCCAGCCTCGGCAAGAGTGTTCAAGTAATCTGCAACTAAATGTTTTTTTCTTTAGTGTTTGAAAAGGTCAATATTTATGTCACTAATCACGCAAATACGACCCTGTGGAAAGTTAGTCTTGCTCAGCTCTTCGATGGAATAGGCAATATTTTGCTTCGGCTGACTGTAAATAGTAACTACCATTATGTCGAACGTTCCTTGTGAACGCAGACAGCGAATAATTCCGCTCTGGTTAAAGAGATAAAAGTAGCCCGTCCAAGCCAAACTGTCCTTAACAAAAATCGATATACCGCTCCCTACCCAGATTCACAAGTAAAGCAAAAACTATTGTATTCCAAAATCGAAAATTGATGCAAGTGATTACTTGAAATGTTACTATTGGTCAAAACCAAAGCTTCAATGGAAACATTTATTACGTTCATGCAGTGGTGACATGCCCTGTAGCCATAAAACAAGACTTTGGCGGTTCACTTGAATGAAACGCTTATTGGGCTGGCTTGCGCCCGTAAAAAAAAAAAAAGAAAAGCAAAGTGGATCGCGACGGCGAATACAGCAATCGTGCTCGTTGGTCGTCGAACTAGAATGCCGGTTTCACCCGTGACTGCTTGATTTAAAGTTTGCAAAGAAAGGCCGAGATAACACCGCTAACAGTGACTAGAACAGCCTAGAAAATTGCAGAAATATACGCGAGTGGCCGAAATGAAGGAGAAACATCTCAGAGCATCTTTCGCGACTAAGAAACTGATAAAGTTGCGTCTCGTGACAAAGAGCATTAATAAAAGCACAGAAAAAAGTCCATCCTCGCGCTAGGACGACTGTGATTAGGCCGCACGCCGGCGGCTGTCAAAAAAGAGCAAATAAAGATTTAAATAGATCGTGGCATTACTCCCCCCCTAGAAAGGCACCCCCTCCGATGAATGCAAAATAAACAAAAACATAAAATACGACAATTACACCTAGGGCCTTTAGTGCACACAATAAGGTTGTAGGCGCACAACATGGACGATTTCTCGGTGCGTCCTGCGCCGCTTGGGTGTGGTCGTGCGATCGGGGATGACTTAATAATTAAGCGGTCCGACGCGCCGAAGTACTTTGTATGGGCCGTAGTACCACCGCAAGAGCTTTTCACTCAGTCCACGACGGCGTAACGGCGTTCAAACCCACACTTGGTCTCCCAGCTGTACAATGCGTCGCGTCGTCACAACTTGTAGCGCCGGGCGTTAGTGTGTTGCTTGTCTGATGCGCAGCCGCGCGAGTCGTCGGGCTTCCTCTGCACGCTGCAGGTAGGCGGCGATGTCGGATTGTCTTCTGCCGCATACAGCAGCATCCTGTCGAGCGCCGTTGTGTGCTCCCTGACGTACATAAGCTTAAACGGCGCCGCTCTGGCTATCTCCTAGATGGGAAAACCACGTACCGCAGGATGTCGTCTATGGTAATGTGTTCGCCGTCGACGTACATAGGAAGCATGTTCAGAACAGTTTTATTCAGACGCTCTGTAAAGCCGTTTGTGAACGAGTCGTTGGCGGTTGTCCTCAGATAGCTTGCCAGGCTGTACTTCAAGATGGCTTGAGTGAGCTCTGCCTAAATGCTGTTCCCCTCTTCCTGATGAGCACTTCTGGGGAGGCGTGCCGGAGGACAATTTCCCAAGCGGTCAGCCTATGGTCGGCTAGCGCTCGGACTTTGCCAATCATCATCATCAGCAGCCTGAATATACCCACTGCAGGGCGAAGACCTCTCCCATACTTCTCCAATTAACCCAGTTCTGTGCTAGCTGCGTCCAATTGACCCCTGCGAACTATTTTACCCCATCGGCCCACCTAATTTTCTGCCGCCCCCTGCTACGCTTGCCTTCTCTTGGAATCCAGTTTGTTATTCTAAGCGACCATCGGTTATCCTCTCTTCGCACTACATGTCCTGCCCATTTCTTCTCGATTTTCACCAGAATGTCACTACCTTGAGGTCTTTCTCAGACCCATTCTGCACGCTTCCTATCTCTTAATGTTACCCCTACCATTTTTTGTTCCATAGCCCTCTGCGTTTTCTTCAACTTAAGTAGAACCCTCTTGGTTAGCCTCCACGTTTCAACCCCGTAGGTGAGTACAGGTAAGATGCAACTATTGTGTACTTTCCTCTTGAGCGATACCGGTAAGCTGCTAGTCATAATTTGCTAGTGCTTGCAAAATGCGCTCCATCCCAATCTTGTAAGTCTTGTTATTTCTTTTTCATGGTCCGGATCTGCGGTTGCTACTTGTCCTAAGTAGACATATTCGCATACTACTTCCAGTGCTTCGCTACCTAACGTAAACTGCTGTTCCTTCCCGAGGCTGTTGGACATTCCCTTAGTCTTCTGCATTATGATTTTCAAGCCTACCTTTCTGCTTTTCCTGTCTAGCTCCCCAATCATTCTTTGCAGTTCATCTCCTGAGTTACTTAGCAAGGCAATGTCATCAGCAAATAGCAGATTACTGAGGTATTCTCCATCTACCTTTATCCCTAACTGCCCCAATTCCAAGACTCGGAATACTTCTTCTAAGCAAGCTTTGAATAGTACTGGTGAGATCGTGTCTCCTTGCCTAAACCTTTCTTTATGGGAATTTTGTCACTTCCTTTATGCAGAACTATTATTGCTGTGCAGCCGGAATATATACCTTCCAGGACTTTCACATCCGGCTGGTCTACCCCCTGATTTCTCAATGCCTGCATCACCGCCGAGGTTTCTACTTAGTCAAATGCTTTTTCGTAATTATGAATGCTATGTATAAAAGCTGGTTATATTCCGAGCATTTTTCTATCACCTGGCTGATAGTATGGATATAATCGAGAGTAGAGTTCCGTTCCCGAAAACCTGCTTGATCCTTTGCTTGATTGCAGTCTAATGTTGTCCTGACTTTATTAGCGATTACCTCAGTAAATACCTTACACGTAACAGACAGTAGGCTGATTGCTTTGTGATTTTTAAGGTCCTTAGCGTCCACTTTTTTTTTGAATGAGGATAATGTTTACGCTCTTCCTTGGTTCCGGTACCTTCGATGACACCAAGCGCTGCGTATACAGGGTGGACAGTTTTTCTAGCACTATATCCCCTCCCTTCCCTCCCCCCCGGCCTTCAATAAATCTATAGTTATCTTATCCTCGCCAGCTGCTTTCCCCCTTTTTATAGTTTCCATTGCTTTCTTAACCTCGTCTTTCGTCACTGGCGGAACGTCTGAGTGTTTTTCCCTACCGCCAATCTCATTACGGTCATGACTACTTTGGTTACTGTACTCATCAGTTTAGAATTCCTCAGCTACTTTGACTATCTTGTCCATATTCGTGACAACGTTGCCCGCCTTTTCCCGTAGCGCTTGCATTTGACTTTTGCCTATGCCCAATTTCTTTATAACCGCTTTAAGGCTTCCCCCGTTCTTTACAGCATGCTCAATTTTCTCCATTTTATGCTTCCTTATATCTGCCACTTTGCGCTTATTTATTAGCTTTGATATATCTGCCAATTCTATCTGGTCCATTGGATTGGGAACTTTCAATTTTTCGCCTCTTCTGTACCTTTCGTCTCCTTAGAAAGCTTAGCGGTATTCTAACTATCCGACCGCCAACTTCTAGAGCGCACTCAGTAATGATATCTCTGAAATATATTGTTTATTTCTTCTAGGGTAACGTCATAATCCTCCGTTAGAGCTGAATATATATTCTGTAGCGAGATCCTGATGTCTTCTGCCCTCCTCCTCACCGCAAATTTGTTGAAGGACTTCCTTCTTACTAATCTGTTGCGTTCCTTCTTCAGATTTAGACTACTTTAAGACCTCACCATCTTGCAGAATGGCGGGGGTTGAACAAGTATGAAGTCAATTTAATTTTTAGTTTCCCCGTTAGGACTTTTCCATGTCCATTTCCGAATCTTCCGTTTGCTGAAGAAGGTATTCATGATTCTTAAATTATTACGCTCTGCAAACTCAGCTAGTAACTCCTCCCTGCTATTAGTACCGTATTACCTCGCCCCTTAGTACCGTATACTGCGTCCTTACAGTTAAACAAAAAGTGCGAAGGCTTGGGGAATAGATGGTTTTCCCTACACAGCAGGGTTTCTTGCTGTTTCTTCTGTTTCTTCTGCTGCCTTCGCTCGTATCGAGTGGTGTTGGTGGCCACCGCTGCGTCATTGGCTCAGCGACACATTGCGGTGCGGAGATGACGACTTCCCTTCTCGGACTGTGCATGTTTCATTACACTTGTTTAGAAACTATTTACAATAACGTCGTCAGATGCGACATCAAAACATAGAGAGATAACTGCAACTGGTGAACGATCGGAGGTCAGAGGCTAGCAGAATCAGGCCTTGGCCTGCTGCTACACTTAGGGTCGGAGTCCCTTAAGACATCCGTCAGCCAAGCCTCCCTCCTTAAACAACCGGTCCACCCTCGACTCTGGTCTGAGCCGAACCGTGCTCCGAGCCCAACTGTCCAATGTCCCTTTTTTAGCGCTCAAAATTTCAGTCTAGTGCGTTGACCAATCAACGACTAGTCACTCTGCATGCAGTCCTTGCAGTCCTTCAAAATGGGCTGGCCACTCATTGTGCCACAAATACCCTATCCTACGCATGTCAAATAAAACGCACACAAAGCACGCACTAAGCGGCGAGTGGTTGCGCACACAAACACATACATCTGTCAGATTTTCCTCTGCAAAATCCTCCCACGCAAGAGGCGCCAAGAAGTCGCAAAGACAAACGGCGTCGACGGTTAGACTTCCGAAAATACATAAAAACTCACACGCGCAAACCTCAGGCCCAAACATTCCGATCCCTGCCCTTGGTCGGTTGCGAGCGCGGGCGGCGGATTCAAAGGGACATACAGGCGTCTTCCCGTGAAGACATGTCAACGGCGCGTTCTCCCCAGGCCCATGTTACGCCGCGTTTCGGGATTTATGGCCTCCGCGCCCTCTCCACTCGAACCGAGGGACATAGCAGCTAGCGCTGAACCCGCAACCACTGCGCTTATGCTGTGCGCTCTAACTGCACTGTTCTGCCTCCCTCGCGGCGCGGGACGGAGAGGCGGCGGCGTCGTCCGCTGCCATGTGTTCTGGGCTCACTTCTGAGAAGCGGTCGTCTACGCGATCGTCATAAATCAGCCCGCGTCAAGCTGCCCCTTGACCTTGGTCGCCCCTCGGAATCTCACGTCTGTACGAAGCCCGCAAACTTAACTCCTCCCCATCGAGAATGTTGCACGTACACTTGCTGTACGCTCAACATAAAACTCCTCTAACGGGGGAAGGGGAGGGGGGCATTGTGGTTTGGAGTACACCTAACAAAACAAACCAACGCAGCATGCAAACAATAGTGCAACGCTCCGTGGAGAGGCGTGCGCGCCCTGATTAACAATGCTCCGTGTGCACATTCTCAAACGGTAAATAAACCATACGCCATACAAGGCGACACAGCTGGGCCTACACAACACCACACAAAGCAATAAACACAGCATTATAAAGCACAAAGCAGAAATTATAAAGCACACAAGACACATATGTCCCGCAAAGGAATGACTGTCCACTCCGTGCTCAAAGTCTCTTGGATGAGTCAACGTTCCCCCAATCCCAATCACTGCCTCAGCGCGTGGTCGAGCCACAGGGGACCTTTCAGTTCAGTTCAGTCGTTCCGTCGTGTCCGACTTTTCGTGACCCTATGGACCATGTCACGCCACGCTTTCCGGTCTCTCACTATCTTCCTAACATCACATAATTTCATCTGTAGTGCCTCGAGGATGCCATCTAACCATCGCGTTCGCTGCCTACCCCTTCTCCGGCGACCCTCAACCTTTCCCAACATCAAATCTTTCTCCAGCGACTCCTCTCTTCTCATCAGATGACCAAAGTAGATGAGCTTTAACTTTAGAATTTGACCCTCCAATGAGCAGTCAGGGTTTATGGTCGACAATATCGACTGATTTGATCATCTGGCAGTCCAAAGAACTCTCAAGAGTCTTCGCCAGCACCACAATTCAAACGCGTCAATTCTTCGGCGGTCAGCCTTTTTCAGTCCAACTCTCGCATCCATACATCACAACTGGAAAGACCATAGCACGAGTTATACGGATCTTGGTTGGCAGAATAATGTCTGTGCTCTTTACTAGGCGGTCAAGGCTGGCCATTGCTCTCTTTCCCAGAAGCAGGCGTCTCCTAATTTCATGGCTGCAGTCTCCTTCCGAGGAAATCTTGGAGCCCAAGAACAGAAAATCTGTCACAGCTTCCACTTCTTGTCCATTGATGCTCCAGGACTTGATAGGGCAAGACGCCATGATCTTTGTCTTTTTAAGGCTCAGTTTAAGCCCAAACTTCTTACTCTCTTCTTGTACGCGCATCAGAAGTCTCTTGAGTTCCAGTTCACTTTCTGCCATTAAAGTGGTATCATCTGCATATCTAAGGTTGTTGATACATTTTCCAGCAATCTTCACTCCAGCTGAAGACTCGTCGTCCAGACCGGCCTTCCTCATGATGAACTCTTCATATAGGTTAAATAGGCAGGGCGACAGCCTTGCCTCACTCCTTTCTCAATCGGAAACCAATCAGTAAGGCCATGCCCAGCTCTGACTGTGGCCTCTTGCCCTTCATACAGGTTCGTGAGGAGACAGATGAGGTGAGTTGGAACTCCCATCTCTTGGAGAGCTTGCCACAATCTGCTGTGATCTACGCAGTCAAACACTTTCGCATAATCAAGAAAGCAGAAGTATATGGGTTTCTGGAACTCTCTTGCTTTTTCCATGATCCAGCGAAAGTTGGCAATTTGGTCTCTAGTTCATCTGCCCTCTCGAAACCCAGCTTGCACGTTCGGAAGCTCCCGATCCACATACTGCTGCAACCTACCTTGGAGGATTTTACGCCTCTTACAACTGGCAGTGGCAGAGTGGGTGAAGACTGTGAACACCAAGTGCACAGCGCTTACTACCGGGATCAAGCACCCCGACGGCTCCCATGGCACAGACGAGCCGCAGCATACAAGATAATCGCACGCACCCTGCTTTCTGGCTGTGCCGCTCTCCGCATCGCATAAGATGCTAGCTGTCTGCGTGCACGACATACGCGCTTCCTGGGAGGCCCGAACAAGAATTCACCAAAGAGGTGTGCGTGAAACTATCGTGCCTGACTCAAGATGCCCATTCTCAGAAGGCTCCGCCTTGGCGATACTTCCCTTATTCAGATGAGCCCCGAGGTCCCAGAGCTGGTCGTGGTCCATCGCTACTTGTGGCGATGTTACTTCGCTCTTTTCAACGCGTGGGACGCAATTTCCGTCGCCATCGCTCAGACCATGCCTCAGGCTGCGCTAATCTGCATCTTCACACGAACCCGTGTTTTCCGGGTCGGGATCGCCTCGTCTAACCAGCTGTGCGGCAGCTGCCTCTTCAGATGCTATTCTTGATGTCGCAATTACTGTTTGGACTGTGGCGCTCTCGACAAAGCCTACCTGACACTTTGCCGCTCCGGTCAGGAACCCAAGTTCACTACTTGCGCCAGCCAAACAATTCGCATCTCTGCTCTCTTTTGGGTCATTAAGATCGTGATCACTTTCCGCTGCTTTGTTGGAATCAGCCTGCTCATTTTGATCGGTGACATTCAATGTCACAGGTACCTCCGTAGAGCCCACCTCTAACTCAGGGAAAGGAGAATTCCCGTCTCTCTCAACATCTGTGGTTGATTCCACAACTCGCGTCTCCTCAACCCGAACTTCAAATGCGCTCTCCTTACCGACCGCCTCGTTCAGCGTTTGATCAGTGCAATTTGCAGGAGTGTTGGCCTGAATCTGCATCGGCTCCGGTAGTTCACGCGCTGCCCTCCGTAAGCGCTCTTCCTCAAGCCTTTTCTTTTCCTGCCTTAGCTGTTCCTTGGCTATGGCTATCTGTCGCAGGCGATCGCGGATCCGCGCTTCTCTTCTCTCCCTTTCCTCTTTTTCCTTAGTTCGCTCAGCCTCTGACATCGGCGCATACCAAGCGTCGTATGCACAGTCATAATCACTCCACCAACCAAATGTAGCCATCGTGCGTTATTTTAAATTAACCTGCGACTCGTGCGCATACGCCGAGTAAAATGAGAGTGGAGAAACTCACTCAGTTGTCGGGCTGTCGACCGGGGAGCTTGCGAAGTCTCCACGCGCAGGTGCCGCACAGAACGGGGTCCGTCGTCTCGCTGTCGCAGCGCTCCGCTCACTTTCTCGGCAGCCTCTCGCATGTCGGCGTTGTCGTAAATGAAGCCTTGGCTTCTGAGACCTCTCGCTTGGATGTCGCCTCAATGTCGCTGCCTCTCTGGGCCGGTAGCGTCGATTCACGGGGCAACCCGACTTCAAACTTCTTCTTGGTCAGCCTTGGCTCACCGAGATAGTGTGCCACCCTCCGTGTACATCGGTGCGGGGCGTCGTCGATCTCTCGCCACTCCGCAGGAAGTCGCTGGGCTGATCCTGTCTCGACTGCGCCAGTTAAACTAAAAGTGCGAAGGTTTGGGGAATAGATGATCTTCTCTACACAGCAGGGTTTCTTGCTGTTTCTTCTGCTGCCTTCGTTCGTACCGAGTGGTGTTGGTGACCACCGCTGCGTCCTTGGCTCAGCGACACATTGCGGTGTGGGGATGACGACTTCCCTTCTCGGCCTGTACACGTTTATTTACACTTGTTTACAAACTATTTACAATAACGTCGTCAGATGCGACATCAAAACATAGAGAGCTAACTGCAACTGGTGAATGATCGGAGGTCAGAGGTTAGCAGAATTAGGCCTCGGCCTCCTGCTACACTTTAGGCCGGAATCCCTTAAGACCTCCGTCAGCCAAGCCTCCCTCCTCGAACAACCGGTCCGCCCTCGACTCTCGTCTGAGCCGAACCGTGCTTCGAGCCCAACCCTCTAACGTCCCTACCTTAGCACTCAAAATTCCAGTCTAGTCCGTTGACCAATCAACGACTAGTCACTCTGTGGCCAATAACATGTAGTCCTTCAAAATGGGCTGGCCACTCATTGTGCCACATATACCCTCTCCTACGCATGTAAAATCAAACACACACAAATGACGCACTAAGCGGCGAGTGATTGCGCACACAAACATGCACCTGCAACTTTTCCCTCTCCAAAATCTTCCCACGCAAGAGGCGCCAAGCAGTCACAAAAACAATCGGCATCGACGGTTAAACTTCCGAAAATACATAAAAACACACACGCGCAAACCTCAGGCCCAAACATTCCGATACCTGCCCTTGGTCGGTTGCGTGCGTGGGCGCCGGATTCAAAGGGACATACAGGCGTCTTCCCGTGAAGACATGTCAACAGCGCGTTCTCTCCAGGCCCGTGTTACGCAGCGTTTAGGGATTTATGGCCTCCTCGCCCTCTCCACTCGAACCTGGGGACACAGCAAATAGCGCTGAACCCACAACCACTGCGCTTATGCTGTGTGCTCTAACTGCACTGTTCTGCCTCCCTCGCGGCACGGGACAGAGAGCCGGCGGCGTCGTCCGCTGCCATGTGTTCTGGGCTCACTTCCGAGAAGCGGTCGTCTACGCGACCGTCTTAAATCGGCCCGCGTCAAGCTGCCCCTTGACCTTGGTCGCCCCTTCGGAATCTCGCTTCTGTGCGAAGCCCGCAAACTTAACTCTTACTTTTCGCATTGCCGATTCTACATCTTCGCAGAAGCTTTCAACTGCAAGGTCATCATAACAACATGTAGGTTCATAGGCCTTTACAACCTTCAGCTTATACCGCTTATTAAGCCTAATTTCGATGCCTGCCACACTCTCATTATTACTATAGAATTCATCTCTATCACCCGCTATATACTTATTGACAAGAAAACCTTTTTTCTAGTTCTCGCCTGTCCGGTAAACCTCGATAACACAGTACTTGCCAAAACTTCAGTACAGTATATGCCTGATCCCCCCATGAAAAGGAAATAACAAGAAGAATAAGATTGGGATGCACTTGGAAGCGCATTTGGAAACTCAAAGATTATGACTAGCAGCTTAACGGTATCGCTACAGAGGAAAGTATATAACAGTTGCATCTTACCTGTACTCACCTATGGGACTGAAACGTGGAAGCTAACTAAGAGAGTTCTACTTAAGTTGAGGACAATTCAGAGGGCTATGGAACGAAAAATGGTAGAGGTAAGTTTAAGAGATATGAAGCGTGCAGAGTGGGTCAGAGAAATAACTCAGGTAACCGGCATTCTAGTGGAAATTAAGAAGAAGAAATGGACATGGGCAGGACATGTAGTGCGAAGAGAGGATAACCGATGGTTGCTGAGGGTAACAAATTTGATTGCAAGGGAAGGAAAGCGTAGCAGGGGGCGGCAGAAAGTTAGGTGGGCGGTTGAGGTTAATTAGTTCGCAGGGGTAAAATGGATGCAGCTAGCACAGAACCGGGTTAAGTGGAGAAATGTGGTTGATGCCTTCGCCTTGCAGTGGTTATAGTCAGGCTGATGATGATGATGATGCCTCATTCGGCTTCCTAACCTCACTAAGCCCTATGACATCCCGTTTCATACCCTCTAATTCCTCTAACAGTACTGCTAAACTAGCTTCACTAGCAAGGGTTCTAGCGTTAAACGTTGCCAGGGTCAGTTTCCAATGGCGGCGTGTCCAGCGGAGCCAGGAATTCTTAGCATCCCCTGCTGCGTCACATGTTTGATCGCAGCCTTGGTCAGTTCTTCTGCAGCCTCTGGTGACTAAGGGCTGGGGTTTGATAGGACTAATCATGGGAGGTTGCGGCCACTTACTTCACCAGGGTAGCCAACTCCGGTTTTGGTGAGCCATTGCCAATATCGCCGAATAAAATTCATCGGGTCGACCTAGGCCACCCACCTCGGCCCGAGGTACGGGATTGACAATTCCCTAAGAACGACCGATAGTCGACAATCGACCTCGAGCAGACGAGTGTGGCCGACTTGGCCAGCCTACTGCCGCGCTAGGGTAGTACATGGGCCATGAGTTACCCACACATGGCCAAATCACTTCGGCGGTACTCGCTGCTCGGTGATCTATTCATTTATAAATAGTGGTCTTTTCGCCGATGGCCTATGGTTTACACATTAAAACGTCTGCAGCTCGATTGTACCTGGAAAGCAGTGCTGCGCTAGTATTTTAAGATGCGCATCTTTTCCTCCAAGCGGGCTCTATGTGGCATTAGAAATAGTGATTTATCCGGGCAGGTAAAAAACAACCCATACGCATGTTGCCTAAAAATGCCTGCGCATCGACAAAGGTAGGTTTAAACAGCAATTTTTTATTGTTTTGTTCTTAAATAATAAAAACAGGCTAAACCCACTCTATTAAAAGTGGCACTTTTCTTACAGCTTGTTAGGTTTGCAGGCTTCACTGCTACTTATTCCGGCTTTCAGCTTCTAGGCTGAGTTAAAGATGTCATGTTTCCCTACTCGTTGTACCCACCGTCCCATTACTTCACTGTTACGAGACATCGCCTGACTGCCGCCGCTGCCTTCCCGTACAGGACGTCACTCAGGTACATGCTTTCTCTCCTTAGGAATCCTAGAAATTATACGTAAGAAAGTGTTAGGCCTTATTTCGTATTCATATGAATAATTTCTAGCCTGTTAAAGAGATGAAAGACTGTGACTTAGGCAATTATTGTAAAGACCTACAGTGGGATCAGTGCCGAGTTTCGGTGATGTAGTCAACGGATGATGTCAGAAGTGAATTTAAATATGAGGTGCACTGTTTTTACAGATACACTAACTTGATCCAAGGGCTCCAGTTACATAGGAAGACTAACCAGCCAAGAAGACTCACAAAGAAGAAAACAGACGCAGATAGAAAGCGGCTGGCCTCTCTTTCTGCATCTCTATTTTAAGGCAAAAACCTTTATGCCTCATCGTTGTCGTGGACAAAATGTGTCCCGCTTTCGCGGCTGTGATTATTCGAGACGGGATGAAGTCACCAGCCGCCAAATTCGAAGCAACCAACCAGAAGTCATGCGCAACCACCATTCCATCAGTACTTAAAAACAAATTATTAAACCTTGTCTCCCACCGGGGGATCGAACCTACATCCCTTGGATTTCCAGCCCCAGCGCTATACCACTGCACCAGGCCCTCGATCGTTTTTTTCTTCTTTATTACAGTCTTGACAACCCAAGCAAACACAAAATATATTTACATGACAATAAAAGCAACAATCACTTTGTGGCTACTGCACGATGACAGAATGAATTAAATTATTTTAGCTTGCCTAGGACTAGCAGCCACTCAGGTTGCGGATCTTGCTGCCCGAACACCTAATGTGTGTAGATGATGCTTTCAATTAATCATTGATAAGCAGTATGCCCAATAATACCTTCCTGTCTTACATCCATTCGCGTGCGCCAAACAGTGTGCATGTAGAGCGACACAGTGAGAATGATAGCGAAATTGCGAAAGTGACAGATACTGCGCCTTTACTTTCCTGTAGACGAATTATAGAACGGCGGTGAACTTAGATGTGCTCAATGACATGCTGGATGTGTTCTACAAGGGGCGATCGATGTACCGTCGCAACAGGTCATGACGTCACAAGGTGATTCATGCATATACGAAGCTGACCCCACCAGGCGTCTGATCCAGGCGTCCGTGTGCCCTTTCTTTTGCCGCTTCGTCGAACGCCGCACCACACAGCGAAGAGAAGCCGACGCAGATGTCTAGGAGGCGTTAACACAGCAGGCATCAGCGGCGTTTGAAATTGATCTACAGGATAGCAAAAATTATCTGTCACAATTCTCCGCGCACACATGTACCACGCCATAAAGGAGGAGAGGAGTATGAAACAGTAGTCACCCTCTTTACTCGAAGCATCATTCGCCGCCACATTCGCAACAAATGGGTTGCAGAATGCGGCACTCAGATTTTCGCCTTTCACCACTTTAGCCGCCAAAGTGTCTCGCAATTTTTTTCCTGTGTGCGTCTTCTTTGCTGGTTATTCTTTCTTCATGCAATACACCAAATCCAACAATGTGTTTTACTGAGTTATAAATTGCTGGAAGCTAGCTTGAGGGCAACAGAAAAGGTTATGTTTGTAATTTGTATTTGACGTTATTTACCTCAATTACGGATCTTGACCTAAACAATAAATGGTATTTGCTACGCTGAAGAGTACCGGCACAAACCACGCTTCATTATTTGCGATAAAGAACTCTCACATCTGCAATTTTGTTTTTGCCAGATAAAATGGGAAACTCCAAAAATACAACTCAGATGGCCGGAGAATGCAATTGCGGCCTTGGCTTGGCTATACAGGGCTGTAAAAGCGGTACACATATAAGTTGCTGATGGTTGCTTTGTCCGCGCCAACACAACTGTTCAACGAGACTGTTTTTTTTTTGCAGCTGAAAAATAATGTTTCCCTCATTTATATCCTTACCGTTTTTTGGTGACGGGTGGCTATTCCTGGCCCTACGGGGCTGGGGCGGTAAGTGTACGCCGCTTGCGGCGGAGGCTAACCAGCGATCAGTTTTGATCTGCTGTAGGCCGTCCTTGCACCCGCCCCCGCATATGAGGTGGACGTGGGTGACGGCTGTTGCGGCGCGCGTCTTTCTCTTCCTCTCCTTTTTATTTTTCCTCTACTTTCTCTCTTCTGTCTGCACGAGGCAGCGGAGGTGGCCCAGCTACAGAGCCAGTAGCAGGCCCGTGCATTTTCATTTCCTTCTTCCTACAGCCACAACAGCAGCAACATAGTCTTTATCCGGATTGCAAAGTGCGCCGCACTCTCTGTAATGCGCGCCTTCATGTGCGCCTAAGGGCCGACGTCCAGCAGCCATCGCCAGCGTATCACCCTTACTCTGCATAAGGCCACCCATCATAGCGGCAGGTTGCTTCGTGCGCTCAAAATCATGTTAAGAGCAGCACAATTGAGGTGTACGAATGGGCTGGTAACAATTTCGGTATCTGCATTAAGCAGAATTTATCTCTGACGGGAGAAAAGGTACACCTGAGGTTTCTTACAGCAAATATTGAAACATGGGTTTCTGTAAGTACTCGCCGACTCTGTAAATCCCATTTATTGCTAAAGTGAATATTTATTACTTAGAGAGATTAACCTCAATTCTCTACTTGCAAAATAAAAAAAATTATTGCGCTGTTCTAAGTGGCTGCCAGCAATGTGCCATCGGTTTTCATCGCCTGTTTCTAATGGTTTATTATTAATCCTTGGCTCAAACTACCGGGCACATCAGGTGTAATGTAGCTTGAATAAAATCTGTACGAGATCATATAAATGGGTAGATTTGTAAGCTTTACAGCTTTCACTTGCAAGTACTAAGAGAATCGCGTCACTGCGGCCTTTCTGGGAATTTTTTTTAATTTGTTTATTTATATACCCTAAAGGCCTTTTCAGGAATTGCAACGGTTGGGGGGGGGGTGTAGTCACGTGAAAAAAACTGGTTGAAACAGCCACTTAGGATACACTTAGGATCAGAAAGGGGACAAATGTAAAAAAAGTCATTCAGGTCGCTATATTTTTATAAACTAGTTATTTGACGTAAGCAATTTTACACACTCTTAAGAAACGAGATATGCGCGTGCATAATATTCGAACTGTAGATTAGAATGAACAACACAAAATACAGCACTACACATCAAGGAAAAAAGCATTATTGCGAAAGCTACTAAGTCAGTTTACTGTTGAATTCCTTCCAAAGTCTTGAGAAATGAACCATGGATGGATGGATGGATGGATGGATGGATATAGGAGCGTCCCCTTTGAAACGGGGTGTTAGCAGTAGCTATAATGCACTCTTGTCTACCTATATTTTATATGGTTTTGTATTGAATAACTATACCATCGTTCTATTATGAAAATTTTGTTTCTACATTACTAACATTATCACTTTTTTGCTTTTCAGACATCAATATTCCAGTCGTTTGTTGCTAGCTTCCACCGCTGGTTTATTCACCCGGCCACTGGTATCTCTTAAACACTAGATCTTCAGGAACAATGACTGCGCATGCATCGACCTCCGGATGGATACCATTATACATTCGAGTTTAATATGGTCAATTGTTTTCCTGGATTTACCACATACAGCACAAGCGTCATCTTCATTGTTAAATTTCTTTTTGTAGCGGCGTCTTCTAATGCACCCTGATCTAGCTTCAAAACGTAGGGCACTGCCTCTTGAGTTATCAAAAAAAGCTTCCGTCCTGATCTGCCTTTTCCACTTTCGGTATAATTCCACACTGTTTCCTTTCCATCGAATTTATCCAATTTTTACCTACTGTGTTTTTCACCTGTTGCTTAATGCTCTTTATTTCGTCGTCCTTGTGACCAGACACTTACTGGTTAGTTTCATAGTTTTTATTCTCCATTGTGAAGGAACGCTTTTTAGGTATAGGTATTTAAATACTTTAGCTGCCCATCTGTTAGTGTCGAATTTGCTCAGGCGTTCTTCATATAATATTTTACTCTGAGCTTCTCCTACTTCGAAAGATGTCAGGCCATATCTCCCTGTAGCCCCTCATTTGTGGTCTTGCCGTGGGCACCTAGTGCTAATCGTCCGACGGCTCTCTGATTTATTTCTAATGTCGACTGTACCTCTGACTTTAGGCACAAAACCACATTTCCGAAAGTCCGGGCACCATAATTTGTTTCCTAATACCCCCCCCCCCCCCCTGCAAGCCTTATACCTGTTGTATCCCCACAATGCCCTATGCTTTATTATACCGGCATTTCTTTGCCCTTTGGACTTAAGTGATTGCACATGCTTTCCAATGTATGTTCATCCTTCGTTTACCCATACCCCAAGATATTTATATCTTCCTACTCTGGGTATTTTATGGCCCTGTATTTTAAGACCCTGATCAGTTGAGCCTTTGAAAATCATCAGACCACACTTAACTGCGCTAAAACTGAAGCCTAGGGCATCCCCTTCGTCTCTGCAATTGTTAACTAGAGTTTGCAATTCCTCCAGACTTTCAGCTAGGAGCACATTATCGTCTGCATACATCAAACCGGGGAGGCGCTGCTATACCGCCTTTCCACCTAATCTATGTGACAGGTTAAAACCTAGGTTACTTTCTAGCATCCTCCGTTCCAGGTTTATCATATAAAGCATGAACAGCCCCGGTGATAGAGGACATCCTTGTCTTAATCCTTTGCATACCTTGACAGCTTCCGCACTTCTTATCCCTTTACATGTAATTTCTACTTTTCTATCCTAGTATATTTCCTGTAGGAACTCTGTTATCTCATAACCGATACCTTCTTTTAATATTGTTACGGTACGCAGTGAGAGACGATGACGAAGTGCTGGGCTAGTGGAGAAAGACGACGCTGCAGCTACATCTGGTTCCCCTGTGAGTGTGTCCCTGACGGTGAACTGTTGCGGCTACGATGTACCACCGCCTCCTAGCATCTCGACGTGCCTCGTAACATCTTGGTGGAGCTGCTGGATAAGACACCAATACCACAAGCTGGATCTCCGTAGTGGCCGCCAACTTGGTGCTAGCACTATGCAGTCCGACGCAGCTACCTCTACAGCGGAATAACCAGCCCCCACTGTCGTCGTTGCGCAGCCTCACGATCCGGGAACCTTTAGCGGCACCGATGATATCGACGTCGAAGACTGGCTCGCTATGTACGAGCGAGTCTGTAAGCACAATCGATGGGACGCAACGTTGATGCTTGCAAACGTGATTTTCTACCTGGCTGGTACGGCGCGCGTCTGGTTCGAGACGCACGAAGAAGATCTAACATCCTGGGACATGTGCAAAGAGAAGCTTCGGGATCTCTTGGCGAGCCAATCGGCCGCAAGCTCGGCGCTAAAAAGGACCTGGCATCGCGAGCACAGTCGTCGGCCGAATCATATCTGTCGTACATACAAGACCTACTTGCTCTATGCCGCAAAGTGAACAGCGCCATGCGCGAGTGTGACAAGGTGGGCCACATCTTCAAAGGCATTGCTGACGACGCTTTTAACCTTCTATTTTGCAAAGATTGTACGACGGTCGACTCCGTCCTTGAGGTATGCCGGCGGTTTGAGCAAGCTAAACATGTCTTATTGCTCCCCGCTTCGACCGCTTGCCAAACACAGTTGCTACGTCTTCGTGCGAAGATCTGCCAACACTGCAGCAGCCGTCCCATGAGCCAAACTTGACCATTGGCCCCCATCGCATTTACACCTCAGCCGGCGGATGCTGCTACAGCACTGATCGAAGCTGTCGTTCGCCAAGAATTTTCGAACGTGGGCATTAATGTGAGCGTAAGCCTCAGCTCTGGTCAGCCGTCCTCACAGCCATCTGTCCAGCCCACCGTTCCGGTGGTAGCTGCTGCGGCTCCGACTGCGCCCTTCCCGATGCGATACCCCGAATCTACCCGACGCTACCGCAACCCAGAAGAATGGCGGACCTTGGACAACCGACCCATCTGCTTCAACTGCTCACGTGCCGGCCACATTTCTTGCCATTGCCGCAGCCGTTGGGTTCCGCCAGCTCGACCTCGCTACTATCATGATCGCAGCACCGCCTACGGACCACACCCAACCTGTCTCCGTGATACGCCCTCTCGTGACTTTAACCCGCCATCCCCGCGCATGTCCAGCCGATCGCCGTCTCCCCAGGTCCGCCGTTCCCGCTCGTCCCTACCTCACCGTTCCTCGTCCCCTCACTTCTCTGGCCCGCTCCCGGAAAACTGATCAATGCAGCTCCCGAAGGTGAAGCTGCATTGACGACGCGGCCCGAAAATCTTCTGCTGACCCTCGCTCATCGCCGCAATCTTCTAGATATTTGTGTAGACGGTGTGCCTGTTACCACCCTCATTGTCACTGGCGCCCAAATTTCCGTCCTCAGCTCTTCGTTTCGCCGCCGACTCAAAAACGTCACACCCGCCTCCTCATCAGCCGTCCGTGTCGCTGATGGAGGCGTCGCTGCCGTCGTGGGAATTTGCACTGCGCGCGTGAGCATTTGTGGTCGAACTACACCTGTGCTCTTCACAGTAATGGACCGCTGCTCTCACGATGTGATCCTCGGCATCGACTTTTTAATGGCGCACTCTGCCCTGATTGATTGTTCAAGTGGCCTCCTTCGCTTAGACCTGCCTTTCTGCTCCGACCGCACAGATATCAAGCCACGCCCCTGCTCTGTCGAGCTTGTCCGCCTACCGCCCGAAGCTGCCATGTATGTTCCTTTGGCCTCGTTTCCTGCTATTCCTGATGGTACATACGTCACTTGTCCAATCACCGATGTTGTTCTCCACCGTAACGTCATACTCCCTCACATTGTCCTGACCGTCACGGATAACAGAACCTATCTTCCCGTCCTTAACTTTAGCCGCTCTGTCCAAGTTTTGCCCCATGGCATTGCACTCGCTGATTTGCTTCCATTGGCTGACTGCGAAGTTCCTGCCCTCAAGCCTGTGCCTCTGTCTGAACCCCCCGTATCAGCTTCTCGTTCGACCCTTTTTACTCTCATGATAGCACCGGATTTGACACCTCAGCAAGCCAGTGCTCTCTCCGACCTTTTGCTTTCCTACAGCGACATTTTTGATTTTGGTGACCGACCTTTGGCCCAGACATCTGTCGTTACCCATCGCATCAATACTGGTGATGCCAGCCCTATTCACAAAATGCCTTATTGAGTCTCTCTTGCTGAGCGCCACGTGATACAGAAGGAGGTCGACAAGATGTTGACAAATAATATTATTGAGCCTTCCTGCAGTCCCTGGGCGTCTCCTGCCGTTTTAGTCAAAAAGAAAGATCAAACTTGGAGATTCTGTGTAGATTACCGCCACCTCAATCAGATCACTAAAAAAGACGTTTATCCGCTCCCGAGAATTGACGACGCCCTCGACTGCTCGCATGGTGCCAGCTATTTTTCCTCGATCGACATGCGTTCCGGCTACTGGCAGATAGCTGTCGACGAATGGGATCGAGAGAAAACCGCATTTGTCACCCCTGACGGACTATACCAATTCAAGGTCATGCCATTTGGCCTCTGTAACGCTCCTGCGACCTTCGAGCGCATGATGGACTCGCTTCTCCGTGGCTTCAAGTGGACAACGTGCTTATGCTACCTAGATCACGTTGTCGTTTTCTCTCCCACGTTCACAAGTCACCTTGAACGGCTTTCTACGATACTGGCATTCTTTCGCCGCGCCGGTCTTCAACTCAACGCAAAAAAATGCAGCTTCCGCCGCCGCCAGATCAAAATCCTGGGACATTTGGTTGACAAAAATGGTGTGCAGCCCGACCCTGATAAAGTTCGTGCAGTCCGCGAGTTCCCTACACCACGTAATACAAGTGATGTGCGAAGTTTTCTCGGGCTCTGCTCCTACTTCCGTCGCTTCATTCGGAGCTTCGCTGACCGAGCACGTCCCCTTACCTCCCTTTTGCAGATAATCGTGAATTTCTCGTGGAGGCGTGAACAAGCTCAGGCCTTCATAACGTTCATTTCCGCGCTCACCGCTCCTCCTGTACTGGCCCACTTCGACCCGTCTGCGCCTACAGAACTCCGCACCGACGCTAGGGGACATGGTATTGGCGCCTACCTTGCCCAGTACCAGCACGGCCACTCTCGTGTGATTGCCTATGCCAGCCGCCTTCTATCTCAGTCCGAGCGCAATTATTCCATTACGGAGCGCGAATGCCTTGCACTTGTTTGAACGTTGACCAAATTCCGCCCTTATTTGTTTGGGCGGCCCTTCAGCGTAGTGACGGACCATCACGCCTTGTGTTGGTTGTCATCACTTAAAGACCCTACTGGCCGCTTAGGTCGCTGGGCCTTGCGATTACAAGAATACATGTTTACTGTTGTGTACAAGTCAGGCCGCCTACATTAAGATACCGACTGCTTGTCCCGCCACCCTGTTGACCCTCCTGAACTTCCTGACAATACTGCTGACGACTGCGTTTTGTCGATTTCGATTTTTCTCCACATCGGCCTCGAACAGAGTCGTGATCCTTCCCTGCGCCCCATTATTGATCACCTGCGCAACGACAGCACCGGTCCGCCCATCAGTATGTTTGTGCTGCTTATTAACACATTATACCGACGCAATATGCGCCCAGATGGTGTAGACCTTTTGCTTGTTGTCTCGACAGATCTACGCTCTGCTGTCCTTGCGCACCTTCATGATTCTCCTACAGCAGGGCACCTAGGAGTGTCCCGCACATACGACAATGTTCGACGGCGATTCTACTGGCCTGGCCTCTACCGCTCTGTTCGTCGCTACGTCGCCGCCTGTGAGCTGTGCCAGCGCAGGAAAACCCCGTCTCTTCACCCTAGTGGGCCCCTGCAACCACTCGCAGTTCCAACTGAGCCATTTTCTCGCGTTAGTCTCGACCTGCTTGGGCCATTTCCCACATCCACTTTAGGGAACAAATGGATTGCCGTAGCGACCGATTACACCACCCGGTATGCCATAACCAGAGCCATCCCCACCAGCTGTGTCTCCGACGTTGCAGACTTTCTTTTGCATGACGTCATCTTGCTTCATGGTGCTCCTCGTCAACTGCTCACCGATCGCGGTCGCTGCTTCCTTTCTAAAGTTGTTAATGACCTTCTGCGCACATGCGCTACGCGCCACGTCTTCACAACGGCCTACCATCCACAAACGAACGGTCTTACTGAGCGCCTTAATCGTACCCTGACCGATATGATGTCAATGTATGTTTCTGACCGTCACCGTGACTGGGACATCTCTTTATCTTTCATAACATTCGCTTATAACTCCTCACGGCATGATACCGCCGGATACTCTCCATTTTATCTACTCTTCGGCCGCGACCCTCTGCTTCCCTTCGACACCTTACTGCCTCTTGACGATTCCTCCTGCAGTTACGCTTCTGATGCCATCGCCCGCGCTGATGCAGCCCGTCATATTGCTCGAGACCGCCTTCGTACGTCCCAGCGTTCTCAAAAGCACCGTTACGATCTCCAGCAACGTGACGCCTACTACCCTCCTGGCTCCCTGCTCGACGTGTAGGCATGTGCGAGAAACTTCAGCCCCGCTACGTGGGCCCTTACCAGGTCTTGCGGCAACTTACCGACGTGACGTACGAGATTGTCCCTGTGAACCGCCACTCTCCTGCAAACCATCATCCAGAAGTCGCGCATGTCGCCCGTCTCAAACCTTATATCTCGCGCTCACCTGTGTAGTCTACGCACCGGGACTGTGCTTATTCCGCGGGGTGGGGGGGGTTGTTACGGTACGCAGTGAAAGAGACGATGACGAAGTGCTGGGCTAGTGGAAAAAGACGACGCTACAACTACGTCTGGTTCTCCTGTGAGTGTGTCTCTGACGGTGAACTGTTGAGGCTACGACGTACCATCGCCTCCTAACATCTAGACGTGCCTGGTGACAATATGTTCCACGGTAAAGTATTGTACAGACATCTGCTGGCAAACTGTACCATTGTGAATTAGCAAGTAGCAGTGGTGAATGGTAAACAGATTTATGCGCGCATGTATGCGGATTATTTTAAACGGATGGTCTACACGAGTATATATGTGGGGTGCAGGACCAAGGGACGTTTTTCGAAAGTCTGATGAGCCATGATATAGCTTGTGCATGAAAGATAGGCGGGCGTTTCGTCGCCTAGTCTCAAGGGGAAATAAGAAAAATCGTCGTTTGAGACCCTTTACGCTAGTTAGGTAGAAATAATCGTGGGCAATAAACCTGGCTGCTTTACTCTGTAGTGATTTAATGGAGGTTGCTATGTAGGCTTGAGGGTGCCAAATTATGGATGCATACTCAAGCTGACACCTGACAAGTGTTGTTTAGGCTAGGAGTTTCGTTTTGGCATAAGCTTGATAGAGAGTGCACTTTAGAAAGCCTAATGCTTTAGCGTCTTGTTCATAATATATTCAATATGGGTATTCCAAGTAAGGTCAGAAGATAAATGTACTCCTAGGTATTTAATAGATGACACATGTTCAATGTCATCGTTTCAAATGAAATAGGTATGAAGAACAACATGTCGCTTTTTAGTAAACCTTTTAGCTTTAGTTTTGCCAGTATTTACTTGCATTAGCGAAGTTTTACACCACTCAGAAATCACGTTTAAGTCATCTTGTAAGATAATGTGGTCATAAGGGCTTTTAATGGAACTGTAAATGACACAATCGGCTGCAAACAAAAGAATACTAAAGGCAATGTTATAATGTAGGTCATTTATGTACACGTGAAAAAGAATCTGCCCTAAGACGGAACCCTGAGGTACACCCGATTTTAATGAGACTGGAGCGTAGGCATTTTTGCTAATGATAACCGATTGTTGAAAATGATCAGATATAAAATCCTTGATCCAGTCAGTGACAAAAGGGGATAAATTCATTGCATTCAGTTCTCAGTTCAGTCGTTCAGTCCTGTCCGACTCTTCGTGACCCTGTGAACCATGTCACGCCACGCTTTCCGGTCTCTCACTATCTTCCTAACATCACATAACTTCATCTGCAGTGCCTCGAGGATGCCATCTAACCATCGCGTTCGCTGCCTACCCCTTCTCCGGCGACCCTCAACCTTTCCCAACATCAAATCTTTCTCCAGCGACTCCTCTCTTCTCATCAGATAACCAAAGTAGCATGAGCTTTAACTTTAAAATTTGACCTCCCAATGAGCAGTCAGGGTTTATGGTCGACAAGATGGACTGATTTGATCTTCTTGCAGTCCAAGGAACTCTCAAGAGTCTTCGCCAGCCCCACAATTCAAACGCGTCAATTCTTCGGCGGTCAGCCTTTTTCACAGTCCAACCCACGCATCCATACATCACAACTGGAAAGACCATAGCACGAGTTATACGGATCTTGGTTGGCAGACTAATGTCTCTGCTCTTTACTAGGCGGTCAAGGCTAACCATTGCTCTCTTTCCCAGAAGCAGGCGTCTCCTAATTTCATGGCTGCAGTCTCTTTCCGAGGTACTCTTGGAGCCCAAGAAGAGAAAACCTGTCACAGAATTCATTACATTAAGCTTATGGAATAAGCTCGATCACTTATTTTATCAGTAACCGTTGTAGCCTGAGCAAGATTTGATGTTTGGAAAGATTGAGGGTCACCTGAGAAAAGGTGGGCAGCGAACGCGGTGTTTAGATGGCATCCTCGAGGCGCTGCCGACGAAGTTATGTGATTTTAGAAAGATAGTGAGAGACCGGAAAGCGAGGCGTGATATGGTCCATAGGATCACGAAGAGTCGGACACGACTGAACGACTGAACTGGAACTGGAACCGTTGTTGTGGAATGCACAGGGTGGGTCGTGAAAAACAGGTCTAAAACTGCAATATCATTAGTTGGCGAAGTCATAAGTTGTTGTAATCAAGGAAAGTGAGCTATAGCAAGTATTTTATGCATTTATCTTTATTTGTACATTCACTGCAGGCAGTATATGAAGTCCAGTTGATGCCTGGATAATTAAAACCACCTCCTAGAATTAACACAGCATTTGGGAACAACAAGTGAACTCAGGACGGGAGTTAGGCGACCTGTAGCAAGTACCAACTAAGATTTTTTAAAGCTTAGACCAATATTCACCCATAATATTTTCAGCTCTGAATCTACATCAACCATAGTAGATGGTACCGAATGTGACATTGCGATCATAACGCCGCCTCGTTTGGCGCCAATGCGATCTTTTCTATAAATTGTAAATGCGTTAGAAAAAAAAAGTTCCGAGTCTGATATGCTTGGGCGGGTTAAGTCATGTTTCTGTCCCCAAAACAACATTTGCATCGCAAGTGTCAACTAGAGACATCAAGTCCTGTTTTGGTAGAAGGCTCAGCTTTTTCCGCGCGAGGTGAACGTTTAGTGAAAAATCTTCCTCTATCCATACGTTTGGCGCAGATACATGTTTCAGTTTGTGTGTGTCCTAAAATAGCATTCTTGCTTTTGTAGTTCAAAAACTTAACAATAATATGGCGGCAAGATACAGAATTACACTTCCGGATACGTAGAGCCCGTTCAATTCCACCAGCCTTCACTTACAAGTGGGTACGTAACAACGTTCTAACAATATTTTCCGTTTTATTCCAGGTTTTTGATGCAGACCCAGGTAAACCTTTAATTATTACGTTGTTCCTGCGAAGTCGGTTATTCAGATCATCAACCAAACCAGAAAAACCTTCACTAGCTTGTTTCACGTTCATGTCTGATCTCAGGACACATATATCACATTTGATCGCATTCACTTCCTCAGTCAGGCCAGTAAATTCACTCATTTTTCATTCAAGTATTGATACTGATTGGTAATGTCAAGCATCCCCGAAGAGATTGTTTCAAGTTGCAATTCAATTTTCTTCCGTTGCCAAACGTTAGAACTGATAGCCTTCACAAGGTTGCTGATTGTTTCCAAGATTAGTTCTAGTTAGTCAGGACCGGGGTTCAGTTATACATTTCCAGAACATAGCAACAGTTTCGAGATGCATAATGCAAGCAGAATCGTTCTCATGCTGCGCACTACGCCCAGCCTTCAGCCACAACGTTTTTGGGCGTGTTTTCTGCAGTGTTGAAGGAAAGAGCCAATGCGAACGCGGTACGTGTTCAAATCAACACCGATAACAGCAATGCACGACAGCGAGTTTCTCTGGGATCTGCGGCCAATTACAGCAAAGTTTAGGCTTGTATCAGAAAAAAGTTACTCACCTAGAAAAGAGCACAGTCAAACTTAGTGCATGAAATACTTAGCCGGAGAATCCCGAATCTGTTGGTTTTTGCTGCCTTTAAGTAGGCCAGTGTGGTGTTGCCACCCGGAGCCACAGGAAAGGGCGTCGCTGTAAATCCTCGGAGGCGAAACGTCGATAGGCGGTAGACCCGATAATATCAATAACGCATCGGTGATAGATTGGCCACGTCACCAAGCTTGCAGGAAGAGCAACCGGCAACGGGCACTAGAAGCGAGCACAATCAAACTTAGTGCATGAAACACTTGGCCGCAGAGTCCCCCCTTATTATTTGAGACTTATTAATGGACATTGTGTCGTAACAACGCTATATTCGTAGCTAATATAAAGTATTCAACTTAAGTATTCAGCTCAGCAAGTGCAGCTATAACTAAAAGTGAAGGCAAGCCACACCGAAGGTGTAGGGCAGCGCCCTAGTATAATCACTTGCAGATGCGCGTCTCTGCACTGCGCCGTCACCCGACTGTCTGCTTCTGGTATTGTAAAAGCGGTTCCCCTTCTACAAGCGTGCCGCGGGTGAGGGGGAGCCGACCGGACCCTCGGCGCCGGATTTGCAGGACCGTTTTAGCCCGAAGGTCATTCATGGGAACATGCGTAGCGGAACGTGCTGCCAGGTGCACGCCAGGTGCACGCCAGGTGCACGCATCTTGGCACCCTTCGTACTGGCCGGTAGCGAGCACCCAAATGACCCTTCTGACCTTTTTTTTATTACACTGCAAATTTTAACAGTGCGAAAGGAATTTTATCCTGTCTGCAGATGCGACAAAAGCGCGCCCTAAGAAGCATTCAGGAGTTGACTCGGGTATTGTGCTCAGAGCGGGCAAGCCAGAAGCTCCCCTTTAATACGGCGCCACCTGCGGAATGGCGGCTGGTTGATCTTTCCCTTTCTATGTCGTTGCTCGTAGTGGTAAACACAGGAGGCGCGGGGCAATGCACTGTGGAAAGGATTCAGCCAGCAGCGGCAGCGTGGATGAGGCGACGGTGTGCGGGAGACAAGTGGGAAGAAAGTCTCACGAGAGGAGAGGGTTCGACACCCTCACAGGGGAAAAAGTTTCGCTGTGTTTTGTTTGTTTGTAATTTGTATTGCTAGTGGGGCCCTGGGTTAGAGGCTAAGGCCAACCCATGGGGCTGTGCCCATATAGTATATTTCCTATTGGACAGTTGATGTGTGGGGCTGGCCTCTGAAAATGACCGCCCCTATTTCTTTGTTTTGTGAATGTTTACAATGAGACGTGATCCAAGAGAGTTCAGTCCAGTCTGAGCTGGGGCTCCATGCGTAGGCATGTAACGCGGCTGTTCTGCTTAGGCTCTAACCAGTTAGGTCGAAGAGTAAAGTAGCGCAGAGTGTTCTTTTTGTAAATTCATTTCATGTTCCAGTTTTACTCTGTATATATATATATATATATATATATATATATATATATATATATATATATATATATATATATATATATGTCCTTCAAGTACGCCTCCTGGTCTTCTCTACGCCAAACTACATAACAGGAAGGGTTTAAAGAACCTTCCGAAAAGGAACGAACGACATAAATTCTACTGACGGTGTGCCTAGATTTCAAATTTTCTTATGGCACAGCCGTTCGAAATATGGAATTTTAAAAATACGTCCTTGATATTGGCTTTCCCACGGCGTATATATGGGTGCCTTCATATAAGAAACGCAATCAAGTTCCCATGACCATTTTTCGTTTCCAATGAAATGTTTATATGTGGTGGGAAAGTATCTAGACACAAAGGAATGAACCTTAGTTTTGCAAGATAGGGCGTAGTTTCCTCGAAAAACAAAATCGTATATTATTAGAGGTAGAAAAGGCTGTTTTTGCCATTTCAAAAAGTTGCTAATTTGGAGACCATGATTTTTCCATCTACTATAGACCGTTTTCGTGGCGAGGGGGAAAATAGCCTCAAACCGGAACGCGCTACGCGGCTCCTCCTTCTAGTATGTGGGGACGCGGGGATAGAAGCGGGGGCGGCAGGGCCTTCTACGGAGAAACGGCACAAGTTGCAGTCTTTTGCACACAGAGTGTCTTGAATAGCCGCAAAGTATCCAAGCAGATTAGCTGATGTGAGCGACGTGCTTTCTTTCCCTGTTCTTTCTTCTTTCGCCCCTTTCTTTCCTTCATTTCCCTGAAGGTTTCATTTCCGCCGGCCGCAGTTTAGCTGCTAAGATCTGCCGCAGTTAGCACAATCGTACTTTTTTACTCAGTTGCTTGAAATAACAAAACAAAGTAACAATAACAAGGAGATGATTAACAGAAGTTAAAAGATTAACAGCGGTGCTATGCGCGTTTGTCGCTCTACACTGTTCCACTTGCAACTCACTCAATTGGGCTGAGACGAGCAGCTTCTGAATTTCAAGCCCCAACCGAAAATGTTTAGCTTTGCCAGCCTTTCGGGCGAGTTTCGAACACTGTGTTTGTCGAGTAGGGACTGGGAAAACTGAATACCCGCGCAACAACGGCAGTCTTTGGGCCACAAGCGGATGATATTCCTTGCGGCAAATATTTATGAGATGCTTCCAGGTAAAGAAGTACTATTTCGATGCAATCACCTGAGGTTAATGCAAGTATGAAAGAACCTGTCCCATTTGAAGAAAACGATATAATAATAAATTGGTTGTCAACCTATTTAGCGAAACAGCGCTACAATATTTTTTTTGAAAACACGCATCTCGTAAGATTTTGCTGCCGAGAATAAAGGGGAATATGATCATAGGAATAGCAGCGATTGCTCGCAGTAAGCAATCCTTTCGACGAGAAATAGACTATATAATTGTTGACAAAATCAACTTTTGATGAGGTCATTACGGGACTTAATTTATGGTCACTATTTCATAGGTATCAATTGTCCATTTTATCTTGTATTTGGATGTCAGCATGACGGCAGCGTCAGACAAACGCAACTAACGCCAAGGCAGAGAAATTGCAGGATAGCAGCTCCCGCCGTTGACAAGTCATCGCCACTCCTCGCACATACCGGCAAACAGGCGGTTGAGTCATGTAGGCAATGCTGAAATCCGATTGCCTGATAGTGGACGCTTGAACATCCTGCCTGATTGTCGCCCAACAAAAGTAGCCAGGGTAGATTAAATTAATTTGAAATGGATAATGGATACATAAGAATACCCAGTCGAAAAAATCTACAGAAAGTTTTCTGATGTTACGACAGAATTTCTGTGCGTTTTTTGACG
This sequence comes from Amblyomma maculatum, assembly GCF_055883805.1. Lineage (NCBI taxonomy): Eukaryota > Metazoa > Arthropoda > Arachnida > Ixodida > Ixodidae > Amblyomma > Amblyomma maculatum. Next base: position 540,987 of record NW_028146745.1, read on the forward strand.
GGAAACCTGTTGTGACAACAGAACATTCTGTAGTAACATCAGAAATTTCTGTAGTTATAATAAAAATGTGCTACAGAACTACAGAAAAGTACTACAGAACTACAGAAAAGTGTGATGGTTACGACAGAACTACAGGATATTTTGTCGTATTTTTGACATGGTTCTGTCGTTTTTTTCGACTGGGTAGAACCACAGTGAAGGTGTGGGAACTTCCGCAGTAGCCGCTCAAGCAGTAAAAAGTAAATGAATGATCGGCTGACCCAACAAATGCAGCGCGATTAGCATTGCTCCTAAACGTGGCATGAAACTGTTACATTCGCTTGCTGTTTTTCCTCAAATTGTTACGGTAAGCCGTTTCTAGAAATCATTTAGGAATAAAATGTAGACCGAAAGCTGCCATCGCGGCCTGTGGTGCGCCGTCGCCTCTCTGTGCCACATCAAAGGTACACACTAATTGTAATCAGGCTTGTAGCCTTCAGCCAACCTGATCAGGAGCAGAATTGTTTGTCATTTCTGACCGAATAGCTTCGCTGCTACTCAAAATTTCTTTTTCTTTCAGCTAGATACTTTCAGAAAGCAAAACATTGCATGCTAAAGCTCCAAAATGCCGATTTGCCCTACTTGTCGCCTGTTCCGCGGATCGGACCCCACATACCAGCATGGCGGTTGTTCACAACTCGGCCGCTAGATGGCGCCACATACACAAAATGGCAGCGCCTATGATAAAACGGTCTATATTTTACTCACTAAATATATGCAGGTTTTATATTTACAAATGTTATTAGAAACCCGTTTTGTTTTTGCAGTGGAGATAGTAAAAAAATCGAAAACTTTGTTTCAGGAGCAATGCGCTGAAAAAATATCCATTTTTAACTTTACTTACTGGCACATGATGCGTTACGTTGGTTGCATTAAATCTTCTTTGCTTTTTTACGCATGTTCTTAATTCCAGGCAATATTTTGAGCTCCAGACCGCTAGGTGTGTTCTCCACAACTCAACAAAATCGGCCAAAATTTCAAAACAGCAGTAAACAGGAGATTTGTTGCAATAAAAAAATAATCATCTTTGATTTTCATTTAAATCTTTTTAAGAATCCTCAGTATCTCAAAAATACCACGGGCTAAAAAGTGTTGCGTTATATTGTTTAAAAATATCACATCAAATATAAAATTTAGTGTTTGTCCTGATAATAGCCGAATTCAGACTAAATTTTGACAAGATTCAATAATATGTTGGCACTGAAACTATTTCTCTACATTATCTGGGTACTGTTTGTCTTTCCCGGAAAAATTTGAAGCTCTACATATGTATTTTTTCTGCATTATTTTGAAATCGGACAAAATTTAAAAAAAGGCAAAAAAAGGAGAACTGATTAGAATTTAAAAAACTGCCGCAACTTCGATTTCTTTATCGGAAACAATCTTGTAATGCCATCAAAGGCTATGCGCAAAAAGGAGGACACAAAACAAAGGCAACGTGCGCTTGTCATTGCCTTCGTTTTGTGCCGTCCTTTTTGCGCGTAGCCATTGGTGGCGTTACAAGATTCAAGCCAACTAGTCGACAACAACTCTTCTGGAAACAATACAAAGTAATTTGTTAATATGAGTCAGTAAATATATTGAATTTTGCAAAATATAATGTTATAAATACAAATTCATTCTATAGATGTGCTTATATTGCTCCCCCTTATGGAGTAGTCATCAAAACTTCGATTTAGTATTTGCTGAATGTAGTTAAAAGTTATCTTGAGTAATATTTAAAGCCTTCTCAGTGGTTAAAAAGCCTATTCTTGATTTTTGACAAGTGCTTGTTATAGCTTAAAATGGTAATAATTCGTTATTTCTGGCAATTTCATGGCAGAACGGAAGTGAAGGTTGAATGTTTTCTCTATCCTTCATTCTTTGTTATTTCTAGGTGTAGTGGTATTCAGTGTAGTTTCTTAATTATATTATTCTATTTCTCAGCTTTGACAATAACAATACTGTAATTTTGAAGACAATTGTTTTAATGTGTAAGTGTTTTAGGTACAATAATAAGCAAATCGCTTTACAGCATAATTTTGGTGGCATTGCGGAGAACACACCTAGACTCTTAGAGCTCCAAATTTTGCCTTAAATTAACAATATAGCCTGCGTAATAAACACAAAATGTTTTAGTGCGAACAACGTAACGCATCATGCCAGTATGTAAGGTTGAAAATGAGCATTTTGTAGCGCGTTGCTCGTGAAGCAAAGTGTGCGATTTTTTACTAAATCAACTGCATCAACGAAACAAGCCTTTAGCACTTTTTATACAAATAACAGTTACAGATATGTGATGCGTGATAACAATGGATGACAAAATTTTAGTGCGCTAGCAGCAGGTCTCCAAACTTGGAACTTTTTGAAATTACAAAAACTGTGTCCCATTCAGTGATTTACGTTGTTTTTTTTTTTCGAGACAATTACGTCGCATCTTGCAACACTGAGGGCCAATCCTCTGTGTCTATAAATTTGCCAACAAAATATGAAAATTTCATTCCACAAAAATGGGTATGGCACCTCGATTACTGTTCCGGTCCGAAGACATCCATATTTATTTTCAGTTCCTCTCTTCAAACAAGCTGGATCAGGCAATGCGGGTAATGAAAATATCGGCGCATATATTAAGCTTTTTCGCGCCATACGTTATATCGATAAGCCCCCTATTGTCAACTGTCATTAGTTATTTGTGGCAGAAACAACATCACAAAAGGATTTAAATTATAAATTGTTCACTAGTAGGCGTACGATATCACACGTATGCTATAGTAGATTCCAATTTCAAAAAGGGCAGTTACTAACTATAGGCAAATTAATGTTTAAATCCATTTTAACACATTATTATATACGACAAACTATTGCATGTCCAATTTGGAACAAAATAATGAGGTCACCCAGGCATCTAATGTCTATGGGTATTAAATGTGTAGATGACTTCGTTTTATTCCAATTCGTGCGTCACTAAAAATAAATGAACCAGGAAATATTTAGCGTCGACACAAATTTCCGCGAATATGCCAAAAAGTTATACTAAGGTGCCTCATATATAGTCGCATCACTTTGCATTCGAAGCGGGATAACTGAAGAAATTAAACACTCACTCTGATAAGCATTTCGCTTTTGCGCGATCTTTGTAAGTTTTTAGGCAGGCTTTTCCACTGATTATCCTCTTCTTCATTCCTCTTCCAACCACAGGACAAAAGTCTTCTGGGGGTGAAACTGTCGGTTTTCGCAATAGTAATACAACTCAATCCGTCCATTTCTAGGTAGAAAACACTCCCGATGCGCATCTAAAAAATTGAAAGCATGCATGTGTTTGCGTAATCATGCACATGTGATAAAATAAAATGATTGGATCAATAAAATCTAATTTTCACACTCGGAGCAACATGAAAGTGGTGGGGAGATAGAATTGAAGTAATTAAAGACGGTTGCTTACTGATCAAAGCCAATAGCAAGGGGTCCAGCGTCTATAAGAGTAGACAAAAAAATAAAACAAAAATTAAGGCACATTTAAAGGGGGTACCTTTTTTAACTGAAATGGTTGCTATAAATATTAAGGCAATTGCTCGCTTCCCCCCCCCCCCCCCATCTCAGGTACCCCCATTGAAAACCTCATCCAAGGTACGGAGCAGCAATGGCGTGTTATTTGCAGCTATTAATGAAATGACAGGCTGTCCTATAAGCGCATGCGCATTTCCTCCTTTTTGTACCTTGAGTGAAAGCGATTGAACAGTGGGTATGGTGGCAGCCACTTTTCTGCAGACCAAGTCGCGTCCGTACGATCGAGAGATGTAATGAAATTCAGGAGACTCCCAGACAATTCGGGAGAGTTGGCAGGTGTGAAATTATACATGAAATTACATCTCTCAGCAAGCCTAGTTGCAATAGTAAGCATATTTCAGATTTTTAGTAATCAGGTTGCAGTTTTACATACTGAAGCGACACGTGCTATGAGGATGGCACAATGGAAAGCTGCCGATACTGAGGTCTGAAATTATTTTTAATGTAATGACATCGCACAGTACATGGGAGAGTACATTTAGCCTCCAGGAAAATGCTGCCCCAACAGCCAGGATCGAACCAGTGTACCCTAGCTTAGCCTAACGCTCTAAAGCTGCTTAACCATTCTCGAGCTTAAAGCTTTTGGTGAAAAGGTTAGTAAACAACACAATTAGGGCTACTAATCACATTCTGCACTTCTCCTTGCTATGTGGACCAATCTTCATAATCGTGCAGAAATTAACATCGCTCGGAAATCGCATGGCCTGCCATAGCACCTGCTACATATTTTCATGCCACAAAGTTTGGTAGATGAAAAGGTAAAGTTATACAGAAAATGTTACAGGGAATACACAATAATCTTGACCGCTACAGGGTGCTGCAGAACTTATAAAAAATGTATTTATCTTCGTTTTTATTGTTCTTTTTTTGCTTAATAAGAGCAAGGGATTTTAAGAAAGCTACTGAGGCTCCATCATTTATGGCCTGTGCGCACATCTGTGGCACATTTTTGTAGATGAATAGGCTTAGGGCAGAGTGGCATAGCGCTGAGCAGGCTCTAGGAGAGAATACTCGCTCCGCCATTCGCATAGTTTAGGTCCTTCAAGAGCGCTCTTGTGCTTGCCATCGCCAACCCAAACAGGCCATTCTAATATCATGTACCTGCCAAACATTATTTACCGATCTGTGACTGTATCCGCCTAATATAGAGCGCTACGTTATATGGTCAACACTTGCATTCAGAGAAGCCATACTCAAGCCCATATCTAAAACAGAACACCAACTACCGACGCTCTGCTTCACTTTCATCTGCAAACCGATGCTTAGATGCCACCATGGCTCGCGTTGGCAATGAAAGCAAACGCAAGGCAAGGGTATTGTGCTTTATACTGATATGAATTACTGCACACTACAATTTGCAAGAGGGAAGAGCCTGAAGTGCTCTTGAAACTGCAATTCTGACCACAAAATAACTGTGATATTGTTTCTGACGTATCAGTGAAAAGCACACAAAGCTGACAGAGTGCTTCCAAGATTCCTAATCAGTGCTCTTTACACAGACGAATGCCCCATTATTCAATTGGTCCGCTCTGCCCGAGTAGAGTATAAGCCAGTAGAGAAAGCTACATTGCATATAATAGATAAACATAAATGTATGTACTAACCTGCAGGCCCATTTACAGAGATCTTAAGGCTCGTCTGCAGCTTTGTGGCGCAGAGTCAGCAACAAGGGCACAGGATTCTTCATGGTAATATCCCCTTCACCATGTGAATATATGCCGAATACTATGCTGCAACGAACTACATGTAACAACTGGCCATTTATACAACATGACTACATCTGCATTTCAGGTTCAGCAGTGGCTGTAACTGGCTTTTAATGTGCTGTGGCAACATCCAGTTGGGATGCAATACGAAGCTTTCCTCTGAGATTTACAGAAAGCAACTACCGACGTTACCGGTATACAACAAACAGTTCAAGCAACCCTCATGAAGAAGTACCACTAAACTAAATTGAAAGGAAATGCAAAGTCGGGTTTAGCCTAGTGTTACATGATAGCAAATATGCTTTAATAGCTTTCAAAGATAAGCCTGAAAATTGCACACGAGCAAAGTACCCTCTGTGTATTCCCGCAGCAGTAATCATCCAAGAAAATATCAGAGCTGTCAAGGAAACCTACTTTGCCACCTCAGTGGGCAACTACACAAGAAATTTGAAGATAGTATAGCAGCAAAGGTATCCAAGAATGAAATGTCACATTTGAAATCCCTAGAGAGACAATGTAGAGAAAGGCTCCGTTGTAAACACGACCACTAAAACCTTTGTTTGGCTAGTACAGAGAGCAACTTATTTAAATTGAAGCTCTCGGTGGCCTTCGTGCCTTGTTCTGTGAGCTAGTTTGCCAGTAAAACAGTTTCACTGTCACTCCATCCCACAAACCGCTGATTCGTGCCGGCTGCAAACATGAGGAATTGCAAAGCACAGATTTCTATTTCATTTTGCTTTTCAATAGCGGCTCAAGGAAACACATGAATGTATGCATGGTTTCAATACACGAGATGAGCGTGTGCTCTTCTCAATACTGTTTCACCGTAGAAAAGCAAATATATTTTCAGACATCTTGAAAATTATACGAAAAGTACTATACACATGTAGCATCACCTGTTTAGCTTGCTGACGGAAAATGTCTCGGCACAGGTCATCAGCGAACAATATATGGTGTCACGGCACGCAAGGCATGATTTCCCGCCAGAAAAACTGTGTTTGTAAAGGTTATGCATGGATGCGTTTGCGGCATTATAGACGGCAGATTATAGTAGAGCAGAACGTACAGATTCCTTTTCTCTTACACACGACGGGGAGCGCTTCAAAATAGAAAATGATAATGAAAGAAGAGCCAATCACAAGGGTTGCCCACAATCCTACTTACTACACAGTGCAGTTAGAGAACAATTAAAGTGAAAAACATCAACATGGTCACATGGCACAGTATCCTTCAAGCAGCTAAACCATTCCTGTGTGCTAATTAATGAGCAATGCACATTCGTGTTTCATTCAGATGTGTTGTTAGTGTAATACCTTGAGCGCAAATACTGCGCGAGTCTCTTCAAAACAGATCTGTAGTTTCCAAGCATACTTTACTACAACGCGCACACAGCAAAGGCTGCATACTCTCATCATCATCACTGAATGTATAAGTGTGTAGGCGTGATCACTAGCTTGCTCCGTAGCCTGTTGCACTTTAATTTATATAGTTATAAAGTTTATATAGTTTTGCGCTTAGAATACCTATTTGCACCACGCACGGATGCTGCCATGAGGGGCAGATGCATGCCGTACAGTGGTTGAACAGCCGTCTGCCTTTCAGTAGAGGGTGAGACAATAAGTAGAGGCTGGGGGCAGCCGGCAAGATAGCAGGCTTGAATATTCATGTGACAGATGAACTAGTTTCAATTTCGATCTACGTGGCCGCTCTTTGAAAGTCGCTCCTAATATTTTTCAGGATGTTTTGCAGGACAACAACCGGTGGGACCCTATTACCATGCTTACAAATGTCGTCTTCTTTCTAACTCACGCGGCTATGACATGGTTCGAGAATAACGAGGACAATTTGACAACTTGGGAACGGTTTGCCACCGGGATCAAACAGCGTTTTGGTGAGTCTGTACCGAGCAAAAAGCGGGCTGAGCAGACCCTTGCCCGAAGAGCTCAATTGCCGGATGAAACTTGTACCACTTATACAGAAGAGATTCTCAGAATGTGCAGATGTGTCAATTCCAACATGCCCGAAGAAGACAGAGTCGGCCACATTTTGAAGGGTATCGCGGCTGACGTGTACAACTTTTTAATCGCCAAAGACAGCCTTGAAACCATCTCCGATGTCATTAAACACATCCGCGCTTTTCAAGCTCTGAAAACGCGTCATATTGTGCTAAGATTTGGGCGGCTGGCCAACGTGCCTACCGTGGCCAGCCTTGATGACCACACCCACTAGATCTTCCGTCGACGATCCGGCAAATCGTGCGGGAAGAACTCCTGCGGCTCAACCCACTTCCCCTGCACGAATCCGCTGAGGTCTCTGTCCAGAGGGCATCTAGACGGCCGGCTTCACCCCCACAAGCGATTACCGTTCAGCCTTTCCCACAAGCTCCTGAAGTTGCAGCTTCCACTGACTATCCTCCTATGCATTTCGCCAACCGGAATGCGTCGGTGCCTGACGCCCGAAGGTATGACGTCGCCTCAAGTGCACATAGATCTTCCATTCGATCTACCAGGATTCCTGAGCAGTATGAGCATTCAGCCAGACCTACGACGCACCCAGCTGTTCCCTGCTCTTATTCGCAACAGCATTTTCTACCTTCCCCGCCGATATGCTACCGCTGCGGCGTCGAAGGTCACATCGCAGATACTGCCGCAGTAGGTTCCCACCTCGCTATATCTGTCCGGCGCTTCTAACAGTACCCAACAATCGGCAATACAATCCCGTTTTTCAAAAATTAAATACTCAGCGTGGGTATCACCGCAACATCCATAACCGGAATATTCGCGACCACTCCCCTGCATCTGATAGAAGTGTTACTCCACCACCCGCCTTCCGTGCGCGTCGTTCTCCATCACCACAAATGCGCTCCATGTCGCCTCAGCATCCTCAGCAGGAAAATTAACCAGCGCGAAAAACGGGGGTGAGGCCGCTGGAAATGTGCTGTGTGCCAACATCCCTCCAACTATAATGCTCAAAAACAAAATTCGCGTGTTTATTGATGGTGTGTATACATTAGCTTTGGCGGATACGGGTGCGACTGTATCTGTGATGAGTAATCAGTTTAGGCGCTTGTTGGGACGCAAAGTGATGTTTGAATATGACCGTGCTTCAGCGTTTTGTGGTGTGAGTGGAGAGGCGTTGCGGCCACTGGGTGTGTGTAGTGCGCAAGTGTCTGTGGGTGGTGCAATTTTTCAAGCCGAATTCGTAGTCTTACCCCACTCTACGCATCACATCATTTTAGGAATGGACTTCTTGAAGTTTTGTGGCGCTACCATGGACTCCCGAAGTCAAGAGGTTCATTTTGACGGCTCACATCTGTTGACTCTTTTTGAAAGTGGCCGCAATGAAGAAACAGTTTTTAGTATTACCGAAGACACAGTAGTTCCACCTTTGTCTGCCATGTTCGTCCCCGTGTCCGCTCCACTTCTTGACCAGGTTTCATTTCAGGCCGTGGTGCACCCTGTTCACTCAGCATGCCTGAAGAAAAATGTTATTATACCTCACTGTAATCTCCGTGCATCACGGTAGTGCCTCGTTATGGACAATCAATCCATCGTCCGAGACCGCAGTTTTACCAACCGCATTGAAGCTTGCCTCCTGTGAACCCGATGCGCCCCACATCGTTGCTTTGGTCACAGATGCTACGAGTGCCACTGTACCTCTGCCTACTGATGAAACTTCGATTTTCCGCATGATCAGCGCCGATCTCAGCTCACCTCAACGCCGTACTCTTGTGGAAATTCTTCTACCCTTTTCGCCCATGTTTGACTTTTCTGAAACAGATGGACCGACCTCTCGCCCTGCACATCGGACCCATCATACTATCGACACTGGTTCGGCTCGTCCCATTCGTCAAAAGCCATATCACGTTTCCCCATATGAGCGCAAAGTCATTCATGAGCAAGTGGAGGACATGCTACGGAAGAAGGTGATACAGGAGTCATCTAGCCCCTGGGCTGCCCCTGTTATTCTTGTATGCAAGAAAGACAGTTCGTGGCGATTCTGCGTCTATTATCGGCGTCTAAATTCTGTTACGAAAAAGGACGTCTATCTTCTTCCTCGCATAGACGATGCCCTCGACTGCCTCTCTGGTGCGTCCTGTTTTTCTTGTCTTGATCTCAGATCTGGCTACTGGCAAATTCCAATGGACCCTGCGGATAAGAAAAAAAAGCAGCCTTCGTAACGCCAGATGGCCTTTATGAGTTTAATGTTATGCCATTCGGGCTGTGTAATGCGCCAGCCTCATTTAAACGCTTTATGGACACAGTTTTCCGCGGCTTAAAATGGGACATTTGTCTTTGCTATCTGGTCGATGTCATCATATTTGGGAAATCCTTCAAAAAACACAATGATCATCTAGTACGCGTCTTGAACTGTCTGCACTACGCAACCCTAATTATAAACTCGAAAAAGTGCCGCTTTGGAGAGCGCCAAACGCTGGTGCTAGGATACCTTGTCAATGGTGATGGTGTAATCCCGGATCCCCAGAAAACTGCCGCTTTTGAGTCTTTTAAACCCTCGCAGACAGTGAAGGAGTTGCGCAGTTTTCTAGGGTTGTGTTCGTATTTTAGACGCTTTATATATCGCTTTGCTGACGTTGCTTAGCCATTGACGTGCCTTCTCAACAAAAACTCCACTTTTGACTGGACACCATACTGCGACGCGTCATTTCGTCAGCTGAAGTTTCTTTTAATATCGAAACCCATCCTACGTCACTTTGATTCTGCTGCAGTGACAGAAGTTCACACGGACGCTAGTGGAATCGGTCTCGGTGCAGTCCTTGTCCAACGGCACGATGAACGAGAGCATGTGATCGCGTACGCAAGTCGTACCCTGAGCAAGCCGGAGCGAAACTACACAGTCACCGAACAGGAATGCCTGGCTGTAGTTTTCGCTGTGCAGCTTTTCCGTTCATATTTGTACGGACGGTCATTTACTATCGTAACTGACCATCATTCACTCTGTTGGTTGCGGAACCTTCGAGACCCATGTGGTCGCCTCACACGCTGGACCCTCCGGTTACAGGAATATGACTTTGCCGTGGTGTACAAAAGCGGGAGGCGTCATGCAGACGCAGATTGTCTTTCTAGGATGCCAATGGCCACGACTGGACCTGACAGCGACGATTTCGACAATTATATATCGACCCTCGAGCCAGCGTTCCCCGACACGAGTGTTTTCAAAACAAACAGCTTTGAACGAAAGATGTGACCAATGTCGAATGTCCAGGTGACGGCTGCAAGGGTCCGCACATGATCTGAATATCTGAGGGACACAGGCTGCGCTTGAAGTACCAGGCGGCCACTCTGTCTCTGCATACACACACTGCATACAGCGTGGCGATGTACGCCGGGGTAGTCAGGTTTATGTTGAAACGTAAAAGAGCCCTGTGCACTAGAGATGTACTGCAGTAGGATGCTGAGTTGGACAAGTTGGTCGAAGTTCAGGATGCCACAAAAGTATACTAACGTGCTTCATATATAGTCGCATCACTTTGCATTCGAAGGAATCAGAAGAAATCAAACCCTCACCCTAATAAGCATTTCGCTTTTGCGCCATCTTTATAACTTTTTAGGCAGGCTTTTCCACTGATTATCAGCTTCTTCATTCCCCTTCCAACCACAGGACACAGACCTTCTAGTGGTGCCAAACTGATTGATTCTCCGTATTTTTAAAGGTTTGGTTACATTCAGCTGGGACAGATGGTACACTTCCTGACAGATGCTATGCCTGTGCCGAAGTCTTTGTGCTGTAGTTTCAAACTAAAATCAAAAACTCACCCTGATATGCATTTCGCTTTTGCGCCATCTTTATAAGTTCTTAGGCAGGCTTTTCCACTGATTATCCTCTTCATTCTCCTTCCAACCACAGGACACAGGTCTTCGGTGGGTGCCAAACTGATGGTTTTCGTACTAGTGATACAACTCAATACATCCATTTCTAGGTAGAAAACACTCCCGTCGCGCATCTAAAAAAATGAAAGCATGCATGAAATGTCGTAATCATTCACACGTGAAAAAAAATAATATGATTGGATCAATAAAATCTAATGATCACACTGGAAACAACATGAAATGGCGGAGATATAGTAATTGAAGCAATTAAAGGCGGTTGCTTAAAGGTCAAAGCCGATAGCAGGAGGTCCAGCGTCTATAAAAACACGCAAAAAATTAAAGCACGTCTACAGGTGCCTGCAGAAGCTACATATATTGCAGTGGTACCTTTTTTTCACTGCAGCAGTTGCAACGCAATAATATATATAGTGCAGTTTTACATACTGAAGCGACACGTGCTATGAGAATGGCCCAATAGAAAGCTGCCAATATTGAGGTCTGAAATTGTTTTTATTGCAATGACTTCGCACAGCCCATGGGAGAGTGTATTTAGACTCCATAAAAATGCTGCCACTACAACCAGGATCAAACCAGTGCCTCCTAGCTCAGTAGCCGAACGCTCTAAAGCTGCTGAAGCATTCTCAAGCCTAAAGCTTTTGGTGAAATGGTTAGTAAACAAAACAATTCGGGCTACTAATGACATTCTGCACTTCTCCTATATTTGTAGACCAATCCTCACAATCGTGCCAAAATTAACATCGCACGGAAATTTCATGGCCTGCCATAGCACCTGCTAGACATTTTCATGCCACAAAGTTTGGTACACGAAAAGTTAAAGTTATACAGGAAATTTTGCAGGGAATACACCCTAACCTTGACTGCTACAGTGTGCTGCAGCCCTTGTAAAAAATATATTTATTTTCAATTTTAATTGTTGTTCTTTTGCTTATCAGGAGCAAGGTTTTTTAAGAAAGCTACTGAAACTCCGGCATTCATGGCCTGTGCGCACATATGTGGCACATTCCTGCAGGTGAATAGGCTTAGGGCAAAGTGGGATAGGGTTGAGCAAGCTGTAAGAGAGAATACTTGCTCTACCATTCGCATAGTTTAGGTCCTTCAAGAGCACTCTTGTGCTTGCTATCGCCAACCTATACAGGCCATTGTAATATTATGTAACTGCTAAAAATTATTTGCAAATCTGTGACTGTATTCGCCTAATGTGCATGCATATATTGAGCGCTACGCTATATTGTCAACACGTGCAATCAGAGAAGCCAAACTCGAGCCCACATCTAAAACAGAACTCCAACTATGAAGCTCTGCCTCACTTTCATCTGGAAACCGATGCTTAGATGCCACCATTGCTCGCGTTGGCAATGAAAGCGAAAGCAAGGCAAAGATATTGTATTTTATGCTGGTATACATTACTTCAGAATACATTTTGCAAGAGGGACGAGACTGAAGTGCTCTACAAATAGCAATTCTGACCACAAAATTACTGTGACATTGTTCCTGCCATATCAGTGGAAAGCACTCAAAGCTGACAAAGTGATTCCAAGTGTCCTAATCAGTGCTCTTTAAACAGAGGAATGCACAATTACTCGATTGGTCCACTCTGCCCGAGTAGAGTATAAGCCAGTAGAGAAAGCCACATTGCTTATAAGTTAACATAAAAGTGTGCACTTACCGGTGGGCCCATTTGCATAGAGCTGAAGGCTCATTTGCAGCTAAGTGGCGCAGAGTCAGCAAGGAGGGCACAGGATTCTTCATGGTAATATCTCCTTTAACATGAGAGTATATGCCCAATGCTATGTTGAGACGAACTACATATAACGGCTGACCATTTAAAGACGATTTCTGTTTTTCAGGTTCAGCAGTGGCTGTAACTGGCTTTTATGGTGCTGTGGCAACAGCCAGTTGGTGTGCAATACGAATATTTCTTCTGAGCTCTGCAGAAAGCAACTACCAAAGTTACGGGTATAGAACAAACATTTCAAGGATCCCTGATGAGCTAGTACCACTAAACCAAATTGAAAGGAAATGCAAAGTCGGGTTTAGGCTAGTGTTACACGATAGCAAATATGCTTTAATAGCATTGAAAAATAAGCCTGAAACTTGCGTACAAGCAAAGTACCCTCGGTGTATACCCACAGCTCTAACCATGCAAGAAAATATGAGATCTGTCAAGGAAACCTATTTTGTCACCTCAGTGGGCAACTACCAAAGAAATATCAAGAAAGTACAGCAGCTAAGGTATCCAAGAATGAAATGTTACATTTAAAAGCCCTAGACAGGCATTGTAGAGAAAGGCGAATTGTAAACACAACCATAAAATTGTGTTCGGCTAGTACACAGAGCAACTTATTTAAATTGAAGCTCTCGGTGGCATTCGTGCGTTGTCCTGTGTGATAGTTTGCCAGTAAAGCTGTTTCACTGTCACTCCACCCCTTCAAACCGCTGATTCGTGCCGGCTGCAAACATGAATAAATTGTAAAGCGCTCATTGGTATTTCCTTTTTTTTATTCAATAGCAGCTCATGGAAACACATGGATGCATGTATATTTTCAATACACGAGATGATCGTGTGCTCTTCTCATACTGTTTCGCCGTAGAGAAGTAAATATATTTTCAGACATGCTGAACATTATACGAAAAGTACCATACACTTGTAGCATCACCTGTTGTTTAGCTTGCTGACGGAAAATGTCTCGCCACAGGCCATCAGCCAACAATTTGTGATGTGCCGGCCGGCATGCAAGGCATGATTTCCCGCTAGAAAAACTGTGTTCGTAAAGATACTGCATGGATGCTTTTGCGGATGGCTGACGCCAGAAGGCGGCAAATTATAGTAGAGCAGAACATACAGATTCCTTTTCACTTACTCACCACGGGACTCACTTCAAAATAGAAAAGTATAATTAAAGGAGAGGCAATCCCAAGGGTTGCCCACAATCCTACATACTACACAGTGCAGTTAGTGAACAATTCAAGTGAAAAAATGCCACATGGTCACATAACAGAGTAGCCTTCAAGCAGCTAAACCATTCTAGTGTGCTATTTGATGAGCAATGCACGTTCCTTTTCATTTAGATGTAGTGCTAGTTTAATACCTTGAGTGCAAATACTGCGCGAGTCTCTTCAAAACCCATTTGAAGTTTCCACGCACACTTTACAACAGCGCGCACACACCAAAGGACTCACACTCATCATCATCACTGAATGTGTAAGTGTGTAAGCGTGATCACTAGTTTGCTCCCCAGCCTGTTGCACTTTACCTTATATATTTATATAGTTTATATAGTTTTGCACTTAAAATGCCTATTTGCACCCCGCACGCGTGCTGCCATGAGAGGGAGATGCATGCAGTACAGTGGTTAAACAGCCATCTGTCTTTCAGCAGAAAGTCGGGGTGGTTCCGGGTTCAGTTGACGAACAGACCTCACCGGAAGTGTCTTGCCTCGTTTGCGCTCACGGCAACTTTTGATGTAATGGGCGAGATTGGCAGCTAACCATGGATAATAATACTTCTCTCCGGATTCGGTGCCACGTGGGTGCAAGGCCGAGATGTCCTGCCGCTGGTTCATCGTGACACACCAGTAGAATTTCCTCTCTGAGGTTTAGAGGCACAACAAGAAGATGTGCCATTTTGTTGGATGCGAAGTTCTTCAAAAAGACGTCGTTTTGTAACACGGCGCAGGATAGCTGACGCTTGAACACCGCGGGAGGGGAAGCGGTCTTTCCTTCTAAGTAATCGGCTGGCGCTGTCAGCTCAGGGTCTGATCGCTGTTGTTCTGCGAAACTGCTGGCGCTTACCGGCCCGAAAAAGGCGTCTGCGTCTTCTTCATTTGGCGGCGCATCAACGGGGGCTCGTTACAAGCAGTCTGCATCGGCGGGCTTGCGGCCGGACGTGTGGCCAACTGCGATGTCGAATTTTGGAAGACGTAGAATCCATCGGACGAGGCGGCCAGAGGAACGGTTCTTCCAAATTTTCGAGCCAGCAGAGGGCGTGAGGATCGCTTACCATCTTGAATGGTCAGCCGTATAAACACGGAAGGAACTTAGAAGTTGCTTAGATGATCGCGAGGCACTCTTTCTCGGTCTTTTAGTCATTCGCTTCGGCTTTCTACAGCGAACGGCTGGCATACGCTTTAACTCTTTCTTGTCGTTCAGTTCTCTGACTGAGGACTGTGCCTCCGAGGTGTACCTGAGGACAGCCGAGGGAATCTGCGCATGGTTTTCTTTTCGGAAGGCTGCGGAATCTGGGCGATAGCAGCAGTTTTCTGTTTGTCTGGGCGGACGCCATCCTTGCTCACGATATTGTCCAGGAATAATAGTTCCTCGTAAGCGAAGTGGCACTTTTCTAATTTTAATGTCAGTTCTGATGCCTTGGTGGCCTCCAGCCCTGTGTAAAGCTTTTTAAGGCAGTCTTTAAATTTTGGCCTGTCTTCAAATTTAGAGAAAACCTAGCGTAGCTCAGATGATCTAAAGTATCATCTATGCGAGGGAGCGGGTAGACATCCTTCTTCGTGACATTGTTCAAAAGGCGATAATCAACGCAAAAACAAATTCAACCGTCTTTCTTTTTCACCAAGATCACTGGCGTCACCCAGGTACTCTTCGGTGTCTGAAATACGTCTCCACGAAGCATTTTCTCAACTTGATCGCGGATGGCTGGGCGCTCGCGCGGCGATTCACGTTAGGGGCTTTGACGAAGAGGCCGCGGGCGTGTTCGTCTGATAATGTGGTGCTTTGCCAACGGAGTCTGTCGCACCTTTGATGCTGAAGAAAAGCACTCGCAGTAGCTTGAAGGAAGGGGCGAATTCAGTGTTGTCTGTCTCAGGGTAGTGCTGTTTTGATGTCGAACGTGGGCTCGTTAGATATCTGTGCCATATAGCTTTCGGGCTAGCCGGGAAGTGCGAATACATCTCGATTGTCCGCTATCTCTTCGAGGAAAGAGATGATCGTGTCCATTTTGAGATACCGATAATCTTTGGTGAAGTTATTCACCTTCATCCGAGTCTGTCGTCCTCTAATATGGGTTACACCTCTTGCTAAGCCGAGAACTCTTTTCCAATGCACCTGGGTACTTCCTTCGACGACGCCTTCGGCGATTTCGATGTCTGCGTTCCCCACGCAGGCGACGATGCTTGATTAGGGTGGCGCGGCCAAGTCTTCGTCGAAGACTTTAAAGTGATGTGATGCTCCGACGTCATTGTGGCAGGTATGGCGTTGACCGTCGAGAGCTTGATAAGCTTTAAGCGAAGGTCGATTATTGCCTTATACTAATCCAGAAAATCCAAGCCCAAATTTATGTCGCGGGAACACTGCTGCAGGACTACAAAGCTGATAGTATACTTCCGTCTATTCTCTGTTATTCTTGCGGTTCATCGTCCTTGTGACGTAATAAGGTTGCACCCAGCACTACGGGTCAACGGGCCATTCCAGGTGGTTACATTCCTCAGCTGGGAGGCAAACGGTCCACTGATGACTGAGCAGTCAGCTCCGGTGTCTACTAAGGCTGTGACTGCGATCGTCGACAGGAAGCTCAAGGTCGCTTGTTCGCGTCCTAGAATTGCACGCTGGCCTCGGCGTTCGATATCTGCTTCGTTTTGTGCTGAAGTCGCGGCCGTGGCACACCATCGTCCCTTCGCTGGGAGGCGGTGTCAACTGGAAGTCTAGTCGTGTTCTTGTTGACGGTTCCGTCGCGTGGAGCGGCGATTACATGGCTTTTTCGTGGTCACTCGTCGTCCGCAGCGGACGAGCTTCGTGTTCTCGCGTTCATGTTCTCGCGGTGAAGCGATCACACTTCCAAAGGTTGTTCTCTTTACTTTCCCTTTCCCGTATTGGGGCTAGGCGACCTTCCTTGCACGTAACTGCGTCCGGCAGCGCAAATTAGGCACTGTACGGAGATGGAGCGCGATACCGTCTGGTCGATGACTCTGTGGGGAATGGAATGGGAAACCACGTAGACCGATACGCCTGTATGTACAGTGACGGATGATGTTTCCAGCCTCACCACAATGGGAGCTTAGTGGTCGGTTATTGAACATCCTCCAGGCTCGCATTTTCTTCGGCTTGACTGTCGTTCGTTGACTTGGTGTGCGGCGGCCAAGCGGTGGCAGTCGGGTGGACGTTCTTCGCGTCAAGGGGGGTTTGGTGGGTCGCGTCGTGGTGCAGGACGGCGTGCGGCAGCGGCTGGTTCATAGCTTATGATTGTGGCATTGTATCAGTCAAGATAGGATTACTAAGCGCCGGTTGCACTTCTTCACGGACGACTTCAGCATGTGTCGCTACAGGAGGTTGCTGGAAAGGTGGAAGCAGCCGGCGCAGCTCTGCTCTAACAACTTTGCGGATAAGAGCTCGCAGGTTGTCTTGGCTTGTAGGTCATCCGTTGCAGGGATTTTCATAGACCGGTTCAAGTGCTCGACACTATTGAGGCATGCGAGCATCAATAGTCCTCTCAATGGACGATGCTTCTTTTTCGAATTCCGCCACTTTTGTAGGCGATTCCTAGCAAGGACTGCAAAAAGCGATTATTTCACACCTCTCAATTACAGTTTCACTATCGCCTCCTCCGCCATGTTTGGGTTAGCGCGGCGAAAGAGGCGCATGGGCTCATTTGGAAGCGGAAGTCTTGCTTGGCGGAGCGCCTTGGCTCTTTCTTTTTGGACGGAAACTGCGAAAGCCGTCATAAACGCCGCTTTAAATGTATCACAGTCCTTCCAAAAAGTCTCGTTATTTTCGACACAGACTCCAGCAGGTCCTTCATTAGCAAAGTAGATTTTCTGAGTTTATAATCGCCGTCCCAGCTACTGAATGCTGTCATGCTGTCGAATAGATCCATCCAGTCCTCCGCATTCTCTATAGAAAGTCTTTGGAAGGTGGGTGGCTCCTGAGGCTAAACCGATGCTGTAGACGGGGCCATGGTGAATGTCGAAGTGTTCTTCCGGGATCGAACGGGGTCCGGCAGCAGACCCTATTCCGATTGGAGCCATTGAAGTCGTTGGCTAGGTCAGTGACCTGCAAACGTGTCCCCAGAACGATGGTGAGGTCTTCCCTTGAAGGGGCAGGCCGAATCTGAAAGGGTAGCACCGCCACCAGATGTCGCATAGTGATGACAAGCCCGGTAGGCAAAAACAGACACTGGCGTTCCGCTTGAATAAACTCTTTATTGGGTTGAGTTGCGCCCGTAAAACAACTAAGCGCGAATCAGCGATGGCGAAAACAGCAGTCGTGCTCGTCGCTCGTCAAATTAAGAATGCCGGTTTCACACGTCACTGCTCGATTTAAAGACTGCAAAGAAAATCGAGATAAAACCGTAAACGGTGACTAGCACAACCTAGAACATTGCAGGAATATACGCGAATAGCCGGAATCTTCGAGAAATATCTCAGAACATCTTGCGTGACTTAAACATCTTGCGTGGCTCTTTTTGCTTCTTTACAAATTTGGAATAACCTCCCTTCTCATGTCAAGATATCCCCATCTCTGTCCGGTTTTAAATAACAACTGTTATCCGTATTATCACAATAGTGTCTCATAACTTTCAAACAAGTTTTTTCTTTATATTGTGAGACAGCACTTGCACAAAACGTCTGTTCTATTCCAGAGCCAGCTGGCACACAGCGCGCGACGCTCCGAGCAGCAGTCAGCGATGATGATGATAATGATGATGGATCTATACAGATGAAAGAGGTGAAAGTTCACGCGTTGCGCTCACACAAATCCCCCCGACAAAAGAGCGGCCACCCTGGTCGCTGATTACAGGGATGAGGGACGACGGGCATAGGGCTTCATGCGCGAGGCGTGGACGATCTCTTCGGAGCGACGACGTCGATCTGCGACGGTGTGCGAGGGAATAACGCGATAGTTCACCGGAGACGTTTGTTGGAGTACTGTATAAGGGCCAATGTAACGATGGAGAAACTTCTCACATAGGCCAGGAATGCGGATTGGTGTCCACAGGAGAACTTCATCACCGGGGTAAAAGCAGGGAGTTCGATGGCGTTGATCATACAGGGCTTTGCGTTCCTGTTGAGCATCTTCAGTGTTCAAACGGGCAAGTTGGCGACACTGGGCCATACGAGTGGCAAACTCTTCGCCCAGAGATTCAGACGTAGAGGGAGCAGAGAAGAAAGTAGTGTCCAGTACTGTCGATGGTTGACGGCCATAAACTAAAAAGAAAGGGCTATAACCAGTAGTGCGCTGAACAGCGGAATTGTAGGCGTAGGTGACGAAAGGTAAAACGTTGTCCCAGTTCCGGTGATCAGGAGCGATATACATGGATATCATGTCGGACAAAGTGCGATGAAACCGCTCGATGAGTCCGTTGGTCTGAGGGTGGTAGCTAGAAGAAGTCTTATGGACGGTGTTGGCTGCGCGCAGTACTTCCTCAAGGACTTGAGAAAGAAATGTCTTTCCACGGTCGCTAATGAGAATACGAGGAGCACCATGACGCAAAACTATCGCACGCAGGAAAAAATCGGCGACTTCAGAGGCGGCACCGGAGCGAAGAGGTGCGGTTTCAGCGTACCGCGTTAGATGGTCGATGGCAGTGACAACAAAACGGTTGCCGTCTGACGTCAAAGGGAGAGGACCAAATAAGTCAATGGCGACCGTGTCAAAAGGCACAGATGGGCAAGGTAGAGGTTGCAGTAGGCCAGCAGGAGGGGATGTTGAACGCTTGCGATGCTGGCAAGACGGACATGATGAAATGTATTTGGCGACGCTGGCAGAAAGCCCAGGCCAGAAGTAGCGGCTCTTGATACGGTCGTAAGTTTTAAAGTGGCCTAAATGTCCAGCAGTGGGGTCGTCGTGGTAAGCCTCCATAATTTTAAAACGAAGGGAGCGAGGGGCAACGGGTACCCAGCGTTGACCCGTAGGGTGATAAACGTCGCGGTAAAGTGTTCCATGGTGAAATCGGAACCGACGAAGCTGACGGCGCAAGCGACTGTTTGGGACAACTGATTCTCCACGGAGGCGAGCGATGATTGTGCGGCAGTAAGGGTCAGTCAGCTGCAGGGACGAGAAATCAGCATTGTTGTCGAGTGGAGCTATAGTGATGGGTGCAACATTCAGGTGGCCAGAAGAAGGCTGACTCGGATGGCAGCAGGGAGAGGAGACCGTATGTGGGGCCGCGTCAGTAGGTAGCAATGGGCAGCGGGAGAGGGCGTCAGCGTCGAGGTGTTTTCGCCCAGATTTATAAGTGATGGTGAAGGTGTATTCTTGAAGACGTAGTACCCAGCGACCCAGTCGACCCGATAAGTTCTTCAGCGATGACAGCCAACAGAGTGCGTGATGGTCTGTGACAATGGTGAAGTGGCGGCCATACAAATAAGGTCGAAATTTTTGAACCGACCAAACAACAGCGAGGCACTCTTGCTCGGTAATAGTATAATTACGCTCAGCTGCAGTAAGCGTACGACTGGCGTATGCGACGACTTGCTCTTCAGACACTGCGTTGCGTTGCAAGAGAACCGCGCCAATACCGTGGCCACTGGCGTCTGTGTGAAGTATGGTGGGCGCGTCAGCGTCAAAATGGCGAAGCACAGGGGTGGAAGTGAGTGCCTGCTTGAGAGCTTTGAAGGCGTCTTCACATTCAGTGGACCAGGTGTAAACCACTTGGGAAGACACGAGCTTGTGTAGCGGGGCAGCAATTGTTGCAAAGTTCCGAATAAAACGGCGGAAGTAGGAGGCTAAGCCAAGGAAGCTGCGAAGATCTTTCTGACGTTGGGGCCGAGGAAAATTAACGACAGCCGTAATTTTTTCGGGATCAGGCTGGATTCCTGCCTTACTGACGACATGGCCGAGTACTTTGATGGTCTTACTGGCAAAGTGGCACTTCTTGGTATTCAGCTGAAGCCCCGCCTGGGCAAGGGACGTGAGGACATCAGTGAGACGCTGCAAGTGCTGAGTGAAGTTTGACGAGAAGACAATGATGTCGTCGAGATAACATAGGCATGTTTTCCATTTCATGCCGCGAAGCACGGTATCAATCATGCGCTCAAAGGTGGCCGGCGCATTGCAGAGTCCGAAAGGCATCACGTTAAATTCGTAGAGACCGTCGGGGGTAGAAAAGGCAGTCTTGTCCTTGTCTGCATCGTGCATAGGAATTTGCCAGTATCCCGAGCGGAGATCGAGACTGGAGAAATACTCAGCGCCTTGAAGACAGTCTAATGCGTCATCAATACGAGGCAAAGGGTAAACATCCTTGCGCGTGATCTTGTTAAGTGCCCGGTAATCCACGCAGAAGCGGACTGAGCCATCTTTTTTGCGAACGAGGACCACAGGTGAGGACCAAGAGCTCGTGGATGGTCGGATGACATTTCGAGCAAGCATGTCAGCAACTTGCTCCTCAATGATTTTGCGTTCTGCTGCTGAAACGCGATACGGCCTTCGTCGAACAATAGCAGAGCCGTCCGTCTCTATGCGATGAGAGGTGACGGAGGTCTTCCCCAACGCTGAGGCGCACACATCAAAAGACTCTCGGTGCCGCAGGAGGACGTCTAGCAGAGCTGTGGACTGCTCGGATGTAAGGTCAGGGCTGATGGCGGCTGCGAGCGCAGAGGATGTCGGAAATTGAGGCTTGGCAGGAGGCGGTGGTGCGCTGGAAAGTGTGTTGAGGGGAACGGGATCGCAGTCAAAAATAAACCCAACTGTGGCTCCTCTGGGCAGTAAGAACGGCTGGAGAGTTGTATTAAGGGCCGCAACGACCGCGCAACCGCGGGTGAAGGAGGTGAGGCACGAGGCAAGAGCTAGGCCGTCGGAGGTCCACCGAGGAGCGGGCATAACGAAGGCTTCGCCATCGAGAGGGTAGTCCAATGCCACGATGATCAGCTGCTCGCGTCCTGGGGGCAAAACGAAATCAACTGCTGCGAACACGTGTGGTGGTGAACAATCAGAAGTCGGTAATGTATCGGGGTCCGCAAGATGAATAAGGCGCTCACGGCAAGAGATGAGGGCGGACGCCGACGATAAGAAATCCCACCCCAAGATCATGAGATGAACGCACGTGGGGAGCACAATAAATTCGATATGATGCCGCTGGTTATCAATGAGGACACGTGCTGTGCATTGGCCGGTGGGTTTCATAAGAGTTCCATTAGCTCCACGAAGTGGCGGACCGATGTATGGCGTTATAACTTTGCGCAGATGAGAACACAGAGAGAAATGCATGACGGAATAAGCGGCGCCGGTGTCGATGAGGGCCTCAACGTACAATCCTTCAACAATCACTACTAACATATTCGACGGTCGCCCAGGAGGAATTGTAGATTTCGAACTCGAAGCAGCTTTCCCTCCAAAAACTGCTTCGGTTAGTTTTCCGTTATAGGTTGGAAGGGTTGCGAGGCAGGACGAAGCGGTGACGTGCGGCGAAAAGGCGAAGGGGATCGGCGTCGGGAAGGACGCGAGGGCCGTGAAACATTGGTGGAATTCGGAGGAGAGGAAGAACGCCGGTAAAAGTCTGAGTAGGGCAGTGCAGAATCATCAGGCTGGCGCACGCGGGCACGTTCAAAGGGAGCATAACCCCGTTGCTCGTCTTGTTGGCGGCGGCGACAGACACGGGCAATGTGGCCACGTATCCCACAATAGTAGCACACAGGGCGGGAGGGGCGCCAGGCTGTAACAGGACGATGCACTGTAGGATATGGTGCCATTGCCGCGACGTGACCGCACACGGGTGCCGAACAAGTCGGGGAAGGCGGAGTGGGTTGCCGTGAAGTAATCTCGGCATAGGTTGGCAAGGAATGTTGGGGGGCGTTGGGAGGCGGCGAGGGAGGTTGGGAGGCAATGGGAGGTGGGGCAGGTGCCACAGTGCAGTTGAAATTCGTCAGTTCATCTTTGATGATGCTGCGCAAATTCACCGTTGCTGGCGGAAGAGTTGGAGATACTGCAGAGGGGTTGGTGAGGCCGTAGAGCTCCTCCCGGATCATGGTGCGGATTAGGGACCGCAAATTTCCATCTATGAGGGAGCCACCATCACTGGGGTCTTGCACGAGGCGGCAGGATTGTAGCTGGTCCAGACGTTGACATGTGGATGTGATGTCAGATACGGACGACGGGTTTTTAAACACGAAGGCATTGATAGCAGCAGTGTTGATGCCCTTAATTAAGTGGCGAACACGCTCAGATTCAGGCATAGTAGCGTCGACACGGCGACAAAGGGCCAGAACGTCCTCGATGTACGACGTATAGGACTCGCCGGGCTGCTGGAGACGAGCTTCAAGTTTTTTCTTTGCCTGCTCTGAGCGACCAGCCGGAGTGCCGAAAATTTTCTTTAGCTGGTCCGTGAATGTAGGCCAGTCAGCGATGTCATCCTCGTGATTGAGGAACCAGGTTTTGGCGACGTCAGCCAAGTAGAAGACGACGTTTAGCAGTTTATGAGCGTCATCCCAGCGGTTAAATGCACTGACCCTGTTGTAGTTGTCGAGCCAGTCGTCGACATCTTCACCGCGAAGGCCAGCAAAGATTTGGGGATCGCGCTGGCGGCTGGTGACAGTCCAGGCAGGGGCAGCCGCAGTAGGAGGAGGAGACGCCGGGGGTGAGCGAGCACCGTTGCCCTCTTCCATAGCACAGGACCGTGGACGCAAGCGAAGGCCTGAACGGAGCTCCAGGGAGAACGGTAGGCGGGTCTAAAGCGAGAGGTGGGGAATACGAATCGCACCTCCACCACTTGTGAGACAGCACTTGCACAAAACGTCTGTTCTATTCCAGAGCCAGCTGGCACACAGCGCGCGACGCTCCGAGCAGCAGTCAGCGATGATGATGATAATGATGATGGATCTATACAGATGAAAGAGGTGAAAGTTCACGCGTTGCGCTCACAATATACTTACCGCTTTGTTCACATTCAATTCATGAGTGTTTTCATATGCCCGCAGGGAAGACGTATCACTTTGTATATGTATCTCTTTGTATGAAGATGATCACTTCGTATACTTAATTGTAACACTACCGGCCGCGCATGAAATTTTCGAGCTTGTATTGAATTCCTATTCTTTTGTTTTTACCATATTGTGTTCGCCGGTTTTGCCTCTTTTGACTGCTTTTGCTGTACGAATAATATTTTTCATAAGTTTATACATCCATCCATAGGAGGTCCCGATACAGCCTTGAGCTCTGGGACCTCCTACTGTATTATTTATGTAATACCTGTTTTCATGAATAAACAAACTTCTTCTTCTTAAAAAATTGGACAAGCGGCGTCGTGCGTCAACGAGCATGTACAAAAAATTACAAGGGTTCAACACTTCTGAACCAAATATTGAGCGAAAGCATTAGCTGCGGTGGACCGAGCGCTCTTCTTCTCTTTCTATTCTTCCTCAGCCCACATATAAAGCCTCGCACGCACATGCCTTAGTGGCCATGGGGGTAATGTGAATTCAAGGGTCCTAGCTAGCTGATTCTGACAAGTAAAGAGAATTTATTGGGTACGCAGATACGTATAAAAAAGCACATTAATCACAGACCAAAGCAGAATACAACATACTCTATGGCATATATACACAATGAAAAAAAAAACATGAATAATAGTCTCCTACGAAAGGGGAGACCCAAGTTGGCTGCTCCTGCCAGCCCACACCATAGTGTCACGTGTTGTGTGACGTCACGGCGTCACGTAGATATAACGTGGCTACCGGCCGCGCTACGCTCAAGGCTCGAAGCCTGGAGTATTATTCATTTCGCAATACAAACAAAGGGCAGAGTCGATCCTCGCGCTGAAATCACTGCGATAAAGCCGTGTGCCGGCGGTTGCCAAAAAAGAACAAATAGAGGCTTCATAAGACCGCGGCAATACACTGGCTAAAAACCAAAATACGTCCCCGTGCTCCCGTATGCTTCTAATGTTCACATGCAGAATTGTAAAATAGCCTTCAATTGAAGTAAGGAATGTGTCTTGAAAAGCGGAAAAATCATGAAATGAAAGCAAACAAAAAGATATAAGAAGAAAAGAGGTGAATAAAATAGCCTATGTCAAGTCAGATAAGTCCGACAAATGCCTAACATAAATAGATGTGTCCCCTTCCTTCTTACGCAGTTAAATGTCACCGCTTTAATCCACACAAAATCACAGGCCTTTGTCTTGGCTGCGGTCAGTAAAGCCCAAAATGTTATCGGTTGCTTTTTAAAGGTTCTCGACTAAGAATATCATAGAGTGTTCATTGCGATAATCCTAGGATAACAGTTTAGAACGATCATGCAGCCACTTATCTTGAATACTGACGGCTGAAAACCTTACTAGAACGGAAGCAGGACCATTCTCCGAGTGCCAAGCCTATACACAGCCACCACATGAACATGCGAGAATGAATTATTTGCAAGCTCACACTCAAATCCTTCATCATTTCTATCAGGTTTTCATCCAGGTTTGTGGGAAGCTGATGCATCTCGAGGTTGAACAACTAGTTGTATTGTTCAGATTCATTAAAATCGGATTGTAGTTTCTGGATAGTTGAGGCCTGGGAAGTGACACAGATGTCTGTGGACTGAACTTGACTGGTCAAAGCATCAGTGGTATGATCTATAGCCAGAAAATGAGCCAGATGCGAGTCGTAGTTTTCAGATCGACAATAAAGAGGTTACTGCACTTCATTCACGACTTCAGGTTTCAATGAACGAAGTCCGTCGAATTTTAGGTCTAATGTGCAAATAGAGTAAACACGTTCTTCGATCGTCTCCAACACCTCAAACATTTCGTTGATAGAAGAAATTTGCACAGATGCGATTGCGGAATCTGCCTGTGAAGAATCGGCCGCTCGGAACGGCTTGCACAGCCCGTTATCACGTTTTGCTTCAATTTAGAAGTGAGTACCATCTGCGACACCAGAACTGTTCTGACCCAAATGACAGTGGCTAGAACAACACGATTTCAGGTATCTACAATCAGCATCAAAGAAAATTACGCAATAAGCACACTTTCCCTCTGTGATGAAAAAGCACTACAAAGTTTGAAGTTGGCAGCCGAAATCTACTTTATCTCTCAATACTGACCTGCGTTACAGAGCGCGATCTGCATATGTCCATCTGCATGCTGTCTTCTCCGAGCGAGAATCGAATCAAAACCAGAACAGTCGATGGCTGCGCGGCGCTATCTTAAATAGCCGGCGCAGAACGGAAAACAGCTTAGCGCTGCCAAAGCTATGCCTCCCCCCTTCTGCCCTCTGGAGAGGTGGTCAGCACGCTCAGCCCTCCCGCGCGAAGCGAGGAGGAGGGCCGGGACCGTGCGGGGGAATGCACGCGTGACTCCGCGCATGACGGCGAGGGCGAGGAGGCGCAGCGCGGTGGCCGAGATGACGTAATCGGTCGCGTCGCTTTCTCGTAGCTTGGAGAACATTCAATCGCCGTTTTCTGCGGCGCGCGCGCCGAAACATTAAAGGAAGGACCACCGCGGCCTTACACGCCCCACCATAAGGGGTTTGCTGGGCTTTTTTGCCCAGCCAAGCCGAATACATACTAAAGGCCACGGCTCTTCGTCCGCTGGCACGCGGTCTACATGCATACTTTCTTTTCATAGTCGCTTCGCGGCATGCATGATTTTCAAAGCCCGTCGCAGTTGACGGCGCACAAAGTTCACAAGCACGAAGTTCAAAAGCGCTTCTCTCGCGCACAGTCACTGCACAGCATGCAAAGCGTTCACGATAGGTCCAAGATCCTGGTGTTCTGCACACATCACATGTGGTCAAGTCCGGCAAGTGTTCTTCGCAAGCTTCGCTTGCCACTCCGTGCTCGCTGGCGCAAACACGTTCAAGCAAAGGCGAGCAAGACCGCTCACGCCCGCCGGCGCGACGCTGCTCAGGCTCAAGTGGAGAATTTGTTTCATCTCGACACTCGTTAGAGCTAGGGAGGGGCGCGGCATCGTGCGGCTCGTGTAGGTCTGCAAAAATGCAGCATGATAAACGCTCGCCTTCGAATGGGGGACTCTTCGCGTTACTAAGCGTCTCGTGTTCACAAGTGCTAGAGGCGGCCAATTCCGCGGCTGTTGCGGTGCTGACTTTGATGTTCGCGACAGCTGCTGGGACTTCTTCCCTACAAACAGCATCTGTTGCGGTCAACGCATGATCGCGGATCTCGCCGATCTCATCGCTCACGACCGCTGTCACTGAATCAACTGTGGCGCCCTGTTCTTGATAAGCGCTCACGCCCGGTGCCGCTGTTTCACCCGCATTTGCTGCATTTAACGTGTCAGGATCAGTTCGTAAACATGCGGCAGCTTCACGCTCTTCAATTACCTCGTCTACAGCGGGTTTGAGTTCG
This sequence comes from Amblyomma maculatum, assembly GCF_055883805.1. Taxonomy (NCBI): domain Eukaryota; kingdom Metazoa; phylum Arthropoda; class Arachnida; order Ixodida; family Ixodidae; genus Amblyomma; species Amblyomma maculatum. The sequence continues at coordinate 568,363 of NW_028146745.1, forward strand.
GTCTCCTGCTGCCACGCGCCTTCCCATGCACCTGACTGAATGCTGACGCCCTCGGCAATCTGATCGCACGCGGGCACTTCTATTGGGAAGAGTTCAGCCGATGTTTTGGCGTTGTTTACTTCGCTGGTCGGCAATGCGCCACGCACGCCTACAGAATCGCTCTCCTCGCCGAAGGTCGTCACCACTGGCGTAGTGCTCGCGGCAGTTTCGGCCGGCAAGGCCGCTTCGTCACCTGACATGCTCCCTTCGAGTACTATTCGAGGCCGCTCTTTCGAAACGCTCTTTTTAGTTTCTTCTGCTTTAATATTCGTTCCGCAGGTGCGGGTACGCCGAATTGCGCGCTGAATCTTATCCACGCATGCGATGGAATCGCCTACTTCTGTCGCATTGCGAGGCGTTCCAGAGTTTGTCACGCTTGTTTCTGCCTTCTCTTGTTCTGAAACCTTCTCGGGGGTGCGTTGTTGTGGGCGCTGACTGACATCGGTAATTGCGACCACGTCTCCATCACAGGGCATTCTTGAGTTCGTCCTGTCCCCGGTCGGACTTAGTTCGCCTGGCCCCGCGGCCGCCTTACCGTTTGCAGGCTCAGCCCCTGCGAGTTGGTTTACGCCCAGTGTTTCACTGTCATCGTTGAGCTTTCGTAGTAGCTCCCAATCCTCTCTGGATATTAAGCAGTCCACACCCTCCTAAAGTTTGTTGGTAAGAGCACACACTAGTTGTGCCCTCTGCGGGGTTTCTGTTGTCGACATTTCTTGTTTTAAACTGACTGGTAGGGTAACTAGTCCAGCGTCGATTTTCTCGCCAAAAGCAGAGACCAGTTTGATTCTGCCAGATGGTTGGCGTTCTTTGACTGGCACTTTATCTTCTCTAATCACCGTGATCTCGGTTCCGGTGTCGAGAGTTGCCGCGACAGTTACACCCGCGCAGTCTATTCCGACCTTCTGTAGTTCTGAAATCCGCATGACGTCGACATTCCATCGGCTACGAGCGTCTTCTCGCCACCAGTTTGCTCCGAGATCTCGTTGTTGTCTTTAACTGCTTCCGCCACTCTGTGTGTTCGCGCTCCTCGGGTGGTAACATTGCGTTCATTGTTGTTTCGACCGGCGTGTGGGCAGTCTCTGGCGACGTGACCTTCCTCATTACACGTGAAACATCCGGAACTTCTTTTGAGAGTAGGTCTATGTTCACGTACGTTTGGGCGCTGAAGTGGTGCCGTTGGTTTAAGTACTGCTTTACCTTTGCCCTTAGCGTCTTCGAACGTATCTAACTCACTGGCAAGCTCTTTAGGTGTAAGCCACTTGGAGCCCTCGTGCAGGCGTATATATTCTATTCCTTCGGGACTGAGGCCAGCTTTCATGCGATCGGCTACCATTAGTGAAATAATTTCCTCCTTTGTTTCCACCTTCCTAGCCCGCAAGTAGTAATCAAAATACGCCTGCATACGTGAGGCGAATTGTGACCACGATTCGTCATTCGTCTTACGTGCCCTTTCGAAGCGCTCGAGGCACCGTAGCGGAGTCAGCTTCAGCTTGTTAAGCACTGCGGCTTTTACTGTTTCATAATTGTTACATTCCTCGGGCTCTAGTCCGTGTAGGAGATATTTAACTCGTTCTGTGAGAGCCGGCAAAATCAGATGTACTCGTTGGTCCTCTGGTATATTATATGAGATGAATGTACGTTCGACTATCTCAAACCATACTGGGACGTCCGGGTCGCTCGGCATTTTTAGCCCTGAAAAAACTTTAGCACACCCAGTGATGAGATCTAAGCCTGACCGCAGTGCCGCAATCGAAGAGGTTTGCCCACAGTCCGCCCGAGCTAGCCAGCCGTTTTGCGGGGTCCGCTATACTTCTACCCTCCTACCTTCAGCTTCAGCCTTCTTGGCTTCTGCCATAGCTATCACTTTTCGAGTTTACAGTTCTTGCTTTCTCAATTCTGCCTCCACCTTTCTCAATTCTATCTCCATCTTTCTAATTTCTAATTCAGTCTCTGCTTTCGCCTTTGTCTCTAGGCGCTTCGCTAGGTCCTCACTATTTGTCTTTGTTACGCAATTCTTCCGTCTATGTGCAGCCACGGGGACTCTAACGGACACACTGGTCCATCCGGAAAACACTGACTTTCTGGTGTTCATGTTTACTAATCCAACTAACTACACGTCGACACTGCGCACAATCCCGCTCCTAATGCCTGAGCCACGCACACCAACGGGCGCAAGAAATCCCGCGCACCTGAGCAGCGGTTGCGTCTTCCTCGCCGCGTCGCTCCTCGCTGTGGGGCACTTCCGATCGTCGCTGCCTCTAACCGTCACCGCTGGGGGTCCCTGGGTCCTTGCACGCGTCGACGAACCTCCTATCCTGAACGACCGGGAGATCTCAGGACCTCAGCAACGGTTGCTCCCTCCTTGCCGCGCCGCTCCTCTCTGGTGGGCACTCCTATTCGCCGCTGCCTCTGACCTTGTCCTCTTGGGGTCCTAGGTCCTTGCCCGCGGCGAAGCTGTTCCACCTTGAACGGCCGGCAGACTTCGGTGAGCGCCGATAACGTTGCGACGGCTCGAGTAACGGCCTGGGCTTGCGGAGTGCTGCAGTTGCCGAATCGTACTTTCGGCTGCGCGAGTAAAACGTCAAAGGTTCTTCTTCTTCGAATCTTCCACACCTCTCCAAGGTGCTCCTTGATTCGGCAGGCGACGTGTAGTTCACACACAAACACACTGAGACGCAGGACGACGAACTTGCCGTAACAAAACGAACATTAACTTTATATAACAAGAACATGAAGCACAGGGTACAGAAAACTTAGTTACACGAGACAGAGAGGCGACACACTTTACAAAAGAGACTGAGCGAATAACTAACGGCAAAACGAGCGCATTTCTCTTTTTACGACTTCTCAGTAGGGGCCTGCCTGCTACGCTGTCTTCTCCGAGCGAGAATCGAATCAGAACCAGAACCGTCGATGGCTGCGCGGCGCTATCTTAAATAGCCGGCGCAGAAGCTTCTAGACGCGGAGGAGGAACGGAAAACAGCTTAGCGCTGCCAAAGCTATGCCTCCCCCCTTCGGCCTTCTGGAGAGGACTCGAATTTACTCGAACTTGGTCAGCACGCTCGGCTCTCCCGCGCGAAGCGAGGAGGAGGGCCGGGACCGTGCGGGGGAATGCACGCGTGACTCCGCGCATGACGACGAGGGCGAGGAGGCGCAGCGCGGTGGCTGAGATGACGTAATCGGTCGCGTCGCTTTCTCGTAGCTTGTAGAACATTCCATCGCTTTTTTCTGCGGCGCGCGCGCCGAAACATTAAAGAAAGGACCACCGCGGCCTTACAGAAGGACTTTGTATTGCCCAATGTATTGTCGCAGGAACATTTTACTTAGGCCACAATGGCAAAGCGACGTCCACACCTACATTTGGTATCCCGGTTTTTAGTCTGCATCGCGCCGTAGTACGTTGTAGCGTCGGGTGTCGGTAGGTTGTTGGTCTTATATGAGGGCCGAGGAGATCTTGTGCTTCCTCTGCGCGCCAAAGATAGGCAGTCATGTCGGCATTCTCATCCTCCGTCAGGTGCAGCATCGACAAGATGGCAATCATGTCGGCGATGTTCTTGATAAGTCCGTTCGTCTGTGGATGGTGCGTTGTACGTCGGCGGCTTGTATGACTGTTGATTAGGATGGCTTGCATCACACTGCTTTAAATGTTGCTCCCCTGTATGTACCAAGCACTTGGGGAAGGGGAGGGGGCATGTTGCAGAAATTGTCCGGCGAAAAACTTTGATACTTCCACTGTTGAACCTTAAGGAAGGGCTCTCGCGCCGGTAAAGCGGGTGATGATGTGGGTGGCCAGAATAATCCACTTTTTTCCCATTGATGTCGGGTAACGGCCGAGTAGGTCCATCCCAATTTTGAGAAAGGACTTAGTGGAGTGCTATCGGATTCAGCAACTTTTCAGGTCTTGACGGGGTGTCATGAGTCGTTCACACTCACGGCACGTGTTCAAGTAATGAGCAATGTCGGGTGGTAACTGTGGCTAAAATTCGTAACCATCGCCAATTGTCTGGATCCGATGCGTCGTTTGTGCAAGCCCAAGATGCCCTGCTGTAGACTCATCATGCAGAGCCCGCAGAGTTTCGTTTCAGAGAATCTTGGGCGGAAGATCCTGATGCCTGTTGGCGCGAAGTTATTCATAAGGACCTCATCCCTCACGGCAAATAATGAGAGATTACCTCTGAACACAGCCGGATGAAAAGAGGTCTTTCCTTATACATAATGCGCTAGGCCTTTCATCTCAAGGTCCGAGCGCGGCGCAACACTGCTAGCACTCATTAGTTCCAAGAAGACATTGTGGCCCTCCTTAGACGGAGAGTGAACGGAGACTACTGACAAGGAGTCTGCGTCCGAATGCCTGCAGCCAGATTTGTAGTCAATTGTGATGTCGAATTCTCGTAGACAAGCTCCATCGAGCAAGGCGGTCTAAGAGGTCTTTCAAATTGGCGAGACATCAGAGCGCATGGTGGTTTCTTACTACGTTGAATGGTCACCGTTTTGGTACAGACGGTAATTTGACGTAGCCCAGACTATCGCGAGGCACTCCTCGGTCGTTGGATACTTTCCTTCGGCTCTTGGGAGGCACCTGCTAGCGTAAGCGGTAAATGTTTCCACCCCGGCACTCCTCTGAACAAGGGCGGCGCCTAAACTCACATGACTTGCATCTGTATGAATTTTATTCTGGGCGTGTTCGTGGAAGTTGCTGAGAACAGAAGACTTAAGGCGGCGCTTAGGTTCCTAGAAGGCTTCCTCTTGTTGCGCTTCCCATTTATAGGTCCGTTTGCCTTTGTAAACTACGTTAAAGATTTGGAGGTGGATGAAAATGCCTTGACAAATCGTCGGTAATATGCGTACTGTCCTAATCGGCGCGCAGCTTTCGTGTCATCCAACTGTGAAAACTGTGCGATCGCAGCAGTTTTGTTTCTTCCTAATATTTAGTGCTTGCTGACTATTGTATTAATTATACCATAATACAAACTCTCTCCGGATGCATCCACATAAATATATTGCTTAAAATACCTATTACGTGCTAGACTGTATATGCAATTCATTTTGCAACCGCTTCTGTAAACATGTGACTGCGAAGTTATGGTATACGAATTAAACCTGAGTGCCATTGCAATCTCTAGAACTCTAGTCAGACAACTTCCTATCATTCATTATTAAGTGTATAATCAGGCCACACATTTTGCCCTGTCAAACTACTCATACCAGGTCAAGCGTATCTACAATAAATCGTCTCCACCTTGAAGGCTTCGCCTTCAAAAAACGAGTCCGCGAGCCATGGTCTCGCCCGACGAGAGACATCTCTTTTAAAAACACTGGTTTATTACGGATAAACGAAAAGACATTGAATAAAAAGAAACATCGGGCGCAACTGCGCTGGAAACAGGCTGTTCATGCGCGCGACAATAGAACACCACAGATGGTCAGGGCGGCTTTACCACGGCGAGGCAAACCACACTGCGGAGCGAATAAGGCTAGAAATCGGGCCAAAGCGCTAACGGCGGCAAAAAAAAACATTGCTGCTCGCGTGGCAGTAACTCACGCAAATACGCCTAAGCCATTCGTCCAGGCACTGCTTCTGTCTTCTCGCAGATGCTCGTACCGTCATCTATGCACAATCCGCTGGCCCTTGACGCCCGCTGGCTGCTTCACACCGGTCTCCAGCCGTTCAAAAAACATTAGGCAGTGGCTTGCTCTGGTTAATCCCGGATAAACAAAGGAAATCCAAGCTGTACTACGTGGGCATAACGACGAGTCTTGGGATTTTCCTCTTCTTTTTTCTTTCCTCTTCGCGGTAGTTGGAACAATCTTAGGCACTACCTTTTTTTAGAATGGGGATGTACACAGACCTCGTGCAATCCTGTAGCCACTGCAGGGTTGTCCAAATTTGCGATCAATGTATACAGAACGTTAACAGCGTCGTCATGGTTGAGGTTTTGAAGCAACTCAGCTGGAATGCAATCAGTTCCGCTAGCTTTGTTCTTAGCAAGGCTGGCTAAGGCCCATTCAACTTCACTCTTCAGGATTCCCGGCTCGAGATCAGTAATTACAACTGTTTTAAGTTGGGTTTGCACATTAGGGTCCTTCTCATACAGTTCTTTTGTGCATTCCTGCCACCTCTTCTTTATCTCCGAGGCTTCAGTGAGGTCCCTGCCTCGTTTGTCCTTTATCACGTCCAGCTTAGCACAGGAGCTTCCTTTGATATCTTTGATTGCCTTATACAGAGCTCTTGTGTTCCTCAATTGGCTGTTGTCCTCAACTGCTTGCCAATGTATGTTCAGGAAGACATCTTTAACTCTTCTTGCTATTTTTGAAAATCCGCATTGAGAACTTTGTATCTTTCTCTTCCCCCATAACGTTTGCGATCCTCCTTTCCTCAGCTATTTGCAAAGCCTCTTCAGATAACCAGTTTGCTTTCTTGCATTTCTTTTGCTTTGGAATTACCTTAGTAGCAACTTCTTGTATTATATCACGAACATCAGTCCACATCTCTTCAGGCTCTCTGTCTTCTAGATCTAATTCTTGAAATCGATTCCTCACTTCAACAGCGTATTTTGATGGAATTTGATCCAGATCACACCTGAAAGGCCTTCTAGTTTTCTGCGTTTTCCTCAATCGAAGCTTAAATTTGTCAACAGGAAGCTGATGATCGGTGCCGCAGTCGGCCCCAGGCCTTGTTTTTACTGCTTGTATAGCGCTTCTCCATCTCTGCCGGCAAAGACTATAATCAATCTGATTCCTGTACAGACCGTCCGGTGAAGTTCATGTGCACAGGCGCCTCTTTTTGTGTTGAAAATGAGTATCCGCTATGGTCCGGTTGTTTTCTTGACAAAACTCTACTAGCCTCTGCCCAGCTTCATTTGGCTCACCAAGACCGAACTTGCCTGTAATTCCGAATTTTTCTTCACTCCCCAGCTTAGCATTCTAGTCTCCTATGAGAAAAAGAACGTCTGATAATGGAGTGCGGTTTAAAAGGCATTGCAGGTCAGCATAAAATCTCTCAAAGTCAGCTTCTTCAGCAGTAGTGGTTGGTGCATAGACTTTGATAACTGTTATGTTGAAAGGGTGACCTTGGATCCGAAGTGAAATTATTCGGTCGTTGTTGGGGTTGTACCCTAGCACTGCTTTGCCCATTCTTCTCTTTACTATGAGAGCGGCCCCATTCCTTCTCCTAGATTCGTGCTCACAATAAAAGTCATAATGGTCGCCGGAATTACATTCTCTCATTCCAGCCAATTTGAGCTCGCTGATACCCAAGATATCAATGTTCAATACGTCCATTTCTCGCTTGACGACATCCAGTTTAGCTTGCGTCATAGATCTTACATTCCATGTTGCTATGTGATATATCTCCTTGCAATATCGGATTTCCGGTCGCTTCCCGACACATCCACAACTGAGCGTCCTTTTGGCTTTAGCCCAGCCGCTTCATTCGTCCTGGAGCTACTAGGAATCGCCCTTTGTTCATCTCCAGTAACATGTGGGACGCCTCCCAAACTGGGGGGCTCATCTTCCGGAGCCATATCATTAATGCTATTGTGACTGGTCATAGGGCTTTCTTGGCAGGAAATGCTGAAGTGGGTTGCCATTACCTTCTCCAGGGAATGACATTTTGTCAGAACTCTCTGCCGTGACCAGGGCGTGGACATTAATGAACCAAATAAGAGGTGGTCCAACATGCATGCGGTACTTCTATATAGTCAGCGCATCTCGAAGCATATTTGCATATCTGCTGCATAAAAACAGTGAAGACCACAAGTGCACATTACTGACAAAAAGCAACTTAATCACATCTGCAGCTGGCACAACAAAGCAGACTGAACTGAGAACAAAACCACCAAACATATCATCTGGCAAGCACAAACAGATCACAATTAGTGTGGAGCTTGCAGTTCTGAATGTGCTCTGTTCACCATCTATACGCAGGAGTCAACACTGTGCTATAACCCTAGACTTTGTCACCGTCACATATCCGGCCTTGTGTCATTTCTGAGACTGCCCTCTTGACTGCATTTCCCATGCTGCTTTCCTCACATCTAAGCGGCAGCTGTCCATTACAATGATAAAATAGTGTTACTCGAGACGTTGCATAAATTTGTCCGTCAAGGCTGTTTGCTTAGTGAATCTGCAACTGGTGGTGCCATGGATACTTCGCTCAATTGTAATTTTCTGGTTTATAAAAACATCATGAGTAAAAACATATTTGGTATCACATGATGCTAAGCTATCACTCTAGCTCACTTACTATTCCCCTCTGATGTCCGTGTAACCCAACACAAGGCTACAATATATGGTAGACGACAGGGATGACGATGGATGGTTTACAGCATAAAATGTACAGCCATTGTCAAACGTTAGAGCACAGGGGTCTACATCTGAGCCATGCTATGTGGTGTGTTATGCATTCCTAGGTTTCCATACTTACTGAAGGATAGCAAGTCTTGCCCTGTCCAACGGCTAGGACGTCCACGATTATGAAACAAATCATAATATACCACTTAAAAGCAAATCTTTTGGGCTCTACACTTTTGACAAAGGCTTTACAAGAGTTGACAAGGACCTTGGCAGCCAGCCAACAATCCGTCTTGAAGGCTTGTCTTTAAAGCTAAGTCCTGTTATTTCTCTGAAGACCACTGGCGCTGCACAGTTACACACAAACACAAGAGAATAAGGCAAGATGTTGACGTGTTTTTGTGATGCTTTCGTCTTTTTCGTAGCGCAAATAACAGCCAGTTGGTAGTGAGCGCATCATCGGTGTGAACGTCTAGCCTTATTCTTTTGTGTTTGTGTGTAACTATGCAGCGCCAGGGGTCTTCAGAGTCGTCTGACGAACAAGCCCGCACGCAAGTACTACTGTCTTATTATTTCAAATGTTGGCAGAAACAGGCTTCCCTCCTCCAGCATGTGCGTGATGTGTTGCTGAGCCAGAAGAGGGCGAATGCGGGCTGGTTGGTGCATGATAAAGAATGGAACGAAATAATGCTACTAAGATGAGAAGGAGATAAGACAAACACGTGCGCTGACAAGCAACCAAATGATTTATTGCTAGAACTGAGGCTGCATATAAGAAAAAACAGGGCGAGTAAAAAAAAGGAAATCTCACAATCAGAAAAGCGATTGAAAATCCCTTCAACACAGATCAAGATACGCGCATTCTTTTGCAGAGATATCTATCGATGGGTTGCTGATGAACAACTGACCTAGCTTTTTATACTGTTTATACTGTGGGCCTCAGCAATGAGCCTCTTAGTCTCGTCTCTATACCGGGCGATGATAACGGTCCGAATAAAATCAGCTTCACGATCTTCACATTCTGCACAATGCATGGTCAAATGGTTTCTGCATGTTCTCTATATCCTTCGCATGTTCACGTAGTCGTAGTTTTCCACCTGTTCCTACATGTGAAACACTTGAAGGGAACACAGCGAGAGAAAAAGAAAATAGCATGTGTCACCTACATGCACCAAGTTTTGCACAATCTGAAAACGATTATATACAAAGCAGGCGTTATGTTGTTTTTTTCGTCCAGGAACAAACTAAGCAGTTTATGCACCCAGGTGAAGGAGAATGGAAAGAAGAGGCGGCGTAAACAAGCACTAGAAGTTTGTTCCGTGTTGCATAGGCGTTGTTTATAAGATTCCGACGTCATGCAGTCGTTTTTACATAGGTTATACTGGACGCTGCATCAATAACCGACTATGTGATCATGCAAAGGATATAAAGAACAGGTCCCGCAGAAATCATTTAGCCATGCATTGTGCAGAATGTTAAGTTTGTGAAGCTGATTTCGTTCAGACCGTTATCATCGCCCGGTATAAAAACGAGACCACAAGGCTCATTTCTCAGATCCACAGTACAAAAAACTAGTTCACTTGTGCATCAGCAGCCCGTCGATAGCCCTCTTAATCTGTGGTGATGGGTTTTTCAATCGCGTCTGTGGTTGTGAAATTTCCTTTTTTTACTCGTCCTGTTTTTCCTTTATGCTGCCTCACTTGTAGCAATAAATCATCTGGTTGCTAGTCAGCGCACGTGTTTGTCTGCTCTCCTGGCTCGTCTTAGTAGAGCTGTTTCATTACGTTCTTGCTGAACCACTTTTAAGATGTTACAAATAAAACAGTTTTCTAATCTTGCCCATTAAAAAAAATTTAAGAATGAAGAACGCAAAATACGTAGAACTAGAGTGAATATGTATGTGAATAAATGAACATCAATCACGCTCCCTACAGTGATACCCCAAATGCTGACCACTTAGGCTCCGGCCACTTCTTTGTAGATGTTGTTCTGTATAGCACCAAGGTTCCTTGGTGGCCACTTCATAAATGCACTGGCCTTAGAATGCCACCCTAGCTTTCACAGCTGATCTGTCTTCTTCCACGACAAACAAAAATAAAATTACAAGAGGCACCCACCGCACTCCTTTAGCTTACTGAAATGAAGAAAATGAAAATATGTTGAGAACGAACATACTATTCCAATATTTATTTCAGTCAATAAATCAAACTGCCACCATTTACTACAGTTCCTTAAGGGGGATCACCTCGAAGTATAAAAATCTATCAATGCATTTACAAAGCAGCAAGGTGTGGAAATGCCTTTACACAGCATTTCACAGGCGAAATTGCAAACACTGGTTGACCCTCCCGCATAGTAATAAGCAGTGAGCATCCATTATAGATAAAGCAGCTGTAAGTCGGCATGACTACACTTGACTTCACAAGTTTTGCACGCCTACATTTATATAGTGAAAAAACTATAGCACTTTAAAGGATCTTTACAATTTACATGGGGCAGAGGATTGCACTGGGCCAGGCTTTGCAGGCAATAATAGGACATAAGTTTATCCCAAACGAAAGTGAGTCAATTGAATGATACTTTAAATACAAAATAAAAATGTGTTTGCTCTAGCATGTTTGCCGGAATGGCTCGATCACATATAAATTCACAGCTTGCCCTTAAGGAATTATGCATGTGCTCTCCTCTATAAGCTACAGAAAAATTAAGCAAGGGGCCCAGCAAGCAGGAAAAAAGAAGATGCGGGCTAATCAAGCATAATATTTAGTCACGGCTCTCTGCGTGCCTTTTTAGCAGCATCTATCACATTGCCCTAAAGAATTTAAACTTTTTGCTTCTTATACCAATTCTAATTAGCAAGCTACACACAACGAATTTTCAATATGCTAAAATTATCCTCGAAATATGCAAATGCTCCCTTGATGTAATGGCCAGTTAGTGGCACACATGATAAAGAATGTTTCCGACTTCATTGCAGCAACAAAAGCACACACCTCTGATAACCACGAAATCTCACCAGCATTCAAAAGTCTTCCATTCCTTGTTATTCGCGGTTTTATCCCCATATTTGCGACAAATATTGGCGTAGTTAGTCGGTATCATGTTCAGCATAATTTCAAAGCAAGGGCTGGCTGCGCGCGAAGGCAGTCTGCAATCAAGAGCACGAAAAGAAGAGGTAACATTCGAGTGAGCTTCAAAAAGCCTGCCTTTATTACTAGAACTGGAAATAATTGCGTTGAACCTAAACCCACTAACTACCTTTTTCAAACTTGCTGCCATTCGCCTCCGACAACAAATACGCAGGCACTTCACAACGCTAAGGTCGCCGAAGAATTCTTTCCAGAAGAAGCGCACACTTCGGCGGAGTCATGAAGCGACGTTATCACCGACACAGAGCAAAGAATTACGGATCCTACCTTCGCAGGCAGACAGCTACAGTAAATTCGGTTAGGTCGAAACGACGCACCGCCCGCACCGCTTCTTGCAGCATGCTGCTGGGTATCATCTTGCAAAGGGGGTACCTGTTTACATCATATGGAGGTAGAACAACAAAGCCACAGAACCTACCACTAACGCAATTGTGCAGGTGGCGCCGTCTAGAAAGTATAAGTGGATAGGGCAGCGCAGTTTTAGGAACTTTCATAGCAAAATCTCCTTTATAATCTCCTCAATCGGCTGGTAGATGCCTGATACTTCTAGAACTTCATTACAAGCTGCACGAAGTGGCTCAAAAGCAGACACCCCGGGCTCTACACTTTTGACAAAGACTGTAGGTACGTGATGCATTGTAATTCTTACTAGCGTCCTTTAATCAACGTGCGTTTGAATATACAAGGAACATAAAACATTTCCCTTAAAAACAAAATCAAATTCATATTCATCTTTTTTTTAGATTGTATCTGGTTTTCAGTCTACTTAAATGCAACACTTCAAGGACCCAAGCAAAGGACAAGAATGGACAAGTCGGCTGTAAAGTTAATAAGGCAAAATCAGTAAATGACACGTGGTGTTGCTCCAGTGAATAAAAAGCCTGCATTTGTAAGAAACTGCATTCTAATAATGACATTGCATGAGAAACTAAAGGAACTGCAGTAGTATTATTTAGTGTTTCGCCTAACTTTTCTCGCAGGGTTCCCACAGAATGAGGACAGTCATTGTGAGAACTTGTCAAAATAAGCTAGCTGGAAGACACAGCACCACAATAACAGCACTCATGACAGATGCATCAAAAAATATTGAAACTGTTAACTCATGGCAGAATACAAAGACTAGCATTTCCACGAGACCAATGTCAGAGTAGACATCATACCTAAATGTGACCTATGAATTGCAGTTCAAATCAAGTCCTACTCATTTCATCCACATGGAGTTTTCACACACGTTCTTGCATCCTCCCTCCTTACTTCATCAAAATACAGGCGACGAAATTAGAAACCAAATGTGAGAGCTCATGCTAAGTGTTTTATTTATTTATTTCCACTACTTCAACCTGCTGACATAACTGCAAAATGCAGAGAGACACAAAAAAATTGTAATATGCTGGTATGAGTTTAGTACAGTCAGAAATTGCAGCAATAGAAGCTGAAACAAGGTTCCATTCATTTTGGTTCGTGGCAAAAAAACAAATCATCTAACTAATGTTGCGACAAAATGTCAAGAAACTTTAAAACGACGACATAAAGAGGGTAACAGCAATGTGGCTAAAATACCAGATCCCTCAAGCTCTCTGGAGAAGGTTAAAGTGATACATTCAGTTAATGGCAGACGGAAGCATATTTGCAGTTCAAAACAAAATGATGTAGTTTGTGAGGACCTGTGGCCCTTTTTATTCTTTCAAACCGCGCGCGTTTTTTTTGTTTACATTGGTGTTCGCCCTGGAAACGCTAGTGCGCATGATCGACCTGGCAATCGTGGGGTCGAAATGTTATCGGCATCCCTAGTAGCACAAAGTGATGGGTCAATGTGGGTCCCACATAGGCAATGTGGGCAAGGGGCTGCCTATGTCAAACCTGCAATTGTCCCTCTTGGGGAGAGTGCGGGAAAAATGCACTTCGGCTGCCCACACCATACCTAAACGGTCGTCTTGCAGGCTGTCCATGGGCTTCATAGGAGGGGGAAACATATATGGGTCCAAAAGCAGATACCTGTGGGTGATGCGAAGGGCTACACGGTGGCGAAGGGCAGGCATCCCCACTACCTAACACCATGCGGGGACCGATTTCGGGAATGTGTGGGCAAGCAGCTGGCATGCCGGCATCTAGCCTACAACGGTCCCGCGTAGTATATAAATGGGCTGTGTGCTGGGCATTGCAGTGGCAAAGCGCGGGCACCTTCACAGCAAACTGGAAGTATAGAGACCAGAACGGACCCGCAGCAGATCAGTGTGGGCAAACAGCTGTCATGCCCGCATCAAGCTCACAGATGTCCCACGCAGGAGGTACCAGGGCTTAGGCGTAAGCATTGCAGCCGGCGATGTGTAGGCATCCCCTCTGTTAGCGGTTCGCGTACGGTTCTGAGTGGACCCCCAGCAGATTTGCACGGCCAAACAGCTAGTATGCCTGCATCTAGCCCAAAATGCACCGCGCCGGATTTTTCAGGGCTCAGCTCTGAGCTCTACAGTGGCTAAGCATGGGTACCCCCTACTCCATGCGGTCTGTATATTGCCCTGCCTGGAGCCACGGCGGCTAAATGTGGGCAAATGTAGTACGCCCATGTCTAACCCATAATTATCAGCACAAACAGCTCAACTCAGAGCTCCAAAGTCGACTTAGCCTGGGCCGAACAATAAATAGGCTGGCTTACAATGTCTGCTCTGGTGCCGCATCACGAGCAAAGGATTTGTGACATTCCAAAATGCAGCCGGGCTGCATCCATTACTACAAATAAGTGGGCTAAGCAGCACCCTTCGCGATTTAGAGCGCGTAGGTTCGTCTCCGGCGTAGTAAACTGTAGGTCTCTTAGAACGCGTAGGTTAGGCTCCGGTTTAATAAAGTGTGGGTCTCTCTCACAAATGGCTCGTCGAGCAGCTGCCAGTAACAAATCATGGAGGCATAGGGGCCGTTTTAGCCTTCGAACAGACAATGGTCAGCGTTAGACAATATTCACTTTGTTAAGGTCGGTCAGCCCTTTAAAGTTCACGTTAGGCGGTGCGTTGGCCCGTGAGAAATAACTTAGCGAGGGTAATAATATGCATTTTATTGCTTTCAAGAAGAAACACAAGCTAAAAATTACCACGCGTAACGAAATTTATATGTTATCTAAAAGTTAAAACATCGAAACATGAAAAAGAGGAAAAAAACAAACTCGACTAATTAAGGAATAAGCATTACTATCTATATATTACAGGCAGTAATATGCGAGATCATATATCTGGAGAAAAAATGCACGCGGAGAGTCAACATACGGCGAAAGGTGCGGGGATCGTCGACATCGTGCGAGCTCGAATGCAGCAAGCCCAGTACGACGAAACGCGCTCCTCGGCGCCTGTAATTCGGCACCAACGCACCCGCAGAGGATACATCCACCTTCGACCTCCGCCTGTTTCCCACCGACTGTGCTGGCGGTTCTCACATGCGCTGTTGACTTGCGCACGCTATGCGCAGACGACAGGGAAATGACAGGGAGGCGGAAATGCGGATAGCAGCATAAAAGCCTCCTTCGGTTTCACGTTCCAGTTTTAGGCAAGATGGCGAGTATAGTTAGGAATGTGCCCTATGCAGAAATAACTGTTTCACGGTCAGAAAAAGTAGATGTGGAGATTTGTCAATGCGCGTGGTCTCTCCATTTTTGCTCGCAGGTGAGCATACCTCGCCAACACACGTCTCAAACGGAAAGCCGTTGTCGTCAGCCTCTAGCCAGGAAAGAAAAGAGAGAAATTTAGCATATACATGCTTGCTAAGCTTTCGGGGCCCATCGTAAGTAGAACACTCGCCCACAATTGACTAAGGTTCCGCGACTTACCTGCAAAATTGATATTCGATTTTCAAGCGTAGAAGTCATGATGGCTCAGGTGTTGCTCTCGAGTGCTGAATACAAACGCCAGCGTTAAATCGCGGCCGCTGCGGCCGCATGTTTGACGCGGGAAAGAAAATATCAAGCCGCCTGCTTAGTTTTCGATCGAACCCCATGTGGCAGAAATTTTGGAAGTTTTCCCACTACGTCGCCTTTCAAATCCCGATTCATTTCGGCATTTTGAGAAAAAAGACAAATGATCGCAAAATTCTTACGTTGTGGAGTCGTGATGTAACACGCGCAAAAATATGGGCCCCAATGGTTAACATGAGCACTTCAGTTTCCACTTCATTTTTTCGGTCTCTCGACCTACTGCGCTGGCCGCAACCCTGCACCGTGGTTCGAGCAGTATTTCGAAATTCAATCATTCCGATAATCTGTGACCGGATATTGGATAGATATCTGCATACATCCACGTCCGATTTTAGCTGTCACATGAGGGGTATCTAAATTGTATAGAAGAGGATGGGGTGGTTCAAGATTTCCATCTTGCACGAGATTTCCACCTCTGAGAGTCTTTCGGCCGGCTAATATATAACTTCGAAAGTGTTTCTAGTCAACGTGTTGCTCGAATAATAGGTTGAATAAGAAGTGTTGGATTGCGCAACCGTTTTTGAATGCCAGGGAAAGTAAATTGACCCACAGACGGGGCATGCTGCAGGATTCATCCAACAGCGACAAATATGTTGAGAAACAGAAGGAATTATCGCATCTTCAAGCCAGACGGAGAACAAATTAAAGCCAAGTTCTAGATACATATTGTCACGTGGTCTTTAAAAATAAAAAAGTTGAAGCCAATGCCCATGCTGCAACTACACCGACAAGAGGTCTTTGTTGTATTATTCTTACGATTCGTTTTGATCTCCCTTTTTTATTTCTAAGGCTTACTGCAGACTGCCACGAAGCGGTAGCAGCTGCAAACGCCTATATGGCGGCATTGCGGTATATATTCCATGGGTACACTTCATTTTCTCCTTGTTCGTCGCACAGATCACTGTCGCAAGGCTTCGCTACGGTAGGTGTAGCTTTCGGACCTGTTTGTTTAGGTTACAGAGAAGCAAACTTATATTCCTAATGTATCGAGTTAGTAGACGTTGCATGTTTTTTTGTTTACACTTCTGCAAGCCACAAAAGACGTTGGAAGGGAGACTGCTAACGGGCTTCGGTCCGCTAGAGCACGGATGGTGTCGAAAAGGGCGACGTGCTCGCACCAAGGAGCGTACTTCTTACTCTTCTCACTGCAGTTGGCTTTCGGCTGCGCGCGCGGGCCTTCGGTGAGCTGCTATATGTCAGAGATGCTCGAACTGGAAAGCTTTGGATTAATTTAGATAACTTCTTTTTTTGTAACCTATCTGAGCGTGGCACAATGTACGGGAGTTTCGGAATTTCAGCTCGAGGCTAAAGAGGCCACTATGTGCGAGTTAATGTCCTGCGACCTATTGTCGGATACTACTCGTCTGCATGCGGTAACCACCCCACGTAAATCCTTTGCAAGTATTTGGCATTTAAACCAGGATCATGTCAAACAGCCTATATAAAAAGCTATGCCATCAGACGCGATTACCACGCTGCCCAAGAACTTCGATGCATTTGCTTCTTCAGCAGAGCCAAATTTCAAAAACCGATTTAGTACTGTGTCGCGGAGTAACGAAAACACAAGCCAAGTACTATAGCCGTTATAATTATATAGCAATTACTGTTTTTTTTTTCAAGTTGTGTTCCACTATAGCTGCTGGTACACGAAAGCACGAAACAGTAAACGTTAGCGGAGTGCACTGAAAGGACATTCTCCATCCTTTACAGTCAAGCGCCCTAGCCGTTGAAGTCATAGAGCAGCTTTTTGCGCTTTTGCTAGCTTAGGGATTCGTTTCCGCTCCTACA
Source organism: Amblyomma maculatum (assembly GCF_055883805.1). Classification (NCBI taxonomy): domain Eukaryota; kingdom Metazoa; phylum Arthropoda; class Arachnida; order Ixodida; family Ixodidae; genus Amblyomma; species Amblyomma maculatum. The sequence continues at coordinate 585,586 of NW_028146745.1, forward strand.
GAAACTACAAGAGAGATGCGTTCATTACCATTCTTGAAAAATAAAAAAATCAGCACAACAGCATCGAAAATTAGTGAAACACTGGGAGGTGGGGAGGCACTATGCTTTTAATTATTAAAATTTACGAAACAGCGTTACTGCCTCCCGTAAGCGGGCTTCCGTCGTGGACACTCGTTCACGTACACGCGCTGACCAAATCCGTAATTATTTTAGTTTGTGGCTGTATTATTTCGCAGATGCCCGTTAGAGCACAGACCTAAGTTAAGTGTAAACTATTGCCATATTATTCATGTGAAAGATCTGGCTGGGGATTTAAGGCTCCCGGCGGTTTAAGCCATTCAAGATAAACACAAGCCTGAGTTGGCAGCTCCTTACCAAAATTATTACAAAAAGGTCATACTTTAACTTTCTTTATCTCTCACCTGACTAAAATGCGTTTAAGAGATCGGAGAGTGTGGCAGCGGTGCGAAACGAAAAGCAAGCCTCTTATCCATTCTGCTTTTTGCAGTGTCAAACGCCTCTACTCCACAACACGTGCCGGAGCTGCCTTCGACTGCGACGGCTAACCCTGTCTGCCTGGTCACAGCAGATCATCGGCGATTCCGGTGCATAATCTGCGTCCAATCCCCTTGAGACAACTGTCTTCCGCTGCCTTTAAAATGGACATCATTCCTGGGACTGCAGTAGATTGGCAGCGGTGCGCAAACGAAAAGCAAGCCTCTTATCGATTCTGCTTTTTGCAGTGTCAAACGCCTATACTTCACAACAAGTGCTGGAGCTGCCTTGGGCTGCGAAGGCTAACCCTGTGTGCCTGGTCAAAGCAGATCATCGGCGATTCCGGTGCATAATCTGCGTCCAATCGCCGTGTGACAACTGTCTTCCGCTGCTTTTAAAACGGACAGCATTCCTTGGACTGCAGTAGTTTGGCAGCGGTGCGCGAACGAAAGGCAAGCCTCCTAATCATTCTGCTTTTTGAAGTGTCAAACGCCTATACTTCACAACACGTGCTGGAGCTGCCTTAGACTGCGACGGCTAACCCTGTCTGCCTGGTCACAGGAGGATCATCGGCGATTTCGGTGCTTAATCTGCGTCCAGTCCCCGTGAGACAAGTGTCCTCTGCTGCCTTTAAAACGGACAGCATTCCTGGGACTGCAGTAGTTTGGCAGCGGTGCGCGAACGAAAGGCAAGCCTCCTAATCATTCTGCTTTTTGCAGTGTCAAACGCCTATATTTCACAACCCGTGCTGGAGCTGTCTTGGAGGGCGACGGCTAGCCCTGCCTGCCTGGTTACAGCAGATCATCGGCGATGCCGGTGCACAATCTGCGTTAAATAGCCGTGTGACAACTGTATTCCGCTGCCTTTAAAACGGACAGCATTCCTGGGACTGCTGTAGTTTGGCAGCGGTGTGCGAACGAAAAGCAAGCCTCTTATCCATTCTGCTTTTGCAGCTGAGCGATTGAACTTTTTCTTGCTTAGCCCATAGTTTCGTTGCGCATTGCTGCCAAACTTGAACTTTTGTGAAGTGATTTTCGTCACACTTGTGCCATGTCGAAAGATAAAGAAATAGCGAAAACATTGGGCGATTTTAAACGTGAAATGAGAGCTGAGCTGCGTTCTGTCAAGGATAGCCTAAAGTTCTGCAGCGACACTTGTGACGATACGAAGGTTATCAGCTCTGAAATAAAGGCACTGAGAAAATAGCTTAGCGAGCTGGTAGGCTGCAAAGACAATTTGAGAGCCGAAAACAAACGTTTGGCTCTTAGGGTTGAAGAACGTGAGCAGTGTGGTCGCCTAAACAACCTACAAATGAAAGGTGTAAATTCAGATGTTGAACCCATCGAAGTGGTAGAGAAAATCGGCGAGGTCATTAATGAAGAAGTTTCTGCCATTGACATTGACACGTGTCATAGAATCCCCACCAGCCGCAAAGATGAAATGAACATCATAGTCCGCTTTGTGCGCCGAGATAAGCGCCATGTATTTCTTTCCAAGGCCAGAAAGCATCGGTTGTCCAATAAGAATCTTGGCTTCGCAGACACAGACAGCGGGCGTATCTACGTCAATGAACACTTCACCTATGCAAGCAAAAAAACTGCTAGGAGTGACCATGCAATGCTCGAAGAAAGGAACTCGGCTGGAAATTTGTGTGGACGAATGGCTGCAAAATTTTCGCACGCAGGGATGAATCAATAGACACAATCAAAATCTCTGCGGGATGTGATCTGGCTAACAATGGCTAATTAGGTGTTGACTTATCTGATGGCTGAAGTGATATCGCATTGACACGAACAGCCCGTTCCATTGCATTCATTGTGATACAAGATGCTTTAACAACAAGTTTGCCACTTTCCTGGGATGATTCTCTGGCATACATATTAACGTACGTAGTATGAACAACAAACGTGACAGTCTTGATGAGTTCCTTGGGTCATTATATCTGCAGTTCGATGTGATTTTCTTTACCGAAATTTGAATAAAATCTCAAGATGATCATTTGCCATACAAGAACTACAGGCATCATGGGCTCATTCGCCGAACATGAGAGGTGGTGGTATTGCCTTGTACTTGAAAAACTGTTATCCACAATCTGTACAAGAAGACATTTCGATAATAGATCCCAATGTCGAGTGTTTAGCTGTATCATTGTCCGATATCATTGTTTGATATCATTGTGGTAGTGATATAGACCTCCTGCTGAGAAAAAACTGCATTTTTTAAAGTTCTTTCCAATTTCCGGTTGCCTTTTGTAATAATGGGTGATGTTAATATTAGCCTAGTGCATGATGATTAATAACGCACATGAATTCCATAACATTATATCATCTTATGGTTGTATAAATGCTATATCTATACCAACTAGAGTTACCGTTGATACAGCTTCTCTTTTGGTTGTTTGTGTCACAAATACGATATCTCTTCAAACGGAGACTGGCCTGTTATCATCTGAAATTAGAGACCACATCCCGATTTTTCGTTTTATTCCTATGAACTACAATTAAATAATATCCAAAAGCACCGAGAAGGTCACTACGGATATTTGTGAGACAAACCTTTTTAAATTTCGAACTGTTATCGAGAACACCAATTGGGACAATATATATTACGTATCTGATGTCAACTTGTCATATACTACATTTCTTGCAAAGTTCACTGAATGTTATAATGCTGCATTTCCTTTAATTGTAGTTAAGCCGAGCTTCCGAAAGTCCAGAAAGCCATGGGTCAATAAGCAGTTATATAAACGAATACAGATTAAAAATAAAATGTACCATAACTTCGTATGCACTCGTGATGCAAACCTTTTTACAGAGTTCAAGAAATCCCGAAATAAAGACCTCGAGGCAGCAAAAACGGCTTACTATATAGAACGCTTCTCGAGAATATATAACGACCGCAAGAAAGTTTGGCGTGCGATAAACGAATTTCTAAACAAGCACAAGTGCAGAGACGATGCGGAAATTCTTATATCTCATTCCAAGACCAGTGGAGTTGATATAGTAAACACCATAAACCACGTTTTCATTGAAGCTGGTAAACCCACTTTTGATCAATCTTTATCAAACCCCTCCATGCGTGTCCTCATTGAACGTTTATCTAATTCTATTTTGCTGTTGCCTGCGATTCCACAAGAAGTAGCTCCTTATATTGGTAAAGTAAAAAACAATGTTTCCGCCGGCCATGACGGCATCAAAGTTATACCGTTAAGGTATGTATCGGCATCAGTTTGCGTCGTTCTAGCTTATCTTATAAATTTAACTTTCACCAGCTGTGTGTTTCCAGATGAACTAAAAATATTCCGGTTGGGTCCTAGTATATAAAGGAGGAAATAGAAATTATGTTACGAATTATCGACCAATTTCCGTATTATCTGTATTTTCTAAGGTATTCGAAGGAGCCATTCACAGCAGAATGGAAATGTTCTTCAGTGCTCATATTATAATTAACCCGTCCTAGTATGGTTTCTTAAGAAATAGACGACCGAACAAGCCTTACTCGCTGTTAAAGAGAAAGTTATTGATAACATTCAGTCCCGAGCATATACACTTGGTTTGTTTTTCGACCTTCGAAAGTCTTTTGATTGCGTGCAGCACAAAATTCTTTTAAGCAAACTAACTGGGTATAGACTACGAGGTACTCCCTTGAGCCTGCTTAGAAGTTACTTGAGCAACAGATCTCAATATGTTGAATGCAATAATTTTGTTTCACATTTCTTGTGTGTTACTCAAGGTGTGCCGCAGGGATCTATTTTAGGCCCATTTTTATTTATACTTTACATAAATGATGTTTGCAACGTACCTGATTCATCTGATTTGGTCATGTATGCTGATGATACAAATATATTTTTCACAACCCGAACTCTGCCAGATTTAAAAACTACTGTAGATTACTACATGGTAAAATTGCACGCTTCGATGTAGGCAAATCATTTTACCTTTTACCTGTTTCATTAAAAAAATCTATGTATTATGCTCTATTCTTTCCTAAGTTATCTTATTGTGTACTGGTGTGGGGCACCACAACAAATTGCAATTATTAGAGGCTTTTGATTCTGCAAAAAAAAAAAAAGGCACTCCGAGCTATTGATGGTTATCATGGTAGACCGGAGCACTTACCAATATCACCTCTATACCAAAAACATAATCAACTTCAAGCTAACCGAGTCTACACATACCGCTAGTTACAACATATCCATAGCAATAGGCTTTTCTCAGTCTCTCCTAACCAATTTCCTACTAAATACCCTCTCAGGCAACACAGATACCTCGTCCCAAAAACAAAGGCAAATTGCGGTAAACAGAAGCTTAATTACCAGATTCCAACTATTCCCAAAAACCCAACCCTATGCTCAATGTTCCGTCTCTCTAAATGCAGATTTAAAAGAGACATAAAAAAGCAGTTGACACTCTCCGAAGTGTAATAATTGTTCTAGTCTGGCATTGTATTTGGCAAATGCAAATTTTTATCATGTTATGTTAGTGTACAAAATTATTTTTTGCCGTGTTTTGTGTGCCATATGCTGTTGTTTCGGTTTGAATGTATAGTGGTGCACTGTTTCTTTTTTTAGGGTTTATTCCAGTATGTTTAATTACCACGTTTGCTGTAATGCTCTGTTATCGTTTGTTTTCCGTGTTGCGCGCTGATGTGAACTGTATGGTGAACTGTGACCCCGTCAGGCCTAACCGCCTTTTGTCGCAGTACCTTCTTTCATTTTTTGAAAGAGAAGTAAAGAAAGAAAGAACGATCACTCAGCGGCTGAGACTATTTGTTAACCGCTGACTTATTCAGCCGGGAATTTCGGCCTGGGCGGCGGCTGTATAAACCTTGAACCCAACGTGAGCATCCCGTTAGTCCGTCTTGGAACATGTAAACCGACAACCCCCTGCCTGCAGCATGTCTCCGACGAGTCGGCGCCGCGATGGCTGGTGCCGTGCCGTCCATATTAACCTTAGTTTGGTTGTAGTGTTTTCTTTTCGAATGGGCGTAGTACGCAGCAAATAAAGTGAGTTTTGGTGCGAGATAGTGCGAGCACGGCATTCCGAACAGCAGTGCGCGGTGCGTCGTTAATGAGAGCGGATGTTGAGGAAATGTGCGAAGAGAGCTCGGTGCGTCGACAACGAGAGCGGGCGCTTGAAAAAAAGTGCGGAAAAGAGCGCAGTGCAGCGTCAGCTAGAGCGGACGGTTGAAGAAACGTCAGAGAGTGCGCGGCGAAGAATGTGTAATCAAGTTATCTTTGTTATCTTTATAATATAACCTTTATACGTTCTTTTATCTTATTGTGCGTTGAGTGTTTCTTTTTCCATTTTCCACCTATATTTTCTAACAAACTTATTTCGCTAGCATAGGCGCATTCAATTCAATTCAATTTATTTTTCAGAAAGCTTCTGAAGGGTCACCTGGGCTAAAAGCTGTCATGTCAGCTTGACAAGGACCAGGTGCCCGATGTACAAGGCAGGGCATGGTGGCCTACCATGCATAGGACAGTACAATGAAAAGTAATAAAATACACAAACTTCATGGTACAGATTTGTACATGTGAAAAAATCAACTATGATAGGACAATATGGATGCATTTTTGCAACAAAACAGCAATGACTCATTCAAAGAATAGATGCGAGAGAGAAAAAAAAAATGTAAAGATGCAATACAAATAGTGCTTCTAAAGGGAAACATACAGGAAACAAATACATTTTCATATTAACTGCTTCTGAAAATCAGGATAGAAGGAAATGTCACCCATTAAAATCTAATAGGATAAAAATACTGCCGTAATTGGTTGAGGCTGGGGGTGCTAAATTCATCATACTTATTGAGAATTTGTGGAAGATTATGTTTAAAGACTGTAGTTTGTAATTTATGCGGAAGCGTGGAATCAGCCACACATCAGTGCTGCGTGTAGAGGCATTACTTTGATAATGTTGTAAGGATGCGATAGACGTAATGAACTGCCTGAAAGCGGGTGATGATAAATAAAATGAGCGCAGCATACGAAATTCATAAATGTTTTGTATCGGGACTATATTGTATTCAGGAAAATACTGTTCAGTTGAAGAGAAGTAGTCAATGTTAGCTATAATGCGCACAATCTTGTTTTGCAACATGTAAACCTTCTTAATGTTGCCTTTAGTTGTTGTCAACTACATTGAGTTGCCATAGTTAATGTATGAGAAGAACAGCGCCTGATATATTTGAAGTTTAGTGTGCACTGGAAGTAATGAGCGGCAGCGAGATAAGGCCCCGGTTGTTTTACTGGGTTTTGCGCAGATATTGGTGATGTGCGAGTCCCATATGTTAATGAATCGGAAAACGTCACTCCTAGAATCTCATGTTCTTTTACAACTAAAATTTCTTCTCCATCCCAGTGAAGAGTGGTCGCCAAGCTTACTACTTTATTTCTCGGCAGAAAAAGAATTACTTTTGTTTTTGCCGGATTAATTTGCAATCGGTTATTCTTTGACCAGAAAACCAATCTTTCGAGCAAGTCGTTACATTGTGTTGCAAGACTGTTTTCTTCTGGACAAGATAAAAGAATGCTACTATCATCAGCATAAATAATAAATTTTCCCTCCAACCCAGTCGTCACAATGTCATTAATGTACACAATAAAAAGGAACGGCCCTAAAATACTACCCTGTGGAACTCCAGTTGCAATGCGTAAAAAAGAGGACTGTCTGTTACCTAAGTGTACGCACTGACTTCTGTCTCGAAGGTAAGATCTGATAAGGTTTAAAAGTGTTCCTCGAATTCCATACAAAAATAATTTATCTAAAAGGATATGACTGAGTGAATCAAAAGCCTTGGAAAAGTCAATAAATAGACCAAAAGTAAGCAACGTAGTTTCAATATTCTCTAAGATCTTCTCTTTGAGAATCAGCAGAGCATGCTCTGTCGAGCGCCCCTTTCTAAAACCAAACTGGGCGTCAGAAAAAAGCCTCATCTGGTCAAAAAATTTTGTTAACCTTAAGGATAAAATTTTTTTGAACCCTTTTGAGAATATTGGTATAACAGATATTTGCCTGTAATTTTTAGTGTCAGTTTTGTCGCCGCCTTTGTGTATGACAGTTACTCTAGACGTTTTCATTTCGTAAGGAAACTCGCCATCCTCACTGATCAAATTGAAAATGTGCGTGAGATCAGGAGCAATGGACGGTAATACATACTTTACAGGCTTCATTTGCAAATTATTTATGTCAAGAGCTTGGCTATTCTTAAGTTGCGTGAATGTTTTTGAGACTTCTGCCTCTGTGACAGGGAGACAAACAAAATTGATTATAGGGCTATTAATGTCAGGGGGTGAAAATGGGAGGCTATGATCCATCTTTATGCTGTCGATAAATACTTGAATAAAGTGATCAGCTAGAGTTTCACCAGAAAGTTCACGATTATTAACTAATATCTTCTCAGGTGCGGTGTTCTTATTTCGAAGGACAAGGACCTTATTTATGGCTTTCCAAGTGGCTTCTGGTTGATACTTGGTAATATCAGCGAAAATATGTTCAAAATATGCCGTCTTTGCACACCGAAGCTCAGAATTCAATTTATTTCGAGAAGCCTTGCAATTTTCGAGCGCCATCTGCGTACGCGCATTTAGAAATGCATGAAAGAGCTTATTTTTCTTTCTTATCATGCGTAGGTGAACTGTGGTAACCCACGGCTTTTTTTTTTATCTTTTTTGATGCACGGAAAGTTCTAAAGGGAAAGTGCGCAGCATATATTTTTACGAAAATTTCAAGGAAACTCGAGTAGGCGTCGTTTGCATTCCTTTTCAGAAATACAAAAGACCCGTCATATGTGCCAATGTCTTGTTTTAAAGATAACAGAGCTTCGTTTGAAATATATTGCATTGTAATGAAATCAGGGCGACTTTTGTTTGAGCTCATAGGGGAACGATAAAACATAAAAACAGGGCAATGGTTACTGATATCTGCAGTGATTGTACCGGCAAGGGACACGGCTGTTTCAGTGTTTGTGATAAGTAAATCAATGGTGGAAGATGAGGACACTGTAAGACGGGTGGGCGTTGTTATAACATTTGTGAAACCATTTGCACAATGTCTTGTCTCAAAAACATGGACACTGGCATTGCCATCCTGCATATTCAAATTGAAGTCTCCACAACAAATCAAGTGAAAATTGTTCGTGCGCAGGTATTTAGGAATTGGTCAAAGAATTCTATAAACACTCCGTACCTGCCATTGGGGGGACGATAAACAACAGCCAAAATCTCAAGATTATTAGCAAAAGGTAAAAGACTTGCGCAAAAAGTAGATGAAGAAAGAGACGTGACAACAAGACAGAGCGCAAACTTCCAACTGGTTTTATTTAGGAAACGGTACCTACTAATATAGACAAGTGAAATCATATCATATCGATCAGGAGTAAACACGTGAGCACACAACCAGCGAAGATCATCTACCAAGCAGGGCTAAAAATGACTTAGAACTCATCAGATTATCACTGAGGCCAAAAAAATGTTTGCTGTGTTAGAAGGCTGAATGATGTATGCAAGGTATACCAGCAAACGCAGACAGATACACACACATGCAAGACTGCGCGCGCGCAAACACACACACACACACACACACACACACTCACACACACACACACACACACACACACACACACACACACACACACACACACACACACACACACACACACACACACACACACACACACACACACACACACGCACACACACACACACACAGAGATACACACACAAACACACAAACAGACAAGACACGTAAAATCGTAACAACACATTTCTATGGCTAAGCCAAGTCAGACCTAAAAACAAAGTAAAACAGGCAGTCGCAAACTAAAACCGATAAAACAGCCAAATGGCTGAAAACCTAAGTGAATAAAATCAATTTTATAGGCAAAAGCCGCGTCAGTCATAAAAATCAACAACAAACAAGAAGCAGTGTAACAGCAAGTAACACAGCAAATCACACATGTCCTAAAAAGGCTAGCTCTTTATCTAGGAGTGTTAAAGAGGTTGAACTAATACATTTTTCACCGTTTTTCGTTATTAAAAAGGCCTCAATGATCTCTCTCTGCACTTTGGTTTTGCTACGTGCGAGAATTACAGTGCCCTCATACACAGGTTTGCATTTATGGCAGACAATATGGTCATACAGGTTGCCAGTTTTATAGCTTTCCACATTCCTCTTATGTTCAATGATTCGGTCATTCACACATCTACCCGTTTGTCCAATGTATAGGCACCCACAAGTGAGAGGCAGGCTGTACACAACATTGGTGGAACATTCAATGAACCTGGTGCCATGCTTCTTTTCACATCGCTCACGTTTCTTGGCCAGAACGGTACAGACGCTTGACAGCTTAGTAGGCGCGGAAAAGAGAACAGTCACATCATTCCTGTTGCCAATCTTCTTCAGGTTATGGGAAATTTTGTGCAGATAAGGGATGACTTGAACCTGATGTCTTGGCCGAGGCACAGTCGAGGCTTTCTTACTGTCATTCCTTTGTGCTTTATGCAGTAGACTTGCTGTTACACTGTGGATTACGTTGGCGGGATACCCTGCTTTTTCAAGACGATTGATCTAGATGGTGACGCTGCGTTTCAGGTTGTGTGAACAGCTTCTGGCAAGTGCGGCTTGAAGAAGACCAGCTATAATCCCACGTTTGATGAGCTTCGAGTGGGCACTTTTATAGGCCAATAAGCTTTTCTTGCTGCGTGGATTGTATTTGAAACAAGGGCCGCATCCGGAATCGCTGAAGGTAATAACCAAATCAAGGAACTGAATCTCCTGACAATGTGGTAATTCCCAGGAGAACTTGAGGCCTTTTGTATTCAGATATGTGGCGCAAACAAAGACAAACACAGGAGAAGATCCACAACACACGCGCACACTACCAACTGTAAGAAGAACCGGAAAACACTTCCTCTTCTACACTCAGGCACGTCTCAACTTCTTCTTCTTCTCATCTCCCTCTTCTTTGCTAAGGGGAAAATGTCACACTCTTCCTCGCACACCATAACCTTGTCCAAACATGGCGGTGACCAATCTCTTCTTTCTTTTCTTCTATTCTTTCTCTTCTTTACCAAGGGGAAAGTGACACTTTCTTCCTCTCAGCCCAAAAAACATCGACCAAACATGACAGTCACAAATTCTATAGTGTCTTGTAAAACCACACCACTGCATTGCCCATTAACTCCTACCACACTGGACAGGTAAATATCACCACATAGTCACAAATCATACACTAAAAACACCACCACACAAATACAGCAAATACAGTAGGACATGTCCATCTACACACCATAACTTAAGTAGTCCCTATCTATTGAGAAACTATATCTTGCCAACATCTAAGAAGCCACGAGGCCCATGTACTTAAGGGGGAAAAAATTCTGCAAACTCCCATGGCCCCAAAAACGTAAGATGAGTCCAAGAATAACAACTTTAGGCCAAGAATAACAGCTTGAGGCCCGATAATAATCTCATTCTTTGCATAACTCAAGAGAATTGCTCAATAAAATTAAATTCTTTTCTACGTAAACTCAACGAAGCTTCACTAATGCATCTTTCATTCTTCTTTCACACTACCACCTGTCCAGTGTGGTAGGAGTTACTGGGCAATGCAGTGGTGTGGATTTACAAGACACTATAGAATCTGTGACTGTCATGTTTGGTCGATGTTTTTTGGGCTGAGAGGAAGAAAGTGTCACTTTCCCCTTGGTAAAGAAGAGAAAGAATAGAAGAAAAGAAAGAAGAGATTGGTCACCGCCATGTTTGGACAAGGTTATGGTGTGCGAGGAAGAGTGTGACATTTTCCCCTTGGCAAAGAAGAGGGAGATGAGAAGAAGAAGAAGTTGAGACGTGCCTGAGTGTAGAAGAGGAAGTGTTTTCCGGTTCTTCTTACAGTTTCAGGTTGTGTGAACGTGGACGTCATTCGCGTGCCAGCGTCGGACGCCCTTTGCTCCTTGACGATCGGCTAAGTATTGGGTTGCTAGTCCCGGTTTTGTCTTTCTCCTGTGCTTCTTTTGTTCTCTGTTGACTAACGCACGCGGTGACATTGTCAATTTAAGGTAATGTCGACGCAGTCCCCCGGCCAAGGGCGCTCCCCTTGGTCGGCTTCCCTCCTGACCGATGATCTGCCCTTGGAAGCTTTTCAGAGCTCCGGTGTCCGTAACATCCCTGTGGCACTCGTACCTAAGGATGGGGGCACCATTAAAATGAACAACCCAGGAGCTGTTCGAGCTGCCCTGCAGGAAATCACTTCCTTCTACGAAGGAATAGCCGAGGTGCGCCAATTTGGTCGCGGCGGGATTCTTTGCCGTTCGCAAGAACTATCATGCATAAAGGACCTGCTAAAATGCTCCTCTTTCGCCTCTCATCAGGTAAGCAGTTTTATCCCTTCACACCTGGCTTGCACAAGAGGTTTAGTCCGAGGTGTAGATTCCTCATTAAGTCCACAAGAAACCCTTGACCTTCTTTCCGCGGCAGGCGTTGTTGCGGTCTATCGCTGTAGCCGGGAGCTAAATAATGTTCGTGTGCCGACAGAATCGGTTATTGCTACATTTGCAGGCACAGTCTGTCCATCGGAGATTAAAGCGTGGCCTTTAATATTCAGAGTTGATCACCTACCATCAAAGCCTCTGCAGTGCAACAACTGTTGGCGTTATGGCCATACTGCAGGCGGTTGCAAATCCACTTTGCGGTGTTGCAAATGCGGTGAAGCACATAAAACACACTTATGCTCAGATCAAATTCTCAAATGTTGTCTTTGCGGCGAACTTCACTCAGCAAATTCTTTGGAATGTCCCTCTAGAGCGCATGAAATGAAAATTCTGGAGATTATTGACCGTAAACGTTGCTCGAGGCGTGATGCAATTCAGGAAATTAAAGACAGAGCTCATGGGTATGCAGGTGTGTCGGCCCGTTCAGGAGCTCCATTAGATTCCACGATGTCTAAAACCATAATAACTGCTATGGAAGCAACCATGACCAAAATGGTGGATAGGATTGTGACAATAGTCACAGAATGCATATCCAATGTTCTAGCAGCTAATAATACTCAGACTGTGCAACCTGCTATGGTTTCTTCTACGGCACCTGGACATTCACTATCAGTGCAGCACTCATTAGCTGCAATGTCTTGTTCGCAAAATGAGTCTCTTTCCGCATTACCTATGCTTAATTCCAACAAGTCGGACGAGGCTCACGATGCAGATATGGATGAGACAGATACGCGAATTCTAAAACGCAGTGGATCCCCGTTGTCAAACCCGTCATCACCTCGCCCACAAGCAAAATCAAAAAAGCAACAGCTAGGATCTAAACCAAAGGAAAACATTTTGGGGCAGGCTGTTGCTGCTGCCCGGATTACATAAACATAGGAAAGTTAAAAGTTCTTCAGTGGAATTGTAGATCTCTTCTTTCAGCTACTACAGATTTAGTTTATCTTTCTTTAAAACATAATCCAGAAATAATTGTTTTACAAGAAACTTGGCTTACAACTGAAAAACATTTTCACTTACAAAATTATCTATCATTTCGACAAGATCGCCAGTCAAGAGGTGGTGGGTTACTAATTCTAGTTTCTTCAAAATTTTGTCATAGGGCTAAGATTTCCTTTCAATATTCTAGTTTAGATTCAGAATTACTGGCTCTAGATTTTGAAATTCCAGGGTTCAGTCCGTTTACATTAGCGAATATTTATTTCCCTCATGGTGTTCACGACACCAGATCTCTAGACCACCTACTAGTTAATTGTCAAAATTCGGTTATTTTGGCTGGAGATTTTAATTCGCACCATGTATCGTGGGGTTACAAGACGGATCCCTGCGGCAAGCGTCTGTGGGATTGGCTTTCAGACAATAACCTTCACTGCATGAATTCTGGCTTACCAACTTTTGTACGTGCTCACAGTCAATCTGTGATAGATTTAACTTTTTCAAACACTAGTGTTTCTATACTAAATTGGTCGACAATTGATGGTGGCACCTCTAGCGACCATATACCTATTGTTTTTGAGGTTAACTGCCGCTTAACTCTGCCGACATCTCAGTTGAGATCATACGTAAATTATAACCAGTTTCACTCATTTTTGATTTCGTCTCTTGAGTCTGTGGTTGAGTCTACGGAAGAGTTAAAATCGCAAACATTATGCCAGGCTATTGCATCCTGTCGTAAAAAGTGTGAATTTTTAGTACGTACATCTAAAGGCAATGCATCACCAAAATGGTGGAATGCAGATTGTTCGCGCGATTATAGAAGAAGAAAGGCTGCATGGAAGAAGCTCCTTCACAACCAGTGCCCCAAAAATTGGCATGATTATAAATTTTTTGCAGCTGCATTTAAACGCACAGTCGCACAAGCGAAAGATAATTATGATAATGAGTATTTCAATTACCTTTCACAATCTAATAACAGACGTGCACTTTTCAGGTTTTTAAAATCGCGGAAAAAGATTCCTGTCTCAGAAAATTTACCCTCATGTGTTTCGACTCCTCAAGAAGCTCTTAGAACAGTAGAAAACATCGCTAAAGGTTTAGAAAAGCGTTTTTTGTCAACACTTCCCAAATACCCTACGTTAGTAGGCCCAGTATATACGGTTAAGGATGTTCCTAAAATTACTTTTTCTCAGCTTTCTTCGATTATAATGACGTTGCCAACTGCTGCGCCTGGCCCTGACGGAGTAACGTCAAAAATGTTAAAAATCCTCTTTGAAGTGTCTCCAAATTCCTTGTTAGAATTGGTAAATTATTCAATTATTCATTCTTGGATACCTGGTGACTGGAAACTAGCCAAAGTGATTCCTTTACGGAAACACAATGGCGGTGGCTATACTTTGGAAAATATCAGACCAATATCTTTAACATCAAACTTGGTAAAATTAATTGAAAGGGTCGTACTCAAACGTGTTACCGAGTTTGTCGAACAA